>NC_053517.1:13024285-13650714 GCF_016920715.1 Anopheles arabiensis
AGCAAACAACGCTGGCAAAGGATATGCCACTGGGAAGGAGGGTGTCTGTGTGGGCGTTCGAGTGCATGCGAAAAGTGTTTGCACAAACAAATAAACATTGCACACACACTCACTCTCTCTATCTATCTCTTTGACTGGTACTGGGTGAAGTAAACGAGTGGTGGAGTCTCGACAAAACGTCAATATGTTCTCGCCACTCGGGTTGCGCTTTTTTTTCTGTAAAACGGTTTTTGTGCGATATTAGCTTCTCGGAAGTGGAAAAGCTTTATTTGCAAATAAGAAAGGATCCTTCTTCTTCCTTTTTTTGGTCTGTTGTTCGTGGAATGAAGAGGGAAAAATTAACTTCCATTCAGGGTGACAAGTGAACTGCTAAACCATCAGCAAAATGATAACGCGCGCGCCCGGCTGACGATTCGAATATGAAAGTGATTATGATTTTCGCTGGAATCATAAATCTTCCCCCTGAGCCCCCGTTCGCCGGGGAAGATCAAATGGACGCATCTTCCAGCTCAATGGCGTCCGATAATGTAAAAAGGGGCAAGCGTAGAAACGAGCAGCGGAGAAAAGGCGTAGCCCCAGCCAACCGTAGCCGAGGACAGAGGATTGACTAATGAAGCTTTCCTTTGGTTACGGCTTCGCTTTATCCCGGCGCTCCGGCCGACTACAAAAGAGTTCAATTATTTTCGGGCAACCCATTCGGGCGACGAAAAGAAGGTTACAAAAGTACGTCAAATCAAGTGCATCTCCTTCAATAGATAACGCTCAGACGATGCGGATGAGGGCGATGATGCGGTGCGCACTGTTGATGATGATGAAGTGGTAAATGTTTGCTTCAGATGAAAGGTAGCTCACACCGATATCCTTGCCGTGGCAGCTCTCTCTCTCTCTTTCTCTCTAGCCAATAGAAAACCCGATTTTGTGCCACCGGTTTTCCTCTTGCTGTGTCTGTCTGCGCTACATTTCCACACCAAACCAAGGTTGTGTGAAATCGCTTCCGCGTCCTGTCCAATAGGCGGCTGCTGATGCTGCTGTGTTATCCTGACCCACCGCCAACCGGGCCCGACTACACCGTTCCCGTTTCGGGAGGGCTTTTTGGCCTCTAATCTGTGCCTGAACAACCACCACCATGGCTTATCTGAACCACTCCGCAATTGTGTGCCCTTTATCGCGTTGTACGCAAGCGAACCTTTACACATGGCTCGAAGCATACTACAGTTACGCAAGCCCCCCCCCCCACACACACCTACACAATGGGGGTAGTGTTCTGATAAAAAGGCAGAACGTGGTGCGAAAAAGACCTATTACACATTCCCGACCGGGTGAAACGTCTTTCACATTCCGTGTGGGTGTGGTGGCTGAATGGGGAGTAGAGTAGTACGCTTTTATTGTCAGTTTTCAATAGCTTGCCCGTCACTCCACACCACACCACACACCACACCATGCTCTGGAAGTTGGTGAACTTTTACATGTTTCAGCCGAACATGAAAAACATCCTTGAGGGAAAAATTGTCACCCGTACACCAGCGGCGGGAGGTGTAACATTGGGTGTTTGGGGGTGGCTTGGGGCGAGGAATATTGGCTTGCAAAGTTTGACGCTTTCTTTGGCTGTCCTTTTTGGTGCTGCCGAGAGCAAGTTTTCCGCCGGTGAAAGCTGCTGGAAGTAGACTCAGCTGGCACACGCCCGGGACGATGTTTTGTGCCTTTGTGCCGTCTTTTTTACATGCAGCAAAACTTTAACTTTTCCCCACGGGCCAACAACACTCTCACACAATTCCGCTCGGCTGATGCTACACACTTGCTGCTGCTGCTGCTGCTGCTGCTACAATGCAATTCCAGCAACGGTGTAAAAATGAAGACAAGATGACAGGGCACATCTACGTACAGGAGGCGGGCTCAAAGTGAGGTGCTTCAATTCACAACTTGAAATGGAATCAGTACATCCGATGTCGCATGAGCTCTCATTCTAGTGGGGAAATTAATTTATTTTCTTTTTCCTTGCCAATCATCATAAACATCCTGGCAAAGAAGCTCAACCGTAGGCAGAGGGACAAAGTTAGTAAACTTTTGACAATAAAGTCCAGCTTTTAAATGCCCATTACAAGCGTACCTTAAACGCCTGCTAATGCAAGCTTAACATACATCCATTTCTTACTTAATTGTGTACACAAACAATTGTTGTGTCTCTCTCTCATGCTCATCATCTTTTTTCCCCACCACGATTTCATACGATTGCGTGCGATAAGGATGTTTATTGTCCGTGGCGTTTTTGCTTTTCCCAAGCTGGATAAAACGAAAAAGAGAATAGAAAACAAAACAAAGTACGATTTGATGAGGTTACATCCTACTTATAACCGCCTCTGGGGACTGGCAGGACGCAACGCCAGCCGGAAATGCCGGACGCTCATTTAGCCGGGTGGCGTTGCGTCACACGAATGATTTGATGGGAGTGATAAGACAATAAAATGAAACTCAACTCAACTTCTAATCGTTTGAATTAATTCCCCCCTCGGGGGTGTAGTCGTGGCACGAAAAGACCGGGGATATGGCCCCGCTTTGCCCACCGGGGTAAGGATGCGACCGCACGCAGAGGTGGCATAAGCGTGACATAAATGTCCTGCGAGTGGATTAGTCTGCTGCGTGTTTGTTATTGTGTAATTATGAGCCAAAAGCCCGAGGTGGTGTACCAAGCAGCAGCAGTACCTACCGTCGAACTGTAGCAACATAAATTGGACTTTTTCTAAATGTGATTATTTAACGCCTGGATGTATACAATCGGTCACACATTTTGCGCTTACCAACAACATTTTACGTGAATTTCAGTATGCTTATTCACACACACCACCATCATTTAACACCAGCTTAAAAGCTACTGCTTTGGCACGCTTGGCACGCGGCTCTACAAAACTGTTTTACGTATCATAGTTCAATGACTTGTACGACACATACACACACACACGATTTAGCAGAATAAACACCACGACGACGACCACGTCGTCCCGCCACTCTGGGGCACTGGTTTCGTGTCCACACATACGCGGCGTCCACCAAATCAGCGTCGCCCTTCGTCTTCGTCTTTATGATTTCGCAAAGGCACGCACATCTTACGACTGGCTCTCCTCCTTCTTCCTGCCATTCGCACGAAAATAATGACGTGAGCAGTGTGTGGCATGGTGGTGGTGATTGGGGGAGGTGCGGAGTAGCCACCAACCAGCCACCACACATAAACATAAACAAATTGATCTTGAATTGAAACTACGTGCCCATGGGAAAGGACGCCGTGTTACGTTACGGGGACGAGGCTTTGGCCTTTGCATGTGGTCGTAGATTCCTTCCCTACCCATTTCTCTCCCAGCTTGAGAGGGGGAAAAAAGAGAGACAGAGAAAGACGTAAAGCGAGAAGGGTAGATTAGCTTTCCGTGACCACACTTGGGTGGTTTTCCATCGTGGGAATCGCGGCGGGAAAAAGCGAAAGGACGTAATGTAGTAGAACACCACCGGAAAATCACTAACGAACGTAGGGAACACACACACACACACTCATTGCCACAACAAAAGTTAGTACTGGGAGGGGGAGGGGGGGGGGAGAGTCCGGAATGGGAACTCCAAAATGAAACGATTACAGTGAGCTGGACAGGAAGGAAGGGGAAGGTCCTGGCCCCGAACATGGTCTCCCCTTGGGACAATGTTAAGCAATGCTTCAACAACCTTCCGATGCATGACGACCACCAATGGCGGGGTGGAGTGCTAAGACGACGGTTAAGGAGGGGAGGGAGGAGGTTGTTTTCCCCAACGATTTGCTCCATCAAACACAACACGCAACCGTCCTGCGATAGTGCAGGACTTTTACCACGGGGGGATGATGATATGGACATAAGATTTGGCGGTAGGGGGGAACAGCGAGGAGAGAGCAGGTTCCCGCTCATTAATACCATAATGTTCAGCTGTAAGTGAAAGTGTGGCGTGATTTGCTTCCATCGATTTGCTCTACATGATGTGGAGTAGCAGGGATTGCTGTTGTTTGCCTTGTGGGAGATACAACAACTGTTCTTACAACAACTTTGCTAAAAAGTGAGCGAAAAGATAATGCACAATCAATGAAAATAGTTCAACAGTGAATGGTTAAGCCTATTGTTTTTTTTTTTGTCTAACAATAACTGAGCGTTAACAGCAAATGATAATACAATATTGCAAGCACCTGATAGAGGCCTGAGAGACCTGAGAGACAGGCTACTTGGCCTCTGTTTTATTGCCAAAACCCCTTCCCTGTTGCCGTCCAATTGATAATCAATCAAATGCGACGAATCCGTTGCGTTAAAAAACAGCGGGACAGAACAAACAATTTACTGATTTTGGTGGCGGATTTTTCCGACATCAAAAGCAAACGTACAGCATTTCATCGATTCTCCCACTTCAATTAAACGGCCGTCGGTTCGGTGCTTGCTATTTTTATTACACCGCTTTCGCATGGTTCGAACCAAAAAAAACATATTTACATACGCCGTGTGCATTAACATTTGCCCACATACGAAAGCAAAACGCAAAACTCCCTTTTTCCACATCTCAATCGCCAATCGCATCTCGAGCACAAAGCTACGGTGTAGGTGTACGGAGTGGAGGTGTGTGAAAGGTGAAGTAATGTTAATTTAATACAACCCAAAACCTACAGCGGGGGGTTATATACACGCACATTGTCTCATATTTCCCTACTCCCCCACAGAGCGCTCATAATTCGGGGTTTTCCGATTTCATCGAATACAAACACCAACGAAGGATTACGTTTCAAGTCGCACAGCACAAATGAAATTTGCACTGTGAGCCAATTAAACTCTCCCACAGTGCCAATTATCACAACCCACCTGAGGGTGGGAGGAGGCACGTGCTTGCACCTGAGGCTAAAGGAATGAAAAACTGATGTGTCCTCAGTTATGTTTTCCCTTTGCTGCTCCGGGGGAAGGGAGGGGAATAACATAAACCAGGACCGGTCAGATAGACAGCCGCCTGTGCGTTGTCGGTCTATCAGCGCTTCCTGCGCTTCCACAATTTTGAGTCCGTTTAATTTTCATCCTCCTTAATTATTCATACCCCGAATTCCAACAGCACGTCATCATCGTCACCCGAAAGCACACCACCTCCTTGCGGTGGGTTGGTGGTACATTAAAAAAAGGGATGGTTAGGGAATCACGGGGATTTTGTGCTCTCTTCTTCTCCAGCGAGGGCAAAATATGATGCCTACGGAAAAACAGTAAGCTTTTGGCACGCGTATCGCGCCCATCGTAAAAAAGGGGCGAAATCACAAGGCCCTCATCATTAAAAGAGACTCCTGCCCGCCCATCTACCACCCACTGCACACTACACGTCCTCCCCGTTCCCCTCTGCCTTCATCGCACGTTGCTTCCTGCGAGGGCAACACAAAAACCCGGCAGTGTGACTGTAAACGAGTTGTTTCATGATTTCTTACCCCAAAAGAAGAAGGAAGGCATACACCAACAAAAAAAGCGGTACGGGGATACATTTTATGCTTCTGTCTTGAGGCTTCTTTTTTTAAATGGCAGATACGAATAAAAAAAACGATTTTAAAAATGAAAGATAAAAAGGTTAAGGGGTTAAGCCTGAATTAAGACCAACGTTACAAAGACTCGTTAGAATAGCTGGGGTAAGGGGAGAGAAGGTCGGATCGTAAGATTAGTCGGCATATTTGAAAAGTATTTGTGCAAGCTTTGCAAAAGCCGGTACCGTAGGGCACATACGCGAATATTGAAATGCGCCTTTTGCAAAAGCCATTCCACTGGGTAAGGATCGCTAAAGTATGCACAAAGCAAAACTTTGCGCACACACAGCGCAAACAAGGCGCGTGTCAAAAGTAATCGTTTGATGCTGCTCGGTGTGTGTGTTCGAAATGTCATCCCTAATTGGGTCTCGATTGTGTTGATGCCTGGCGTCAAGGAAGCAAAGACTCCAAAAACAGGGTCAGGCAGGGCGCGCGCGCATTCAACAGGCTTTACGCTGAAAAGCATTCATCAGCAAAGATATTCCGTGCTGTCGCTGGTGATGGCTGGTGTGTGTAACGGGTTGGGGGGGAGTTTTACATTAATCCTTCCATTACTTGTCAACCCGTGTGCGCCTCTGTGAGCGAACGTTTCCACAAGGATGTGCATGCTCCCGGTGTGTACGTGTGTCCATCCGTTCGGACGTGAGTAAAAAATTAAAATCCAACCCCGGCGTGATAGGTCCACGGCGAGCCGGGGGGAGCTTTTGGTCTATTTCTCCAGCCCGGGATGCTGAGGAGATGGTACATGGAAAGGATCTATACTCTGAACCTGTTGGCTTGGTGGGGAGATCCCAGTGTGCGCGTGTGCGGAGTCATGGCGGTGGGTTTGAAAAGTGCTCTTGTCCACAAGCACATCCTTCTTTAATCCTTCGATGGTTGTGCCGAGACCGTCACTTGCGAGCACACACATACGAGAATAAAAAAAACACGTGCGGACGACATTAAGATTGGATGTGCAGTCGGACGGAGTCGTTCGTGCGGAAAAATCACTCAGAAAGCTTCTTCCCCATGTCCTTCGTGACCCCCGTGCGTGTGTGTGTGTTTTTGTGCGCAGTCAAGCACATATCTCATTTCGCCTCGGAAATTGATTGTGTGCGTTTGCGCGTGTGTGTGTGTGCGTGCTGTACGTAGATATCTCTCACTGATTGCGTACGTCACGCTGAGCGGAGAAAACAATCTTCCATTCTACAGGGATAGCGTTGTTGTTTTATGTGCTTGTTGCTTCAGCATTTTCCATTAACTTCAACGAGGCAGGCCTAGCCTAGACCGAGGCAATAAGAACGGTAGCCAACCTTGCACAACAACATGTTGCTTTGCCATCCCCCGCAACACACGAAATGCAAATAATGTAGCAATTTTACTTGCACAATTGTATGCTTCTGGAGCAGGAGCAGCCGCCTGCCTGTTTGCAGAGTTAAGGTTGACAGTTTTCCAAACCACGGCTGACGGCGGCTCGAGCCACCTGCCTGCGTATTGGTGTGTCTCTAGCTCTCTGTACCTGGCATGCGGTCGGCCCACAAAACTGTTACGCCATTCCGTCCCCGAAACTGTGCCTTCTTGTGCAGGTTTTTAGCTTCCACTAACGCTACTGACAGTGCGGATTAAGAACCCAGTAGACGTTGGGCGCTCTGGACCGCAAATTAAGACTTTAGCATAGTCTATATTCCAGCGTGTTCGTTTTCCCCATACAGTGCCGAACATATATTAACATTAAGTGTTGATCGATTTAAGAAGCATCGGATTTGGTTCAGAGATTGTAGCAGTAGTGACTGGGACAGGTAGTTTGAGGATGGATTTTGTTACGCACATTGCATAACTATAGGCGTTTTGTCGCCCCAGAGTATGCACTCTGCTTCACGAAATTGCCTTTTTCAATTTTGTTTCATTTTTTTTTGGGTAGCGCAGTGAAATCGAGTCGTGAAAAAGAGTTCTTTGTGAGAATTACGCTTATCGCTGTTCCGCAATCACAGCCTAGAAAATTTGGCAATACCAACCACCAGTTGGCCTCGTTTCGCTCCTGCCGATAAGCGTATGCCCTTGCTTAATGACAACGGCAAACCAAAAAAAAAAAGAAAAACTTTTCCCTATCACCAAAACCCATTACCCACAGAGAAATTTGCTATTTTGTTTGCTTTCGGGTAAAATAGCAAGAACGGGCACACTCCCACACAAACACACATACACCCACACTTGCGTGCTACAACGCTTGAAAACTATTCCAAACAGTTGTGCGAGAGCGCGGACACACGGACTCGTGCTGGAAATTAAACATTCACCACCGTGCGCTTGGCTGGCTTTTCCACGCGAACGTGCTTTCGTGCTGAAAACTATCTTTGCTTTTCCACCATTTCTTGGTGACCTTCCAGCACTGCTTCCAGCGGTCGGAAGCGCGTTCACCTCCTGCCTGGAGTTGAGGCAATAGATTCGACTGATTTTCTTCTTCTTTTTTATCCGTTTGGACATCATTTGCCCGCTCCCCAAACCAGGGTGTGACAGGGAATGGAAGGATGGAAGTCGTGGCACATTGCATTGCCGTTTTCCCCCTGCATGTATTTGCAAACATACCAAGTTCCGCATTTTATTGCAGTTGCTCGGTATTATAATCATTGCTACTGATATTTAGAGTTGGTTTTGATTTTCCCCCACCCCGACATGTTCAAGTCTCATTTTTCCTGTGCGACTCTCTCGGCAGAGAGAGACAGAGATATTCTGTTTCTCTGTTTCTCTCGCTTTTTCGCACTCGCTATCATTCGCTAATGAGCGCTACAGTTTTTCCTGCCAAGGGCCCACTGGTGCACCGATGTTTACCGAAACAAATGCAGCTCATGTGTCCGGTGCGCAGTCAGTGTCAGTTCTTTTTCGCGTGGGATGCACGGAACTCCCGCTCGTAAACATTTCCAAATTCTGTACAGTGAGGGTGGTGGCGGTGGCTGCTCGGTTGGAACAGGCAGCGCGATAAGTGAAAATTATTGGCCCGAATTTTGGCACTTTTTTAATACTCAAACACTTTCCGCCCCACAGTGTAGTCAAGCCCGGCGCTGCCGTCGCCGTTGGACCCTTTCTTTGGGAAGCTAATTTTGTGCAAATGTTTATTGATATGCATGTGGGTTGCTGCTTTCGCAACTCTCTCGCCCCCGTACAGCACCCCCAGGATACGTTTGGTTTGACATGTTTATAATTGCATTCCAAACTCCTCCAAACCAGCACACTTGCTCACGATGTGTGCTCCAATGCTCATCAAACCCACCTTCCTTTCCCCCCACATCCAACCATTGCCCTGCTGACAGGAGAAACCGTCAAAGAAGCTACAACGTCAGCAAACGAGTGGATGGGGTTGCATGCTCTCCGCTTGGTCCTCAATAAAAACAACAAAAAAAAGGCGGTTGGTTGGTGTATT
The DNA here is from genome assembly GCF_016920715.1 of Anopheles arabiensis. Taxonomy (NCBI): domain Eukaryota; kingdom Metazoa; phylum Arthropoda; class Insecta; order Diptera; family Culicidae; genus Anopheles; species Anopheles arabiensis. The sequence continues at coordinate 13,033,231 of NC_053517.1, forward strand.
ATTTTATAATGCCCTTGTTTTGAGTTTTGCTTTGCAGCTCGAAACAACTGCTCGTCTGCTTCGGGGGGGAGGCGGTCGGGGCTTTATGGAGCGTCCTTTTATGTCTTGTTGGGGGCAAGTTTATCACATAAAAGAGTTGCAAATGCTCTGCTCCCTGTAGTACCGAGGACGAGCAGGACACATTAGCACACACCAACACACACCAACACACACCAACACACACACACACACATACAGGCAGGAATCTCGCTGAAGCTAATGACAAGGTTGGAACTATGTTTGGTGTCTTTCTACTAATACAGTCAACTACCGACAGCACAACAGTAGCATAAGCTATCAAAATGAGTTATGCTGTTGCTGCTGCTCCTTTCCACCCCCCGAAAAACACACGATGAAAGAGAAGGACACACACACACATATATTCAGTTTGTGCAGGACGATTGCGAGCAGTTATGAAATCGATCAAACTTTATCGATTTTTAACATCCCCTGCTGTTATAAAAGTCTTACCGCCGGTGGCTTCTTCGGCAAAAAAAATAGGAAACAGGAAGGAAGGAAGCACACAACCAGGGGGGGGGGAGGAATCGTGAAAGGTCACATAAAACCCGGCAGAAAGCACCATAAAGCATATTTGATTACCCGTGCCCCAGCAGTAAACTATCAGTGCTAAAGCTAAGCCACGAATAAGGCGGTGGGGGGTAACCGGTCATCATAAAACTGTCATCCATGCCCCTGTTTTGTTGGTTGGATACTAGGTACTAATTCCCCCCTCCCCCCCCCCCCCGTCCCCGTCCCCGTCCTCTGACTGGGGTTGTACGTTTCATAAAAATGTGTCCTCTTTCGGTTGGGCTTTGATTTGTTGACCACGAAAGAGCCAAATAAACCCGAAACGGCACGAGTAAACGATGCTTGTTGTTGCGGTTAATTTAGTCGGTGGCAACAAAACGCCAACGGATTGATTTTAGTTAGCTTCTCGTGTGTATGTGCTTAGTGGTGTTGCACTTCGACCGGTGTTCAAAAATAGAGGCACCAACTAAAACCCCCTGCAACCCATCATGCTGCGCAATGGGCGAGGAAGAAATCTATCTATAACGCTTGCAAGGTACCAACAACGAACAACAAAACACCGCAAGCAGCAAATATAGTTCGACCTCCGATGCCAAACCACCAAACCGAATAAAAAAGAAAAAAAACCCCGGGGACAAGAAGTAGCACCGAGCAAAAAAAAAAAATCAACAAACGAATCCATCCATTTAGTTATTACTCGACAATATTTTCGTATTTCCCGAACTTCTTCGTTCTTCTTAGCGATACACCCGTGAGCGGGAAAAGCAAAGACAACCATACCCGCAAAAACATCTCAATGATGCCTGTGTGAGAAGGGATAAGGAAGAGGGAACGAACCGGGAGGGGGAATAGGTGATTACGGAGGACCGACAGTATATGCTTTTTGAATCACTGCCAAGCTGACAGGAGCGACATGCCACCATTCGGCTGCCGGGCCCAGGCCAAACGCCCAGACACAGCGCCCGGATCAACCACGGCCGTAGGTACGGTAGGCGTTCGGTGGCGGTCACAGGCTGTTGTGTGACAGGCGGCGGGTTTGCTGTGCTGTGCTGTGTGTGTATTATATCATCGTTGTCATCGTCAACGTCCCGTCGAACTTTTTACGCCCAAAGACGCAACACTACCACGCAGGCACGCCACGGGGTACCGCCCCACCGGGTCGAGTGTTGTACCTACCACCATCGATTCTCGACGCGCCTAGAACCTGAGAAATGATTTCGTATAAATTTATCCGAGCTCGAACCCGTTGGCGTGAGCGACCCATTCTGTTGGGAATGAAGAGACCGTAAGCGCACGCGGTGGCGGACAGCGACTGCGGCCATCAAATAAATCCTCGAACGTCGTCGTGTCCTCCTTAAACCGCTGCTCGGTTGCCTCATGATTTATGGTTGCACTTGCGAGAAAAGAAGAGGAAGAAGAAAAAATCCCTTCCCTTCCTGTCTCGGGATACACATTGGCCCCAAAGCGCGCGCCCTACGAATCCCGGGACTAACCTGTGCGAAGGTTTTGGGACTGTCCTTCCTGGGGGGAGTTTTTTTTTTTGTTAAATGATTCGTTGGCGAATTGAAGCTCTTTATAATTTGGCTACAAAACCTTTTGGCACCCCCCTAGTCCCACACACTCAGAGAAATGAGGGATAGAAAAAGAAGGAAATTGCCATACGAGTGTATGGGTGTACATCGCTGTGTATTGTTTGGTGGTGTGGTATCCGTTAGCGCAAGGAACAAGAATATATAGACCCAACCATACACACGCGTCCTTTCCTGCATGCGACAGTGTCTTGAGCTTTCTTCCCAACCACTCCCGCTCAACTCCGAACCTCACATTGAGTACCTCGGTGTGGTGGGATCCTTGCGCTGCAAAACCTGCACGACTTGGCAAAGTGGCTCAATGAAGGTAATATAGGAGACTGGAAAGCAAAAAAAAAACACACATACACACACGCGAGCTACACCGGAACGAACATCAGATTAAGAAGCGAATGTTGGAGAGAGGAGAAAAGCTGATGACATTCCGGCCAAAAGTTCGCCCCGACCTGGGAGCGATGCAAGTCAGTGTGACTGCGCGGGAAGTGTTGGGAGGACGGTAAAATTCCATTTGGGAACCATGTTTTTTTCTCCACAATGTGTCGTCGTCGCCGTCGGTTTTCCCTTCGGAATTCTTTCCCACTGGCTTATCGCAATGTGAATGACTTTGCAACAGGGATCAGGACCAAGAACCCTGTGGACGGGGAGCGAAGAAAGCATCGGCCGAGAATACGGTGGCACTCTTTGGCACAGAAATCTATAACACACTCACACATACATCTCGAGAACAGAGCGCGAGCACCGGAATCGATAGAGGAGGAGGAGGTGGCAAGATGGCGGAACGCGACGGGAACGGCGGGTGGTGGGGGGTATCCACCGGTGGAGTTATTTTCACTCCGTTTCACAGTCAATTTTCCACAAATGATGTTGTTTCTGATTTGACAGAAGCAGCAGCAGCGAGCGCAGTCGCTCGTTTTTCCTTGCTTCGGTCGTCTATTTTTGCCGCTGCCGGTGCCACACTACCTAGATGCCCTTTTTCAAATCCAGCCTGCCCCAAAAAACCGTAATACACCGAACGGTGAAATATATTGCCCAATGCGGCTGTTTACCTCCGCTCTGTGAGAAATGGGTCGGGAACTACTAGGGGCCCGACCGTATCAAGGCTGGAAGTGACGTACGACGGCCACCTTATGGACTAAAAGCATCACCATCATCATCATCCACTCCACTCCAGCATCTTCAGCAATAAGAACAAGAGAGGGTGCTCGTCCAAAACAAAACGTAAAACAATTTTCATGCGTCCTTTGCTGAGCCGGTGCTCTGGATGTCCTTGACATTTTTGACGACGGGGGCGATTTTAGGTACCATATAGGACTTCCACCCTGAAACGAATGCGTGTGTGATGTACCACAGGCAAACGCACAAACTGTTTTCTCTGGATGTAATGGAGTGTATCAAATTGATTGGAAGGGAAAAGATTTTTCATTTCTTGCCACACCAGCACATGTGTTACAGGCTGTTAGGCGAACCGGGGAGAGAGAATACGTTTGTGCAGGAATGGAGCATAATAAGTTGGGCTTTAAAACACTGGCATCCGCAGTATGCATACTTGCAGAATCGTAAAAATCCCGATTTTCTGAACGGTTTCTGAGAATCTGTATCATTAAATCGGAAAGTGCTTCCGACAGTTCGGAAGTATTTTCGGAATGAGATGATTATCTCAAGCATTCCATCTAACTAATCGGGAAGTTAAACGATGTGCAAGATGGAGTGTACTATGCCTTTCGCGTCAGCGCGTCATATATATTTACATTAATGTCAATTTTCGATCACAAGCAGAAAGCGCTCTTGCGGGCTGTCCAATACTGCTTTAATGATGTAAGCGCAGCCGGAAGCATCCGTTACTAATCAATACCATGCACGCATTCTGCTTACTGATGGACAGACTAGTCGGAAGCGCGCGTATCGAATCTGTGGGACGAGGTGGGTAGTAACTGTGTCCCGCAATATGGTTCCCGCAGTGCCCACAAAGCCCACCAAAGTTTGATGCATCCCCGTGATTAATCAGCGTAAACCGATACGATTAATCAATTGGAAGAATCCATACACATTGCTACCTACGCCACCCAGAACCCACACGAACGACGAGAGAGCCCACCTGCTCGGAATAGTCTCGCACCGCAGGAAATGGGAATTCTATACACCATCGCGTACATCCTGCATGTAACGGACGTGGAATATGATCTCCCTCGCGCTTGTCCGTGCTTTCTGTGGGTCTGAGCGAACGAGGGTGAAAGAGCAACCAAGATTTCCAGAAGAGCACTGCTCTTTCCTCCTCCCAATCGTGGATGTGGCGTGTCTTGTGTCTCTTCCGGTTTCGTGGGTCCACGTTTGATAGACGTTAATTCTGTCGACTTCAATTTGGCGAAGATGTCACAGACGAACCGTCGCTGTGTCGGCAGGTAACATGCTGTCTGAGGTACTAATCTTTAAAATAAAAAAAGTCTGACGTTCGTCGTGCGCCACCAAACTGTTTGTTGTGATTAAAACAAACCTGAAAAGATATGCTTCCCGGCAGGTTGACCGAACGGAATTTTCCACGTAGGTTTGCTGTCTGCAGGCACCTTCTGTAGCAAAAACATAAAAGTGCTTTCCAAAACAACAACATCAACAACACGTGACGTTGTGACGGAGGCGGCACCGGTGATGGTTACGAGCGCGATATATTTTTAGACCCGGGAGAAGCCTTACTAAAGTAGAATCTTCCTTTATAGAGCCTCCAACATTTACGAACACAAACACACACACATACTGTGTTGAGCTGGCTGAGTACTCTTGTCCGTAGCGGTAGGCCACATGAACAGCCTACAAACAGGGAAGGAAGGGAAGGGGGGGGGGGGCGAGGGGTCTTTACCACCTCCGCTTATACTCGAACGATAATCGGCTAATGGAAGCTTGCCAACTGCACTCGAGCAACACGAGTAGTAGTAGCAGCACGACACACACCACACACCGGCCATGCAGGAAACCGGAAGAGTGCGAAGGAAATGTAACCGGTGGTAGAGAGCCAGAAGTGCAGGACACACTCACACACCGACATCGACCTCTCTTCATCCGGGCAGAGGGCGCTTACTTAGGCTAGGCTTCACTCCGACCTCTGTCGACAGTGTGCCGGTTTGCGTGTGTGTAGGTCGCTTTATGCCTGAGGATAAATTCATCCTGCACTTGCTGGAGTGCACTTTGGAAAAACGTCCCCTCCAGCACAGTTCCACCATCACCGTCGCCCCTCCTTTTTTTGCTATTCCGTCATCGCTTCCCAATGCACCGGTAATTAAATTTTCGCTTACATTCTCATCCACTCACTTCACGTCTCGACTCCGACCCCGACAGTCATCCATCCATCCATCCGGCAAACGTGGCCGGGCGGTGTGTGTGTGTGTGTGTGTACCGTTCAGTCAGTTCAGGCGGTTGACAATGACGAGAACCCGGGTTGGCACAGCGATATAAAGCCGAAGGCCACTAGCAGACACAGAAGAATAACAACAAGAAAACTAAAGCGAACGGCAACTCACTTTACTTCCACCAACTAGTAAAATCAACCAACTAACCAATCGACCGACCCCGGATTTGCTTACCCCCGGGAGATTTGTAAGGTTCCCTCCTCTCTGCCACTTGCACCAAGGATTCGACCAGATATGTTGTACTATGTTCTCCAACATTCTATACCCGAACGGATAAGGTTCTCTTCGTTTCCTTCTTCGCTTTCTCAGTAACCCACCACAGCCCCAGCCCCATAACTTTCACCCGGTGTATGTGGAGAGCTGTATATGCGTGTATATGATGTGTATGGAAATAATAATCCAATTTAAAGCGAAACCTTCATGCGGTTCTTACCGCGGGCAGGGAAGCGAAACATCCTTCCCAAAAGGTATCTTGGAGAGAGCCCGACCGTCGTCCGGAATTACGTTACCCAATCAGCGCGCTAGTTATTGGATAGAACAGAACCACTCACTCACCTCCCCATCGCCATTCGACGCGTGCTTTGTAGGGTTTCTTCGCTTAGTTAGTCAGCAAGGCAGAAGGGTGGGGCACGATACAAACAAACGCACACACACACACACACCCATACAAACACTTGTCAGGATTCTTGTCACGGTGGCGGGCAACGTGTGTTCCTTCCTGGCCAAAAGAATAGAACTACTTCCTTCTTCCCGCAACACAACCAGTGGCGGCGACCTCCCGTGAATGCTTTTTAAAATAAAAATGGAGAGCTCAACCCCCATGGTGGAGTTCGCTTCCCGGAGGGTGTCCCTCGGCCGTTTCTAGGCTAATACGTTTTAATCCTTACACGTAGGATACGGAGAGAGAGAGAGAGAGAGAAAGAAGAAGGAACGAAACGGAAATACCTCATCATGGCGGGCGGTGGTTCTTTCCCAGGACACTTTTCCACGTTTCCTCGTGGGTGTCGTCGTTGTTGGGTTCCCGCCTATGCTTAAAACCCCGCGAGGCGTCATAAGGATAATACTGCGAATTATTGATCACCCACCACGACAATGACTGGCTGTGGCTGTCATTGGTTTGCCTTTTTTTGTGCTGCTTGGATTTAACAGGCCCGTTCTGTTTGATAAGTGAAGCAGACAAAAGGACGAAAGAACCACAGGACAATGAATCCTACATGAAAGGGTTTACTGAACACGTTGTTAAAAAAAAAATGAAACAAAGACGGATGTACTGTTGATGACACCAATTGAAGCTGAGTGAAACGATCAAATGAACAAGTAAAGTAACTTTAATGTGCTAATAATAATATGACGATAATGGTTGACGAGTGTAAAAAAGGATAATTGTCGTGCAGGTTGCATGGATGTAGCCGTTTTGATGTGTTTCATTTAACTCCCGAATGCAACACAAGCCTGTACGTAGGCAATTGGCGAAACACAACATTAAGCCGTTGCTGCGGTCGTTATTTGTTGCAATGAAATCGATCAATTTATACAGTAGGCGGTTGCTTTCACTAACCAAGGATCAATTGGCTTATGGCTTAGCACATTTAGTTCTCATTAATGCATTGCTTTTTTCCAGTCGTATGTGTGGCCAAAAGGTCAATTGTTATAATTGACGAGCAGTGGCTGCAGTTGTTTTCCGATTTTCCGAACTGGAACAAATAAAATACGCAGAATTGTGCTAAACATATCCCCCAAAAATAGGGCGCCATATTCTATGTGTTGTAGTACTTGTTTTCTCCCCTTCTCGTAGCTACTGCAATAGAGAACAATATCATACAGTTACAGCGCACATCGTGCTTCACCTTCTAGATATTCTAGCACCAAACGATCAAAATTTATTTATTTGTTTTAGTCCGATAAACAAACTTTCCCAACATTCGCACGGACAGCAGTATATTGCCAGCCAGTTGGCTTTTGCATTTTGATGAGCGGCCCACACAATCGCCTCACTCACTCTCTCTCTCTCTCTCTCCTGTCACTACTGTGTACCAAGAATCGCGGTTATCATGCTTTCGTGCCTCGGGGTCGCATGTTATTGATTGAAAACGGGGCCAAACACCAAATGGGGAAGCAGGGGAGGGGATAGTAGAAGCGCCTATCGTTCACCATTGCTGCTTTCCCTTCCAACGACATTACACAACACATTCCACCCACCTCCCCATCCCTGACCGGGCTTATGCGTTCTTAAATCACACAAATCCGATTTCGATACCAAGCCGCACGCTGCAGCAGCAGCACCCACCACCACCCATCGGCGCGGTGGGATGATATGCCGTATGTGCTTTGCGTATATCCAGCGGGCATCAGCACGTTGAGCCGATTTTGTCGCTGACAATTGGATCAGCAGTCAGCGCGCGCGCTCGCGTTATTGCATCTTCTTCTGCCTGTGATCCGCGCGTTGTCGTTGCGTCGTTTTGCGATTCTGGACTTTTATTGCCTTCGTGGTGTAACCGCGCCGAAAAGTTCATCCACCGATCGATGGGGTGGGGAGGGTTGAGGGTGGTTTTTCGCTTGCCCTTTGATGACTCAACCTTCCTTTCCATCGTCATGCTCATTCTCGCGAAAGCTGTAGCTGTATGGCTTTACGTGACTGTACGGGCAGCGGGTCACACTTTTTGACATTTTATGCTGATGTAATGACTTGGCAGTGCGTTCCAGCAAACGAGGGTGGTGGTCACGTTGATCAGCCGCACGGTGTTTCATAGTATAATAAGGATTGTTTAGAAATTAGTTCATCCTCGACAGTGAGCAATAATAAATTAAACCCATATTTCGTGCTTCATTTCATTGCAGATTCTCGTGTTCAATCAAAAGTATCTCCCGAACCCGGAGCTGAAGGATGCCCTTAGCTACCGCGAGGAGTACAACAAGGAGGCGAACAATTAAAAAGCAAATGCAGCAAAACCAGCAAAACCAGGCAGCAACAACGAACCCTGCGAAGCATTGACGAACGTCGGACCGGATATGTCTGCACCACCAAAACGCGCGGCCACATTTCCCCTTTCATCTCACGGGACAGCATGAATAGTGTTGGGACATGTGTGCGCGCATATGAATAAATCTAACCGAAGCTAGAGATCCATTGCCGGGCTCTGCCGTCTCCTCCTCCGGTGTGTGTCTGATGTTGTTGTTGAGTTGTATGTGTGTAGCAAATTATATAGAAATCCGCTTGAAAAAGCTTAATCGTTTCCAGCCGGCAGCAGCATCTGCGCGAATGCTCGATTTGCATTTAGAACGTTTGTGCAGTTGTGCCTCCGTTGCATGTGCTTGTGCCCTCTCGTGGCTGCGCGCGCATTTTTGCCAGTGTCTATCAATATATACCGCGCTGCAAGAAAAATAAATAAATACTAATCGATGTTTCAACCCATATTGTTCGCATCTACGGTTCAAAGCGAAAGAAATCATTATCAATATGTGAGTTGGCTAGGCGAAGCGGAGAGGAAGAAGAAGAAGAAAAGAACGCCGAACCTAGTAGCAGTGACCGACCGTCACTGTCACTGCAAATTGAATGAATTAATCGATTGATGAGCGCATCACACGGACGCACAGAGAAATGCATTCCTCTCCGTGTTGAGCATAGAGTAAATATTAGATAAGGAATAAAGCGATGAAGAATACTAGGCCACGGTTGGGATTTATTAGCGACTTTCAAGAAATCAACAGAAAACACACAAACTGTAACACACTTGATTGAGGTTGGCAGACAATGGGGCACGATTGTGAAGGGATGCAACATTCCCATCATCATCATCCCATCACCCTCATCAGCGTAGATCTTGCAGAGGAGGTTCTTGCCTCACACACGGTGTGGTTGCAACAAAAAAAAAGCCATTCCAGTTGAGGAGGAAGTGCACAGCACTAGTACAGCACCGATCTCAAACACTCGCTCCCCGGAGATTCTTGTCAGTATGATTTCATCCATCCTTGTGCCTGTGTGAGGTTTTGTAGGATGGTATACTCTTATGGAAGCGGCAAAAACCACCACCACCACCACCCTCCTCCCACCAACTGGCAGCCGATCGATTAACTGTGCGCACACAGAACGCGCACGCGAGAGAACCTCACCGAGAAAGGCCTTACGGATGTGAAGTGGTTGATAAGTTCAACAGAGTCAACCAGTCAACAGCATGAGCATCATCATCATCATCCTCATCTTTCGCCATTCGCTTGTTCCTGTCATCTTGTCTGTGGCCTTTTTTGTGTGTGTTTGCCAGATGATCTCCAAATGCACAATGATAAACATTTAGCTCTTCCCATCCGGAAGATGTTGCTTTCGTAGTGGGGTTTAGATGAAGGGACAGAGCCGTCTTCCAGCACAACTACGTACCAGTGCTACTAATGCGTCATGTGTAGGATTTGCAAAAGAAACGAGGTTTGGGAAGGAACGAAGGAGTCCCATTTGGGCGAGATTACATCGATTGAAATGCGTTAAAAGAGACAGATTGACGTGGTAATTAACCTTTGCACGAAATCATTGCTTTTACTCTCTTATGATCTACCTTTTCTCAAACGAGGAAATGAGTCTTCTGTTAAGATTAAATCTTGCCAACGTGTTTCCAAAACGTTCCAAGGATACGAAAAACTCAATTTGTTGAAACTTCGTCTCCACCGCAATGCGCTGCTGCGTCCCCCGTGCAAGGAAAGCGCATCAAGCAAAATAAGTCAAATTCGTTCCCATTTCAAACGACATAGCTTCACCGTTTTCTCCAAACACACACACACTTATGTTGATGAAAGAATAGGCAACAAAAGCAGCAAGCAGCAAAAGTTGGTCCCTCTCGATCGTTTAGCGCATTGCTTTTCAGAAGTTGGAAAAAGCGTGGAAGCTTGTCTGGAGGTGTTTGGAGCTCTTTCCTTGCCTCCACAATTCCGCCCTAGAGAAGGCTTTCCGACGAGGCTTACCGCCAACTCACATCAGCACAGATGCATATCATTTGGTCCACTGTAGGGGGGTGGGGGAGACAATTCGGTACGCTTTCTGTTCTGATTCAATGCCAGCCTAGCACCATTAGATCCCTTCTTTTTTTTTGCTCGCTTGTCCTCGCTTGCGACTTCTAATCATCCCCAGCAAGTACACTCTCCGGGTCCTTCCTCGCAAACAACGGAGTGATAGATAAGGCGAGAAGAAACGGGGCGGGGGGGTAATGGGGACGTGTTTGATGATTCGCCTCACTTCTACCATATTACACCAAGAGATGGTGTGTCTTTCTCCTCACTTACCCATAAGTGGCGGCGTGCAATCTATAACGAGAGAAAGAGAAGAAGGAACAAGAACGGACAATGTTTTACAAGTTTGTCTTCTTGCGGGAACACCATCGAGGGTTTTAACAGGATGGTTCTATGTTTTTTTTTTGCTGTTTTGCTAGTAATACACTTTTTGGTAAAAGGGTGGAGGGTAATGAGTAAAAAGGTAAGTAAAAGATGCATTTTGGTACGATGGTTCCATAACAACACAACAAACAACGGTACCGAGATAGAGAGAGAGATAGAGAGCGAGAGAAGGCACAGGATAGGATATGCATGTACGTGCGCAGCAGTGTAAAACGGTGTTGATAGATGTGTGTGTAATTATATTAAAGGTGTCTGTATCTCTGTGTGTCTGTGTATGTTTCCCTCACCTGCGAGGACCAACACAAAAGGGGGGAAAGGAAAGAGACCACATGCCACATTACTATCAACAATAACAACATAACAACAGCAACATCAACATAGTACCACAAACGATTAAACGGTGTGTCTTTCATTTCCATCCAGAGGCTACATTATAGTTAGTGTTAGTACGCAAACGAAAGAAAGACAAAAAAACAAAGTGTGATAAAAGTAATAATAATTTCAGAAAAGCTAAATGCAGCTGCAGGCGCACTCATAAATTGGAACGGAAGGAAAGAAACAAAAGACGATGGAGGAGCATGACAGATGTTTATAAAAACAATTTAAGTTATTGTAATATTGTACAGAAAACTGCTCCACAGAACAACAAATACACCATTTAAACCGAGCGTGAGAAACGGAAATGGCACGTTAAGAATCAATGCGGCATTAAAACAATGAATTTGAGGAAAGTGCTTCCCACAACCCCTCCACACAAAAACACTGGACATGAATAACGAGGAGGAAAAGCTCCTTTTTCTTTTTCCCTTGTTTTTTTTTGTTGAGTACTACATCATAAGAAAGTTGCATAAAAGTTGCGTTTTCCCCTATCTTACTCGCTGCTTGCTGCTGGCTCACATTCATTCTGGTCCCGTTTGGGAAGGGGAGGTGTGCGTGACAAGGACACGCAAAAGTAATAAGAATCAATTTGAACGTTTCACCATTTGAGCGTAATCAACACACGCAATGGTCATTAGGTAGGGCCAACCAGCCAACCAACCAGCGCAGGCATGCAATTTAGCAAACATGTATAATATGATCCTACATCCTAACGACACATCCCAACCCCAACCATCTACCTACATCGACCCACACACATTGGCCTGAAGGAAATGAAGGAAAAACGATTCACACACCCCACACCGCACCCTTTCAAACCGCCTCCTCCGTTTCAGAAGGTGATGGAGCAATTTAAGCATTAATCTCTGCGTTTTTCCCTACACAGTTCGATCACAAGCCCGCACGTGTGTTAGCGTTTCCATGGGGTCTAGCTCATACATACACACATACACACAGACACACATACACCAGCCAGTGCCATAAACGTGTAGCATAAAAATTGGTTTCCGCTCACGAACGATCCTTTCTTTCTCACTTTCCTGTGCAGTGGACGACATTAATTAAGCGTTAATTGCTATCGTGACTGGCCGCGGGTGAGCCCGGAAGCAGTTGATGCTGCCCGGCGCTTTCGAGAAGACGGCGGAAATCTTATCGTTTTCGCTGTGTGCTTCCGAGTGTGTGTTTGAGAGGGTACGAAGCTGCGGAGGGAGAAACAAACGCTTTTATAGAATGTAAGAACCACATCCTCCCGAGTTGATTCTCTTTTTTGTACCCAAAAAGGGTTTAAGACAACCTAACCATCACAATCACTTTTATAAAATTCTTACTACAATTCATAGTGCTTCTATTTTTAGCATCGTCAAAGGAGTAGGGCTCATTCCGTCTGATTGTAGTGCAAGCGAAAGCAAGCATGGAGCTTTGCCCTTTGCCTCTGATCAGGATACCCATCCTGATCCATCGCCGGATCCGCTTCCAATCGAATGATCACATCAGCACAAATGAATCATTCCCAGAAATACAACACAACTGCTGCTGCTGCTGCTGCGGACAACGTTGCTCAGCCAGATGGAAATAAATAGGGAAAAGTTATCGGAAAAAGGCCACCACCCACCCTGCCCGATATGATACGTTTCTGTTTGATCTAATCGATGCTTTCGATGCTATCGTTACCCAAAAAGGTCCCACCAAACCAGGACGGACGGACAGCCATGTCGCGTCAAAAAGGGGCCCACCAGAGTCTTCTTCATTGCCTAGTATGGCGGAAACCTTTCCCTTGTTTTTACCGAAAATTAGTCAGCCGTTAATTGAAAGCTTTAGCCCCAAAGTGCTAGAGAAGCGACCCGTCAAGCTCTAACATGTCAAGAGTTCAAAGAATCTAGTTACGCAACTAGTACAGACACCTTATACAGAAGGAGCAGTATGAGACACCGGCTGTGCCTACACCTTCTTGGAAATCTGAACGTGTCCAAGTGCCCCCCAGAAGAAATGTGTCCCAATTTCCCCCGTTCCAAGATCGAGATAGACATGGACACACCGATGCGCCTTGTAATTGTAATGACAAACGGCAAAACAAATGGCACGAGACCTTGTGTTTGCGCTGGGTTAGATGTGGAAGGGAGAGAGGAGGAGCGGGCCATTCAAGAGGTGTCGGGAAATTACCCACCCGAAAAAAGGGAAAACACCAAAGCCCCCGGAATGGGACGATGGGAAAATATTCTCAGATCGAAATTCAATTACCGTATTTCTTCTCTCATCCTGCGAGGAGAACAGTGGATACCCCACCAATAATAGTCACTGTTGGCACCACTGCCATCGTTCCAAAAATGTTTGACGGGCTCGGGAGTGCTGGCACCACTGCTCTCATATAGGATGGCGGGGACTGGGGCATGATGGCATCACTGCCGAGGCATTGAACAGAAGAAACGTGCGCGGCGGCTGAAAGCGATGATTACCATCAGGTAACCCGAAAGAAGAGGGGAAAGCGCCAAAAAACTAACGCGTCATCGGGCAGTTGAATCAAAAAAGGGGGATAGGAAGCACGCCTTTTTTGAGCGCTTCGTTTTGGTGCGATATATTTGGTCTTGGACAATAAAATACGTGAATTACCAATAAAGCAGCTGCAAAAACGTGCTTGTGTGAAAACCTTTTTTTTTCTGTGATTCTACTCGAACATTTCTCAAAAAAGGCGTGAAAATTTTGTTTTTCACCAAACAGTGTTGAGTGCGAGAATTTCATTTCTCGATAACAGCGTGAAAATTTAGTTTCACGAAAGCGGTGCCAACTTCATTTTTTCATCGATGGATGATAGTGGAAAAAGTGTTCGTGCTCCGAGCTCGCGTAGTTCCCGGTCGCAGTCATGGGAAATTGCAAGAGTGCAGAATAACCAGGAGCTCGAGCGACGCCTTCTAGATTTGGAGGAGAGACGGCTGAGGATGAAAATGCGGCACACCGAAGAATTGCTACGCTTGGAGGAATCTCTTGACAGTGATTCATCTTTGTCAGACAATGGAGAACGAACATCGCAATGGGCGGAACAACAGTTGAACGCAGCACCTGATGAAAGCGAAGAGGAGCGAATGCCGCAGCGTAGCCGGTCGGCCGATATGGTGCAACGAGTGTCTACCAACAACCCGGCCACAGCGTCAGGACAGCAGAGTGAGTATCTAGCTCAGCCACAACGCGATGCGCAGGTCCGCGCCATGGAACAGCAGCAACACCTCGAGCAGGTTCCAGTCTCGGAGCGGCAGCTGTGCGAGCAGTTTATCGGCATGGATATGCAGCAGCGGGCTGTGTTGCAGCAGCAGCGGTGTGGCGTGTACCCCGTCCAGGTGCAAGGCCCCGTGCAGGTTCCCGATTACCGGCAGCAGCGGTGTGATGTGTACCCCGTCCAGGTGCAAGGCCCCGTGCAGGTTCCCGATTCGCAGCAGCAGCGGTGTGATGTGTACCCCGTCCAGGTACAAGGTCCCGTGCAGGTTCCCGATTCGCAGCAGCAGCGGTGTGGCGTGTACCCCGTCCAGGTGCAAGGCCCCGTGCAGGTTCCCGATACGCAGCAGCAACGGAGTGGTGTGTACCCCGTCCAGGTGCAAGGCCCCGTGCAGGTTCCCGATTCGCAGCAGCAGCGGAGTGGTGTGTACCCCGTCCAGGTGCAAGGCCCCATGCAGGTTCCCGATTCGCAGCAGCAGCGGTGTGATGTGTACCCCGTCCAAGTGCAAGGCCCCATGCAGGTTCCCGATTATCAGCAGAAGCGACGTGGTGTGTACCCCGCCCAGGTACACACCCAGGAGAATGTTCCTTTGTTGGAGGAGCATAAATGTAGCCCGTACCCCGTCCAGGTACGATGCAACGCGCAGTCGTGCGACACGTATAGGAAGGAGTCCAGTGCGTACCCCGCCCAGGTACAATTACGTGCACAAGTCCCCGGTCCGGAGCAGCAAATGTATGGTGCTTACTCCAGCCAGGTACAACAGCAACCACATTTTAGAGTTGCGGATCCGGCATACCCCTTAATGCGTCCCGAACAGATGCAACCATCTTACCATCTTATTGCCCCGCAACAGGTGAGTACCGTTTGTTCTATTGTCCCTAACGCTGCACAAAATGCAGCAAGGCATGTTTGGCCGAAGAAGCTTCCAACATTTTCAGGCGATCCAGAAGAATGGCCCGTATTTATAAGAGCATACGAAGATTCCACCATAGCCTGTGGATTTACGGAAGTTGAGAATGCTATAAGACTAGAGGAATGTTTAAGAGGTCCAGCGCGTGAGTTAATTCGCCCGAAGCTACGATTTCCTAACGCAACGGCAGCAGCAATCGAAACAATGCGTGAATTGTACGGCAAACCGCAACTGTTATTGAAGAGCCTTTTGACTAAGGTACGTAGAGCAGAAGCACCAAGAGCAGATCGGCTTGATTCGTTAATACGATTTGGCTTAGTTGTGCAGGAACTATGTGACCATATCGTAGCCGCTAATATGATATCGCACTTAAACAATCCGACATTGCTTGATGAACTCGTTGAAAAGTTGCCAGCTGCTTACAAAATGGAGTGGTCAGATTTTAGTGAAAAATATGAGGAGCCAACTTTAAAGGAGTTTGGAATGTATATGAAAAAAGTAGTTACAAAAGCAAGCAGAGTAGCTACTTTACCGACCCCAAAAGAACATGGTCAAGTCGAAGCAAAAGTTGGTCGAAATGTGAAGGGACATGTAAACGTTCATGATTCGTCGAAGGGTTCTACCACTACTAAACTAGAACCTAGAAAATGTTTTGTTTGTTCTAGTACTGAACACGTAGTACGTGGATGCCGCAAATTCATTGAATCGTCTCCCATACAACGCCTTCAAACCGTCGAACGTTTGAAACTTTGTCGTAAATGTTTAAGCAATCACTCGATAGAACAATGCAAGACGCGGTACCGATGTTATATTAATGGTTGCCACAAAGATGATCACCACACTTTACTTCATCAAGTTGATGTGCCACAAGCCATAATACAGTTTCACGAAAAGAGCAAACCCGCTAAGTCGACACTATTTAAAGTTGTACCCGTAACCTTGTACAACGGCGATAAGCAGCTAGAAACATTGGCATTCATTGATGAAGGTTCGTCACTGACGTTAGTCGAGTCCTCTGTAGCACGAAAGCTTGGAGCTGAAGGAATTACAGAACCACTCCAATTAGCATGGACTTCAGATGTGACCCGAACCGAACCGACATCTCAGCGTATAAATCTGAAAATATCTGCTCAAGGCGTTGACACTAATTTTCCGCTTGTAGGAGCGCGAACAGTACAAAGTTTAAAGCTACCCGTACAGGGTCTAGATCATTGCTCGATAAGCAAGTATGAACATCTTCGAGGTATTCCAGTACGGAATTATGGCCCTGCTGAACCTAAAGTGCTCATTGGTCTACAGAACATCAACCTAATAGCCCCTATTGAGAGTCGAATAGGCGAGCCGGGGGAACCCATAGCGGTGCGAAGCGTACTAGGATGGTCAGTGTATGGTCCATGTGACAACCATCTTAGAACAGGACAATTCCTAGCACACCATGCTAGCGTGGCTGATCGAGACCAAAAGCTTAACGAATTAATAAGAAAGTATTTTGTTCTAGAAGAGTCAGGGGCTCAGTCCGCTTTCATAGCCGAGCCTACGGAACTGGTAAGGGCAAAAGAAATATTGCATCAAACCACTACTCGCGAAGGAAAGAGGTTTGTTACAGGTCTGTTATGGAAGTCGGATATCATAGACTTGCCCGACAGTTTGCCGATGGCTAAGAAAAGATTGATTAATCTGGAATCAAAGCTTAACAAAGACCCTAACTTACGGAGCATTGTACATGCCCAAGTACGAGAATATCTTGAACGAGGCTACGCGCACAAAGCTACCCCAGAAGAACTTGAGGCAAACGCCTTTACCAGAATATGGTATTTGCCCATCAACGTGGTTGCACACCCGCGTAAGCCTGAGAAAAAGAGGTTGGTTTGGGATGCGGCTGCTCGTGTTGATGGAATTTCACTCAACTCTCAATTGCTTAAGGGACCAGATTTATTGGCCCTCTTGCCCGGAGTGCTTTGCAAATTCCGTCAGGGATGCATCGCATTCGGTGGAGACATTGAAAAAATGTTCCACCAAATAAGAATAAGAGAAAATGACAAACATGCACAGAGATTCTTGTTCCGTTTTGATGCCAATTCTGAACCTGACGTTTATATCATGGACGTTGCCACCTTTGGGGCGGCTTGCTCGCCATGTTCCGCGCAATTTATTATGCAACGCAATGCGGAAGAGCATCGAAGCGCATGGCCTGCAGCAGCTGCTGCCATAATGAAGAGTACATATATGGACGACTATTTAGACAGCTCTGATACAGTAGCAGAAGCATCAAGTCTAGCACTACAAGTACGCCATATTCATGCTAATGCAGGGTTCAACATGCGGAATTGGATGAGTAATCATCAAGAAGTACTGGAAGCGCTCGGTGAGAGTCACGACCGCCGCGAAATGAATATTGAGTGTGACACCGAGCCAGAACACCGTGTCTTGGGTGTAAAATGGAAACCGAACGAAGATGTGTTTCTGTATTCCACTGAATGGAGAGAGGACTTGAAGCCATATGTGGAAAAAGGCCAAATACCAACTAAGCGAATCGCTTTAAGCATTATTATGAGTTTATTTGACCCATTGGGCTTGCTAGCTCCATATCTGGTGCACGGAAGAATCCTGGTGCAAGATTTGTGGAGAGCTGGAATGAACTGGGACGACCCAATGGACGATGCCGAATTTACCAAGTGGAAGCGTTGGATTGAACTAATTAGTAAAATTGGTAAACTCAAAATTCCGCGCCACTACTTTGCTGGAGCTTCAATACCAATTGAGCAAAAACTACAGTTACACATATTCTGCGATGCGAGTGAGTCAGGATATGGTTGTGTGGCTTACTTTCGAGCGGAATTGGAAGACGGAATACATTGCACGTTAATAATGGCCAAAAGTAAAGTGGCCCCTTTGAAATGCCAATCCATTCCACGTTTGGAACTGCTGGCAGCGCTGCTAGGAGCACGAATGATGAACTCCATTTGCGAAAACCATACGATCACATTTTCTAGAAAGTTCATACATACCGATTCAGAGGTAGTCTTATCCTGGATCCGATCACAACATCGTAATTATAAACAATACGTTGCTTGCCGGGTCGGAGAGATACTGACGCTCACCGAACCAAAAGAATGGCGTCACGTACCAACAAAAGAAAATGTCGCTGATTGTTTAACAAAGTGGAATAAGGACACTGAACCTGATAACAACGGCAGATGGTTCAAAGGTAGTGATTTTCTCTACCTTCCGGAAGATCAATGGCCAAAACAAAAAAATATTTATGAAACGAAGGAGGAGCTTAGAGCATACCTTTTGTTGCATCACATCGAGACTCCTAGAAATGTAATAGATGTTTCCCGGTTTTCCAAATGGAGAGTGTTGCTGCGAACGGTTGCCATAGTATCTCGTTTCATTAACAATTGCCGTCGACGATTGAAACAACTTGCAATAGAAACTATCAGAGCAGGCCGGAATGTAACAAACAAAATAATTCGAAATGTAACAACAGAATTCGTGCCTTTACGACAAGCTGAGTATGAAGTTGCAGAAAGGAACATTATACGATGGACTCAGAGCGAATGTTTTCCTGATGAAATTCGAACTTTACTTCACAATCGTGATGAACCAGCTTCCGAAAACTGGCAGTACATAGAGAGATGTAGCCTTCTTTACAAGTTAACTCCATTTGCCGACAAACATGGAGTGATTCGTGTCGAAGGGAGAACAGCAAACGCCTCATTTGCTACATTTGATGCAAGGTTTCCTATCATACTGCCGAAAAGTCATGACCTTACCAGACTTATCCTGCAAGAATACCATTGCAAATACGGACATTCAAACAGCGAGACGGTAGTCAATGAGGTCCGACAGCGATTTTACATCCCGAATCTTAGAACGATGGTGTCTAAAGCTGCTAGAGATTGCCAACGATGTAAAATCGCAAAATGTCAACCACAGGCCCCAAGAATGGCACCTTTACCAGAACAACGATTGACTCCGCATGTTCGACCCTTCAGTCGAGTTGGAATAGACTACCTGGGACCAATTGAGGTTAGCGTAGGGCGAACAAAAGTAAAGCGATATGTGGCAGTGTTCACATGTCTGGTCGTTCGAGCTATCCATCTGGAACTAGTATACGACTTAAGTGCGAACGCCTGCATTATGGCTATACGCCGATTTGTCTGCCGCCGAGGCCCTCCTTTGGAAATATTTAGCGACAATGGGACAAATTTTGTTGGTGCTAGCAATGAACTGAAGAAACAACTTCGTGAAATCAATAATGACTGCGCGGAAACTTTTACAAACACGCGCACAGCTTGGCAGTTTAACCCACCCGCAGCGCCACATATGGGGGGCGTATGGGAAAGGCTAGTTAGAAGCGTTAAAGAAGCACTAACTGTCCTGCAAGACGGACGCAAACTTACAGATGAAATCCTCACCACGGTACTGGCGGAATCAGAAAATTTGATTAACTCACGACCGCTGACATATGTACCTCAAAGCACCTCTGACAATGAAGCTCTCACGCCAAATCACTTCCTCTTAGGAAGCTCTTCTGGAAGCCAAGATCAAGCGAAGACACCTACAGAGTTAGGAGACGCCTTAAGAAACAGCTATCACCGAACACAGTTTCTGACGGACGAGTTTTGGAAGCGTTGGCAACAGGAATATTTTCCTACCCTGAATAGAAGAACAAAATGGTTCAACGAAAGTAAACCTGTGGCCGAGGGAGACTTGGTGTATGTTGCGGATGGTGAGCGCAGAACTTGGATAAGAGGACGAATCCAGGAGGTCTTCAAAGGAAAAGACGGGAGGATTCGTAGTGCTACTGTGCAGACAGCAAAGGGCAGCACACTCAAAAGACCAGTGCATAAGTTGGCAGTGATGGAGGTGTAGTGAAGCCTGCTGACCGCATAGGATTGGAACAGCAGGTTGCACGGGCTGGGGTATGTTGGCACCACTGCCATCGTTCCAAAAATGTTTGACGGGCTCGGGAGTGCTGGCACCACTGCTCTCATATAGGATGGCGGGGACTGGGGCATGATGGCATCACTGCCGAGGCATTGAACAGAAGAAACGTGCGCGGCGGCTGAAAGCGATGATTACCATCAGGTAACCCGAAAGAAGAGGGGAAAGCGCCAAAAAACTAACGCGTCATCGGGCAGTTGAATCAAAAAAGGGGGATAGGAAGCACGCCTTTTTTGAGCGCTTCGTTTTGGTGCGATATATTTGGTCTTGGACAATAAAATACGTGAATTACCAATAAAGCAGCTGCAAAAACGTGCTTGTGTGAAAACCTTTTTTTTTCTGTGATTCTACTCGAACAGTCACAACGCAGTAGAAGGTATTTCCGAACCACTGGATGGCCGCGACACTTGTACACACACACACGCACATTCTTGCGAGACACGTGCAAGATATTGCAATAAGGTGTGAGGGTTGGGGAACAATAAAAAGTCATCACACAAGCGAAGGTGACACCATAAATAGGCAGCTTCCACATTGACCCCAAACTAATAGAAGGATCTTGTTCGCAGCTTGTTCGTGGGCTGGCTGCCCCTTGAATGAATGTCCAAGAATGTCGTTAGCACTCCGACCCTTCCACAGTTTTCCCTCCCCGCGTCTCGCCGGGAAAGTTTTGCTCGAATGTTGCCCCATTCTTTGGCCAATGATTACATTACCCGGGCCAGCTTAGCAGAACGGCAGCGCATAAATAAGGAGTCATGGGAAAGGAGCTCACCGCACACCGCAGCGCACAGCGGCGGGTAAACACCTGCAGCAGCGTTACAACCAAATCTCGTTGTAATAATGTGTAACACCCATCAGCGTTCGCTAATCACAATGTGTAGCAGGGCCGGAGCAAACATTAGCCAAAAGTGTACGTAATTTTCTATCAATAATAAATCGCGCAAATTGCCCACCAAAACCTAGCAGAGCATGAGGCACCAGTAGCAGCAGCAACAGCAACAGCAGGTGCGTGTAATGTTGATGTGTAAAGGTGTGTGTGTGTGTAATTCAATAAATAATGCATGAAAGCTTTCCCATCGTGCTCCTACTATTGAAGTTTCTTAATAAAAGGAAACGGAGGAAAAAACCATCAATCTTCTTTACTTATCCATTTCTTGCTAGTCTATTCTATGTCCTATGTGTTAAGAAGCTTAGTACCACCCGGTGAAAGTCGACAAGATGTTAGGAACACAGAAAGCTAATTTGCAGTGGATTCGATCTGTTGCCAAAAACTGTCATCCCTGGATCACTGGCTACCTTCAATGGGGCATTGTTACAGACTAACGAGTAATACACACGAGGGACATGTCTTCAGCAAATAGAGAGAGAGAGACCAATCGTAGTGTTCAATTCTATAATTCTACTCTCCGCCCTCCCTGTTTTTTGCTTGACACGTCTTAAAAAGACATTTGCTCCCGCCGGGTGGTGCTCAGATCAAGGAAAATACTGTCCAGCTTCAAAACGATATCATCCCTGGGACAGCCAGCAGTTCCCTCTTTCCATGCCGTGTCATACTCTTTTCTAAGCAAAGCACATTCGCTAGACAAATCTTCCTTTCCTAATGCCAAGAAAAGCGCCCCAACTTTGATAGTGTTATGTTCTTAATATGTGTTCCGAGACACCGGGACGCTGTATCTTTGCAGTGACAGTGGGCAGATGCTGGATTACGGACGGCTTCGGAGTAGGGTATAACAGCGTACCTTCATCACCGACCCCTGCGTATTCGACCGTTCAAACCATCACCACCAGGCCCATCATCATCATCATCTCTGATCATCATCAGAGAGCAGCTGGATTAAATACACATATCCTTCTCGACACATGCGGCCGCCTCGTGTATGTCTACCCCATCAAAACCACCTGTGGTCTCCTGGCCAGGTGTTACGCCCTGTCTTCGCCCCACCTCCACCAATAAACGGTACTAAGTAAGTGCTGTAAGCTTTGCAAAAGCACACCCCGTTCTTCAATTTTAAGCCTATATGTCTCCAAACCGGCAGTACGCAGCAACCACACCGCACACCTGCTACTTGCGTATGTATGTAACGCAAAGCAACAGCATGCTGCAACTGCTGCTGCTGCTGCTGCTGTAAATTCGAATGATGTTGCGGTTGTTGCGATGTGGAAAAGTAGAACGGAAATTACACACGGCAGACCGTTCCCTTCTTGCGCGTGCCCCTCCTCGCTTGCGTGTCCTTCGTTCGTATTTCGTTCGCCGTGTGCCGAGCGGTAACATATGCCATTCAATCGTGCCGCTGTCAGTCAATTCCGGAAACGTAAATACTATTTCCTAGTAAGCTCCTTGCTCCTAGCGAGCTGCTATCCGTACCCGTGCGATGATGCTCGTCGCTACACAACTGGAGCGCATTTTATACACACAGAATTTAATCAAAATTTCCCAGTAGTGGAAATTAAGGATTTTAAATTAAATTTATTGCCCACTTGTTGCCCCAGAAGTACCCTCTGGATGACACGGAGTGTCGTGTGCCCGTTGCGGGGGTAGTAATGCAGTTAGCTGTGTGATTTTTTACTTGACACGGATAAAATGAAATTCTGGATAAAGTATATATCGATAATACGATAGTTTGTTGAGGACGGAATTTGATCAATAAAACGTTATTGAAGGATATTGAAAGCTATTGAAAGGGCTATTTAAAGCAATGCATTTCGAATTTCTTAACATTTGTTATACTAACGAATTGTAATTAGATAGTAAAAGATATACATTTTAAATTAAATCATTCAAAATGTAATGTAGTTAACACTCAGTTAACTCAGTTCATAGTTCGATGGTGGATGCGATAGTTCTTACAAAGGCAGAACGTAGTTCAAAGCTCAGCTGAATCGTTCCCAAGCAGCAAAGGATTGGATTGCTGATCCGGTTATGTTACGATACCGTTACTGACCGTATTCTAGTCAAGCAAATCAACGCACTTAGGCACTTTCTTATGTTTTATCGTCGTTTTTTTGTTACATAGCCCAAAAGTTTTGCTACACAATTAATTCAACCAACCAGTCAACAACAGCCTCAATTTGTAGTTGTGCGCTTGCAGGAGAGATGGCAAGAAACACGGGCAAAGGATTCTTCCACAATAAATGACCGGAGAACACTGCTTACTCAGCCACACACCACACTGACGTCAGCCGGTGGAACCGCTCTTACCGCAGGAAGCAAAAGGATGAGGAAAATTGTGCCGGCAAAAGTAAAAATAACATTATTCTTTCAGTGTAACCGTTGCACACAACCCACACTACAACGGGGAAGGGATGCTCCTTTCTTACTAAGCCAAATTGGCCTCAAAGCCACACATACACAGAGAGAGAGAGAGAGAGAGAGAGAGAGAGAGAGAGAGAGAGAGAGAGAGAGAGAGTGGGCAACAAGGATGAGTGCAACAAAAAATAAATAAATAAACCATCCATGAAAAGCTTTTGCTTGCGGGAAAGAGGGCGAATAAAAAAGCAGAAACCCCAAAGCCCTGGTTTTCCCCCACAATTCACAGGAAAAATTCGGACCATGAGAGGCGAACTCCACCCCATCCATCTTCCTCTCCGCACCATAACTACAAATCACTCTTCTTTCGGTCTGTGCGCTTTAGAGCAAATGGGAAAAGGGGAAGAACATTCGCGGGCGAACCGTGCGCCCCGAACTGTGTATTGTTTCTTTACGCTTTTCCGAGCTCACAGCCGGATATGCGGTGGAGACGCACGCGAGAGAGCGGCAATTTTAACCGACAACACAAATCAAGGGCCCGGGCACGGGCGTAAGGACGAAGCGAAACAGGCGCCGCCCGCCGGGAGCTTTTTCATTCCGATGAAAAGTTTGCGTCGAGTTTAGATTGCAAACAAAAACAAAAAAAGAAAGCTCAACCGAATCCACTCTTCTTTTACTCCACTCACTTTTTGTGTGCTGCTGCTCCCTTTTGAAAATCGAGCAAATGAAAAGCATTTTTCAAAGTAAGATTCAAAAAAAAAAAAGTCGTGCGGTTAAAATGTACCAACGCGGAAAAAAACGCTTCGGCGAACTTCTTTCCGATGAAGCGGGCGGCGAAAGAATTAGGGAAAACACGGAGCTGTTTTCCTCGGATGACCGAATAAATACACGGTCACGGAGGCTCTCTATTGCCTGTTGGGTTGTTGGTACTGTTACTACATCCTGAAATTGGAAAAAATGGCCAATTGGAGTAATTTTGCAACGGCCAACGAACAACAACATCTCAACAGTAGGGGCAGGAGCTCGAACATCCACCTTCCTTCCGGGGAAGATATTGCGCTTCCGCAGTAAACAAACAGCCACCAGCGGTTCGGTTCGATCTACACAAGCGTCTCAATCCTTTAATCAAGTGCATTCTGTGTGTGTGTGTTTTCCCTTTTCCCCCTCCCAATAATTGTTCGCTCTCGGAGTAACAGCTGCCGAAACGAAACGCAACAATCTATTGATAAACGCACCGTTCGCACCGATCTCGCACACAGCCCGCAGCAGGCAGGCTAACAAAACAAACAAAAAGTGCAATATTACACACTAAGCGGAGTGGAGGAGCTGAGGGGATGGAATTGGATTTGGATTTGGTTGTGTGGTTGGGTGTGTGTGTGGATTGGATATTTATTTTCGTTCTGCGTGAACGCCTAAATAAAGTCTACAGACGCGCAAACACGCACTGCGGTGCATGTTGAGATCCTTCTTCGTTTGCTGGATGGTTGCTAATCTGTATGAGCAATAAGAGAAGTGCGGAGAGGTGATGTGTTGTGTTATGTTGGATAGATGCTCTACCGTCAGCAACAAGAGAGTTGCTCCTGTTTCTCTTTCCCGCTTAAGAACACACAAACAAGGAAAGCAGCAAGTTAAAGCTATTGGCTTGCAAGCGTTGTAAGTAAAACTTACAGCCTGAGCTTTGATTGAGAAAACCGAGCACCAGTGTAGCTTCTTTCATCGTTAATAAAACGAAAAGCAATATGTGTGTGCATTAAAGGTGAACTCAAAGTTTGATTTCCAAAGCGTTAAAACACACACACACACACACACACACACACACACACACACACACAAATAGAAGTACAAGAGATGACGAGAGTTGTTTTAAAGCTTGCCACGTTGAAGTATTTCAACAAACAACAACAACAACGCCACACACTCCTGCCGTCGTCCTATTTTCCCCTAACTTCAGTGTTTGACTTGTTTGAACAAACTTTTTCCTCTTTTCCCCCAATCCGAGACATACGGCCACGCCTTCCTGTGTGTATTGCTTCGCGCCGAGAAGAGCAGGAAAATCGTCACGACGTTTGGCGAACCAGTACGCGTAGGTCTAGTAGCTAAAGATAAACAATCTTCATGGGAAGGCTCTTCTCGGAAGCCTTTCCACCACTACGAACTACGTCCTTTTCTCGTCTATTTGAAAAGTCACTCGAAAGGGTCGAACAGCGTTCGAGACATTGGCAAACAAGCTCTCAGGTGCTGCAGCTCTATTCGATTTGCTACCAGAATTTAGATAACACTTGCGTGCGAAGGGTCGAGAGCCTTTCTGTGCCGTTCTGCTTCCGTTTTTCTCTTGTTTGCTCCACACCTCATGAGGTCAATGTGGCGAAATTTTGGGCTCCGGTAAAATGAGTTTGTGAAATATAGAGAGCTGTGATGAAGAAATAGGGCTACCCCGTCTCGAAAGCAATTCCTCTGTTTCTATATCATCCTATCAATTTCCGGTCCAAAATCGAACTCTCGTGTGTTCGTGTGTCCCCTCCCTTCTATAATGATGATGTAGCTGTAACAATTTAATTGTCCACCGGTGGAGAGGTTGTCTTTTTTCGTTCGACCTTTTCCCTCCGTCAAACTGTCTGCTGACAAAACAACAACAGCTGACGACGTCGCATTGTTTCCAGTTGGTTTGAACACGCATTTAGAAAGGGGATCCCCGTACGCGTTTTCCTATTTGAATTCTCCCCCCATTTGGCCTTGGTGCGCAAAATGGTTGCTGGCAACGACCCAAAAAAGCCCCATTTTTTTAGGGGGGCTTCCAATTCTGCGTCTCATTGGCACGACAACACTGCTACACAACAACCGAGCCCAATGGTAAAATAAGTTTGTTACGCACTATTGTTTCCGCCACACGTTCGATTGTGTCATCGAATGGTGAAAATGGATCCCAAAAAAGAGAACGAATTTTCTCCCCCATTACAAGCAAAACTGTGGAGCACCTTTTTTACTGCCTTTTCCTGGCATGACACACACACGCCCCTTGCAATGGAGAGCCGTAACGCACTGCGAGCGGCTCTACGCGAACGCACTGCCGCCGCGTTGCCTGTACGCAAATGTCAAATACACAGTAGGCTGTGCATGGCGCGAGCACGCTCGCGCTACATTCACATGATCGGCTGACCACCACCGGTTGAGAAATGACACTGGCCCGACGGCGGTGCAAACATGACACACAGCTGACGGGTTTTAATTGATACGCGGCACGGTAGCACACGGTATCGTGACTGGAGAGAAGCGGAAAGGCGGGAGGGGGACGGGGGTCCATTTACGCTTGAAGGGCACATTCTCGGGTGATGCTGCGCGATCGCGTTTGTGTGTGTGTGTGCACGCTCTCTGCTGACCCCGGACAGAGTGTGGTCCGCGGCACTTGAAGTGTGTTGAACGCGGAAAACAAAGAACAGCGTGTTGACGCACGCGTTGGGTAGAGCACTGTGTTTGGTCGGGTTGCATTGCCACCGTAAAGTGCGATGAGTGAGACAAAACTGACAGTTCAGTGATGAGATGGGTGACAGAAGTAGATACATCGAGCTATAGAAAGATCGCCAAAAACGATATTAACCCAATTATCCTTTCCCTTGAGGCTGTACATGAGGACAATTTCGAGAAACATGTGTAAATTATTTAAAACAAACATTTTTATTTTTATTTTTGTTCAATATTGACGTGCTACTGTCTGGTCTCATCAGTCTGCAGTGTATCGGTTGCAAAAAAAAATATGAACGTAATATTCATTTTTTGTCAAGGATAATTGGTAAATACCCTCAGGAGCCAACAAACGAACGATCGAAGACGGCAGTCAAACAAACGAACCCATTACAATAGCAGCAAAAAATCCTCCCCAATCTTTCTGTGGTCTTTCGTTCCCATTCCAGAGCGTGCCAGAGAGCGTCACAGACACTTCTTCCACCAGAAAGCATCGAGCCCAACAACAACATCCCTGCGAGATCTGCAAAAACCCCCGGCGGGATAAACAACAACGCAACACATGGCATTGTGGAGCACAGGGCCGCGCGACGTTTACGAGTTCAACATCCAACATCCTGCACACACAGACACACACATACACAGACGTCAAGACGGGTTCGAAATTGATCGCTCTTGAAGCAATCTTGATCGTTTGAACCAGCCACGGCACACAAACAGACGCGGAGAGTCTGAATAAAAACGGCAACCGTGAAGCAATATCAAAGCATTTTATTTTTCAATCGATCAAACTGAAACGCGGGCTTCTTCTAACCCCGCTCCCTTACCGCTTGGCAATTCCCACCACAACTCCCTTCCAATAAATACACTTTTTTGCATTCGCAGCTTGGCAGCACAGCTGCAGCCCCACGGTTTGCGATGCGAGGGGTGGTTTTCATAGAATCACCATTAATAATTGCCTGCTTTAAACGTGTGTGAGAGTGAGCGGGGTAGCAGGAGGAGGAGTGAGGAGGCCGCTGCGGTTGGAATAAAATATGAAAGAAGACAAAGCGGCTTCCCTCATTTCGTCACACACACATACTTTGACTCGTTGTGGGGCAAACAACTTAGAGCAGTGCTTGACGCCCGGATGGTGCTGGGGATTGACGCCCGGCACAGCGATGCGCCATTGTGGTCGGGCGCGCACATCACGAAGCAGTTGTCATTGTGGCATCGGTTAAGAAATTGAGAATAGATGTTTAGAAGTATTAAAACAATTAAGAAACTCTTTTTTTTTACAGATAAATAACGTTCATTACTCAACACGCTTTAACAAACGCAACGATCGCGCAGCACTGTGGCGCAAACTGCGCCACATTCGCCAACGGAACCGTCACCGAGCTTAAATACAAAATTATTGCAATCACGACACCACATACATCGTAACAGAGAGAGAGAGAGAGGCAACAGGTACAGGTGTGGGGCGGACGGGGGAGATAATCACAGATTTCCACGTGCACAGAAACACACACAGCGCGAGTGTGACTGCGCGACGTGACAAGCATGTTTCCTTTTTTCCCCGCAACCACAGAGCAGCGCCCGGACGCTATTTTATGTAATTAAGATGGCAAAGAACTCGTACAAGTGATAGGAAGGTGCTGTGGCGCGTACAATGTACCCAGCAGCAGTAGTAGGTAGCAGCAGCAGCAACAACGCACTGGCAACAACAACCCTGGTTAGAAGCACAGTGAAAAGCAAAGCATCAACAACGCATCAACACTAAAGCTTTTACAGAGCGCCCTTTACTTTAATGCTTCGTTTTGCGCTGGAAATAGAAACGACTTCCACAGTCCTGGAATGTCACCTTCCGATGCAAACAATCGAAGGGACCACGCCGGAAGGGAGCAACGGAGGTGGACCGGGTAATTCGATCGCTTGAAGATACTCCCCCGGAACGGCACACGAATGCATAGATAGATAGAGATTGATTTGTGCCGCCGGGATGCTGTTCATTATCGATGCGGTTGCCGTGCGCTTCCCTTCTCCACCGTATCACCCCACGACCTCATCTTCCTAACACGTGTTCTTTTGCTTCCCTCCATGTTCACCAGCAGTTCGTGTTTGATTATCGATAAGATGAGAGTGTGTCGTTCGAAGCGAGAGCATTAGACTCCTGTTTCACCGTTTGTCACCTTCCAGGGATTTATGGCGAGCTGTGTTTCACATCAAGGTGTGTTGCACACAAGGCGAGATGATGTAAAGTTGCTAAATTTTACCCCTATTTGCTAATGAGAACAAAAGAAGGAGAAGGACAGCCCCGTACAAAGCTGAAGCTATCTTTGGATCCCAAAAGCAAAACGAACAAAACCCTTTATCGCGCACCCTTAAATCAGATCAATCTCTCCCCGAAGGAACCTTAATCTACGGCCCAAAAAAGCTTGAGCAGAAGATTGACACAGCACACAAAATCAATCAATTTTGCTTTTGTTACGCGCCCTCGTTCTGTAGTTCTTGGGCTGGCGAACACACTCCAAACCGTTCCCCATTCCGAAAAGTTTGGCCTTTCCATCGGGACGAGCATGAAAGGAAGAATATTTACATTTTATGCAAATTTGTATCACAAGAGCGAGAGAGATAGCTCCCTCCCATGCCATCCCGAAACTTTTCTCAATCGTTATTTACCTACAACAAATGATGGGGAGGGTTTCTCCCCCCCCCCCATTTTGCTGTGTTTGTAACAATGTCTAGGAAAATCTGCCTCTTCCACCTACATGGTAACATAGTTTTTGTGAAGTTTCTTTTTTCACCCATTTCAGAACAACTCTCCTGAACAGCAGTCCCCCAGCAGTTAAAGTTGTGGTGGCTGTTGGTTGGTTCAAGAGCAAAAGCCGTACCGTACTACACAGAGGCTGATGATGATGATCATCATCACCGTGAGCCTTCCAAGAGTGACCCTTCGCCGTGCCCGCTCGGTGACGTGAGAAAGAAAATTATACCATCCACATCGTCCCTCACCATCGCTGCTGCTGCTGCTGCTGCTGAACCCCCCGTCGAATAATGCTAGTGTGGGGTAGTGGTTTGCCATTCGCAAAATGGTGAAGTGATCATGGTCTGTGTCCTCTCGCTCTTTTACCCTCGCAGAAGTAGTTTTCAACGTTTTGGACATCGCACTGCTGGGGGAAAGGGAACACAACAGGCAATGGAAACGGAATTCGGTTCATTTTCTTGAGTACGACCATTGCCTTTTCCTCTCCCTAGCTTCTCTTCTCTGCCTCTCTATGCTGCTGTGGGAAGGGGGTGTTGTGTGCGCGCTGATGTTGCATAAAACTAGCTAAAATATATTCCAAAGTGTAAAATCACTTTGCCACTCTTATGCTCTAGACTGGAGAAGAGAAAGGGCAAATCCCCTTTTGCGTTCGGATTTCTTCTCTCTCTCTCTCTATTCTTTCTCTCTCTCCTAACAACGCTCAACCCCGAGCGCCGGATGGAACGGAATAAGACCAATTTGTTTATGACTTCGAGACACACAATACCGAAGCCTCCAACCCGCAATACATTTTACAGACGAGGAGGAAAAGAATGAGAGGTGTAGCCAACTGCGAGATTCAGATAAATCAGCACCAGCAGCAGCACATAATCGGTGGTCCACAACCATTCACGCCAGTCCAACTGCCGTCGGTTGGCATTAGTACATAAATCCTAGAGCAAAAATCGGCTCCATGTGCTGGGGCAGAGTAAATATTCATATCAAAATGACTCTTTTTCTGTAGGTTCTTTGCTCGCACACGACTACGATATTACAATGTCTGTCCGTCCGACTGTTGGCAGCAGGCGGACAAAAAGTAAACGAGCGCAACAGCGCCAACCAAAAGCTCATACCGATCCGGGCCAGCAACGGCTAATCGTCCTCTCCTGCATGGATGTAGGCGATGCTGCCCGTTCCATCACTACAATGATGCAGCTTTATGCGGCACGGTATTGAAAGGAGCGAAGTAAAAAAAAAAAAGTGATTCATTTCAACTTCTTTGCTTTGCTCCCCCATCCCTGTACCGGTGCTGTTCCTAGTAGCAATCAACGGTTGATTGGATTCCTGCCTTTTTGTAAGTGCTTTATTCACACTATACACAACAAAAAAAGCTAACTACGCTTTTTCCAATTTGCAGCACACCACAATTCACGTTTCGTTCTCGGTCCGTTTGCGGGGAGCAAAAAGGGATAGAGAAATGAAATGAATGCCCGCAGCTACCACTGTTAAGCAGAGAAGCTCTTCAAATTTTAACCCAAAAGTTAGTAACCTTCTATAGTGTAACGTCGATTCCGATCGATCCCCGTCCTCGTCAACAAAATTTGCCACCGTAAATAATGATCCTGTGCACGAATTTACGAAACCGATTCCTTTACGGTTGGTTGATTGATCGCGTAGCATGGGGATGGAAGAAGAGTGCGTCTCGCGCCTTCTTGCAGATGTTGTTCTGCAAAAAAAAGTACTGCGTGAAGCCTTATTCGCACTCACTTAAAGGCGCTTCTCTTTGGTGCGACTTGAATCTTTGTTCTTACAACAAAAAAAGGTAAAAAATACACACGCACACACATGCACACGCACGTCATGAAACCGGAATTCACAGAGTGTGGCATCCGGTCGTACGACGCTAGTGTGCGTGTGAATGTCTGGATGGCTCGATCAAAAAGCAGCAGCCTTCTAGAAGCGAAGCGAACAACGAACCGAAGAAGGTTCGTCACTTGGTGCGCATCTGAGTCCCTTCTACCACACAGAGCACACACTCTGCCGTGTAATTCTTTACATGCGTCGAGAGCCCCCGGAAAGCGTTCTCCTCCAACCTTCAGCACCCGCTCTCTTTGTCTTATTCATTTTCCGAGCTGTGTTGTTCGTTGTCGTTGCAGATGGATGGCTTTGTTCCGCTCTGACGAGGCCCTTCCACCGCGGTGGCTGCTCTCCAAACTCTACACAAATCTTCCACGCACCGTTTTCACTTCACTTTCGTTGGTGGAGGTTAAAGACGAGCTTTTTTCTACAGTGCCATTTAGCTAAAAAGATTCATAAACACTTAGCACATGAATCGCATCGACACTCATTACGAAGACTTGCCCTCGGACTCCATGTGGTTAGAGTGTTAGAGTATCATTGCTGTTGACAGCAAAATTGCATACCGTTTTCCCCGTTTCGGCAGCGTAACGCTGGACCGGGCGCAAAGGCGTAACGGCGTTGACTCGCCGATATGCACTTATCGATTTGTATAACCGGTCATCAGAACCGGCGACATACTCGGTGAAGCAAGGGGGCTGGCGGCTGGTTCTCTGTTCTCTGGACAGTGTTTTTAACAGTATGTCTGGTCGGTGGACGACGCACCAGCACAGTTCAGTGTACGTGAGATGCTAACGGCCCTCTTACCGCAGTCACGCGTTAACACACCTCCCTCTATGCTGTACAGTTGAACACCAAAAGGAACTAAAATTGCATCTGCTGGTCGTGTAGGGCGTATATCTGTGTGTGTGTGTGTGTGTGTGTGTGTGTGTGTGATGCCACACGATCGATCCCCGCACAATGTGCGGTCAGTATAAAATTGCTCGGATGCTGGGAGCTCGGTTTACCTTCAGAAACAAACGCCACCACCGAACAGTTTACCCCTAGCTTTCGATTGTATGAGGCTCTCTCTCTGTCTCTCTCTGTCTCTATAAGCCTCTCCTCTGGTCACAGTCTCTGGGCCGCTGCACTGAATGTGAATGCATCAGTGAAGCCCTTGCCAAACACACACAAATGCATTGGGGGGGGGAACGTCACGACCGAACGTAGGCAACTGAACTTTTGCAGAAACTGGTCCTCGCCGAGGGTTGACTCAGGAGGGAAAGGCCTCCACAAAACTGTATCTCTTCGGAGGACAGAATAGGCTCCACCATACCATTCTGCTGCTGCTGCCGCTGCTGATGATGATGATGATGGTGGTGGTCGTGGTTGAAGTGGACCGTGAAGAATGACCCTCTGGACGTCCCTCGTACACTAAATCCTCCCACCCTCACCCATAACGAACTGACCAAGGTGGGGAATGAAAGAACCACAGACGTACGGGGCCGCGTGGTGTGACCAGCAGTTACATGGAGCTGGGAGCGAGATGGTGTGTTGCTTTCCACTCCACTCCACTGTCATCCGGACTGAACCCATCGCGCCCCGTGTCACCCCACCCAATTATTGCCATTTTTACCTTTACCTCTTCCGTGTTTCCGTCTACCTAGGGCTCCCTTTCCCTTCCCCGCAAAAGGCCCCCCAAAACGCTCACACACGGTGCGCAACCCTCCGGTGGAGGTCTTGGTGCATGGCGTTCCATTCTTCCACAGAGACACACACACACACACACAGACATACTGGTGTGGCCGCGTGGTGGTGATGGAAGCGCTCTTCCCTCTTCGCCGTCTCCGGCCAGCGTGTTGTTGCGCTGTTGCGGTTTTTCTCATTGTGTCTGGTCCCAAGGTCCATCTATCTTAGCGTTGTTGAGCCTTATCTTCCACTCGCCAGGTTTGCTCCCTTCCTCTTTCCCGCTTCTTCTGCCAGCGTATTAAGTTTCATTCAACTTCACCCGGCACAAGCTCGAAATAAGCTCAATTTCCATTCTTCTACTCCACCGATAAAGAAAGAAACGCCACCACCCACTACAAAGGGGAAGGGGGGGGGGTGCTGCTGCTGAACTCCTCCCCTTCTACCGTCCGCATTACACCCTACCTGGGCTGGTCTGTTACAGTATTCATTAGCAATGTCCGGGAAAGCCGAAAACAAAATGCGAAATGTTGCTAACCACCACCACCATCACCATTTTTTCCCAAGCGTTTTGCTTCCAATTCCACATTTTCCATCACCCCAACCACACTGGTTCTTGGCACGAAAACAAAGCCGAAACAGAGGGAAGAGAGAGAGGGAGAAAGAGAATGACAGTTGGCCACACAAATGAATCAAACTAGAAGCGAGAAACTATTTTCCCATTTTGCATATTTGCTGAGTGCTCTTAAATTCCCTCTGAGCCGAATTCAAATGAACGACGCTCGGAAACAAAGCCATGGCAGAATGCAACCCCCCTTTATCATTTACAACTTCGTACCATGCCAATATACTAACGACTAAACAGCATAGTGGTGGTGGTTGTGGGGCCGAAGCAGCAACAGAACGCGCTCTGGCAGTCCCAAAAGCAGTCATGATGGTGTGTCAGTTTCGGTGTGTAAACTTCCTGTCAACAGAGATCCACTGCCGCAGCATATGGACCAAATGGTGGCGGCAGCAGCAACCACAACGGGCATGGTTTATGTTTGTTTTCAAATGAGTGAAAAATATACTTCCCAATTAGAGATTGGTCTTTTTTCCCCGGATATGGGCGACAGCAGTGCTTTGATATGCAAAGCACCAAACAAACCACCAGCACCGGGCCTGCAACTATACTAAGTGTAACTAATAATCAAGCGGGGAAAGTTAGCTCATCATGTAAATGGACTTCGGCAAAGGGAACAGAAAAGTGTTTGTAAACAAACAAACCAACAAAAACCCAAAACTTCGATCGAACACGACCCGTCCCCCCTCGTGATTGTGGCGCAACTGCACGACGGGCCGCAGCAAAATGGTTTGCAATTTCCATCAAACCACAAACAAAACTCCGAGCCACTTGGTGGGCTTGGTTTAGGATTTTCTACTTTCCACACTCACAGCAGAGCGCTTAGCCCGCCCGGTGAAGGTGATGCAATCGGGAGAGAGGAAAAAAAGCAACCCTCTCCCCCTTGTGGGTGAAAATGGCAGCATAAAAACAATGCGTTTTCCTCTTAAGAGCAATATACCCTCCTTGTCTCCCCATTTCCCTTCGTCGTTTGGTTGGCCTCACCACCATCGATCATCTCGTTTACGGTGAAGGGTGAGACACCTTTTGAATGGCCTACCGTCCCTCCCTTCCTGATCTTTTAGCTTCTTCCCGCGTCTACTCATGAGACGCTAGGCTTTGAGGCTCGAAAAGAACGCACACACCCGTGTACAAAAAGGTGAACGTTGGGGGATGGTGGAATGATGGTGATTTAGCAAGAAACATACGTCTTGCGCATAATTTAATTCGGTTGTTTGGAATTGTATTGGAGCGCAGCGGTTGCAAAACCATGCAAAATTGGAATTGGAGCTGTATTTATAGGACAGAATTGGATTATATATTTTACAAAAAAATACGAACTAATTTTCCAACTCCACTCAATGTTATTTGGATTTGATGATGAATATGTCAAGAAGAATTGAATAAAAAACTTGCTTGCCACAATCGTGGATTACTTCCCACCGTTGCCCGGCCTAGACGGACGCCAAATCCAACCCGCAACAGAAATAATCCTTTACAAGCTGTAAGAGATTATACCTGAAAACGCCAACAAAACCAACCTTCCCTTTCCCTCCATCCCATCTTGAGCTGAAGACACCTTGGCCAAAACAATAATAATAACACCGTTTATCTCGTGCTTTAGGCACCCACCTTTACACCTTTACAAAACAGGCCGACACCACCACCACAACCACGTCGGGGATGTTCTTTTTTCATTTGTTTGTTGCCTTTGCTCTCTCTCTCTCTCCTTCTCTCTAAAAATCTCCTTTCAATGCCACCGCAACCGTTCCTGCCAGGCCAGGCACAACACGTGACACTCACCGTTCCCTTTCCATCCGCAATGCCCCACAAAACCCCCGCGCGTAAGATATCAAGGTCTGGCAACTTTAGACAGCGACCAACCAATGCCACCAATGCCCCCCCGTCACCCGATCGCAGCATAAATCGACCCAACACACAAAAGAATCACGCTAATCGTGGAGGGGTGGGGGCATGCTAAAAAACTTTTTTTCCCCCGTCTACACGGCACACACAAATGAAACATATTCTTCCGAAAAATTAAGCCAACTTCTGAACCGAGACTTGGGGGTGTGTGTGTGTGTGTGTGTGTGTGTGTGTGTGTGTGTGTGTGTGTGTGTGTGTGTGTGTGTGTGTGTGTGTGTGTGTGTGTGTGTGTGTGTGTGTGTGTGTGCTTGAATTCACACCAGGCAGCGTATCAGGGATGGGAATTGGTATAATTACATTCGAAAAACTTTACGACGAGCTTTAATCGTTCGCCTCTCCTGCTTGCCTCTCCAACTCCGGCGAGCTGATGATTAACGGGAGGAGAGGATGTAGCAGTCTGGCAGGGGGGGGGGGGGAGGGAACTGGGTGCTAATTCCGAACCCGCCGAACACTGGTCCAAACGAGAAGCAGCAGTGGCCAGCAGTTGCACCCACTCCGCACTTACGCGCGTTAACCTTCTCAGGTGTGTGCTGCTGTTTGCCAGGGCGATGTGGAGCAAGGTAGAATCGGAGCTGTTCAGAGCAGTGGACTCTCGCAACACTCAGAACAGTGCGTGTGTTTGAAGTTAGCAAAGCAATCAATAAAAACCAAAGTAAGCCCTTTCCTTCCTTCCCTTTAGGGGCAGGAATAAAATCGATCGAAAGTCATCATCACACCCAGGGTGAGGGAGAAGCAAAGCGTAGCACCCCGGGGCCCGAGAAGAACACAGAAAACGTGACTTTTTCGATGAATTACTTTTCCCATTCCGCTCGCGTGTCAAACGGAGAACGGGCGTATCGAACGGAAAAAAGCGGAAATAGACATTTCAACGAAGCCTAGCAGCACAAACGCCTCAGTGTAGCCAAAGTTGGTCTGTGGCACTGTGGTTCAATGGCTTCACTCAATGGCAGGAAACGAGTGTTGGATGACGTAGTAAAGGGAGTAACGCTTTCTCCACCCGCTAATAAACACAACCGAGAGCGAGAAGAATATGCTGCCGCATATTAGGTGGCCGTCCAAGGGATGGGGCATAGAGTTAGGCTTCTAAGCTGAAGTGTGATGGAGTTTGAACAAAAAAAAGTCACACTATTAGACCCAAAAGCCCCAAAAAGGAACCAAGTCGAACACCGCAAATTGAAAACGGTGGCTAGAACATCTTGGTGCGCGCTTTCGGACTTTTGGGCAATCAACGGTTTGCAATCAAAAGGGAGAGCTAACAGCTTTTGGAACCGAATCATTGGTCACACCCGCGTCCCTTTGGCCCAGCCAGTCTTTGGAGTTCAACGGCACAAACGTACGAATGGGAACGGTCCACTACTACCACAACTACTACTAATACTACTTCTTCTACCAGCAGCACCAGTAGCGTAATAAAGGTATCGATCGCTAGTTAGTCGCCCATTCGCCTGTAAAGCGTTACTTTATGCGGACCTCCAACCTTCCCTTACCACCTATCTCCGTGCACCCAAAGGACCCAACGCCTCGTGGGAGAAACTTAAACTAATGTGTCTGCGATGAGGATTTTGCAGGGATTTGCAATAAAAGCAGCCCCGCACAAACACACCAGCAACAAAAAAAGACTCGGTTTTATAGTACGAGGCAAATAAAATTAGCATAGAGCTCTGTGCATTACACTGACAGAGATACAGGGTGAGGAGGGCGCTCCCACCGTTTGCCCTCCGGTTGTTGCTAGTAAACAAAACACCCACTCGGCCTTTGGGGTTTGAGCACGGGAAAGCAGCAGAATGGTTGACAACGGCACCGGGAGTAAAACTTCGTGCGTCGCTGATATTAAGTTCGCAGACGGAAACCATTGGAACCGCCGCCATTTGTTTGTGTGTGCGGGGTCTGGTATTCAACCAAGCAACGATACACACCCGATGGCGCAACCGATGGCTGGCAAGGCTAGTAGCAGCGCGCTGCACACGTTACTAGCAAGAGCGCGCGCTCACGGTTAGGGTTGTCGATTTGGTTTCTGCTGGGATTGGGAGGTGGCGCCCTTCTACCGTAAACTTACTGCAGCAGTATGCGGAGAGTGCGGTTTAATAAGTGAACGGCTTGTTGGGTACCCACAGCCCGCTGATACGAGGCCATATTAAAGACAATCATGAAAAGGTGAAAATGGCCCGAGACAGTGCTCTCCAATAGTTTCGTCTGTTGGAAAGTTCTCAAATCCCAGCTAATTTTGCCTTTAAAGTAGAGTTGTTTGCCAATGAAATGTTTTTTTTTTTAACAAAATGTCTCCCTGTATCCCAAAATTGAAGCTAAACTGTGCTACTCTGCCTGTACTAATGGTATGAGACAGCTTATCGCAGCACCTAAAGCACACCCTTTAGAGCACTTTGCTCTCCTCCATCCAACACGATGCGGTTAGAAAACGTAATTTGTTGAACTGTTGCAAATATAACCACACACATATAGGTCTCTAACGCATTACTACACCCGGACATTGGAGATATCCCCAAAACACCTTCCTAAAGATATTTCCATCCAACACTCTACCCCTTCTACCACTCTGAAGCGGGCGAGTAGTGTGTATTTGTACCATCGTCGTCGTTCGCGTTGCCATAATATCCATATCCAGCACCACGCGCCCTCTTTTCCACTGACTAGAGGCGCGTGAACGGAGCGCAATTCCGTTGATTATCCATTGGACCCACCACCAACATTAGCAAGTTCGGGCTGCTAGCGTCAGTAGTGGGGTAGTAGTACGCGACGTAACAAAAGCACGCACCGCACGGATCTTTCAATCTGATTCTGTATGCAAAAAAAAGGACAAAGAAAACCTCCTAGCAAAACCCAAAACCGAGAGTGGGGCTCTGGCAGCACAGCTACGAAACATGCGGTACACGAACGGACGCGGTATATTCATTGTGGTTTGACTGTGCGCAGGAAGGGGTTTCGGGCTTGTGCGGACGACACCTCACGGGCGCAAAGAAGGCTCTCGCGACGCGCGGAAACGACGACGCGTAAGCGCGTAAATTTTACTACAAAACCATGAGTGCCTATGGGTGATGCCGCGATGCCGACGGGAGTGAATGTTTATAAAGGTTCATGGCCCCGCCGATCGCCGTGTCATGGGAGCGCTTCTTCCTCGACGCTTTGCGGCGTGTGCTGTAACCTTCACGGCGACCGGCACTGTGTGTAGTACACACCGCGCACAAACAAACCAGCCCGACAAAGCGTGGCGAGAGGAAGGAAGTTCGTTGGTTTCTCAACCTTCGAAACTTGATTGTGAATTCTCGTACCCAACCTGCACCACCAGCCAGAGGATGTAGCGTGTTAGCAGAGTACCCGGGAATATACTGCGAGGCAGTTCTGTTCTGCAAGCGATTGAGAACATTGGGTGCTCCACGGGCACGAAGAGGAAGGTCACTTGACGAGCCCGGGTCTCCCAATTATTGTGGCCTTTCCTTAGGTTGTTGCTGTTGTTCGGAAGTAATGGGAACCGCTCTCGGCAAAGGTTGCTTCTCGTCCAACAGGTATCCCGTAGCAATAAAGGTAGCTTCGAGGGCAGCAGACAGGTAGGTAGTGCGTATCTTCAGGTACATCAACACAGTAGATGTCCTTGACCATAATATGAGGCAAGGTAGTGGAAATGGACTCGTAGCAAGACACCAACCAACAAAATCCAATTGTCATATGGTCATTTTACAGCATCTCCATGACACACAAAGGCACTGTTGCCATCATTATCGTACATGCAAAGCCTTCCTGTCGAAGGAACTACTATTTGTTTCGCATGTTCATGTTGCTTGAACACAGCATCCATGGATAAATCGATTACCGTGCATTCTCAGGACCAAGAGACTGTCGTTTTCCGACGTGCAAGCAAAGCCAGCACAGCCACCATCACTTTCAGGCGTTCTCTGCTCGTTCTAGCGCAACAATCCATAAACTGATTATTTCCAAAACTGGAGTTCTTCGCATGTT
Organism: Anopheles arabiensis; assembly: GCF_016920715.1. Taxonomy (NCBI): domain Eukaryota; kingdom Metazoa; phylum Arthropoda; class Insecta; order Diptera; family Culicidae; genus Anopheles; species Anopheles arabiensis. The sequence continues at coordinate 13,073,056 of NC_053517.1, forward strand.
CGCCTCGTGTCTGGGGCCTTACCGAGAAGATGCATAATCCATAACCAACCCAGACAGCCGGAGAGCCGGAGCTCCTTTGTCATCCGTAATCAAGCGCTTATTCTTAAGCACAACAGTGCCGCTTCGTACAACAACAGCATACCCATCCATCCTGCAGAATCCCACGCGTTTTCTGTCCTCCACGGCCACGACGAGACTACGCGCTCGAGTCGATGGTAATTCGATTGCAGAATGTAATTATCGAAAAATGAGGCTAAAAAGCATGCCCCGAACTGACTCACATCGGCATCATCGAAGGTCTTGGCACAAGCTGAATGCTTTTATACACTTTTATGTCAGTGTAGGGGAGAGAGGACGGAGAGCTTTAGAGATATAACAAATTATTTAAAAAGAGGTTTTAATTTCATCTTCCCTTTCCCCTTAAACCACTAGCCCTTTAAGCTGCCAAGGCGTACACGAGAGTGGTACATCCAGTCTTGCGGAACTCTGTGTGGCTGCGTGAAAGATCAATGATAGAAATATGAAACGGTGGGCGCACGGTTACTCCGAGCTTCCCAGGAACGAAGGGCCCAGGGCCGAGGAAAGCAAACGAATCGCATGTAAGCGGATTTATGAAATGTGTCCAGGTACGGGCCACCCTCGTGGGTTGGGCATTCACAGGCACACACAACCTAAGCACCTCTTCTTCAGTGAGCCTTTTACTGGAGAACACAAGCAAGCGCGCACGCTCTATTCTATCACCACCAGAGGCGTTCTAGGGTCGTAGCCTCTCGTCTACCGACGAAGGAAGGCATTCAAATAGGCACATAAAAAATAAAACATCAAGCTTCTCGCATGCTGCTTCCTCCCAGCCGCATGATGCGGACCCACGAGAGCATCAGCATCATTGTTGAGCGAGCGATACAACACACACACATACACAACAACAAAATCGTGCAGCCACCAGGGAGGAAGCCATCGAAATACTAAAAAACTGGGCAAGCGACACAAGGTGGTCCTGGTTTTGTGGTATTTCCTTCTTCTCGTCGTACAGAAACAGATGAACCGCAGCAGCTGAGTGTGTGAGCACGCGGTCTACGACGCCACCACACGCACTTCATCTTCCTCTTCGCAAGCGTCTAAAAAAGAGCTTTAACGATGCAAGCTTTTCGGAGCATCGTTAGCGACGACATTGAACCGAGCGAGGCCATACGCTGCTGATGATGATGATGATGATGATGCTCCACCGCTTGCTGTCTCCTCTTCCGCCAGTGCTTGTGTGATGGGAGGGGAATGACGCTATGGAAATCAAGAAATTTAATCAACAACCATGAGAGCGCGGATGTTGAGAAGCCGGCAGGGCAGGGCAGCACAAGCAAACCGAGGAGGAAGCAAGATTAAGGCAAAATAAAACACAACGATTTGATTCGAAAAAACGAAGCGGTCGGCAAAGTTCACACCGCCGCGTAGAAGCGACAACTTGATGCCATCGTGGGCCATCGAACTGCTCTCGGGTAGGAGGGGTGGGGATGTGCGTTTTGCTATTCTAGCAAAATCATGTCTAGAAAATGCGAAAGGCAAACAACACCGAAGAAGTGGAGGGAAAAAACAACCAACCAACCAACCGTCTTCAGAATGACCTCTTGAGAAGGGAGAAGCTATTCACAGGAGGGTTTTGTGGATAAGAAGTCAGGGCCTGGAGGGGCGAAACAAAATAATACGGTTCCCTTTGCCAAGCAGATTCCTTTTGCCTCCATTGTCCGTCTCTTGCTCATAGGTACATTTTGAATACCAGCGCAAACCTCCAGTGCTGTGTGTCTTCCTCTCCCTGCACGCCACATTAACCATAAACTCGCGTCAGCACAGGCAGGGGATTCAGCAGTAAAAACTTCCCTCCGCGTCCGAAACGTACTGAAACTGACGATACAACCAGCAGGGCGCAGCTTACTGCCTTGAAGAGCCGTGCGTCTCACTCCCTCCTCTGTTCTCTGTGTCGCCGGTAAGTGTTCGTCCTTAGCGAGCGAATTTAATGAGTGAATATTTTGTGATTCGATCTACTGATGAGGTCCGCCGCGGATACCCGCAACCACTCGCACGGACAAATTGCGTGGCCAGAAAGGAGCTGGCGGCACCTCTGGCACGCTATGACACAGCAGTATCTGATCTGAAAAATTCCCCACCCCGAACAATCTGGCAACTCACCCAAATACCCTCCCCCCGATTCCAAAGGTACTGGGCGCACGCGGAGGACGGACGAGAGGAACCATGCCGCTGGCCATCGCGCCAGTGTAGCAGCTAGTAGTAGAAGACAATTTTCAGTTCGTTTAATTTTATCTCTTGCGCGATGGTTCTCGCACCACGCTCTGTGGTTGTGTTCAGCGGTGCCAAAATTCTTGCAAAATTGTCGATGATGAGTTGGCACGAAGTGTGTGTGATGAGAACCGTGGGGTACCGATTGATCTTTGTCATTGTCAATTTGGGGGTCTTAAAAGTGTTGACCTTGCTGTTGAAGGTTTGTGACAACGAGCTTAGCAGTGAGTAGCGTTAGTCACCAGAAAGGCCTTTATCTTGGCAGGATTTAGCCATTTTTTTAGTATTCAAACAATGTAACAGTAAGCTTCTGCGCGAGGCACACCTTACGGGACGTAGCTGTATTTTGCCCTGTACTGGATCGGGATGATCCTACCATCTTTTTTTTTACTTGTAGACAAGAATGTCCTGGAAATCCACATCTGTTCCACTATTTCCAGGACGTTTCCAGGTTCCTAGGAAAGCAATATATATGCAGAGTTCGTGAGAATGTTACCGATCCGAAAACGAGGGCCACATTCATCCAGGGAAACGAACCGAGAAGACCGAAAAAAAGCGGATCCTTACTTTAAAAAGGCATGCTGACTTCCCCTTTCCGCATAGATATTGAATACTTACAGGTAGCAAATGTCCCATACGGTAGACCCATTCCTAGAGCAGTTCAATATCGTCTACCTGTCATTATTTTCCCTTCAAACGTTTTGCCTACTCGTCCAAAATTATACAAAAAGAAAGCGCTCGAGGTCTCAGCATCACAAGCTGCTATTGAAAATCAAAATCCAAACAGCAAAGAAAGGTGTCTTTAGGTTCTTTTCCTGTAGCTCTCCGATATTGTGTACTTTACAAGGGCACACCACCCACCAGCCACGGGAATTGGGAAAGAAAATCTTCCACCTAGACACGGTACATTTTATGTTTGCTATCTTACCATCTGATTTCCACTGTGTTTGTTCCATTCGCCTTGCGTAAGTTACATTTCGGCAATGGCAAACGAGAAAAACAGTGGCGTAACAGCATCTCCATTAATCGATTTGGCCTTTGGAGAGAAGAAAACTCACCGCACACACTGCCAAAATGCATCAGACAATTGCGCGCACTGCCGTGTGGTTATGTACGTTGGAAACTGGCGTGCCCCAACAACAGCACTAGCGCAGCACTCTGGTCCATCTGGTTCAAGGGTGCGAGCTGGTAGAAGACACGACATTGGTTTCACCGTTTTTTGGGTGGTAATTTGCGATCGCAATGCGCTGACTCTGACTGTGGGGTGCACACAGTTGCGTGCAGTTTCTTCCCAAGGATGGTGTCAATAATCGATTTAAATTCGTGCTATGTTGCAACACACTGTTTGCTAATGCACCATTCGAAATTGACATTGGCAAACTACCAGTCGGGTTGCAGACAAGCGCAAACAATCGGTAAGAGTAAGATGTCAGGTACGGTGTGGTTTGTGAGGAACTTCTACCACGAACCATTGCGAACTACCGACACAAAGAAACGCTCAGTCAACGATGCTGCACGCTATGGAAAAGCGATGGTGTTGTTTCTGCTCCAGCATCTTGCGCGAAAGCGAAAACCAACGCAAGGCTAGGCTCCTTCCCTTTTGGTGCGTTTCCGTTGCCATTAGCATCGCCGGTAATGACATTGGAGCGCGCAGCTGCACCGACCTACTGCCTTTTGCACGGCACACATATCCCTTTTATCCAACCATCCTTCCACCGCCAAGCCACGAGTAGTAGAGTAGTAAGAGGAGCACCAACTTTTCTCGCAAAATCTAATTAGCATGCGGTGTACGCAAAGGAGACGCGCGACGGAGGGCACTGGATGGGCCGGTGGGTGGGTGTGGCTGTGTGTTGCTGAATATAGTAGTGAGCTGAGTAATAATTATTTCTTAGCGTTGCCTTATTAACATGCAACCAGGCAACCAGCCAGGCATTCGCCACGCCGGGCGGAAGACGATAGAGCGTGTTTCTTTCAACAATCCTGGAACCTTCCCCCCACTGTTACTCAGAAGGGGGGGAACAGATTTATCATCCTGCACCAGGAAGGGCAATAAAATCATACCGTTCCCTACTTTGCCTCCCCCACCCCGTTTTCAAGTGGTTGTTTGCTTTGTCCGTAGGCATTGTGAGGTACGGGAAGATGTTTCTGATTTTACGACAGCGACATGCAACGATGCAAACATAAAAAAGGGGGCATAAATGTGCATGATATTTGTAGCCCACAAGGATCAACACTTGTGGGAAGAGTGGGAGATTGAGGTAAACTTATTTAATAAAACTTCAAGCAGCCTTTCAGTGACCAAGCTATAATGATGAGATTCAACCGCCAAATGGTAAAACTATACAAGGATAATAAGTATATTACTACGTACACCATGCAAACGGGATCAATGTCCCAATTTATGAGACACATGTTTTTTTCCGTCATTTCACACTAAAAAGCCCGCTAACAGTACAAATCGTTAATAAGGAAACAACTGCTAAAACCCAAAACAAGGCAACTATAGTAATGCAGCACGCGAGCACAATGGACTCCAACTCCAATATCAGGTGGATGTGAACAAAGGTACGTAATTTGGTAGTGGGAATAGAAGAAAATAAAACTCATCGAAAGCTTAGCAGCAGCCCACAACGCAGTACGACAAAGATTCCAATCGATACAATTAGTTCAACAAATAAAACATATATATTAGTGAATATGTGAATGGATGTGTGTCTATTTTCATATGATCCGGTATAGGTGTTAGCTGTATCGGGGATCACGGTTTTTAGTAACAACAGAAGAACAAACAATCCATAAAAGAAATAAAGTACCAACCACAAAAAAAAAAAACAAAAACTCCCAAAAGTACACGCAGAAGGAGAAGTAGCTGAAGGTACAGCCCAAATGAGACGCAAAAGAAATGGCTTTGGTTACTCAAAATAATACGAACAGCGGCAGCCAAAGAACAAAACAATACCAATACAGGGTGTGGTGTGTGCCCATTCATACAGTGTTGTACCAGTGGAGATAAACACAATATAGTTAGAAAAAAGGGAGAAAAAAATTGGATAAAAAATGTGAAAGCACCACCAACCTTATGTTCGGTACGGGAACGGCCGCCGGGCCCTGCATCGGTGGAGGCACATTGTACTGATACATTTTTGCGGGCGATATAGTCGTTTCAAACAGCATCTTTCCGTTCGCTGCTCCAGTTGCCGCTTGCTCCTGCTGCTGCTGCTGCTGGGAGATCGTGCTGATCGTGCTGATCAATCTACGCGGCCACCAAGCTTCAATATACACTTTGGGGAGAGCTACTCCACCTTTTATTCTGTGTGTGTGGTTTTTTTTTTCTCTACAAACTGCCACTATAGTAGTAGAAATGGTAGTAACACTACTAATAGATACTCTAGTTAGAGAGAGATAGAAATAGAGAATACGTTCTACGGTTTTGTTGAAGAATGTGTTTAATGCTGATCGCAACTGCTGTTTTTAGTTTAGATACATTGATACGGCTTTTGCTTGCGCGTTTCGCGTTTCACACACGCTAATAATGATAGCACACAAACACACACATACACACACACACGAACATACACTACTTTTACGGCGCTGGTTTGTTATATTACTTTCGCCTTTGTTTTTTTTCTCAATTTACTGCACACTACTTTGAGTTTTGTTTGGTTTGGTTTTATGTTCCAAATCTTACGCTTGAAGAATGAGTACTAAACTTTCCACTTCAGATGAAAAACAACACACAACCAAATGAAGAAAATAAAAGAGGGTAAAAATATTAAAATTCCAGTACTCTGTACAGTACTACCACAACGATAACAATATGGGAGGAAATGGGGGGTGTATCCAAAGTATGCAGTGCCTAGTATATTGGTACAGTTAATTAGAATGCACTTGCGTTTTGTCAAAACTACCCACTAAATCTCGTATTAATGCATTAATTACAGGTACACCTCGGGAAAAGTTTTTGTGCCAATATGACCTTTTTGCTTTTTTTTTGCTGCCCCACACACACACACACACACACATGGAAAGGGAGGAATGGTAGGGGAAATACGAGTCTTATATCTGCTGCTAAAAAAGATCTCTCACTATAGAAACACTCACACAAACGGACCGCTTTATGTGTGTTTTTTCCCTTCCTTGGCACACTATAAATACAGAGAGTCAAATATGATGGAATAGTTTGTGGCACTAGTATATGTAAAAGTAAGTCGCAAAGTGGCAGTAATAAGTTCGACAGCTAGTTTGAAGAGAGCGTTCACAAATGAGCGATAGAAAGAGAACGAGAGTGAAAAATAAAGAAAGAGAGAGAGATGTATAGAAAAGCTGTATTTGGCTGTAAAAGTAATGATAAAATGATACATAATAGTCGCTCGGAGAACTTTCTTATCTACAACTGCAGCCCAGCGCCTGGGGATATGATGTGGAGCCGTAGTACACCAACCCCTGTACACATGCCCGGTTTCTATGGTTAATAATTACAGCAATTTGCTAGCACTGCGCATACAGGGGTGTGTGTTTGTGTGTGTGTATGTGTCCTTGCACTTCTGGAACCAACGTGTCCTTCCGCGTTACCAACGAGAGCGTTACAAACAAACACACCACACGTACTAACTGTCCGTGGACTAATCAGACAACTACGGAGTTTCGAAGCAATCATGGTGTATGTGTGTGTGTGTGAGTAAGAGCGAAAAGAGAGAGATAGAGAGAGCGAGGAACTTAAACTAATGTTAAATATAATAACATACGCAACAATGATATTGTATAGGCATATTTTTAGAGCATTTTTACATTGCACAGATGACGCACTTACAAACTAACGCAAACACCTCACTGCCAAACAATTTTCAACACCTAGAGTGACATAGTATATGCAAGAAAATATATAAAAGTTTGTTAAAAAAACAGAAGCATCAAAAACATAATACTAGTGACAATAAAGATAAAAAACGAAACAGATAGATAAGTGATCGCTTAACGGCTTAATGAAGGATAAAACAATCTGAACAATACTAAGACACATAACAAGAAAATGGCAAACATGATGAACAGATGATAACAGGTAAGTGTGTTTGTTCTGTTGCATACCAGCGATGGCGTATACAGGCCACGCATACAGAAACCCCTACACGATGTAGTTGTATGTTGCACACTAATATAGAATAACTTATTATACATTTGGCACACTAAGTATCGTTAGAGGTATTAATGACAAGGTGAACATTGCTTTACAACGGCCGACACTAAACGTTTGGTTAGGGAACTATCAACCGCAAACACAGCTTTTTTTTGCACTAAACGACACACAAAGGACACAGCAAAGCCATGGTCAAATCAGAAAGACACAAAACACAATACGTAAATGTACTAACAACAAAACTCCCCGCATCCATCATCATTCCTTCTAGTGTGAGTAACTGTGTGTGTAAATGGTACAATAGTAGTAATAATTGTATGGAAACACTAGAGCAACCCTGCTGTTCTCCTGCTGCCCATCGTTCTACATACTTCTATGGCAAGAGCAGGACAGGAAAGTAAACCCATGTACACGATGATCGCGGTGCCTGCGGACCGTCTTGCAAACCCCGCGCAACTATGTGTAGCCCTGTGTCCCAGCAGTCTATCTATCTATCATCTAGTATGGGTACGGGTGGTCCAAACTGGTCAGTTAAATGAGGTAAGTTATTTGCACAAAACTATTTTCCAAAATGTACTATTAGAGGCGATATCATATATAATGCTTTTGCGGGGGTAGAGTAAGTATTATGCAGTCAAAACGGTTCCATTACGCGCAATATACTTCACATACATATTGTTTCTATCAAGTAGAGGCCGCGGGTGAATGTGTTTTACAGTTTCCAATCCACTAACTATGCTTATTATATGCCAAATCGTTAGACCTAACAAACAAATAATCATTTCAAAAAAAGAAGAATAAAACAAGACAAAAACACGACAGGATATGCGTTTAGATTTAATTGCACTGACTACAGTTTTAAAAGGATGCGCTAAAGAGATAGAATAATAGAAAGAAAAGGAACTTAAATGTGAGTTGTGTGTGTGTGTGTGTTTTATTCAAACATTCTACCTTCTTCGGTTAGATACAATCATGTTTCCAAACTGATACATTCTATATAGCAAAAAAAGTTACAAATGCAAAAATATGTAAATTAAACAAGATCAATCGCAACTATCTATACAGATTCGTTTCGGAATCCTTTCACTGACTGCAAGCAGCGCTGTGTACAACGTTTGATTTCTCGAAGCTACGGCTCGTGTTTCACCCTCATTCTTCGGGGCGGAAACACAGTAAGAACACGGAAGGTTGTTTTTTGTTCTGGTAACGCTATGCCCATTTGGGTGTTGGCAGATAGCAAACGAAAAGCAATCCTTTTATTCATTCTTTTGCAACGGTGTTTGAAGTGTACAAATCTGTTTTAACATTTTGTTTTTTTGTTTTCTTTAATTGTAACAATATCATAAATACTGTCGGCTTTTATCGTTTGAATCATTGTTTGATTGTTTTTTTGTTATTATATATGAAATGAAAAGCACTTTCAATTCGAATTGATTGTTGCCATTTGAAGATCTTTTCTTACTTTACATACAAAACTGAGGCGCTGTGAACCTTAATTGCCACTCCTAGTCGTTGGATATGTTTACACTTTTAACTGATTGGATGGATTACTGTACTGTTTTCTGTCGTGCTAGTTTAGCAGGTTCTTATTTGTGTACAAGTGTTTAGAATTTACCCACCTTTTGCTGGGAAGCGGGACGACAGCAGGCAGGTACAATCGTGTCTTTCTCGCTCTTTCTATGTCGTGCTTTTGCATTTGTGTTTGTGTTGCATCTTCTGTTCCGTCCTTTTCTGTATTCTATTTCGTTTCATTTGGCAGCCGCAAACGCATACTTTATCTTTACCTACCTACTTACTGTACTTATAGCTAAGAAATACACATTTAATTAACGCACCATTAATCGACAGCACAACTTATCTTGCGCATTGCATCTCTTCTTCCTCCGCTCTAGAGCGCCACCATATAACATACAGCGCGGCCTATAAAAGTAAACGTGGAGTGTTAAATGTAATGGAAACCGTTCCTGATAAAAAACCATCATCCTATCCCCGGCCCTGCTATCTAATAGACAGGGGTGTTTCAGCGAAATAAAACCGAACCATTTGCTGCGAAACGCGTTCCGAAAACGTTCCGCAACACACGCCAATATGATCGATAATCGGTATCACCAGTAGGATCCCGAGCCTGTTCTGTGTGTCTGTGTGTATGTGTTCTCTTTTTTTTCCTTTGTGCATTCTCTGTGACGACCCATCAATGTGGGCACCCACCATTCGAGCTGAAAGGAGGCAATAAAACTGAACCACCCCCCAGCATAGCAGCATAGCACAGGCTGTGTGTGAATCAAGCGTGGCCACTTTTTACGCCCTTCCTCTATCGCTCATTCTGCATTTTAAATCCCAATCAGCTTTCATTGGAATCAGCAGCAGGAAAGAAAAAAAACGCATTGCAATGTAAAACAGGAACTTTTTTGCGTGGGTATGTATGTGTGTGTGTGCGAAAAATTCGACAGATGATCAACGTAAAATTACTTTTCGAAAAAAACCCTTTAATGAGTTTCACCCAGCCTCTCTCGCTCTCTCTCTCTCTGTCTTACTTTCCCTCTCTACTATTTCTCTCTGAGATTAACACACCAGTGTTAAATAATTATTCAAATTTAATACATTACCCCAAGGGTATTTCCACGAACTCTCTATCACTCATTCATTGCCTTTAACCCGATCGGGCCCCATTCTCTTCCTCTCTTTCTCTGTATCTCTGTGTGTTTGTGGTGAAGAAAAGCAAAGTTTAATGAAAAATTTCGGTACGCTACGTCACCGGGGCAGCGAACATGAGCGTGACACCAGCAGAAACGAGGGTGGTGGTACACAGGGTTGTCAAACAAAAAATATACCTGGTAGTACAAATTAATTCTGACCCGTAATCATTAAAAGTTGAATAAGCCGAGTAGCGTCGACAAACTTCATCAAAAAACCGTAACCTTTCCTTTCCGTGCGTCGTCCTTGGCCGGACGGGACAACTGTGTAAAGCATAATTTTGCCACCCACTCAAAGGTATGGAGCAAAAAAAAACAAGTTTTTTCCCCCAAAAAAAGCCCCCCCTTCCCCCAACTCTTATTATTATTAAGAATGTTCACGAGACAGGCCGGATAGGCTCGCGCTGGACACGGCTGTGTGTGTGTGGTTGGCCGTTTTGGGTGGTGGATTAAGTGATTGCAGTCGTAAAATGGAACGAGCGCGTGGAACGACCGGGAATTTAAATTCTATTACTTTTAGAGCAGCACAGAACCACCCATACAATTCCCCCTACAGTGCCAGTGGCCGTCGGTAGCAAACCCGAGCGAGCGAAGTTTTAATTTCTCGTCTCACTTTTACACACCAAACAAAGTCTATTTTAACGTGAAATTCCAAATGCAGCTGCTGCTTTCTGGGCTAAATCCCCCCTCCGGTTCTGCCTAATGCCTCGAACCGGGGGACGACCTCTGGGGGAAGGGTTTTTGGGAGCAACTTTTTCGCAATTGGAAAACTTTTGCCCCGCCCTGTAACGGCGGTCGATGGTTTGGTCCAAAAACCTTGACTGTAGGGACTGTAGTCGCGGCACTGTGCTTGGGGTTCGCTTTGGGAAGTGGAATCGATTAAAATAAATAGAACTAAATCACGGAAAGCACCTGGAGTGGTTTGAAGCTTGGCTCATTGCATTACAGTGTTAGAAGTTGGTTTACCAGTTTTCGCTTTAAAAGGGAGCGCTTTTTTTTGGTGTGGTTCTTGTTCCCTGCATAAACTTCAAAGAGACACCACTCACCGCGCAGCATTCAATTCTCACAGCCGGTGGCCACGGCTTGATGCTTTTGCAACGCACAAAGCCGTCAATTTAGATAAGACACATCAGCCAAGGCAGGGCAGAGTGGAATGATAGAACGAGCGAGCGAGGATGAAGCTGCACACTCGTGAAAACATAAACAATTAAAAGCCGCGAAGCGACGAACGTACCAGCATGCCTCGGGGCAGCTGTAACAGCGTGACCCGCATCATTGTGCGTCAAATCAACAACAAACACACACTCCCTCATACACGTGCGAGGGCAATCTTGTTTCTTTGGGCGCGGAAGAGCTTTGCGTTTGTGCTGGAATCGATTGTTTGCAGCAACGTGAAATGGTTTAGCACATACGCGCGGTAAAACGCATCAATGTTTACAGTTTATTCACAAGAAACCGAAAAAAAAAAACCTGATGCTACCAAGCACCCAGACCAGATTCCAAACCCGATTCCACAATTACCAAGGGCAGGCGAGATAGCCTGGCAGCCGGTCACGGGAACCGGTCACCGCTAGCACAATGAATACATTTCATTTGATTGTGTTGCGCGCGGGGGGAGGTCGCGTAGATCGCGACGGGGAGAAAGACTCGAGTGAAAAACGCATGTGTGCGTGTGTGTGTCGGGTAACCTTGGTCCGGTTGCAAAAGTTGCGTCCCTCGAGCGTGTCGAAAATTACAAGGTCTCGTACGGGCACAGCGCGGGCCAGGGGTTCACGTACCCATCGCCGTCGTATGAACAATAAAACCAAGCAACGGGAGCGTCAACAGGCCCCAGAGAGTCCAGCTTCTTTACCAACACCAAACACACACACACACACACGCGCACGAATACACTCACAACGTTACATCGCGAGTTGGGACGCGCGTCGCGCAAAAGGGAAGATGATGCGCGAGATCGCAGCACAGTTCCCGGTTGCCATGGTTTTTGTTTACGCCGTGGCGACCTCTTCCCTCTCTTTGTCTGCAGCCGGGTCTGGATTATAACAGTGACGTACAATTTTAAGCGAGAGCGCGATCGTTGTGTAAAGCGCTCGTATGCATTATTTTACACAGACATATTCATTCAAAGCCCACAAAATCGTTGCTTCAACAAGGGTAAAACAGCAACTGTCACCCCATCGAAACACATTCTATTTCGGTGGAGCTTAGAGCGGCACGTATGAGCGCCATTTATTAATCTTCTATAGTTGCTGCACCCCCTAGTCCACCAATTTAACCTCCACGACAGGGGTTAATTGGGTGTAAAAATAAGCCAATTTCCTGAAACATGTTTTAAACCCACAATCGTCGCATCACGTTCCTGTGTCCACATTGTATTAAAACAATGTTGCACGACCACGTTGCCTTTGCAAAAAAAAAGGGGAAAATGCGAGTTTGGGAACGATTTGTTCACTTTAGCACACCGTTGCATGCTAATCGGATGCAAATATAATACAAGCTTTTGATTTTTTTTTTTTTACTTCTAAACCTTCTGCCAATTTGTTTCCCATTTAACTGCGTCCGAGAAGTGGAGCCGGCTGCAATTAGGTTATTAAAAAAGCGTCCGCAAGAGCGATTGAATGAAAAGTGTATTCTTAACTAGAGCGCCCATTATTTTTTTTTTTTTTGCTTGCTTGCCCCCTATTCGCTTTCTCTTCTGTTGTTGTTGCTGTTGTTGTACAACCCAACAAGTGAAAGTGTTTCAGCCGCACAACCGCACGTACTAAACGGCTCAGAACACGCAAATTGGGAACTGCTTGTTGTTCTCGCATGCCGGGTGTGTGTGTTCGAGTGGCGTACCGGAAATCGTTCAATCGGACCACCCCGGACCCTCTCCCCATGTGCTTGGTGGTGGTAGCCGGCTTGCGTAATTAAAATTCTGTACCCGTACCCGGTTTCGCATAATGTAAAACGCGCTCCAACGCTAAGGGGCTATGGGGTGAGTGTTACCGGTGTGCTGTAGTAGTGCCGAGCCGCGCGAGAGGAATTTATAAATGCGGTGCTGCTTGTTTCTTGTGTTTTACATGCTGACCAACGCGAAGGGTTTGGGCCAAAGGTTTTTGGATTGCAAAGTCTTTCCGCACCGGCCCCCGGAACAGGTTGGAGTAGGTTTGGAGTAATGTGCTTGATTTTTAGCAGCCCCGAACCGTTAAATTGGGTTTCAAAGCAGATTAAATAAGGAAACAGTCTTTAAAAACATGTGCTAAGGACCTATTTGATGGAGTTGGAGTTTAAGTAATCTTTCCAATTGAGCGAATACACTTATAAGGCCTGAATCAACATTCATACCTGATTTTGCTCAACCTTTCCCGATCCATCTCCATCATCTTAACCATTGCATAAGGTTGTAATTTTGCCGCAGTACAAAAACACTCCCATTACATGACAGAATCGATTCTAAACACGGACAACACGGTTACCGTGCTCAATGAGTAACCCTTTTTGGCCTTTTAGAACCCCAAACTCAACCCCAAATCGATAGATGGTGAGCTGGAAAGTCGTGGGCTGCTTCTTTTGTTTTGTTTTGCAAACGCTTCAGTTAACCCCATTCATCATTGGGCCGCTGCGGCTGGTCGCATCGGTGGTTAAATCGATGTCCTCCCTTCGGCCCCATCCGTGCTGTCTCGCCTCTAGCCACCTCAGCGCTCTATTAACGGGCGACTCGATGTAACCATCAAAACGAAGCACGGCTTTTCAATCCAAAACCTCCGAACGTATGGGAACATACATTTCAGCATAATCATCCGACCGGTCGGGTCGGATACCGTGAGCATACTGAGGTTGATAGGGGTGGAACGGATAACGGGGGTGGGGTACCTCCATCGTGATTCATCATTAACGGCCATATCACCAATTTCGCCACACAGAATCCACGGCTCTCTCCGCCCCACGAGCTCCACGATCAAAAAGGGCTTTTCCTCTTGCTGCCGGCCCCTTTTGCCTTGTCTCGCCTGTACCACTCTTTGTGTTATTTATAACGTCCGCATGTGTTTATTTTAATGATGATTATGAAGATCAAACACACACACACACACACACCATCACACACACTCGTATACAAGTTTAAACGGGATGATACTTGTGAACGCAAAAACGGGGAGAAAAAGTCCCTTTTTACCCGTGTTTTTCCAACCGGCATTTTCCGAACCGAACTGCTCGCCCGTGGGGGGGGGGCGTGTCAGGGAAGTTGGACGCACGATACACAACTTCCGGTTCCGTTCCGGGTGCTGCATCGAAGCGGCACAAGCATAACATTGGCGCTGATTGTCTTATTTTGTTTTTCATCACGTTTTCTTTTTGTTCTTCTCTCCCTCTCTCTTTCTCTTCTCCATGTGTGAATGTGTGTGTGTTATACGCTATGCTTATGTTTTGTTTGAGTGAGTTTTACTTTCTGTGCTCGCACACACATGCACAGAGAGCCTCTTTCGTTCTGGTTTTAATTTTTTTTTGCATCGGTCAACACATTTGGCTTTGTTTGCTTTCGTTTCGTCGCGTTTGCCAATTAACGGGGCTGCGTTAAAGGCAGGTCAATAGTGGCGCAATGTTCTTACGCGCCACTGAGCGACGAGTGAATCAAACCAGAGCCAAATGCCCTGGTTTGTAAGAATCCAGACCAAAAGAAGGAAAAAAAACAGTTACATAACAACAAAGCAACGAATTTTGTTTTCCCACAAAATGACACTCATTGATGTGGCGGCGGCGGTGGCGCCTAGAGCTTGCCTAGAAAATGCTCTTTAAAAGCGCCACACACACCCACAAATAGTTTTGTCGAATTTACGGAGAAGTTCTGGGCTCAAAACAGACACCGCAGCGTGTGTGTGCAGAACCAAAGACAAAACTGTTAAAGAAAAAACTCCCACGGCACTGCTTTGCAATGTCTGGGGTTTGGATGGGCGCCGCTTCCCAGTTACTTTCGGGGAATTGCTCCGAATGAAAGAAAGCAAGCACAATCCCCCAACCCCCACCCTGACGTAGCGTAGCAGTCCAAAAACATCAGCGCACAGCACACTTGAGCATTGAGCCGTTTTTTAAACGTTCATTCTGAGCAAAAGCCTCTTTAATTCGAGTTTTTGCTCCATGCTTGGGACTGTTTCCATTCGGCCAGTTCACACTCCCTACCCACCCACCCACCCCATTTGCAGCACCGCTGCTTTTTTCCACTGTTTTGCGTCAGCAAAATTCTTCCCTGGCAATCTCTCTTCTTCATTTCCCCATGTACCCCCCTGAAAATGGTCTTCTGTGTGTTGATTTCCTTCTTTTTTAAGGGTCTCTCTCTCTCTCACTCGACCGTTTTGAGCTGGTGAAGCGACTTGCTAAAGCCTGCGGGGTGGCATGCGCGAAAGAGACAAGATACAAAACAAAACCGCCCCGCGTAACCATACGACGGGTGAGGGTGGCACACACACACACACACACACACACACCATTCTGGGGTGAGGATGGCATGGATGGGGCGGTCGCGTGCTCGTGGTGTGCAGTAAAAATGACAACGCGAGATATGCGATCCACCATTGCCACAGGAATTGAGAGCGGAATCTGGGATATCCCGGGATATATTCTGGTTTTCCGCTCTCCCACACACACACACACACACACACACACACACACATACACACAGTAACCTTACTTCTCTTAGGTCGTTCAATCCCTACCGTTGTTGCAGTAGACCACTGGCCAAGATAGTTACGGCACCGGGATAAAGTTTTCTGCGGACTGTAACCACGCTACTGATGTACCGCAAAACTTTCAGCGCTTAAAGAAGATTGGCAGTAATATCCTCATGCAAAACCATCACAAAAACACAACACCACACAGCAGCACCACGATTGCGAGCGCTTGCCTTTCGGCTGCAATTGTTGCCACACTGCTCTGGAAAGGATATTCCGCAACGGAGGCCATCCAAGCCACCATACGGCCGCGCACGCAAGAAACGTCAGAAACTTGCGGAGGCATCGAACATCACAGGAAAAAAAACACGCCATTTTCAAATCTCCAAACTCTCTCTCTCTCTCTCTCACACATTCCGGGTTCTACTTTCTCTCCTTTGCAAGGATTCAACATAGAGAGCGAGAGAAAGAGAGAGACAGAGCACGCTTGTGTGTCATGGCGACGGAAGAAAACAACACGCCGCACGGCCCTTCGGATATTATATGCCGAATGGGTCCCTTTCTCTATCTCTCTCTCTCTTGGTTCTCTGTTCACCCACCATTTGTAGTCCACCCCAACACTCCCACACACACACACACGGGCCGCATTTCGGTTAGAGTGTTTTTGGTGTTTTGCAATGCAGTAAACGACCAGCCAGACCAGCCTGCCCACCGGCATGATAGAAGAAGGCCATGGAAAATACACACACACACAGCCACATACACACAGAGCGACATTCTAACAATTCCAGCACCATTCACCTGTCGCGGCTCCGCTCCGCGCCCGATTGCAGCAGGATTTTGCAATGGCTGCCGCCAACAATGTGATGCTTTCTCTCCTTCCTGCCGCCATTGAACGCGCTGCTCTCCGCCTTTGTGCGTGTTTGTGCTTCATTTTGTAATACATCTGTGGCCATTATTCACGTACTGTTTTAGAAAGAAGCGTCCCAAATCGGCTGCTCGATGGTTGCTTTTTGCATTTAGCTTTCATTTAACTTCTCCGTTTTCGTGATGTTCAGGGGGGACCATTAATGCAATGCTTTTTTATGTGAATTGTTTGTTTGTTTTTTTTTTTGTTCTCGGCACTCTTCTCTTCTTTACATTCTGCAAGGACCTTAACATCTCTAAAGGCGCTGTACTTTACATTCGTTTCTTCTTGTTCCAATTTCGTTATTCCTATCCTCTCAATCTGTCCCTCTCTCTCTCTCTCTCTCTCTCTCTCTGTTGCTCTCTGTGGGATTGTGACTCTCTTTTCACCCGCCCTTCGCGACACAGGATCTGTGTGCACACACCGCTTTAGCAGTCCCCCAGTAATGCCCAGTAGTCTCACACACATACACACATTAATAGAACAAAAAACAGGATACAGGGCATGGAGTTTGCAAGAACGCTTGACAGAAAATAAAGGGGGAAACGCACAGCCAAAAAGGGACGCAACGGCGCGGCAGCAGCTGGGCGGACTGGAACGAAACCAGAACACGCCGCACATCTGTCGTCGTCGTTCGTCGTCGTCTTCGGTACACAACAATATCCTGACAATGCTGCTACTTTGGAGCAGAAACGCACAACAAATAATAAAGGAACAGGGGGCTCGGGGGGAGTAGTGGGGAGTGTTAGAAAAATACGTTCTCACGCTTTCCTCTCTCGCTCTCGCTCTCTCTCTCTCTCGCTTTAACGATCCAACACAAACCGCGCTTGTCACACACAAACACACACACACACACACCGTGCGTTTCTATCTCTCTGTAGCGTTGCATCTCACTCTCTCACTCACGCTGTCCCGCGTTCACAGGCAGGCAGCTGCGGCTTCTTGATCGTGCGTAACACCGTGTGTCTGTGTGTGGGTGTTTGTTCTTGCTGTGTCAAATGCAATCTCCACTTCGACTCCACCACCACACCGTTCGCTTTTCACCTCTCCGCAAACGACGCTAACCGTACCGCTCTCCGCACCGCATCACTCCACACACACACGCGCGCACACGTACGATCGCACACAGCGTTCACCGCTCGCAACTGGAAACGCGACGGTACAAAGTACAGGAGAGCGCACACACACGCACAAACCCACAAACAGTGGGCTCCCCCTCGGCTTCCTTCTCACGGACGCAAACACACACACACAGAGAGCCACTAATGCGCGTACGCAACGCGAGAAACAAAGCGGAAGGGTAAGAAATTTAGGGGACGCACACACACACATGAATTAAACAACAATAACAACAAAGAAACAGCGCAGCACCGTTTTCCAGGTTCCTTTTGGTTGCCGGGAAGCGCGTTCATTCTTCTTCAGCATGTACCACCACCACCACCACCAACACCATGAGGCCGCTCCAGAAAGGCTCTTTTAGCTATGTGGGAGCATCATCGCCGCCATCATCATCATCATCATCATCCCCCCATCACGCAAACACGCTCCAGAAAGCTGGGAAAGAGGGAAGCAGGAAGGTGGGAAGCAAAAGGGGAGAAAAAAGCAAGGGTAAACGCGTCGTTCTCCTCTGTTCTTCTTCGTCCATTCTTTGCGAACGGAGAGTGGGGGGAGCTGCATGTTATTTTGCTCTCCACACACGCACACACACACACACATACACACGTGCACGCACACATTCTGGCGTTTTTCTTTTTCACTTTTTTTTTGCTGTTTGCTTCTCCCCAATCGCTTTCGCTCTTAGCGTTCTTTGCCGTGTTATGTTTCGGTCGTGATCTTTTCATCCCCCCCCCCTTTTTCCCCCCTCTCTGTTCAGCAACCCCTTTGCTTCGTTTTTCTTTTCCTCATTCCCGTATGTGGATGCCCTTCGCGGCGATCCTGTTCCGTTCTTTACCAAAAACTCGTTTCCTTTGCCTGGTTTTCTTTGTGTGTGTGAGTGTGTTTTTTTTTTTTTGGTGGGGGGAACCGATACACATTTCATCCCTCCGCTGCTTGGTTCTGGTTCTACACTCCTCACCACTTCGGTCTGTTTTGTTTCAAAAAGAGACCGGAGCCTGTGTGAGCGTTTCTTGGCGGTTTCTTTGCCGGTTTTTTCTTCTTTCTCTGTCTCTCCCTCTCTCCCTCTCTCTCTCTCTCTCTTTGCTGTTAGCAGACGACGAAGAAATCGAAGACGGCGGTGGAGTTTTGCTACGCGCCGGATGGTGCACAGACGCCGGGTTTTTTTTGTTCCTTTCCTTTTCTTCACTTTGACCTGCACGCTATGTTCGGGGCCCTCCCTGCTTTACCCACAATCGAAACCAAAATTTTGTCCTGATGGATGAAACCTAAGCACACAAATGCTCCAACTCCAAATCCTCAAAAAAATACAGAGCCAGCAAAGGCATAAGAATAAGGTGCCAAAGAAAAGGTTCGGAGAAAAGAATCCTTCTACCTCTCTCCCACACACACACACACGTGTCCCTGCTAGTGACAGGATATTTTGTATGGTGGCTCTGTCCAATGTGAACGGTACATTGCACCCGAAATTGAAGAAGAACGACAAATGGCGACACAACAAGTTTGGCAAATGGCAACCAAACGGAGCGTCCTTTTTGAGCTTCTGCTGCTGCTGCTAGAACCTTTACCGGTGTTCTTGTATATTCACGTGTGTGTATGTGTGTGTGTGATGGAAAGACGGATTGCTTTCCCTTTGGCATGAACAACGCGCATTCTTAGCAAGCGTTGCTGCTGCTGCTGCTGCTGCTGCGGCTAACAACCCCGTGAGACAGGATGTGAAAGAACAATGGCGCTACCCTTGCTGTTGGATGTGTTGGCGCGGCTGGAAAATGGAAGCTAAATACGTTTGCTGCCCATCCCAAGGGCACGGCGAAACTGACGCTGGGACAATTTAGGGGTTTTGGGAAATGATACACACAAACAGTCACGCATTCATACGCATTCAAACACACTGAACACAAGGCAACAGGACAAAATGACTCTTTTCCGTAGCACAATTAGCCAAATAAATTAAACCGAATAAAAAATAACTCCACATCGCGCTTGGCTAAAAAATGCATAGTTTTGTTTTTCAGCACATTGCCGACGCATTAAACACGCACAACACTGGCTGGCACAACACCACACAGAATGCGACAATGCTTAACATTCGTTTTTGCAACCGCAAACACTCACACTATGGTTGAAGGACGCGCGAACAAATTGCTTTCTGCTAAGTTTTCGCTGGTGAAAGGTTCTTTTCCCTTTTGCTCCGGGAGTCAGAATATCCTTTTTGCTGCTTTCAACTGGAAAACGGTCAAACGAGGGTGCAACCACGAACAACACGTCTGTACACTTGCAAGCGTTGGAAGTGAGTGTGCAAGAGAGCGAGCGGCTTACCGTGAATCGCGCACCACATTGCGGCGTAAACATTTGCCGAACCGATTCCGTGCCCGACAGACAAAGAGAACGAAATTTTCTGGCGAGGGGTAGGTAGAAACACGCGGTGGGGGCCCGGCCCAAGATCGGATCCAAAGTCCGTTCCCTACTAGCAATGAGAATGAAAAAGTGTGCGACTTTCAGGCGAGGGGCATGTAGAAGCATGGGGAGACGGTTGGAAATTCGCGGAATTGCTCGGAGGCGCGAGCGTGTTTTGGTTTCTACACAGTTTTTGCACTCACACAATTACACATGTGTGAATGTGTGCGTTCACTTTCAGCCTGCGCGCTCAGTTTGGTTTTCTCGCAGCGGCATGCGGGTATCGGTGTCTCGCTCGCACTAGTGCAGCGAGTGTTCCTCTGTGCGCTCCCCTTCTTGCCACCACACGAAATCGTCAGTTCAGCTCAAGCGTTCGCCGTGAAAGGCTGCGCGCGTGTTAGCCTAAGTCCCGGGCGATCGAAGTTTCGCTAAGTGTTGAAGTGTTGTGCACATTGAAATGAAGCTGCGCTTTTCTTTCACCATTAAACTGAAATGTGTGATTTGCGCTGCTTTATTTCAATGTTTTTTTTTTGCTGTTTTGAACATCAACTACGGGATCCACGCAGTTAGACGGCTATTTAAAATACGACGATTTTTTTTATATAATGAATGTGTGTGGTTTGAAGCAAGATTGTGTGAAGCAATGTATTTAAATGTGCTTTTATTTGCAATAAAAGTGATAAAATATAAACCAAGTTTGATGTGTTCAAGTTTTTGTTTTGATTCGGGTGCACCAAGTCCGAATGAAGGGAAGCGCACAGCGCGCTACGAAAGAAACGAGCGGGAGGGGGTGTCAGTCCAGCGCAGCGCAATTCGCTGGAATCAAGTGGGAGGGGGTACCAGTTCAGCGCAGCGCAAGCCGAAAGAAACGGGAAGGAAGGGGTATGAGGAAAATACAATGAAACAGCGCGAGCGAGCGTTCTTTACAGCGAGAGCGCCTCGTGTATTTTAAAGGCAAGCAAGAGAGCGCATTCTCTCCGTGGTAGCGCTCCATCCGCCATTTTTAATTTCGAGCCCAAAACAACGGACTTTGGATCCGATCTTGGGCCGGGCCCCCACCGCGTGTTTCTACCTACCCCTCGCCAGAAAATTTCGTTCTCTTTGTCTGTCGGGTGTGGCCGTCGAGAGAGCGAGAAAAGGAGCGAGAGAGACGCGAGAGAGCGAAAGTTGTGAAGCCGAAGTTGGGCTGGCGCGCTGCTAGAGCGGCCGCCGCCATTTGTTAGGTGTGTGTACGAGTGGGACGGCATGCGCCGGATACGCTCTGCCTCTCTCTTTGTCTCCCTTGTAAACCCTTGGCGGTAAGAATGCGCAGAACAAGGCAGGTTTTACAGGGTGACACCACAATTCTGCTTAACGGAGAATTTATGTATCTCTGCTTTATTTTTTGCCTTTTAATGTGGATTACGGGTGATGTTTGTTGCTAGAAAATGCAACACATTGCTAGAACAAACCCCTGAACAGGTTAAATACAAAGATAAACCAATTGATTCACTTCGTCTCTCAGCGGTAAAAAACAATTTCTAAGTTTTAACTTTAAGATTTATCAAGTATTTAATAATATAATAAAAATACAATAGAAAATAATATGTATTATACTTTTTATTTGCAATAACCTGTTTTTTGTATTTAGAATAATATTTTTGGTTGAAAATAGTTCTATATTTTACATCAAAACAAACAAAAAGTTTTTGTTTTCATTTTTTTTGTCTTTATAAAAATATGGTCGTATTAATAGGAAGCTGTTTGGTTTTACCGTATAATTTACTGAAATAGAAAAACAAATTCTTCAAAATGATAATGTTTGTGCGACATCATTGCACTACGAGCGCAAGTGAAGCAACATTGATAGACCACCGCCTAAGCATGCTTGACTGTCGTTACATGTGTCAAAGCGAGCTGTCAAATTTTTGCTGAAGGAAAAATAGCGTCCGTCTTTTGTGGCATTGGGGCGTAGCTTTTATGAATCTTTTGGTAAGAAATGTGATTTTCCGTGTGGTTTTTACTTTACCATATGTTGTAAAAGTCTCATGACCATCCGTTTGTATGTGTTTCTTAACTCGGACATCATTTTATTGTAGCGCAAACAGCACACCAACTCCCGGACCTGCAGACGCCGATCGGGCTTGGAAAATCAAAATGGCGCTGCCTGCCAACTATAAACACAACATACCGGGTCCGCCGATGCCCCCGCAACGTTTGCGGCCGTCGGGTTCGGCCGCCGACCGGAAGGACAACTCGAGCCCGTTCATGCACAACCCGCACGGCAATCCGGCGTTCAACCCGCAGAAGATGGGCAAGGCTTCGGCGGCGTCCGAGTCGAAGATGATCAAACCGCCCAAGCCGCCGGAGAAGCCGCTGATGCCGTACATGCGCTACTCGCGCAAAGTGTGGGACTCGATCAAAGCGTCTAACTCCGATCTGAAGCTGTGGGAGGTGGGCAAGATCATCGGGCAGCAGTGGCGCCTGCTGCCCGAATCGGAGAAGGAGGAGTACATCGCCGAGTACGAGCTGGAGAAGGCGGAGCACGAGAAGAACATGAAGGCGTACCACAACTCGCCGGCCTACCTGGCCTACCTGACGGCACGCAACAAGGTGAAGCCGGGCGATGGCGACGGGCACGAGCCTTCGTCGCGCTCGAGCTCGAAGGGCGGCCAGGCGGACCGGCGGATCGACATTCAGCCAGCCGAGGACGAGGACGACCCGGACGATGGGTACTCATTCAAGCACGTGGCGTATGCGCGCTTTTCGCGCAACCATCGGTTGATAAACGAAATCTTCTCCGATGCGGTCGTGCCGGACGTCCGTTCGGTGGTGACCACGCAGCGCATGCACGTGCTGAAGCGCCAGGTGCAGTCGCTCACGATGCACCAGATGAAGCTGCAGCACGAGCTGCAGCTGATCGAGGAGAAGTTTGAAACGCGCAAGCGGAAGTTCGTCGAGTCGAGCGAAACGTTTCAGGACGAGCTGAAAAAGCACTGCAAACCGGCAGTGGACGAGGAAACGTTCGGGAAGATGGTCGACCGGCAGTACGAGATGATGAAGCGCGACCGTCTGCGAGCGCTGGAGGAGGCACAGAAGCCCCCAGCCCCGGTGCCGACGCCTGCACCCGCCCAGCAACCCGCAGCGGGTCCGCCGAAACCGGAATCGGAAGCAGCGCCAGATCAAGCTGCGACCGCGAGCGAATCATCCACGGACGGTGGTGCACCGACCGGCCCAACAACAGAAGCGAATGAAGCTGCTTCTTCTGCCGTTGCCACCCCCCGGGATCGGTCTCCACCGGCAGCGGCCACTTCGGACGAATCTCAAGGCTCGCAGGACTCGACGGCTGGCGGTCCTCCGCAACCGTCGGTCGAAAAGATGGACACGACCGAGGACCCGAAACCGGACGCCAAGGACGATAAAGTGGTAGCGACCGCACCGAAAGCATCGCCCGAAGCGGTCAAAGAACCGGTTGCACCGGCTGTGCCGAATCAGCCCCCGGTCGTTCCGGACCAGCAAGTTCCAGCCTCGGTCTTACCGCCAGCCGCTCCAGCTCCAGCTCCCGCTCAGGCAGCAGTTCCACCGCCTGCACCCATCGTTCCCACGCCCCCATTGTCGGAACCGAAAGCGGAAGTTCCCCCGACCTCGACCGTACACCACACCGGTCCCGCTCAGCCACCACAACCCGGCACGCACCACACCGTAGTCCACGGCGGGTATCCTCCCCATGCCGCACCGGTACCCTCTGCGCCTGCCATACCGCCACCGCATCAAGCGCCGGTTGTACCCACGCCACCACCGCCCTCCCACACACCCGAGGCGCAAGTTCCACCGCCGAACGTGACCGTACCGCACCATCAGCCGCCACCGCACCCACCGCCGCACCATATGCCTCCGCACATGCAGCCCCACCCTGGTATGCCCGGCCACGGACCCTCGTTCCCGGGCTATCCGCATGCCGGTTCGCCACGCGCACCGTACTACCTTTCCTCGTACGGGGGGCACCCGCAACCGTACGGCCAGTACGGACACTATCCGTACCATCAGCAGTATGCACCGCCACCACCACCCCCGGGCAGCTACGTCCGCCCACCGGGCGGACCACCAGGGCCGATGGGACACTACGGTGAGGTACATCCGCACCCGGACGCACACCACGGTTACGGTCCACCGCCCCCGACGGCAGGTGGATCGGTTCCCCCCGGCGGTATGCCACCCGGACCGGGTGGTCCACCGCCTACTATGGTCACAGCAACGGCTACAGTGACGCCGCCGACCGGGGTTCCGTCCGTCTCGCAACCGGAACCGGGCGAGATTGAGCCGGAAAAGGCCCCGGCGGCCGCTGCCGCTGCAACGCCCGCTGCAGCTACTCCGGCATCGAAGAAACGCAAGAAGGGCGGCGCTGCGGCAGCCGCCAAACACGACGATGCCGAGAAGAAGGACGACTGATGGATGCGCCATTCGCGCCCGTCGTAATTTCATGCTTAATCGATAAGAATTTGCACTATTTGCATTCGCTATATGATGTAGTTTTAACGTGGAAGCTATTCAATAAATCAACCTTATTACGGCTCTTAAAAGAAGTGTGTTTTCATCGTGCAAATGTCGATGAGTACGCGAAACCAAATGAAAAACCATTAAAACTCCATCGATCCGCTTGAAGAAATGTAAGTGTTTATTCCAAATCATCCACCCATCCAGAGTAACTCTACTTTAACGCAAAAAATGTCCCTCGCTAGGACGCACTCTTACGACGAAAAAGCTCCCTCCTCTCTCTCTCTCGATTTGCTTCTCCCCCCTTGCCCTAGCTAGCTAGCTTATGGAATATTGGCCAGATAATCCTGAACGTCGGATGGGTCCAGTCGGCGGAAACCGTTCGCATCGCAGATGCCCACCTCGATGTTGTCCGCGTTCATCTGTCCCTCGAAACCTTCCTTGAGCGTCAGAATCGCGGTGTGAACGGCATCATCCAGCTCGAGATCCTCGCTGTACCGCTTCTCGAGGAACGTTTTGCCGTTGTTGGCGTTCTTGCCCATCGCCGTCGCCTTCCAGGCGAAGTAAGCGCCGGACGGATCGCACTGGAACAGGTACGGACGGCCATCGTCCCAGCCGCAGATGAGCAGCGACACTCCAAACGGTCGGACACCGCTGTTACAGGACGGGGATGGGGAGGGAATGATATCGTGAATTATCTGGTAAGGGGGGAAATCGCACTTCCAACAAACAAGCCAACACTCACCCCGACTGCGTGTACTCCTGCATGACGGTGGCCACCTTCTGCACCAGCTGCGACGTCGGTATCGGTTCGCGGTACGTGAGGTAGTAGTTTTGGGCCAGCTTGCGGGCCTGCTTCACCAGCAGCCGATAGTCGGGCCCCATGCCGGAGTAGATCATCCCGATATGGTTCGTCACCATCTCGACCTTGTGCACGCTGTGCTCATCGTACAGGATCGATTTCTGCTTGTTTTCCGTCGCGATCACGACACCGTTTACCGCCTTGATGCCGACCGACGGTGCTCCGGCCGCTACCGCCGCGAGGGCATACTCGATCTGGACCAGCTTACCCGACGGGCTACGGGGAGCAGGAGTGTACGGTAGGGTTAGTTTCGTTAGGAGCAAATAAAAAACTCACCAGAAACGTTCGTCTCTTTCCCACTTACCTAAAGGTGGTCAGCGAAAAGCTATACCGTTCCGAAGCCATCACGAAAGATTCAGCTCAAAATGCAACGCACGGACAAGATGTTTTTCATAAAATGGTTTCAGTGTGGAGGAAACAAATCTGGCAAAACAGCTTTCTCACCGGCAGTGACAGCTCGTTCGCAACGCTGGGAGGGAAATGACAGTTTGCTCTGCACAATGGGACATTCCGTGGACGACACAGCGTTTCTTTTTAATTTCTTTTACTTAAGTCGTTTTACTGATTTCCAAAAAAGGAGATTAAATTGAACAAATAACAATAATGTTTCTCTATCAACAATTTTTAATTTTATTCAATTCAATTTAAAATTTAAAAATCATTTGCCATAATATGAGCAACCGTTTTTATAGCGAGCTGGGCATGAGTGAGCTGGGCGTGAGTTTTCCTCCGTGCAGAATTTTCTCACTTGTTGTGCTCGCAGGTGTACAGAAAGGAAAACACTGCGACACTTGTATGTGTGCGTATGTTTTGCTGTCAAAATTTTTCACTTTTCCACAGTGAATTTTCTTCCCTGGCCCAAAGAGGACATCAAAATCGCCCGCATCGTCCACGAATCTTCAATGGGAGTATGTGCAGCTGCTGTGGATTTCTTCCCCTATTACGGCCACGTGATATTCAAATAATGTAACCGATTTCCCCCCTTTCCAGAAAATGCGACAAATGGAGCAAAAGTACGACCTGTCCAAGTGTCACACGTACAATGAGAAAAGCTCGTTCGCGTTCTGGGTCGTGCTGGTGCTGCTGTTCTGCTTGGCGCTGGGCAACCTCTGCCTAACGCTGTCCATCACGGCGATACTGCGAATCTACCGCGGGATGGAAAACATCGAGCTGATACAGGACGCCGATTCGATCAAGTTTTACGGCAACATCGACTTCGACCGGGTGTACAAACAGGATGGGCTGCTGGAGAGCTTCTACGATGAGCCGCTGGAGCTGGCCGGCGACGATGGGGACATTTCGATCAATCTCGTCAATCGGAATGGCAATACGCATAACAAAATACAGCTCACGCGCACAGGCACCTTCCTAAAGGGCATCAACCATTTCGATGTGAAGGATCCGGCAACGGGCAGGCAGGTGTTTGGGACGTTGCGCCCCCACTACAACATGCCCCAGGGGGCGATGATCCTGCAGGCCCATCTGGTGAACAGTGGCCGCATTGCGGCGCCCATTAACGATACGCTGAAGCTGCAGACGCGCAACAAGCTTACGCTCAAGGGCACGGAAGGAATTCGAATGGAAGCGAAGGAGCTGCTGTGGTCGGCGGATCAGAACATCTTCCTGAAGTCGGACAACGGTAGCACGATGCTGGTGGGTGGTAATGGGGTGTGGGTGAACGTGAACAACTTGCCGGTGGTCAAGAGCGAGCACGGCTTGCGGACCGGATCGGCCGGCCAGTACAAGTTGTGCGTGTGCCATCCTCAGGGGCGCATCTTTCGCATGGCCGTGCCCAAGTCGCACAATACTCGGGTGAACTGTGCCCATTTCAGTGGCAAGGAGAATCCATGTGCGTAGGGAGCGAGCGAGCGGGCAAAGGACAGTATTGGGTAGCGCAATAGGGGCAAACACATATCGGCCATATAGAGGTAGAGCTCGGTTCTGTTAGTTAGTGATAGTTGCTCAACGAAAAGTAGTTTCTAGTTGCTATTTATTTCAATACTCAATATGTAGGAGTAGATAGAGTAGGGCAACGTTGTTAAATGCATTTTTTGTTCTCTGAATGTTTGCCGAACGGGCTAGAAGTATCTCGTTTTATTTTTGTTTTATCATATGGTAGTTGATTTATTAAGTTCACGGCAACTACCAAAGGGTTAAGTTAACATTAATCCACACGTGTTCGTTTAGTCGACAAAAAGTCAAGTGTTCCGAATAAAATACTAATCATAACGCGTTAAGAGTAGCTGTGTCCATTATCCGACCCGACACCGGCTTCACTCGATCGGCTCTTCGCTAATCGTTTCTCCCTCGACGCACTCCATGTCGTCCTCTTCGCCGTCCTTCTTTTCCGACGGCTTTTCGTACGCCGGTTCCATCGGCGAAACGACCACCCCGTCCCAAACGGACATTTCGTTCGCGACGGTTGTGTTCTCCACGAACCCGAGTATGTGCTTGTATCCTCCGTGGGCCAGCACCCGCACCAGCGTTTGGGCCGTCATGCAGCATTCGTCCTGCTGTACCAGCGTCATCGACGTGTGCACCCGGAAGTGGCCCACCTCACAAGGATCGGTAATGCCAGCCGAGCCGGGCACGAACAATCCCGAAGCGAGCAGCTGAAACACGCGCCGGAAGGCCACGTTCACCGGCAGCGCCTGACGGCTCGGGTTGTTCATGATAGCGGAATGGGCGAGCAGATCGCAAATCCACGGATTGAGCGGCTTGAACCCATCGAACCGGCGGGCAAGATCTTTCAGTATGCGAATCAGCACCTTAATGGTGGAATGGTGTGCGTTCTCCTCGAACCAGCGCGTGTGCCGGATGGCGGCCAAGTGGCTTTGGATGATTTTAAAATCCAGATGCTTCTCCGTCTCCAGCTTGCGCATGTTCTGGGGCAGCGTGGCAATCAGACAGCGCACCTTCGCGAGGGAGTTTGAGATTTCGAACCCCTTCTCGCTGAACGACAGCGATAGGGCTTCCGCCGTTGGGACGACTTCCGTTTTCATCGACTTTTCCAGATCCTCCTCTACCTTCTTGCCGAGCGCTTCGGCACAGTCTCTCGTGGGGAGCGACTTCAGGATGATCACGATGTCGGCCACATTGCTACCGGCCATCATGGTGCCCTTCTTGAACGAGCCCACCTGGCGTACCTCCTCCAGCTGGCACTTGGTAAAGTCGCCGGGTGCAATTACAATGTTATCCAGCACGGCCTGCACCTTCGAGACGAGGTTCGAGATGGCCGTTTGTTCCGCTGCGGCCGGTGTGAGGTCCTGGCTGCGCTTCAGCAGCGCATTGGTCAGCACGGAGTCGTCCTGCGCCGGCTGCACCCGGGGAAAGGCCATCTCGGCGAGCGTCAGATCGAACGGGTGGCGGGGAAGGAACGTTTTCTTGTTCATGAACGGTGCCCCACGCACACGCATGCCCATTCCCATGCCGCCTCGGCCTCCGCCGCGCATCATTCCCGGACGAACCATTGCTTAGTGTGTTTGTGCTTCTGAAAGCGTGTTTACAATAATATTAACGTTTTGAAGAGAAATGTACCCGCCGTACTGGTAATGTAGCTACTTACTGGAATTTGCCGACCTTTTGCTACAACAATCCGTACCAGCGTCTGTTCAATGCCGGAACACCAACAAACCAACAATCCGTATCGATCGGCGTTTGCGATGAAAACATTTGACGCTTCAAACGAAACGTCAAACCTTGCTATAATTTTTTATAGCAACTCTTTAAACAAACAATAACAATACGAAAACGTTCGATGCTTCTTTCACGGATACAAACGAAAACATGCGTTTCCTATTCAGCAATGTTCAATTTAATAACTATTTTACGCGCACCACACCATGCCCTGTCTCTCCTACTTTCGCAAATGTTCCGGCAGTTCCTGCAGCTCCACCTTCGTCACCTTCAACGCAATACCCTCCGGCAGGTTGCGCTCGATGTACTCTAGGAACGTGTCCAGCGTTGAGCCGGTGAGCTTGTGAAAATGCATGAATCTGTAATAGTTTCGCACCTCGTACTGCACGCGATGCTTCTTATAGATGTGCACCGATTTCAGCAGCGTCAGACGGTCCTTCACCGCTTTCCTTAGCGTCCAGCTGCAACCGAGGAAAGGAATGGTTCGTTTACTGGGGACTGGCTCGGTTCAGAATGGATTGCAGCATACTTACTGCTTGCCAACTTCAATGTCAAGATGTTCGGCGGCAGTTTTGGCGTACAAAGCGTAGCTCTTCATCACCTCCGGATCGATTCCTTTCATTTGCAGCTCCACCCGGCTGTACAGCTTATCCGGAACGCCGACCGGGGGTGGCTGATCTACCGCTGCCGAGGCAACAACCGCATCCGAATACCAACGTACGGGGCGCGGCGCAAGAGGCGCCAGACTGCGCGTTATGTTAAACCACTGCAGGACGGAGAGAATGTGGAAAATCAAGCTTTATGTACCGTTTTCGTACCTTGATTTTATACCGGCCTTACCTTCAACATGCTGGGATCGTGTTATTCAACAACAGACGGTGTACGAATGTGTCAAGCAAGGTTTGACAGTAAACACGTGCGATGTTATTTCGGAGGGACAACGGTGCGATGTTTTGCTGTCAGCTGATTTGCTGAAGATGTAAATCGTTATCAGGAATCTTGAATTCGAGTGAATTGTTGAACAAAAGCGATCGTTTTTAAAACCCCTTCCCAACCGAACTAGTTTGTTGTCATGCTCGCATTATTTTTTAAATAATTCTAGTTCATTAACGGTCACAACTACCAAAACCAAATTGTCATCTCCTCGCACTCCCAGCAACGGGTAAATCGAAAAAAAAGAATAGGTGCACTGTTGCCGAATCATGATAGCCATCGACGGCATAGAATTGTGCGCATGTGGTGCGGAAACACTCCCTCCCCAGGACATTCCAGCACAGGCCGGCGGAGGCAAGGATGTGTGCGGATGCGGTAGAACCGTACTGACAGTTAATGCCGTGGGCAGAAACGGGACAGCATGAAGCATACTAAGAGCAACGAAAAGAAAAAAACGTGTACCTAGTGCAAAAATCCGTTCCGGGTCGGCAAATGTGTGGCAATAAATTGTACAAATTATACACAAATTGCAACATAGTTTTAAGCTGTTTGGTAGGTTAAGAGTAGCACTAAGTTAGCATTCCAAGTTCGGTCCAAACGATGCTAGTCGCGTGGGGAAGTGCAAGTGACCAGGGCCCCAACAAAAAGTGCGATACACGCGAGTGTAGTATGGTGCAGAGACGATAGGTTGGCCGATTGCGTGCGTGTTGTGTCCGATAGTGGCGAGAATTTGTAATTAGCATCATCCGGCCCGCAAAAGCTTGGCGAAGCAGTGAGCGAGAAGAACAGCAGAGCACAGGAACACCAGCAATCGAGCATCGAACCCGTAGCGACACAGGACACCCGTAGCCAATGCGTGCGACGTAATACCATGGGCCAAACCATCAGCAGTTCATGTAAGTAAAGGGAAGAAGCTGCGAGATCCATCCAATCGCGCAATATGAATTGCAAATTTACATAACCAAAATGGAACAGTGGGAGGAACGGGCGGCGCGGAATGGAGTAGCAAGAGTGTAGTACGATATGTAAACAATGCCGTGCGGAAGCGAAAAACGCAGGGACCGGCTGGATTCCCACGGTTTAGTTTGCAGCACAACTATCACACCGCCCCGTTCTAAGAGGAATCCTTCGGTTTTCGCCCGGTTTCTATCACGCTATCGATTCCTTCGAAGGGGTCGGGCAATCCGTTTTTGCTTCTTCGTTTTAGAGCCACCGGAGTCCCTGCGTTCGCCGGATTCACAGGCGCAAACACGGTGCTACACCTGTCGTGCAGGTTGTTTGTGTGGAGGAAGTGAAGCATTAATGGAATCGAGCACTCAATTCACCTGACCCCGGAAAGGGGGAAATTGGGAACAGCAAAACATCATCGTCTAGCGAGGTAGCCTGTTACGATGCAAGAAAAAATGGGAAGCAAAATGAATCTACAGCTCAAAGCCTTGCGTACAGCCAGGTGCAAACGAGCCCCGAAAAGAAAGAAAAAAGGCTGCGATGCCCAAAACACGCATCATGCATTGCATCGTAGCAAGCGACGGAAATTGGGGGCTTCCCTGTTTCCCCTCCCCGCAGCTCCACGACGAGGCAGTCGCGAATATTAATCGCTTACACCTTGCTGCAAGGAGTCGGACGAAATTTCACCCTTTTCCCGATGCGGAAGCAAAGCTGATTGTCATCCGGTGGAAACTTTGATTACCTGTTTTGCATGCTTCCTGGCTGGGGGAGATGTAACAACACATACAATTAACCACAGACTTTATTCCCTCGCAAACCAGAGCCCCTATTCTGGGATAGTGCGGATAGTGGATAGGTCTGAGCGAACATCGTCACCTGTGGCCCACCCGCAGTCTCTCGCCGGGTATGCCCGAACGATGGTCCGACTCACATGGAGTGTGTACTATTGTGCACGCCACATAAACGCTGAGCAGTAACCCACCCGGGGTTGTCCACCCGGGTGTCCGCTACCGCCGTGGTCCGCCCGGGGGTTCCGGCCGGCCATGACGAACTCACTGATTGGAATCGTATACAGTGTGACATCGTTAGAAACAATAGGCTTCGTTTAATGCGACCATACACAAGGGCTTGCCGAAACGAATTGCCGGGGCCCGTTGCGTGTGGGAGAACGCCGTCGTTCTCGTCCTCGTCTGTACACTGTACCACTACGCCCGAGGTGTCCACATGGGAAAGGGTCGCCCAGGAGTTGCTCTTTTGCTTGGCTTGGATGGGCTGCTCTGTTCCCTTTTGCTCTCGGGTGGTACGCTTTGTACGCCCATTCCGTTCCGCTGTGCAGGGCCCGATCAGCTGTCTACGCCGAAGGTGGAAAGGAAAAGCAATGGATCGATAAAGCAGCAAATAAAAAAAAAAAAACACATGATCACAAGCAAAACAGAATCGTCGGGTTACCTGTACATATGTTTGAGTTTGAGGTAGGAAGACAGTGAACCAGAAAAGCAGACAGCAGATGAATAGCAGCAGCAGCAGCAGCAGACGTTCCCGGCCTTAGGTTTCGTCGATACCTTTCCCCTGGGCTATCTAAGCAGCAAAATCAATTTTCCAACTGTTTCGTTTGGAATGGAACTGTGACGATAGTTTGAGGATGGGATCGATCGAAAGTCGATACAAACATTTAAAGTAAACATGTGCACTCGAATCATCCTACGGCGTTGAGTTGGAATACTATTTGAACCAAAGAAATGCCTTTCAAAAGCGAATTGTTTCATTTTCATCCTTACTTTCTCCCTATTGCTATCCCTATTGCTCTAATGTCTTTAATGCTCCACAAGTATCGAGTACTAGCCAAAACTAATCTACCAGCAAATCCCCATTTTCTCCAACCATTCTTACGATTAGTCCTTAAGACAAAAACACCAACTCGGCACCCTTGCTGACATCTGTTTGTTGGGCAGTCGTTCGATTCCAGCTAATAATTATCATCATCTGTGCGTACACCACTTTCTACAATTTACCAACCAGCAAGGACAACCCAAAACAAAAAAAAAACTTATCCTACGGCCATCATGCTGCGTTTGTGGCATCATCACAAGCAGGTCAAAGCGAAAGACACCAACCAGCCCAGAAGGAGGGTGTCGTAAGTTATAAGAAAAAATCATGCTGCGCATTACACTCACCCCAGAGTGCAACGGCAGACTCTGGAGCTGATGTAAATATGCGACGAGAAGCAGCAGCAGCAGCAGCACCACCACCAGCATGAAGATCGAGCAAGCTTTTGCTGGCGATGATCGTTCAGCTGTTTCGTTACGTTTGCTTGTGTTTTTTTTACCCAACATGCCCAGCTCCATATGTGATCATGTGATATCGTCCTGCGAGTGATTCGCCTTGCATATGGTCTCCCTCCTTTTCCCGGGCCTTGGGTCAACAATGTTTCCGATAACAAGTTGCCATCGGTCGGATCGCCAAACCTTGGGCGATACCGCAACCGGACGGAGCTGATAAATAAAAATGCTATCAGCTGGCGAAAAAGAAACGATTGAAATGTAAAAGCAAGCATCGAGCATATGCGTCAACAGCGTCAAGAACTCAGTGCGGGGAAGCGAAGAAAGCACATTGATTATGCTTGGCCCTTGCGACACAATGACCGAGAGAATGTGGCCCGCCGGGGTGGAAGCAACATGTTGTGATGGTCAAAATATTAAAATGTGTTTCTACTCCGTTTTTACTCCTTTCTTTTTAGCAAGCAACTATCACGGTCTCTATCGAAGTTGGTTGAGTGTGGCCGTGCTTGATGACCTTTGCCAGAAAGTCATTACATTAATGCATGGATGATGGTACCGACTACGGGCTCGGATGTTTATGTTTGCACAGACACAGTGAGCGTTATTGCTGGGTCGCCGCGCTACTGTGTTGTTGCTTGATTTAGGGAGTTGCTGTTGTTATTGCCTGCCCTCGGTCGGCAGATGGTACCACTGCAAATGTGACCTCCGAAGAACGCGGAGGAACAGCAAGATGATGATGATGGTGGTGGCAGTTTTGCATCGGTAATGAGGTATTGCTTCATGCTCACTGTGCGCTGTGTTATTTCTATGGAAAACCCAAACACAGGACGAATGGATCCTGCTGCTGTTTGTGTCGTTCCAAGGAGAAGGATACGACGTATGCGAAGTGTTATTTTTCACGCCCCCGGCATACTGTGCGGATTAGGGAAAACATCCTTGCTGTCCTTGAAGATGAAACCCCGAAGAACTCACGCCCAGTACATGGTCATTCTCGAGGGGTTCGGATTTATGTTGTAAGCGGTAACCGAGCACGAGAAGCAGCTTAAGACGGATGAACGATCGAGGCAATGCGTTCCTTGATCTTGAAAAACGCGGTTTCGGTAGTTTGTGCATACTTAAAACGATACACGCGGAAACGCCATGTGCTGGCTGGTAGGTGAAAAAGCATGTTCGACAGCCGATCGCCTATCGCATTGATCGACCGATCGGCAAGAGGGAATGTAAAAATGGCCGCCCATATATTACACTGCCCAAGCCGTCGCGATAGAAATCTCAATCAGTGCCGCCATCGGGGTGTTTTCCGTCATTGCGCACGGAATTTATTTCATAAACAGTTTTAACTCCTCTGCCCCGAAATGCGCGTATGTGAGAACGGGAGCTATCTATGGCCGCCAGCATGGCAGGTTTCTTCGACCGGCAGCAGGCATATCGATCGTTGTGGAATTCCAATCAAACGTGAGTGAGTGAGTCTAATTTTATCCCGCACATTGCGTTCCTAATCGTGTGCGCGGATTTGCTCCGGATTTGCCCTTCATTCCCCCCCAACAACCATGACTAAGCCGCGTTGAAGCTGATGCGTGTTGCGATTGTTGCCCTGATGAAGCGATGAGAAGCGATGAATTTAGCACACTAGTCTAGCAGGAGGCAAACGTCGCTTTGCGCTCCCTCCTGGAGACCATATTCGGCTCTTCGGCCTCATGTCGGGGTCTGGTTGTTTATTTTAAAAGTTTTACTTTATCTGTTTGAGTCGAAAACCGTCCCAACAGTTGCATTATACCAACGGAGCGGCGGGTTGGGTTGTTTGTTTTTGCGATTTCTTGAAAATGCCAGACCTCCTTACGCTTCTGGAGGGACATGCCGGGGTGCTAGGCAGGATCTGTGACTCGGGATGTGCTAAAGCATGCGCACGTCGCAAGCGACAATGTACACATCTTCACACATCCATCCATCACAGCGTCCGCGGGACCAGTGCAGCGTCTGTTTTCACGCCGTATTTTTTGTTGTTTTGGTGGGTCGGTTGCACTTTCCACTTCGCCAGCAGCTAACGGCACGGCATACGGTTGGGGAGTTTTCTTTGTCCCTGTGGTACGTTCAAGGCCACAAGCATGTACGCATGGACGGTGGGGCATTTAGGTTCAGCGATCTGTTGCGCTGCTGGCACACAAGGGGAGGACAGTAGCAGCTGCCCCTGGTGGGGAGTCGCCGCGTGAGTGATGCACATTTTGTATCTGTCATTGGGGGAGGAAAGTGTGTGGAAACAACCAGGAGGATGAGGTGAATCTGTGTTTGTCCCGGAGGCCGAATAGATGTAACCATTTTGATGAGTTTGTATTATTTTAACGAACCTGCCTATCTTTCTGGTCTATTTATCTTACCTTCCCAGTGTCTTAATGTCCCTTTGCTTTATTTTTAGGAATTTCCTCCCCGTTTCGCGACTAATTTTCAACAAGAATGAACATATGATCCCGTTTCACCCGTGTGCGCCGGCAATGCGAAGAACGAAAACAAGCATTCCATCATCATCGGGTCGCGTGGCCTCGCAAAACGCCGGCTGCATTTATAACGCCCCAAACAGGCCCGGGGAAGAATTCGCTTTGTTGGAGGTGGTAAAGAAAGAAGCAAAAAACGCCCATGGAGACGTCGTCACCACACGCTGCGTTCCCGTTTGTGCTAACGCAACATCTGCCCGGTGGTGTGACGGTCTCCCCACGATGCGTCCATTTCGCCGCTATCACTGTTATAGGCTGCCCTCTTCCCACCGTTTTGCCACTGCTGGTCCAAAGTGCTTAACGCGTGCGCAGTTATGATGCTTTTCTTTGTTGTTAAACAACATCACGCGGAGGGGGCGAGCAGAGCAGATGATACGTAAGAGTGGGTCTAAGAGTTTTTAGGCGACTTTCGCAAGACGGTGTTCCGGTGACAAGTGCGCTCGTGCCGGTGGAGAGTAATTTGCGCAAAAAATCTACTTTTTTTTTTTTAATTTCCGTCGTGCGCCCTTTTTCCGGCGAGTGCGCGTAATTGCAAGGCCCTCGGCAACCCATTCGCTGGTGGGTCGCTGGTGTGTCAGCCGCACGTTTAGTTGGCGGACGAAGACACCTCTTCCGTGCTTCTGCCCGACGAGCTAACGCGAATAACTAACGGAGGACACGTGCTTGCGTAATTGCTCGGTCAACATAGCTCTCGGAGGCACGGGCTGGCGGACGGGCGTGCGGGCTGGGCATCCAGAACCCCTAGCATAAGCGTGTCGCGTCACCGCGCTCCGATGCGCATGTCCGCGGTTGGTTGATCGCGCATGAATGAACGTTTATGAATGGTTAATTGCACTTGAGGCTAAGCGGGGGGCACCAACAATGAGGCGCACAATAGCGAGCGACCAACATACGGCACAAATACATACTGGTTGGCTGTGTCTGGTGGGCAATGATGATGGTTAGAGTACACTTTTTGTCCACAAAGTGAGTTCTATTCGAAGCGGAAGCGGGAACAGTGCGTTCCACTGGTTGGACGGTAAAGCGACGCGTTGATGCGTGAGGTTTCGAGGTTCTGTGGCAGAACGCAAACCCCGAAAGCCTATGCTCCCTCGCTGGCACCGATGGCGGATGCTCGCTGGCACGTGGGCCCGGAAGCTTCGTTCCGGAGTTTTAAGCAGCGTCTAACGTTAACGTTCGTTCTGTAGTCCCCTTGTCGTCCCGAGTACGTGCGATGCATGGCCGTGATGTTCGTGGTGCGTGGAAAGTGTTTCCACCCTGCCAATGCTACCCTTCCAGGTTCGAGGACTTTGTTAGAGTGTGCCCGCTTGGGTGGCCTTTTTGGCGTACACACTTGTACCATACATTGTACCGTGCAATGCAACAACGACACAGCAAGTAGTTCACTCTCCCCAAAACGAAGAACCTTCGCTGTGCGTTGACCTAAAACTGTCGTTCCTGTACGATGGCTGCTCACGGCAAACCCGGGGGAACTTGGTAAGCCGACGGTGCAGCATATGGAAACAGATTCGAAGCATAACCGATGGCACGCGTACGGTGCGGAAGCGCTCGTGCCTCCAGCTGGTGCGGTTAGCGTGTGGCGGCGGCGGCGGTATCTCGTTTCCCTCAGTTGTTTGCCGCGCGGCACACAGCGCCCTGCAAGGAAGCATAATGCCATTCGCCACGGTTTTCAAGCATCGAGAAAGCAAAGGCAGAAGCGAACACAGCGAGAAGAATGAGACGAAAAGATCCGACGCACATCGCAGCCCTCTCCCCGTCTAGTGTTCTTCTTGAGTTCCGTTTTTCGGTAGCTACCGCTTTGCTCTCCTTTGTCGCTTTGCCCGGCGGCAGCGGCATGCTCTGCGCTTGCTGTCGCACGCCAGTTTTGTCATTGCCTTGTGTCGGGGTTCAAACTGGCAGTGGTGTATTGTACGTTCCTTAGCACATCAGATCAGGCAGATCAGCATCCGGAAATTCGACAGAGCGACGACATATGTGCACATTTTCGTACGTAGCGTTTCTTGCACTGCATCTTGGGCTGGCGTTTGTTTTGTTCCGACATCAGGCACGCGTGTGCGGTTTTTCTTTAATGCTTTTATTGCATCGGAATCGGTCCCCGTGTGTTGCTGGGAAAGCAGCATGGATTGGCGGCAATTGGAAAACTGCTTTTGATGATCACTTTTATTCTGCCGAACAAGGAAACGATCGTGAGGGAAAGGCAATTTCTGGGATTAGCTATTGGATTGTCAAATAAGATTCGTTTGTACAGTGCCGATTTGATTTTTCAGAATGTATGCCTTTTGGTTAGTTATAGTTGAAATTTTGGTGAAATCTCTGAAGAAATATACGAGCTTTCGAATGAAAGATCTATAATTCTCTTTTATGGGTTTTAGGAAACATTGGGAACAGTTTTATCTGGAAGAGGCTCACCAGCAGTACATTAAAATCGAAAATACATCTTTCTCTACCAATATATCTACCGGCACCGTCTGTCTTCGTCCCTACTCCAGAAAGAAGCAGATCCTGAAATCCTAGACCGTATGCAGGCATCATCGGCCAGGAGCAGATGATACGAAACAACGCCACAAAGCGAACGGGCCAAAAGCAAAACTCATAAAAGGAAACCCTCGTCCCAAGATCGTACCTCTGACACCTTCTGGCGTGCGCCAGACCTAACCTCCGGCTTTCCTGCGACTGCCGTGTTCTCCCCTGAAGCGATCCTGAAGATCCTGAGGGATAAGAGATCTTTGCAAAGTAAATTGAGCTCGACGCATAGAGAAAAGAAAAGCTGCACAGCGTACGTAAGCAAAACCGCAAAACACTATTGATTGATCTTGATCTCGAGTCTGTCTGAAAAGCTGAAGGCCTCCGTGGAAGCGCTGCTGTGCCCCGTAGATACGCGTAGCTGGTGTGCGGCATATGGTCATATGGTTCTGGGGCAGGCGAGGATGCTCCATGCCGATTGCTGATGCTGAGTGACGAGCTGGGTCTTTTGAATAAATGAAAAAGGAAATTCATCAGTTAGTCGGTGTTGGGCACGCGGAAATGAATGCCAGGATCGATTTTGGCGATCCCAACACGTGAAAGCATATGCCATTTCGGGATGTGTCTGGGCGCCCTTTGAGCGCCTATTGTTGATGCATCTGGCGGCATTTTGCCTCGGTTCGCTAGATTGTCGAAGGGTGCTTCAGAAGGCAAAGTTTAACTCCTTTTTAGCGGACGTAGTCGTTTCGTGGTTTCGGTTTCGACAAGGTGTTGAAGATATTTGCAAGAACCTTTTGTTCGGTGCTCATGGGAATACTTATAGGGTCTTTGGATGATGGCAGGTTTTGCTAAATAGTGATGCTGCAGACTGCAGTGGTTCTTGAACGCACTAAAACAGATGCTTAACAAAAGCTTAATGCTTTCATCGGTAACCGTTTAGAGCCGTTGAAGTCTCATCTGAACTGTTTAAACTTAGAACTCTGAAAAGTTTGATCGAAATAATAAAACCTTTTATCGTCAACTTCTATTTTGAATTCCCAGATATCAGATCACATTACATCGAAGATGTTTGGTGTCATTATTACAGTGTGTCTACCATCTAAATCAGTAACAATACTGTAATGTTTTATGGGTGTGTATTTTGCAGCCTAAAGTCTAGACACGAGAGAAAATGATCTATTCACAATTTCAGTTAATAATACGAACAAAAGACAAAACCGTAACATGCTACACACCTCCAAGACAGTATGGATTCCCTTAAACTATGTTTTAAGATCACCCCTTCACGATAAATAGTTGCTTGCGTTGCTATTTTTACCATCGTCACCATTCCCAAACAGTCGCACACGCACGCATACATCAATTAAAATCGCTCCAAATCATTTCCCGAAGCAGGGAAACGTGACGCGCAGCCTGTCTACATTGCCTTTTCCTCGAAAATGTATGCCTCTCCCGAAGCATGTATCATAAATGTGTGCTTCCCGAAATAGATCGTCTAAGCGTGGTCGCAAAACGGCGCAAAATAGGGAGCAGCGTTAGGGCGTTGGTGTGTCGGACGAAGATGTTAGCAGTTGGGCGAGGTAAATATAAATATAAACTCACTCTTGCCTCCCCCCCCCCCCCCCCCTTCCGTGGTCGATGTAGTTAGTTTATTATATTCCTCAACCGGCATTTGGGGTGATATAGGGGATAAAAACCTGAAGAGGTGTTTCTACAGTGTCTTCGTGTGTTGATGCGTTGGATATAATGTTGCTGCGTTGTATGTAGGGCATGGCTGGAGCCGAATAGTTATTTCTCCGTTGTTAAGTATAAATAGATGAAGCAAGCGACCAACAAGTAAAGTAACATGGTTACCCAGAAGTTGTCACAAAAAGAGCAATTATGTTTGTATACCGAAACCGCACCGGCGATATATGATGGATGTGGGTCGCGATCGTGTGATGCTCAGTCTGTTCAGCTGCTGTTGCTGCTGGCGGCGACAGCAGCATATTATGCCATTCCCTCCCAATATGCGGAAGGCTCACCGCGAACACCTTGTGTCACATCGTTATCAGCAGCCCGGTGCAAAGCCACGGTGCGATCGTGCCCCTTTGATCGAACGCACGCTGCTAACGATGGGGGTACACCAAAAAAAAGGTAACCGAAACCGCTTAAACGGTAATAAAAAAGCGCCACGCAATGTGTTTACTCGGGGCAGCGAGAGAGAAAAAAAAAACACACGGTGAGACGCGCAGCTTGTCGCGATTGGCATATCATCGACGCCTGGCAGCCGTGTTTGGGCTGGGGTTAATGTTTGCACACAGGCGCGTGGCAGCTGTTCTTGGGACCGGAACCTAGCGAGGGGCCATCGCTGGCGACGAACCCACGCGACTGCTGCTGCTGCGGGTTTGCCTTAAGTTTGTAGCAATTTTTATGTTGTTTTTTTTTTGTTTTCTGATGAGTGATTCCGTTCCTCTGAGCAGGCTTTATGTGGTGCTTCTCCGGCACTGCCGCTTACGATCCACACTCTCGAGTGTGGTGTAGGAAATTGCACATGGCGCGTGTCGCCGGTGCTTCAGAAGCACAGCGCAGCAGCATAAGCATCACAGCACAGCAGAGCAAGGCGAACTCGCAGGAAGAAAGGAAGAAGGGACAACCAAATCAAGCAAGTCGGATGAGAGGCGTGCGCCCATCTCGACGTGTCCCGTTAATGACGATCGTATGGAGAAGGACCGTCGGCGTGCAGCAGCCGGCCCCTGGGTTCGGTCGGATCAACACATTGACTTGGCGAGGCGCAAGGTGCTTTTTGCGCTGCTTTTCTTGTTTTGTGCTGTCGTTTCCTTTGCTTTTTCCTCTACTTTCTGTCTGCGCTTCAGACCGGCCAGCTCTGGGCCAGCTGGTTTCCAAGCGCAAGGACGCAAGACGGAGCTGCTTGAATCCAAGCGTCAAGGGAACCACAGCAACTGCACTGCGCGCCTCGCAGGTATCGCATCGCACCGCTCAGCCATCAATCGTGCCTTTCTTTTCCCTATTTATCCTTCTGCTTCTTCCTCGCCGCACCGGGGTGTATGTAAAACATCTGCGCGCGCACGACGCACTCTGGAAAAAGCGGATTGCTTTTGCTCCTAAAACGTTTGTTGTTCTTCTTTAGTTGGCTGCTTCTTTTGCTTGCTGCTCTTTGGGTCGATTGTGGAACCGCCGTGGGACGCCGGGCAAGGGACGGGTTCAGGACCCCGGACCATAAGTGCGACCCAAAATCGCTCGCTCCTGATTGGTCCGGGGTCGCGTGGCACCGGACGATGCCAGCATATAATTGTAGCCTTAGCGTTGTTTTTTTGCCTTCTTTCTATGCTTTGCTTTTGATGGCCTGCTGCCGGCTGCTGGCTATCAGTTTTATTTCATTCTCTACTCCGCTCTCCTTGTGCTGCGTGCGAGTCCTTTTGGCAAGCGAGTTTCTTGGTATTCGATGCACTGGAAGAAGATTGAATCCATTGCGCCCGGGCAAGTTCGTCCCATATGCCTTGAGAGTTCACTGCGAAGGTCCTAGCACAGTCGAGAGATATCCTGCACTGCTCAGGGGGAAATCCTGCTTCGAAGGGAAATTGATTGGTATCGGTCGTACGCCGCAGTGTAGCATTTCAGGACTCAGGATTCGAAATTCAGCCAGGCAGGACCTGCTTTTTTGTTCGTATGCATGTGGATGGACGATCCTGTGCACTTGGAAGCGAGTAGGGAGAACATCATGTTCACGTTAAAACGAAATCCCAAAGACGAAGCAGCTGTCCCCGGCGTCGGGGTTATGTTTTTATGGAAAG
Source organism: Anopheles arabiensis (assembly GCF_016920715.1). NCBI lineage: Eukaryota > Metazoa > Arthropoda > Insecta > Diptera > Culicidae > Anopheles > Anopheles arabiensis. Next base: position 13,115,111 of record NC_053517.1, read on the forward strand.
GTGGTTTTTAAGGTTCGCCTCAAGAGTGTGCTGGTCCACGAATGGTGCAGTTCCTTGCTATCGAGGTTTGAGCCGGGGTTCAACTGTACAGTACGTGGGAAGTACGCAAGGGGTCTTTGTTTTGCGAGTTTTCTAAGACGCTGTTGGGTTTCTTGAACGTTGCTATCTCAGTTTGTGTTAAGAATTTCGCACAAAGAGCTGATCACCGTGGGGATGCGATGCGTACGGTTGGCCTGGAAACTGTTGAAAGGCTTACAAAATGAGTTCAATTAATATTAGAAGGATGGAAGGTAAAAAAAACACGTAATCTATTTCTTGAACACTGTGGGAAAACCCTTTTTTGCTTCAAAATTTGGTTTTAAGCTCATTTTTTGTAGTAAGAAGCTTTTCCAATGTGCAATCGAAGGCGTTCATGACAAAGAATTAAACCAGTCGCCTCACGATCTCGACTGATCATGCAAAATCAAGCTCTGGCTTTTGTTTAGAGCCTCATATTTGTCCATTAATTCGGCACGATTTCAACCAAACCGCTCTCTGTGTGTTTGTGAGAGTGTAGTTAAAGTTAAATTAATCCATTTACATGCCACGAGTGCACACTGCGCCGCTGTGATGTGAACCACTTTTCCCGAGCGGCGGTAATCCGATTTTCGTGATCACACGAAACAGAAGGGGAGTGGGGCAGCAGCGATTTGGCTAACGGGCGGGTGAAAGCTAATTGGTTCACGCGCCAAAGGTATTCGGTACCGCTCGTGTAAGTGCGGGGTGTATGGGGACGTAAATTAATTCGCATTTAATTAAAGCACCGCTCGCACCACCGGGCACTGCGCGAAACCAGCTCCCAAACCCTGAGAAGTAGCTCAGCGGAGGTGGGCGCAGCGAAGTGGATAAGATAATTAATTGGAAACCAATTCCGTACGCATGTCCGCGGGATGCGATGCCGTGACGTACCGTACATTAAGTTGGCCAGTTTAGTAGTGGCATGCGCGAGTGAGCTTGGTGAAGAATTCAGGTGGAAAACGCGAAGAGAGAGTGAGCGACCACTGTTAGAGTGTTTGTCGATCGGTGTGCGGAAATTATTTTGTTTACAATTAAACTAGTGTAAAGCAATGCGGCTTAGCTGTTTTAGCATAACATTCTCGGTATCTCGGTACGATCTTGAGCGGATGTGTATTCTTTAGTGCATCCATCTGGAACTTGTACTGTGTAAGATTAGTTCGATGTCTCTCCAGTAAGCTCATTAACGTCAGGGGATGTGTTTTTTCATCTAATTTCCTGTCCATATCTTTGCTTCCTGCTTTCCAAAACACGGGACCAGGCAAACCCATCGAAAGGTGTTGAAAGTTTTTTTTTCTCCCCAGTTTCACGCAGCGCAGGCACATCATCTTCTATTTTCTCCCAGGCATCCCGGCACAGTAGTAGTGTGCATTAGAAATTCAAAATCGAGATCTCATTCCCACGCCAAGCTTCCCGACCGATCGTACCAGCACCAGCACCAGCAAATCATCGTCCTCTCGTCCATCGAACCAAGCAACATCTGGCGAAACAGGAGGGATCCCGAAGGCGAAGGACCTACAGACAGAGCCTGCCACAGCCATGTCTCAGGTCTGCATCTCATGTTTTCCACCCTCGCCAATGCATTCGAACTGCTGTTACTGCTGTTGCTGCAGATGAGTTTTGGTTTCCTTTTTTCCTCCGTTTTTTAGACCTGTGAGTGTGTGTCGATCTGCTTTTCTTTTCCTCTACGCTTTCAGTTTTGCTACGCGACGTCTGTTTCTAAAATCCTGAAATAAAATTAATGCTCGGTGCGGAAGAGGAAATTTCCGGTTCACGGTCTGGATTTGTGCCAGGGAGGGCAGATGTAAAATGGGTCCTTTTTGCTTCCTCCTCCGCACTGAAAAGCGGAAGAGCAGAAAGAATAAAACGAAGCGTTTTCTTGCATCCTGGAAGGGGGAAAAAAGCGACCGGAACAAAGACGCTTTGCTCGCTCGTACTCGGAAGAATCGGAAGTAAAGGTCGATAGATTGGTGTTAGCATTTGCTCTTTTCGGGGTTTTTTCTCTGTTGCCTGATGCCTGCATTGCATGTTCTTCACCTTTTTGGCATCCTTTGGCATTGCTTTTTGCTTGAGCCAATTGTATCGCCGTTGCTTGGTGTTCCCTGAGGTGCGCACAAGGAATCGATTCCGTATTTCCGCATCCTGGGCAGGGCAGAGCTCACTGTTCGAAGATCAACAATGATCATGCCGGATGGTTGTTTCCGGTCGGCCCTTGCTGTGCTGCTGATGCTGCTGCTGCTGTCGTCTGTTGACCTTTCTTTAGCTCTCTCTCCCTCTCTCTCTGCTTAACACATTCAAATAGCACCAGGATCTGTCAATGGGAGACGATCGCGCGTCTTGTGGGACAAGCTATTTCTCGGCGACTCCGTACAACGAAGGTACATTGATTGCACCTTCAATTACGGGCAATTTTGGGAATACGAAATGAGTGAACGGCGCTGGGTAGAATAGAAAAAGGAGAGCCCCGTTTGCCACATCTGGCAGGGAAAAGGTAGAACGGGCAGGCAATTTACCTTTTTAGAAGCAGCGTCCTTCTAACCATGTTCGGTAAAACCATCTACAGTCGATTCCACAGTCGGCTGTTTTATAATGATATGCAACGGTGTTGCTGCAGCTGCTACCGCACCAAATATGTAAAACGCCTCGATCGGTTCTTCGCTTCGGCATCCGAGCATACAAGGACAAGATAATTAGAAACAGGGGATAAACCAGAAGATTATCACTTACTGAGCAGCGAGGACCGGTGCTAAGCTGTGTGATCTTTGGAACCCCGATTTGTCCTGTTTTGACAAGCGGGAGGTGTAATTTCCGATTGTTAGCCGGCACCGATCGATCGATCGATCTCTCGGTCTGTCCTGTGGGGATTTTCGTTTCGGTTGGGAAAATCAATCTCCCAGGTCCGGAAATGCCTGTTCCTCTACAGAGCGGGGACCGCACAGATGGTTCTGGGCGCAAAATTTGCATTTGCTGTGCCATCCTTCTGACTTTATGAGGGCGTTTGGGCCATTTGTGTATGTGCCCTCGGTCCGGTGGGCGGAGAAAGGATGGGAAAGTTTGTTTTAGCGGCGCGATGGTTTTATGGTGTTTTTGTTTTGTTTTACCGTTTTGTTGCTGCTTACCGTCGCATAGCCAGTGTGTTGGGCGCCAGATGCTGGGGAAGCTGCTATAGGAGATTCCCTAAATCCTGGGAAAGTTGAAAGTAGGATGGTTTTGTCCTGTCGTTGGTTGGTTTTACTTTTGAAGGTTAATTTTTTGTGCTTCGCTTTGTTTTTCGTTCTAAATTACCGTTTATCCCCTGTCCCTTCAGGTTTCAGTTTTGTCTTCCGCTTTTCATTTGTTTCCTGGCAGAAACAGCTGCTATCGGGGGCGTAGATTACGCTTTACCCAGGCAGAACATGGTGGTCAATGGTGGTTCATTAAATCATTGAACATTATTTGTACAAAAATACACTTTGAAACAAAATTTTACATCCCCTTAGAAATCCCTCAGAAAGCAAACAATCTAAGCAAAAAAAAACATATTTAAATTTTTCAAATCCATTTCCCACGTACCTTGCACTCTCGGGGTCCCCTTCAAGTTCAGGGTTTCAGGTACCGAGCGCTATAAATAATTCGTTCACCGTCCACCCCCTGTCTTTGATGACATTTTTGCCGTTTTGTGTTCCAGTGAGCAACATAAAAGCAAAAACAGCGTTCGGGAGCAATCCTCCGTTCCGTCACGGGGTTGTGTCGCTTGTGTCAAGAAAAAAGAAAAGGGAAAATCGGTTCGAAACATTAATAATTGTAGGAAGGTTCTATATATCTTCGCCCGGGATGGATGCATTCGAAACATCCAGGGAACAATTGCACTACAGGATCGGGGAATCAAAACAGAAAATGTAAACATGTAGAACCGCTGCCGGGGCAATCCATGGGAAAATGCTCAAGGTGTGCAGCATGATGTTGATGATCGTGAAAGGTCGTTCCTTTTGGAAATCGTTTCCATTGGCAAAGCGTAGTGGAAGTCCCCGTAGAAAGAAAAAAAAAAACAAATGAAATCTCACTCACCAGGAATGGTTGAAGGTGTGCTGTCTTGTTGGTAAAAGGTATCGCAGCATAGGCACACATAAAAAGATACACAGCCTGTTGTTCTCGAGATCGTTGATGGAAGCTTTTCGGACGATCGCGTGTTGGTTTTTTTGTACTATTTTTGGACGATGCTTTTAAAAATCTCGGCCAATTTTTTTTGTCGTTTCTTGGTTTTTCCAAGAATCTGTACGAATCCCTTTTGTAGCATGCAGAAGATGCCTGTTCTTTTGTGTGCAGGTTTCTGGCCACACGACACTCCGCGAAAGAGATCGTGCCGAGGGCACAGGTCTACGGTCCCGGCATTTGCTACTTTGGTCCGGTGTCATCCATCGTAGGACAATTGAGTGTAAAAAAAGAGTCCCATTGCGCACAAGTTTGATGAACCTGAAAAGATGTCCAATCGATTTTCTGCTTGCGTCAGGTCGTTACGGACATTGTATGCGTGGCTCTGTGTGGGATGCAGTACAGTGTCACCTAGCGAAACTGAGGTTTCTATGCACGATTTTGGGTCTCGAACAGCAGAACCAGAAGGGTACGCAGGGTACGATGCCGAATAATTCTTGGAACGATGTTGGCATTTGTTTTTGCAGATCTAGCAGACAGTCCGGTGCTGCCCAGGTCGACATTCCGCCGAAGCACATTTTTGGAGTGGAGTGGAGAAGCAATCCTTCAGAAAGATGTCAAAAACCCCTGCACGAATCTTGAGTGGTGGTGCTGAAGCTTATCCTTCTGTCTCTTTCTCTCTGTGTGTATGCACCATTCGACATCTGGTTGGGGCATGATTGGGGAAGACAGAGAGAGAGAGAGAGAGGTGCGATCGTCAACAGGCCGTCTGGTGGCATTCCGAGGGAATACTTCACCGAATAAGCACCGAACTGTGTGTAGCCAACGTACCGAAACAGTTTCCACCGTCAAGAACAACATTCCAATCAACTATCGCCCGTGGATTGGGGTCCGTTCCATTGCTGCCTCTGCTGCTGTTGACGATTTCGATTGAGGCACTTACGGTCTAATGTAGCGACGATTGGTTATTAATAATGGCCACCCTTTGCCTCCGTGGCGTAGCAAAGCGCGGGACTACTTTAACACGTGCCAAAAGCTACCATCGACACTTCCTCACCTTCACCGACACTTTACTCGAATGGTACTAGAGGACACTTCAGCAACGCGTTCGGCAAGTAGCACGGATAGAATGTGTGTGTTTGTGCACTTCAGGAGGCAAAGCTCTGTTCGCTCTCCCCACGTAGGCAACCAAAAACTAAAGGAAGTGGATGTTAGGACGCGCTTAAGCCACGAAGACTGCACGGAGTCTTACGCGTATGATTCATGCAAAAGTGCACTTGTCTTACCCCCGCATGCGCGGCACTTTAGCCAGCTGGCCGTCGCGAACTTCTTGCAACGCGAGCGGGTCCGTGGTTTGACCTATAAAACGGGCCTGGTTGAACGCAAAACACAGGTGCACACGTTTTGGTCGCCGTTGGAATGCTTGAATCCCCCACCCGCTTGTTCCCATTAGAGTGGCCAGCTGGGGTGGATTGCAACGGTGTAATGTATCCGACGCACCAAACGCCAATGCCGACGCGACTCTCCGGGGTTTTAGTTTCACCCCACAGCAGCAGCAGCAGCAGCAGCAAGTGGTAAATAATTTATATTTTGACGTAGATATTTAGTCTCCTCTTGGCTGGACCGGTCCTACGGGTGATTTCTTGTGTCTGCGATTGTGTTGCTAAACAGCACCGGTTGTCGCTGTTGTTGTTGTTTGGCTTGCTTACGCCGGTTCTGGCCCGGGACAGGCTTAAGCGTGCTGCCGCGGACGGGCGCGCGTTTTGCTTAGCGTGCAAATATGTTCAAGCTGCCTACAACAAGTGGCGGCAAGCATGGCCTGGCTGGTTGGTGACTCAATGCCGTGTGAAGTGTAAATTAATAAAGTGGTGCCATTCTTTCTATTTAGCTCAAGTCCACGGTGTACGGTTTGGGGTTGAAAACACAAAACCCACAAACAAAACACAACCACCGTTTTTTTGTTGCTTGTCCTGTATGCTAGTTTCCGGTCTTGACCTACCCGATCGCTCGACCCGGTACTAGCCCGTGGCCCAAAGCCTTCACAGCTTGTAGCAACTCATCATTAATCAGCTATCGAGCGTGATGGTTTCTCTTCCTACTCCCACCATATCCAAAAAAGAGGCCGCACGATGCGTTTTGGAGCTAATCAGTTCCCTTTCTATTCGGGATACGCTTATATTTGATTGATCAAGCGTGCGGGGCCAATTTTGTATTTTCTGGAGCTCTGAAAACGAATTCGTGATATGGCCACTTTCCCAAGTGGGTCGTGGGAGGAGATGTTTGGGTTATGGTAGATCGACCAAGCGAACAAAAAAGCGAAGCCTTTCGTTAACGAGCTGCGTTTTTGTTGTTGTTGTGTGTTACTCTCTCCTCTCTCACACCTTCGATGAAGATGTGCTGTGCGAAAATAATCGTCAAATCTCGCACCAAATCTGATGGTTCATCGGCTTCCAGCGTGAAGGCGAGTGAAAGTAGCCAAGAAGCGCCTACACGACGCTTTGAAAGTTTGATGAAATTAAAAGCAGTGGAACGTTAAATGGAAACATCCCTTCTTGCGGGTGTCTTGGATTTATTCTGCCCAACATGACGGCACGGTACGCGTTCCCACGGCACTTTTCTCGTCATCGTGATCGTCAGCTTTGCTGGGTGGAGCAGAACCGCGGAAGCTAATGCTACCCTCGCCTTCCGTTTTCGACGACTGCACGATTGCCCGCTTAAACACAGGAACGGCCTAAATTGCTAATTATCCGACCGATTAAGCTGTGATCAGTATGATTCGTTCTCATACATCAATCCGTTAGAGCGCTGTCAAACATCATGGCAGGCTTCTAGCAGCAGCAGCAGCCTAAAACCAGCTCGCACTGAGAGCATTATTAATCAAATCGCTTACACTCTACCTTGGTGCTCCCCTTTCCATGCCCCAAACGTATGCCGCAACTGTCAAATCGTAGCGAAGAAACGCTCCACCTAGCGGAGCATACTGGAGCGCTAATGGAGCCTCCGCGGTGGAAGGTAAGTGCGCTGGCGTTTTTCCCGAAAATGATGCTCCCCGGGCGAGCAAGAGACCTTCGACACGAACCCGAAGAAACTTAATTGACAGGTAATGAAAACCAATTTCACCAATCAAAACGAGTGAGAAGGCTTAACGGCATGGTGTACTGTGTTACTGTGCCGCCCTCCCGTTTGCTGCAGTCACGCGGTGTGGCCCAAGAACGTCCCGAAAGGAGGGGCAATAGGAAGAGTTGGTGGTACTGCGTGCCACGCTAGAGCCACTTATTATGCGACTGCTGGTGGGGCCGATCTCCATTGGCATCATCATCACGAACCGAAGCGGGAAGCGAAACCACGGCAAAGAGGCCGTGTGGGGTGTTTTTTTTTTTGGTGCGACCGCAAATGCGAATCGCGTGGGAACCGTGGCGTCTCTTACGTAATGGTGCGCATACACTTTGGTGTCTTGTGGCGTTTTTATTTTGCTGCGTCGTGCTGCACCATACACACACACAAGCACTTTGTTTCTTCAGACGGTTTGGGAAGAAGCAACGGAGCAGGATTTCGTTGCTGGTGTCCCTCTTACTTAGTTGATGGTAAGTTTTGATGTCATCGTGACGTGCATCGGCCGCTAAATGCTCTAACGCTAGACGCGATGAGAGCGTGGCCACTCTCACGATTCGCTCTGTTTCTTTTGCGAATTTTAGTAACGAGACATCGACATCACATTGGGACATATTTCACCGGCACGCAACCGCAAACGTATGAAGAGACTCGAGTTGAGCTGTGTTAGGAATGGATCAGGATCTGTATCTGGTACTTTAGAAGCACAATTTTGTGTTCCAATGGGTTAAGTATTCCTCTTTTGACGTTCAGCTGAAATGCTTGAAGTAGGAGAAGATGTGCAGAAGACCATTACAAATATTGGTTTGTGGCCTGATCTCTAAGATCTAACTAATTTTTTTTTGAGTTTTTTGCCTCCAAAAATTGGGTCTTTTGGTATCCTCCAATAACTTAATATAGTTGAAATTTGCATCGTTGTTTACATATCAACGTTAATCCTTGATGTCCTCAAAACTGGTCTTCGAACATTTGCCTGATATTAGCTCTTCATTTTCAATTCTCGAGATGAGCTAAACCTAATTTATTCTCCTAAGACTTACCTAAGACTTGTACAGCGCAGTTGCAACCATCAATCTCAGCACGAGCGAACATGCCTAGAAGCCATCGCGGGTCAGTTAAACGGTTAAAAGGAAGAGACACCGTTTGGTACGCTCGTAAAACGATTCAGTTAGTGTGTCGCTTTGAAGTCTCAAACGGCTTCCAAACACCTTCACCTTCGGGGGGCTGCTGTAGCCATAGCTCCAGTCACTCGGTTAGGCTCTAGTTTAATGCCAACGAGACAGCTTCGGTGAGCCGTTGCGACGTAAAACAGGAAGGTCTACGACAAAGACGGGTGGACCCGGGTGTGTACGGTGTGGTGACAGTGAACGAAAAATCAATCATGTGCTTACGCGGACTTCTCTTTCCCGCCTTCCCCCCCACCAACCGCGCTCCGTGTCATCAGGTCGTCCACCCGATGCGTCCATTAAAATATTTTCCCATGCTTGAGGCTCCACGCTACTGGAAGCACGGACCGTACGCGGGTCTTCCCAGGAGCGTTAGCACCTCCACCATCCTCTCTGTCCTCGTTTAAACGGGGTAATGGGGTGGGTGGAAGATTTAGCGGGTCTCTCTCGCTCTCTCGCTCTCTCACCTACCCTTGGCCTTTTTGGCCGCCAGTCTGCCCTGAGCCAACGGCTGAAAGGTATAATTTTATCCATTGCACGTCTCCGCCAAACTGGCGGGCCCGCGGGTGACTGTGTAATGGCCGGTGAGCGGGACAAGAAGTCGCTTTGCCGGCGGGGAGGATTCCGAGTATGTTTACATGTTTCGCTCACTGCCATTCTGTTTCGTTTTGGGGTTGCTTTTCTTTTTCGTTCGTGCTGTTCCACCTACGGGGCCGCACGAGACCTTGCGACGGCGGAAACGATTTCTGCACTTACACTGCTTGCGGGCTTTGCCGCAGACGACGCAGTTGCAGTGCATTTCTGGGAGGGTGATGGTTTAGAATCGGTAGGTCGTGGAGGTTCCCACACCAGGCGTGTGATGTGGTAACGCCACCCAATTCCATTCTCATTTGCCAATCCTGCCCCCCCCCTGGGGGTGTGTGTGAGTATGTGTAATTTCATTTTGAACAAAGCGGGATCTTTGCTAAGTCTTCCTTTTGGAATGGCTCTGGCAATCCGACAGTCTCGGCATTCTGCAGTGAGGTGCATCAGCATGGAACCGTTGGATTTGATAAATAATAAAAACGAAACCTTCACTCGCAATCGTTCGTTCTCACACATGTCGCCGTGTGAACGACGGGAATGCTATTGAGAGATGTAACAGGTCTGTTACAGGTCGTGTTAGGTAGGTGGGACATTCGCTCCTCCATCAACAATCATCGTCCCAGCATGTGTATCTTTATCCAAAGACACAGAATCAATCACTTCATCAGAGAGAAAATTTTATCGTCTCTAGCAGGCGCAACGATCTCCTGGTGGGTTGAGGAGCAAGGCTTAAAGACATAAACCGAACAGAGAACGAATCAATAATGACTCAATCGTTAAAACCGTTGTCACGCTGTTTGCGCTACGCGATCATTAGTGACGGTTCGAGAACGATTTGCGGTTCGTTTACGCAGCAGGATAGCTTGCGCGAGATATATATGTTTTATTAGATGTTTCTAAAATCCATTTAAATTCTAGATCAAGTTCTTCTGATTGCGTGCCTCCTTTCAGGTAGATAGATACTACGAAAACTTATGCAACGAGAAAAATAAAAACCCGTTGAGTTGTATCAATTTTACTGCACAACACCGTATAGCGTCATCTCTGTAGCCAAGATATGCTTGGTTATACCTCCCGCGAATGGAATTGCTGCGGTCATCCTGCTCCGTGACGTACCGTTCTCCAGGGTGATCACGATGAAACTTGATTTGCTCTCCGGACCTGCATTCGAACCTTGGCCTCTCATAGCCTGCCCCTTTCCGGATCCCCATTCAAGCTCGATGGGGCTAGCTACATCCCTGGGTGAATCATCGCGAATTGCTTCAGTCACGGTTTGTATTCTCGCGAGCGTTAGACAGGGAGGAAGCGAACGAGATGGTTGGAAGAAAACACACTAAGACAACGAGAAAATCGGTACAATATCAAGAGAGCTTGAGAGAGATATTCGAGAATGGCGTATCGCATATCGTAATTCCATTCATTGGGATTCTTCGACAACGATCAACAAACCACAGCATGACGATTCTCCTTGTTTGTTCAAAATTGTTTCAAAAGAATGATGCCACAGTGAAAGGTTGTCGCGTTATAGGTCCACCTACCTAACCAACAGCTCCATAAACGGCAAACGGCTCGTGCTGGGGTGATCTTCGGGCCGTTTTTAATTGATTGGCTTTCTCGCATTAGCGGGCCCGGACTTTGGACGAGTCGAAAGATTTGGACCGCCGTTACGGAACCGATGCGCATTACAGATTTACACACTAACCCGTGCCGTGTGTTTGGTGTGTTTGTTGCGTTGGGACTGGTCGCGCCTGCTTATGATTGAGCGTAACATTCGGCTCGAATCGGTGCTGTGTGTCGGGCGATCGTGCTGTGGCTTATGTGCTGTATTATGTGTGTGTGTTTTTTTAAAGAGGGATCGACCAAACAGAGTAACAGAGCAAGAGCGAGAGTTAATCTCGCGAATAATGATGCGCCTCCAAGGCGAAAGAGGGGTAGTTTTGCTGAGAGTTGCTTAGCTGAGAGTTTGCGCAAAGAGTTGGATAATTCATCTCACGGTTTGTTGGCTCAAGCCGATCGCGAGCGAAACACATGATCGTTTGTGTACACCTCGTCTGGATCTTCATTCATCGCGAAAGCGCTTGGACGTGGAGGAGGGAGGTCCGTAAAACAGCATTAAAACATTCAACGAAACGGTATTTAGAAAGATGGTCGATTGAATAATGATTGAGAAGGAGAGCGGCCCTGCACGGGACGGTAAATAGGTTCCACCGAAAAAAGGGTGAGCCAGCAGCAGCAGCGCAATGGGCGTAAAGCCTTCCGCAAACATGAAATCTCCCACCCATCCGCCTAATGAACCTACGCGGCAGTTAGCGGGCGTATGACAATTGACTCTTGACGGTGGTAGTATGGTCGGCACTTCTCCCGAAAAGGGTAAATACGGCCCATCAACACTGTCTGGGTGAGTGTGTCGTTGTCCGGGGGGGTGTATTGTGCTCGGCCGCCGGAGTCGGTCTCCATGCGTTTGGGGGTTTGCTTTTGTGCCGTCGAAACACGTACACACTTGCGGGTGGAGAATTATGTGTCCATTGATCACCATCTCCAATGCGCCATCGCCTCTTCTCCCCTTTCGCACACTTTTCGGAGGGACTTTCATGGGTTCGCCTTGGCATTCCTGGCGTTGAATGGAATTCCGGAACGTGCGTGACGTTCGTTCCAGGAAGAGACCGTGATGATGATGGTGATGGGCCATCCACCTTCGCGAGAGTGTTTTATAATTCCCCATCCCGTTCAACTGGTTATGCACACTGCATCTCACCCCCGCCACTCCACACACACACATAGAAGTGCCGTAAGGTCGCGTGGGAAAGTAGGCTCCAGGCGAAGACGCGACATTTAGGTCTGTGGCATCGTCGGCTCCTAAGCCAGACACACCTGGGGATTTGGTGTTCGGAAGTGTCAATTCCTATGCTGTGGAGATGCCTTGGAACGTGTAATCTTGTACGAAAAGCAGTAAAAGTGTGCTCAGCAGTAGTGGCCAGGCGAAGGAAGGCACGGGAAGATCGAGTTTTCGGCCCGATCTTGTCCAGATTTGAGTGATGATCGCCCCCGGGGAACATGCATCCCCATCGCTGGTGTCACTTTTACCGTCGTCTAATTTCTCTTAAATAACCTCCACGGACAGAAGAAACAACAACGAAAATGGCTCCCTTTCCCATTAATAAAGCCAAGCCCCGCTAAACGCTGTATGGATCAAATTTCGGATCTCTGGCCGGTTGTGACGTGAAATGTGTTTAAATTTAGTGTAGGTGTACGTGTGTGCGGTAGTCTGCCTGACCGGTATGTCACACCTTTTTTTTCCTTTCTTTTGGAGATGGGTTAACAGCGCTATAGATATGCAGCTGGTATGGGAAAATCAATATTTGCCCGCGTTCGCCCGTTTGATTGGAAAGCACTCAACGCACCAGTGGCGGCAGAATAGAGGGAGGCGAAGGGTTCCGTTAGGTGTCGAATGCACAGTCCATTTGCATCGCGGGCAATGCATTGGGAAGGCTCGAGGCGATGTGCCTTACCCTTTGAGCGTCAAAATTCGGCTCAGAAAGATGTGAAAGGTGTGGTTTAAATGCTCTAATGAAGGTTTTATAACATTCAAGAGAGAGAGTAGTCCAAAGTGTAATCCACTAGATCCGAGTACGGTGCCATTATTTGTGTTTTCGTACTGATATGTTCCGTACAAATGTATTCTCCTTAGGTCCGAACATACGTATGACAACGTTGGTCGCTCGAAAAGCTTTATCTATCTTGCATAAAACCAATTCCGTTAAGGTACCATTCAACAATTCACCCAGTCTTAAGTGTAATTGCAAAATTAATCGAGCCTCTCTTGCATGAAAAAATAAGCCTGCCCCTCATTGAAGTCAGCTCACATCCCCAAGATAAATCACCTATTCAATCGAGGTTCTGTTTTTATTGCTTCCTTCCTTTAATAGAAGTAAGCAAAAACTAAGACATTCATTTACTGTTTTTGTTGCTGTTGTGGCTGTTCTTCAAGCACTGCTCCAAGCACTGCCGTGGGACGTCGTGGCACATTCGTCAATCGAGATGGCATGATGGAGTCAATTTTCCATCATTACCTATGACAAAAAGGGCTCGTTTACGCCAATCGATGGTGCGGCCGAGAGAGAAAGAGCCCGTAGTCTCGGTTAAAGTGGTGTTGGGTAGCGTTTTTTCTGTCTTTCCTGCCATTACCACCTTTTCCCATCGCTAGAGGACACACGGAGGAGCCACGATGCGTTTAATACCCTTTTGCGCAAGTGTACGGTAGAGGTCCTCGCACTCGCGCGGCCGTAGCGTGGGAACGCGCCACTTTTGCAGAAGCATCGATAGTAGAAGTTGTCGGCGATTCGGAAATGTTTGGGCAATCACCGGTCTAGATGAAGATGTCGATCGGTGTGCTCTGGCGACGAAGTTTGGTGGGAACCCCATCCCGGCAAAAACGTTTTGAATTTGTGGTTAGTGAAAATAAGATATAAAATAAGGTTGGAGCTACTAGCGATCAGCAGGCTGCCTGTGTGATACAGGTGGAAGAAGTAAAGTTTAGCGTATCAAGATTCTGGAGCGAAAGAGAAGCGCCGTGTGGGACGATTTATCGCATCCCGTGGAATGAGTCATTCAGCGGTAAGTTGTTGGATCAACGCTTGATCGCGTAGAATCGATCGTAGGTCGATATCGCTTGAAACAGACGGGATGGTAGACAGTCCTGCAAAGTCGAACGAAACAGCTCAACGGAGATCTAAACCGACAGGATCCATTAGCGTTGTGTTGCTCCCGGTTGCTGTGAACGAGGCAGAAAAGCGGAGGAATCGATTAAATGCCACGTCCGGTTATTCGATGTGCTGCAATTCTTGCCACCGCTGCTAGTCCAAACAGACAGCAAGCAAAAAAAAAAGCGAGGTAGGAGGGTAAGTCTTCCTGTTCCCCATCTAGTCGCCCGTTCCAATATCTGGGTTAGTCTGATCGTTCAAATCACCTTAGACCTTTACGTTTTGCGCAGCCGCGGCCGCCAATGGTCGTCGTCGAGCGAAAGACTTTCTCAGGGTTGTGTTTCCACTACTTCCTTTGTTGCTGAGTTTCTGTGTTGTGTGTGTGTCTGTGTGTTTGTGCGCGCGCTTTAGTTTTTCCTGCAGATCATCTTCCACTGTTTGCTAACATCATCCAACAAGATTGCTCTAGCCGCTCGCTTCTCACACGTACAATTTTTACACGCAACTTTAAACACTAAGGTGTGCTAGCAGCTGCGTAGTGTTTAGCTCATCCCGCCAGGCGGCAGCGCGCCCGTAGTCAAAGGTTAACCAGACCCTGGGAAACTGTTGCCTCGCGTGGGTCCATGGAGAACGACTCAATTTTTGGGAAAGCTTCACTCTACCGTAAGCGAGTGGAAGGTAAAATGTGTCTCGTACGCGCGGACCCCAGACTGAGTGTGTATGGTCCGGTCGCTCGCTCCGGTCACGGAACGGGGTTCACCTTATGGGAGCAACATGAAAAATACATGATCTGGCGATGTTCACACGGCTTCTTGAACTCGCTAGAAGTGCCCAAGTGGCTTTGGGCTTTGGGTCGAGCCGCCTCGGTGTGTGTGTGTAGAGATTGAGGGTCCGAACTGCATGGAGATAGCGAGATAGTGCTGGGTACATTACGTCCCGAGCGCTTGGAGGTGATGGGACCGAGTCGAACACAGACGAACGAACCTTGATTGTAGAGAGAAGTGATACATTAACGATTACATCTTTTCTCAGTTCCGAGTTCCTCACACAGCGGCAGAGGATGAGTCAGATGCGCTTTGGAATTCGTTAATGGGTTGAAGGCATGAGAATTTTGAGCATTTCTGGGCTTTAGTTGGGTGGTCTTCGTACCTCTTTTGGTGACATCAAAACCACCCATTAAATCAACCCTGAACTAGATTACATGTTATCAAACGGCTTGTTCGCTAATGTCTTCCCAGCTGAAGATGCAATCAATTAGAAAAGAAAAGGTCATACACATGCCTCGTCGCTGTGTGCCTCAAAACTCGATCAACACACACACACTCACCGCCAATCCCAAAGCAATGATGTGTGTGATGTGCACTAAACCAGGTTCCGTGAATTTCTGCAACGTTCCCGTTAGTGTGTAAGCTCTTCCCGTGTGTGCCGGGTTTCTCGCACTGCTCGGCCCAACAAAAGAAGTTGGAGCCGTCGTGGGAACTTTCTGCCGCCTCCCTCAGGAGAAAGATCATCTGGAGGAGGATGGAGCGAAAATACAACAACAAAAAAAAGCAAAACTGTGGAATAAAAACTGCACCTCATGTGAGAAACGATCGAGGGTTTGGTGGTGCCTTTTTCCTAGCACTCCCGCCGCCCAAGAAACCAGCTTTGAAGGCTCGATCACGATCGCGATGATCATCAACGGCCAGCAGGGAAAACGACACGGCGGCTGGATCACGGGGGGAGTGTTTTGGTGTTTCGCTGTTTAGAATGAGTAACTAGCTGAAAGGCTAGACCTTATTAAAGTCTTCCCTCCTTGCTGCCCGCTTTTGTCTGGCTGATTGTGTAGTAGTGAAGCGCCCAACCACCAGCACTACCACCCCCAAAAAGGAAGATAGAGAGATGCCTAACGAGGGAATCCCCCAAACCAGCTTTCGTCTGTGTGTGTGTGTGTTTGTGGTGCCATCTCTTTCTCCTGGCGGGGCGTGAGATGATCCCAAAAGGTGGTGGAATTCAAGACCCAGGCACAGGCGCAAGGTAATCCGAACGGTTCACCGGGGGCAGAGGAAACGAATGCAAGGAAGCAACGACATAAAACAATTTTAGAAAGACACAACACAACGCACACACAAACCATCGAAGCGTGGATCGGAGTTGGAAGGAGCGGGATGGAAGAATGATCGTTTTTATGACTGCGCGTGCGCGAGGGGGGTGCTAAAGGTAAAAGCATTGCACACGCAGAGAGGCAAAAGAGCATAATGAAAGCGAGCAGATGGAACGCCGGTCGGTCGGTCGGTGGGTTCGTCGCTTGTGCGGTGCGACGGGGACAGGGGCGACATGAGCGAAGGGCCCTCCGCAAGCGCATCGGGCACGGTACATGCGTGCATGCAGGTCGGTTTTATGCTCAGCGTGAGCACAACAGAGCGAGAGAGAGAGAGAGAAAAGGAGAGTGTAAGTGGGTGCGAGCGAGATAGGAATGGCCGGCTGTGTGCGCTCTTGTTACACGGGCACTGAGGGTTTGCGAGAAGCTTTTCAGGGGAAGATCTCATAAAATGTGCATAGCTAAGGGTTGGGAATGAATGAGAGAGAGAGAGAGAGTGAGTTAGAGCGAGAAAAAGAACGGCAAGAAGGGAGGGGAAGGCAGGCAGGGAAGGTCTCTCGCGTGAAGCAGCGAGTCGACATACGCAAGTCGTGCTCGTCGTAGCAGTCACTTCATCTCACGCCGTTCTCCGGTACGGACATATCGCTCCTGCTCGGTCTGTGTGTTTCCGTGGTCTTTAGCAGGGCCAGTGTCTGCGTTGTTTTGGACTCAGTAATCCGATCCGTCCACACCGATCGTGTTTTTTGCACAAAACGTGCCGATCGGCAGTATCCATTTATCACTAAAGTGAACTAAAGAGAGTGCAGTTTTTAACGTACACAGAGAACAAGTGTTTTAACTAGCGTGTTTTACTACCGTAAAAGTGCAACGTTTTTTTAAACAAGCTCTCTCAATTGTGTTTGCACAACAAAGTATCCCCGAAAACGGTTGTGCGCATAGCGGTGTTAGTAGCAATAACAAAAAAAAAAAAAAAAGATAGTTTCAAAGAGCATCCCTCAAGGGTTGAGTTTTACCTGACTCTCGCGCTCTTTGGCTGGAGAGAAACGCACCCCCCTCCTTCTTTGCGCGGTACGTGCCTGGCGTTGTGTATTGGCGTTGGTTTGCCGTACGACGCTCGCTGTGTGTATGTATGCGGTGCGTGTCGGTGTGTGCGGAGTTTGAAACCGTGGGAAAAATCAGTGACGATCGCGAAATTCCGGTCCCGGTGTGTTGTAGCGCGAAGCGGGTTCGAGCGCGCCGTAAGTGAAAGGGAAGGCGCACAAACACAACAAAAGAGAGAGAGAGCGGGAGAGAGAAATCGAACGGGGCCCCATTGGCAGGAAGGAGCGAGATAGTGGAAGTGGTGGGCTTCAAAGCGTGGCCCCAAAAAGGAGAAGCCAAAGTTCGCGATCTTCTTCGCGATCGTCAATTTCGCATTTTCGCACAACTTCTCACCCACCCCTTGAAAGCGCGCGCGCGCGTGTGTTTGTGTGTACGTTCGGTGGCCACCACCCCAAAAGTTTTAGCTTTCGGCTTTGCTGTTTTTTATTGCGTGTGTTTGTTTTTGGTGTTTTCCGCTCACGAAAAAAAAAACATAAATAAATACGAAAGACTTTAGCAGCCACGAGACATTCAGTGCAAAGGGAAGATTATGTGCACAGAAGTTTGTGTTTAGCAGTGTGTGAGACACAGACCATACCGCCGCCACCACCCCCACGGTCCAGCAGAGCTTCGCGTTGAGGCTTCCGTGCAGGCTATTCCGTAGTAGATCGCGACCAGTGTGCCGCCTCGCTAAGGGGTGGACGATATAGGCCTCTATATGGGTGTACTGAACGTGACCAGTTCCGGTG
Source organism: Anopheles arabiensis (assembly GCF_016920715.1). Lineage (NCBI taxonomy): Eukaryota > Metazoa > Arthropoda > Insecta > Diptera > Culicidae > Anopheles > Anopheles arabiensis. The sequence goes on from NC_053517.1 coordinate 13,132,767, forward strand.
CCGCTATCGTCGAGTACCACCAGCAACAGCAGCAGCAACAGCAGCAGCAGCAGCAGCAACAGCAGAACAAGAAAAACGACACAATCTTCTCACCCATCAAGAACAAGATGAAGGTGCTGAAGAAGATCAAGAAACGCATGGGACTAGGTTAGTAACGCAGCAATGATCGTATGCTACAATACAAGTACACAGCATAAAGTACAGCAATTTCCATTCCAACATAACGCACGCTCGCCTATTAATTTAGAAAGGACGTTACGATGAATCCTTCCCCATTTAATTTACTCTCGAGCTGAGGCTTTTGCTACGATGCGACGGTTAGGATTGCTTTTTTTTTGTTTTCTCTGGCTTGTGCGTCCTGCTTGGTTGAGCAGCTTGGACGGGCAGCAGCAGCAGCAGCTGCACCATTTTCTCATCAGCCATCCCTCAGCGTAACCGACGCGTAACCGTTTGTAACGAACTTTTCCCTCCGTTTTGCACTGCACCGCTTGTTCCCCTTGTTTCCCCGGGCAGTTGCGTCACAGTTGAAAGGACTAGCAGGAGGGGTGAAAATGTACCCTGTTCCTGCAACCGATTCTAGCTAAAAACGGAAGGGAAACTACCATGTAGAACCCCTTCGCAGCTTTGGTAGAGTTCGTCGCTTGTGTGTCTTAAAAATTATTATGATGGGTGGTGGAAGTGTGCCGTAACCGTCGTTCGATGTACTACGTCTTGTGGTGGGTCTATTCTTCTGGTCAGCGTTTGCTTTGCTCGGTTTCGGGTTGAGTGAGTAACAATCGCCATATTCCACTGCGGCGTTTCGTTTGTGTGGTACAAAATCGACCACCGTAACCAGTACCCGTAGTCACTACTTTCTGCCTCTTCCCTGGAACGTGGGGCATCTTCCGATGGGGCATAGCGCCGTGGCCCCATCACGATCACACTTTACACAATCTTTCGACCGTGATTCCGCCAAACCGTTTGGATTTAATCCCAGCCGCCGTCGCAGTAGTAATTAATTCCAGCCCGTCGACTTTTCCACCGGACCGGCCGTCAATCTTCCGCGGTGGCAAGATGCAAGGCGATGTGTGGCATTACAAAAATGTTCATTATTTCACGTTACGTTTCGTTTTGTTTCCCACACGCACGCACACCGCGCACCGGTGCTGTGGTACATTTGGCGCCAGGTTTGCCTTTCTTTTCCATCCAGCTGCGATCGCGGGATGCGCGCTCTCGCTGTTCAATTATTATTCCGTCTCCGGTCTCAATTCCTGGGACGGCGGACGACCAGTTGCGCCCAGCCGCCCAGCCGGTTGAAGATCGCGACGGCCTTGTCGCGACGTTAGATTTATATACCCCTCGTGTTATCATTTGCTTTCGATGATGGGCACAGCACGGTGGTGGTGGTGGCGATGTTGCACATAATTGTCACACGGTGTGTGGAACTGTTTTTCAAAGCATTGCAGCATAAAAAATGCATTGCATTTCCCGTCGCCATTAACGTGTGTATGTGTGTTTGTCGCCGTGGGACTGGTATACTGTCTTGGGATTCAGTGTGTGTGTTTTTTCCGTTTTGCTCCGATCAACGTATCGACCTTATTTATGAAGCTCTCATTCCCCTTATTTTTGGTACAAATTGAACGAAGGTTTGTCAACTGCTTGTTGAACCATACATAAACCAGGGCACAGTGCTCTTTCGTCCTTTCCGCCCGTCCACGGCGAATCTGGTTTTTGGTGCGGTGTGGCCCACCCGAAACGTGAGACGAATCGGATGTTCTGCATTTTCTTCGCTTATGCATAGGCCTAGGCAGCCGCACACACACTCACATACGAGGGAAAGGAGGTTCGTCTCCTGCGTAGCAAGACAAAAGCGGCAAAGGACGACCCCGATACAAGCGGGTTCGTTTTCTATGCGGATGTCCTTGTCTTGCTTTTTTTGTTGTTGTTTGAAGCGTCACCAGAAGCCGTCCAGATTGTACCATCTGGCCATTTTCTCGGGAACAATTTCCTTCGGGGATTGCCGGAGGTTTTGGGCGTGAAATGGAATAATGCAACGTGAAGGGGGAAGGCGTATTGATTCGCCGCTGCTGTGTGGGTGGTTATTTTTGCGGTTCAAAGTGCGAGGGAGGATGCTTTTAGTGTGTGTGTGTCCCCTTGTGTTCCAGCACCGGCCAGATGTGGTGTTTTCCGAAGGGGGTTTTATAATTAAAACTAAATCCTGTTGGATTTTACTTGGGCTCGTCCGGGTAAGTGGGAATGGTTTTATAACACCACAAGGACCTCTGAAATTCGCAATCGCAATCGCTGGAATAAATCGAGGGAGTAGAGGGATGAAACAACAACAGAAAAATCCCCTTTTTACCTACCGAAATCTTTTAGTAAGAAGGATTGTAGGATGTTCCCGAAGCTAGTTGCAGCTGCTTTTCGGCCGGAAAGAGGGATGTTGTGTTGCCTTTAAGAAATCTTCAACAAAAGGACCCCGAACAAAAAAATAAACCACCACTTACTCACGCACACACAGTCACACAGAGCCTGCAACGGAAGAGAACGGAAGGAAACGCTCAAAACTAAATGTATAGCGCACATCTCGGTCGGTCGGGACTGCTTCCCGTTGATCGACAGCGGCTTTAATTGATCGAAACGACAGGCCCGTTCCTCCACGCAGCCACGTCGGAAGGGCAAGAAAGAAGCAGCCAAAGAGTGGAGCACGAAATAAATGGTAATTTCAAGTGCACTCAAGTGCACCAATTTGTTGTCCGCCCGAAAAGCAAAAGGGGTAATCACCATCGTCATCATCATCAGCAGTAGCAGCCGCTTGTGCGTGTGTTGCTCACCGTTACGATGTGATCGCAGCGGGAATGCCGGATGTCGCCCGTTTGCCGGGTCGAGTAATGTCGCCTTGTGGCACGTTGTGGCACGTCGGGAATGAATGAAACCGACCGACGCCGAGGCGCTTACGCTGAACGCACGTACGCGCGCCGCTGCTGGTCGGAAGTTCCATTTCCGATTATGTGCGCGTGTTTTTTTTTCGTGTGCTCTCTCCGTTTTCCTCCGGTTAGCACATTTTCTCTTTTTACTTGGATTCGTTCCACTTTTTTTGTTGTTGTTTGGGGTCTCTCTCTCGCTTTTTCTCTTTTCCGTTCCGATTTTGCTTTGTGGGTTTTCGGGAGCCGTCCGTTCCGTTTTCTACCATTTAATAGACATCCGGTTCCGGTGACGGTAGCGTGCACCGCACGCACACCTGTCCCGACTCGTGTGTGTGTGTGTCACCCTGCCTTGTCTCCTCTACTGTGCTCAAATTGGGGGAGCAAAATAGATTTACCTTGCTCGTGTGTGTGTGTTTATTTTTAAAATCAAACAGCTGTACGACATCATCCTTGAAGCGGCTTCGTTTACTGATCGATCATCTTTGCATTTTCTATTTCTCCCGCAGCAACGAGAAGCGCATCATCCTGCCCGGGCCCGAACAATCTGCCCCCGCTACAGTTTCACACCGTGCACGGCGACAACATACGCATCTCGCGCGAGGGCACCGTCGCCAAGCGGTACGAGTCGTTCTGCAAGGGCATCACGTTCAGCGCCCGGCCGGTGCGCGTGAACGAGCGCGTGTGCGTCAAGTTCCTGGACATCTCGAACAACTGGAGCGGCGTGATCCGGTTCGGCTTCACCTGCAACGATCCGGCGTCGCTGCGCGGCAACCTGCCCAAGTACGCCTGCCCGGACCTGACGAACAAGCCCGGCTTCTGGGCGAAGGCGCTGAACGAACGGTACTGCTACCGGGGCAACGTGCTGTTCTACTACGTCACCCCGTCCGGCGATGTGCACTTCGGTATCAACGGCGAGGAGAAGGGCGTGTTCATCACGGACGTGGACGCACGCGGCCCACTGTGGGCCGTGATCGACGTGTACGGCAACTCGACCGCGATCGAGTTTCTCGACTCGCGCATCTACATGTTCCAGGCGCAGCAGCAGCAGCATCAGCAGCAGCACCAGCCGCAGCATCATGGTGGCCCTCCGCACGCCCAAAGCCAGACGGCGCGCCGACCGACGGAGCCCGAGCTGGGACTGCCGCAGCTGGAATCGCTCAGCATCAACCAGCACAACCATCAGCTGATGGAGGAGCGTCCGGTTACCTGCGGTGCGCTCAGCCCGTCCACCTCGGTGCGCTATCACAGCCCGGCGCCGGGACTGCTGCCGTTGCCCTTCCATCCGGTGCGTGGGCGCAACATTAAGTTCTCCGCCGACCGGTACGTGGCGACGCGGGCCGATACCGAGTTCTGCCAGGGGTACGTGTTTTCGCCCCGCCCGGTCAAGATCGGCGAGCGGCTTATCATTCAGATCCTGAAGACGGACTCGATCTTCGTCGGGTCGCTCGCGCTCGGGCTGACGTCCTGCGATCCCGCCAGCCTGCAGCTGAACGATCTGCCGGACGATTCCGACATGCTGCTCGATCGGCCCGAGTACTGGGTGGTGAGCAAGGACGTGGCGTCGACGCTGGTACGGGGCGATGAGCTATGCTTCTCGGTCACCGTGAACGGTGAGGTGCAGATCAGCAAGAACGGTGGCGCCCCGTCCGTCATCATGCACATCGACCAGTCGCTGCAGCTGTGGGCCTTCCTGGATGTGTACGGATCGACGCAGAGTGTGCGGCTGTTCACGCTGCCGATGCCGGCGCCGCCGGCACCGTCCGGGTGCGCCTCCAGCATGTACAGCATGGCCCGGTCCCACTCGTCGCTGGCTGCCGCGGCCGCCACTAGTCAATCGGTGCGCAGTCTGCACCAGCAGGAGCAGCAGGTGATGGCGGAATCGTCGGCCAGCAGCTGCCGGGCACTTGCCGGTGCCACCTCGACCAGTGCACTGGTGCAGCAGGCGACGGCAGCAACCGCCGCCACCGCTGCCGTGCGCTCCGACATGATCCAAATCAACCCGGGCGGTACGGTGCTGGTCGTCAATCTGCCCCCGGCCGATGTGCTTACCCAGCAGCAGCAGCAGCAGCAATCGTCGCAAGTACCCCAGGCGACGCTTGTGACGCGCGGTATGACCAACTCCGCCTCGACCCTGTCCGTGCCACTATCGACACTGTCGCTCTCGTCCCACACGGGCTCAACCGGAACGGCCAGCGAGCTGATGGTTAGCAATAATAGCAGCAACAATTACGCCGCCAGCAACAATCCTCCTCCATACCCTGAGGTAAGTCCGTCACAAACACCCCTTTTGCCTTCCGCCGAACGATCCAGCTAACAGGATGTCTTTCTTTCTCTTTTTTTCCACCCAACAGTCGCTCTCGAGCTACAACAATGCCGCCAACTACTCGACCGCCGCCCTGGCCGCGAACGGCATCTACAGCTCGACCAACTGCGTCGACTGCACGATCTGCTTCGAGAAGCCGATCGACTCGGTGCTGTACATGTGCGGCCACATGTGCATGTGCTACGACTGTGCGATCAAGCAGTGGCGCGGCATCGGCGGTGGGCACTGCCCACTGTGCCGCGCGGTCATCCGCGACGTCATCCGGACGTACAAGTCGTAGGGCGTGTGCAGGGCACAGCGCGAGCATCGACGTGAAAGCGGCATAGCCAAAGAAGGACCGTGAAGGTGTGTGTGTGTCGAACCATTTTGTGATCAAGCAGGCAGTGCGCAACAGTTGTGATTTGGTGGCGGTCGATCGTGTGTGTTCCAGTTTGTTGATTTTTTTTTCTTCTGGGCGTTGGGCGAGTGGTCGGAATCCATCGGCTGGAGAAAACAGCAAATGTGCAGCATCCATAAATTAACACTGATAGCTTATCGGTTGAAGGATAAATTATTCAGTAGTCAAAATTTATAGAAACAGAAGAGAAGCTCCGCCCGGTGGCACCCTTTTTAGGAAGGCTTTGTTTGGCAAAGAAAGTTAGGCTTTTGCTGGGAACACATGCTCGCTTGGCCGAAGATGATTCACTTGCACCACGGAAAGTAGCCAAAAAGAAAAAAAAAGGAACTAGTACGCTGTAGAAAGCACAATGTTTCCCCTGCCTCAAATCAGCAACACAATTGACTAGTGTGTAAGTAAACAGGTTTGGCGGGGTTTAAGGTAAAGCGGGGATGAAGCGAGAAAGAGTTGATAAACAGAGCGTAAACCAAAACCGAGTGAAGGCATTTAGTTGCATTTACAACTGAGAGGAGAGGACAGTGGAAGATTGTAGCGCACTGAAACGCGTGCTCGATAAGCCAGTCAGTAATCGAACGAGGCCAGTTATTGCTTTGTTGTTTTTACCTATGTCTAGTGTACTAAATAGTCAATTAGACCTATAATATGTCCCCGACAGCGATGATTATGTAGCGGTTATTAAGAGACAGAGACAGAGAGAGAGATAGTGGGAAACATGTTTGCCAAAAAGAAACACAAGAATCATATGTCACTTCCAAATGCGGACGAGCCGCCGCTTCCGAAGTTAGGCTAAGTTTAATGCAAATACGGTTAGGTTGGACGGATGGATTGGTAAAGGCAACAGCGAAAGCGCAGAGCAGCAAAGATTTGCGTAAGCCCATGCGCTTACCCGTTTCGTGTGTTTCGTATTCGTTTCTGTCTCTTCAATTACCTCGTGTGTACAGGTGTATGATAGGCGTAGAGGGGTTTATTTTAAAACGTTCATTTTTTTCTACAACACTTTAAACAGAGAAAGAGAGAGAGAGAGAGAAGGGAAGGTTGGGAAACAGTTATTCTTTCGAGCTGCCGCATGTGCTGAAAAACAAAACAAAAACAAAATCTCGTTTCGGCGCAAGATTAATTTATTTTCTAGTCAAATAGTCAAATGCAAATGGCTTATGCCGGGAGTCGTGTGTGAGAAATGCGTATGTTTCGGAATTGAATAATGTGCTGAAATATTAAAATGAAAAGTATTTGAAAACCTATAATCAGAAAACAGTCGTTTTGTTTTTTTTTTTAATTACATTTAGTACACCCAAACTGGGTGCCGTCACCAGTTCGCTTGTTCCGATACGCTTGTGCGCGAGGCAATCAGTTATGGGAAGCAGTAGCAGCAGTATGCAGTATGATTTGGTTTTGCGTAGCTCGAGCTGGAATTGATCGTATATTTTAGGCAGCGTAGCGTAGGGCTCCTTTTTCTTACTTACCTTTTGCGCGCATATAGATCCTCGCACTGCGTGCGTGTACACTTCCCCCCCCCCCCCCGTATGTTAGTGCGGCGAACGAAGGACGCTTGGTCAGTTCAGTAGTGCAGGAGATGGCGTGCAGGAAGAAGCAGTTGTACGATACGGAATATAATCTCCTACACGTCTATGACGCTAATTTATTGTTACGTAGAGGCGATGCTGGAAAGGAAACGATAGATACTAGTACCGTTTTTTGTATTATTTGTTTCCCTTTTTCTAGTATCGATACTATTTAAGAGTTGCAAAATCATTATGCACTAAACCTTCGATATGAAATACAAAAGTGAAATTAAAGCAAAAAAAAACAAAAACAATAACCAAAACAATTCAAAACACCGGTGTTTGTGTCTGCTTTTCGGTCGGGTGGGGGAGGATTCGGATGGGTTAAATGAACGAAACGCTGTTTGGTTTAAATTTGCCGTAAACACTTATTGATAACCAGTTTCATTTATTTAAACAGCGGTGCGCTAGAATGATTCCTTGCTCACAATGTACAGTAAATGCTGCTGCTGCCATGATGGTAAACCGCGAAGAAAGTAAAGTTCCGGTGCGTTGGATGTGTGTGTGTGTGTGTGTGTTGAAATTCGAACTGGACAGAGTCGCATGAAGGTATGAAGGTATGGGAATTCAAAGAATGTTTGTAACAGTTTTAAGATGGACGATGAGGTGTGTGTTTGTCTGTGTGTGTTAGAGAGATAATTTTGCAGTAAATGTATTCTTCACTTCCTCGCTGCCACCCCTTTTACCATACAATCTTGACAAACTCGTAGGTGCTTTCGACTAGCTTCGCTCTCAACAATGTTGTTAGTTTTTTTTATAATTCTCATATTTGCATCTTAATTACACTACCGATCAATTAGTTAAATTGTTTAACGCGTTACTAGTGTTTTGTTGTCATTTCTCGGCCTATGTATAGATGTATATATATCTTCATTTTTTCTGTGTGTGTTAATTTATATGTATATAAGTTCGTCTTTTCCGGACGTCTGTTAATCGTTCATCACTATCGGCTCACGCTCTCTCGCTCTCCCCATCGGGATCCGGGATCGGTGATCCGTGCTTCCGTGATGGGAGTAGACAGCTAGTTGCCTAATACTTTTGGTGGGAGAGAATGTTTTCTTTGCTGTACCTTTTCGTTTCTTTCGCTTCCTCTTTTTGCTCTGCTTTGCTGTTGCTGCCGCCGGCCATCGCAAAGGTTTCCTGTATGCCGGTTTGCGCCCGATCGGACGCCAGCGCACGCCCTGCCATGCTTTAAACCACTAACTTTATACACAGGTACATTTAAAAACAGATTTTATTCGTCTTACAGCAACATTTGGGTTTGTTGTTGAACGGTCAGACTTGTTTGCTGCACTTATTTCTTTTTTTTATTTGCCTCCTTATGTTTGCGTTCAGTGTTGATGCAGCGCGATATCGCTGCAACGCGAATGCGTATTACATGTACGAGTGTTTGTTTGTTCATGTGTAATTTTTAACAAATGGTGCAAAAACAACCGTATGCAATGTGTATGTGTGTGTCTATGAATTGAGTGTGAGCAAGTTTAAATGTAAAATTACGTGACGATCGTTGAATGGAGCAGCCTCGATGCTGTGTATCTCAGATAATTGACAGAATGATTTCTCGTTTGTAGCATTTATGTACGTTCGAGCTCTGGTATGTGAGGAGCATCGGTTGAAAAGTCGGTCGTTTGGTAGGAAATCGTGTTCCGTTGCTTTCGGAGTGGAGAAGAGGAAACAAAGCAAAACGCGTCATCCTCACCCAACCCAGCACCCAGGTTTCAGTACAATGTATAACAGTTTAAACGTTTACGCTAGAAAAATAGAGCTCATTTGAGGTGTTTGTTTTATACAGGCATTGCTGGCGTCGATCTGCTTCCCGCCCTTACTAAATGGCTTCTCGAAACTGAAGTGATCAAATGATCGTTTTGATTGTGTTGGGTTGCGATATAGGATTTTGATTCTAACTTATGTGTGTGTGTGTGTGGGTGGGTGTGTGTGGTACGGGATGGGGCAGAGTAGTACAATCGATCGCGTGTGATCGGCTTTAACAATTCCAGTTTGATTGTAGATGCTTTCCCGAGGGGAAAAAATGCAATTAAGGTGGGCTTAATGGATGCCTGGCACGATGTTATGTCTTGTAAGGAGATTCCCAAAACAAACGTTTGCACGGTACGATAGGTTTGCTACACATAATGCAGAGATTGAGGCGTTTTGTCACGTTTGCCAACTATCAGCCTTAAAGTATGCAATCTGTATGAAAAATGTCTCCTATCATAGTTAACTGCCACACATTAAGCCAGTCTCAAGCCTGGCAATCAATATGAGTCACAGAATGGCCGGCAATCTCTCGCGCTCTGTTGATGGCTTACATATTTTATGATGAGACACATGTAGGAAAAACGATACTTTACGATATGAATGATTTACACTGCATAGTGATGTACTTGTGCGTGAGGGGATGGCAAGAAAGGTAGTTTGTGTTTTGTTACTGGTTTTAGTTTCCATAAAAATGTAGACACTTATGCGCAGCTCTATGTATCTAAAGTTTCGTAACGTTAAGTATTTATCCACCGTTTCCACGGTAGAAGCAAGCAATCCGGGAGTGAAGGGTGCGGGTTTGCTATTATGTCGTTAAATTGTCTTCAACGGCATGTTATAAACAGTTCGCAGGTTTTGTTTGTTTGCATTTGCGATACCATATTCCTGCATTTTCATTTTCAGATACGATCACGCCGCTAGTGTATGTAGTTAGCTCTGACACTTTATGTAAAAGTCCTACGATGCACTAGAGCTTGCGTTGCGTCTAGTTAAGCCCTGTTTTTGTCTAGTAGCTGAACGCGTTCGTATGCTATAGAAGCGCACACAACGCTATTCTGTTATACATCCTATATAGTGCTTAGTAAAGTGTTTAGTATTAGCTACACTAAGGAACACTGTCATGCATTTCGCGCTTCTAATGAACTATCCCTTCCAATTGCGTTCGCACATTACCAGTCCTTGCAATAGACTCTCTCTCACACACGCACACACAAACACACACACACGCACGCAATACCGAGAAGAAACACCCATAGAAGAGATACTGAATAACGGATACGAGATTCTTCAAACGACGACGACCCGTTCGTTCGCTTTCGTACAAGTACATCATGCTACCATGCGCACGCGTTCACTCTGCATCGTCGTCTTAAGCTAATTGATTTTAAAATTACTATTTGATTTAAAATGTCTCTCGTGTCAGCCTCATTGCTCGGTTGTGCACCCATTGCATCGGTGATGCTGGGCTATTCGTTTTTGCCACATTTCCTGCACGTCTGCCCTCCCATTCCGATCCCCAACCCATTAGTTCTGCGCTAATCTACTACTTGCATACTGGCTTCGGTTATCCCTACGGGTTGACTTATTGGTAGTTTTTTTGGTGTTATGTGTTAGTTTCCTATCTTACAATGTTGCTGCTGCTGCTTGTTTTGTTAAATTGTTTTTGGGTGGCGTTTGCTGTGGAAATTTCACCTACCCCTTCAGGGCAGAATCTCGTTCAATATCAATTCTTTAGCACACATGAGACCACACAGCAAAACCATAGGGTTAATTTGTTAATACTGATCATATTTGTTCGTTCGATCGGTGTTGCACCGGAAGTGTCAAATGTGGGCGTATGGTGAAGCACTGTACATGGCTAGTATGATTTGCAGCATGTGGAAACGAAACAATAACAGATGCGTTGAATGATGTTAGCTGCCTATGAATTGAAAAAAAGGAATGCAGGAAGCCGCACGTCTACCCCTCCAAACAATGATTCTGATGGCTTCCTACTCACTCAACACTACCTGTAAACGATTGTCTATTGTCAACTAAGCTGTTCTCTGTATCTTTACACCATGAACTGGATGAAGTCAGTATCTGTTTGTCCTGCATTTGTCTGCAATTTGTCTATCAACACACTACGCTGGGTATACAGCAACAGCTACTGCTAAACAGGGTATGTTGCTTTGATTATTCCAACACTGTGCACTATGCTCAAAGCGGCCCTAAGTCTTCCTAGAGACTATGAACGAATGTAGCTCGTCTGCTGCTGCTCTACTAATCTCAATACCTACCGTTATTATTGTAACGCTCTCGGGACCATCGGGTAACGCTGTGCTACGTTATCGCTAGTTCCTTCCATCGGTACCAAAGAGCTAATAAACTCAAATCGATTTCTAAATACAAACGAGCACTTCAAACAAAAACATGTTTAAAACATCTTGTCCGATCACCACCAACTGCGACTCGGCACGGTCACGGTTTCATTATTTGCCTTCTTTCTCTTCTTGAACTCTTTTTTTATGTTAGTGTCTTATCAACATAACGTTATTGCTTTCGTAGGTGTGTACTGGAACGTGTGATATGGACCGGAGCACTACGGTGCCAAACAAACCGTCCGGAATGCAAATGGACGGGTCGCCAACGATCGTCTCCCCCGGGCTTGAGTGAGCGGGAGGGAGAGCGGGGACACTTCGAATCGAATCGAATGCAAGCATTGGAAGAAATGGATTATTTAAACTCGCTCTACACAGATGCGCATACCATACCGCAACGGGACGATACCAGGCCAGAAGATCTGACCAGAATCTCTAACTGGTGATTTTGGGGCTAGTTTGGTTATTGGTGAGGTTCCTTTCCTTCCCCACCCAGCCAAGGGTGTTGTAGTAAAACTTAACCATTAACATGCTCCAAGTGCAGCCGATCCATCCAGACAACTGCACTAATGTTCCGAGGGCACTGATCCATCGTTTCGCGCGCTGCGTATCGAGCACGCGACCCCTTAGATCAGGTCCTCTTGCCTGCCTTAGAGATGGATTAACGCGAATCGTTCGAGATCTGGTTTGCGCAAGCCTGCGTAGACGCTTTCGGTCGACGGTCATCAAAGACAGTCAAACATTTGCAGCGACTTGGTGACGACGTCATCCTTCAGGCAAGCCTCCAGGAACTCCTCGATCGTGATGATGCCGTCCTGGTTTAAGTCTAGCTTTGCAAACACTTGGTCGACCTGGTGGGCATGCGGAGAACAAGCACAATTAGACGGGGGTCTGTCAGGGAGGAAGCAAAACAAAAGCGTGACCATTACCTGTTCCCGGGCTTTCCGGTCGTCTTCTGGTTGATGGGGACGGCGACCCATCAGCTCATGCACGGCCAATACAATTTCTCCTAGCTCGCCACGGCTAATGCAGCCGTCCCCGTTGATGTCGTATAATCGGAAGGTCCACCGCAATCGCTCGTAAACGGAACCACGCAGTAGCGTGGATAGAGTCACTAGAAGATCCTGCAGGGGGATAAGAAAAGAGTTAACTATAATTGTTAGGGTACAAAACGCCTGAAGTTCTGCAAATGTTGTTACAAATTGCAGATCAAACTGCAGCAACGTGTGATTAGTTATGCGTATTGCATAGTTTCAGGCACGGGGTGTTACGATACGTATAGAATAATTACAAAATCGAACAAATAGTCTGAACTATGAAAATTTGTGCGATTATTTAGAGACAAAAAACTACAGGAAGCATAGTTAATAAAAGGAAATGTTTGTTTGCCACACTTTTTGTCCCAAATAGTTCCATCCGTTGCAATAATAACGCTCATAAGGCAAGTGTTTTACTACAACGGTGAAACAAATTGCATTCAAGCACGCAAAAGTGACTTGAAAGGTCCGGCCTTATTCGCCAGCGCCGTTGTGTTCATTAATATTCGCCAGCGGACGAGCTCGGCTCGGTACGGTATGAAGAGTACGGAAGCTCGCCATCACGGAAGTGACTTAAGTGGCGTTAATGATATTCATTCGCAAATAAATAATAAAACTCAACGATGAAAGTGAGAAGCAGCGAACGAGCGCCGAATCACAGGGAAGCATAAACAAACACACCCGACCCGAAGTGTAGAAAGCGGGCAGAACCGACAACAACAACTACCGTCAGACACAGGCTGGGGGTCACTGGGTAGAAAACTAATTACGCTCATAATTATGGGGCGGGAAAACTAGCTCCGTGTGGCACTCTCTCTGTCTCTCTATCTCTCGCTCACTTTTGCTCGCCTTATTCCGTCGATCTCCTATAACAATCACTCTCTTTCGCGCGAACACACTCACACTCGTTCCGTTCGCACGTTGTCTTTTGAATCTCGGTCGCAAGGTTGCAGGACGGCGCCCGAATTCCCAACGGACTCCTTAGTGGCACCGTGCACGGCGCCCCGGTACGAGCGCTACAATAATTTAATTTTCAAACCCCTTATACTGTCCGCAAGACCCACCCGGCCGAAATCGGGCCAAACGTGCCGGCTAAACGTACGGCTGAATAATTAATTGGTGTTAATAGCCGAGTCACTTAAATCGAACTTTACGCTCATCCGTTCGGTTTGCGTGGCACGGGCCGGTGGTCGGTGGTTGGGCACGCACTTCCGGATCAAAGCGAAGCGTCCGGACAACCGGCACGAACAGTGCTGGACCGGCCTAAGAAGCCAGCCCAGCATTGGGTTGCGTGTTTGGGCGTAATTTTGGGCCGAGCAAGAGTTGGTGCGTCCATCTTTCGGGTGAGCATGAACGGCGTGTGCGTGTACTTAAAGTGCATTGGTGGATGGGATTGGAGTACGAGCGACACTCGGATTACGGTACGCCGGGCACAAATGATAGATTTGTGGCACCGTGAGAACGTGTCGAAAGCCTACGCTACATATCAACGCTAACGGTACACGTTTGCGGTGGCACTTACCCGGAAGGTAATGGATCCGTTGCAGTTGACATCGAACGCTTTGAACACGTAGTGTGCGTAAAGGCTAGAATCTGTGAACGAGAGGACGAGGGTGTGATAATGGCAAGTGTCAGCAGGCGTGCTGGTAATAAGGGCCGAGGTTGACTTACTACCGTGGGGGAAAAATTTCGCATAGATATCCTTGAAGCTGTCCTCGTGCACAACCCCGTCCGGGCATTCCTGTTGTGGTAGGTGAAGAGACAGAAAAAGATGATTTTTAGAAATAAATACAAACTACACGAAACATTCCCCCCAGATGCAGATGCCCAGTCTAAGATGTTGGTTGATTTATTCATGTGACATTAGATGGGTTTCGTGAGCGAAATTGCATATTTTTAGGCATTGTTAGAGTCGAGTCCAATGTAAGTCACGAAGAGAACGTCGTGTAATCGTTCTCGTATGAACAAAACGTGAGCAGCATCCATATGCGCTACGACACAAACGTATGATTATTTTCAGACCAGGATTTGTTATCAAGAAAAAGCGCTTTTCCTGAAGGCTTGCCCTAACCATTTCAATCCTAAACGCTCTTAACCGCTCTCTGCTCTGTTTATGACAAAGTGCTGTGGGCAATTTGTACAGAACGTCTAATGCCATGCCTCTTGTTATCATTTCTGCTCTAATAATCCATCATGGTCTATTGTCTTAAAAGCGCATTTAGGCTTAGAAGCGTACACCGTACACAAATTACAGCCCAACAATAACAACAACTACAGTCCCTTCCTTCGAACCACACTTACCGTTTTGAAGCCTCTGTACATGACCCGTATCTCCTGGCGGGTGAACTTGGTCAGCCGGCAGAGATCCTCGAGCGCGACCGGAATCGGTTTCGGTGCCCGGGCAGGCTCTAGCTCGTACACCACCTCCTCGATCGGACTGTCCGGTGGGGTAGCCATCTTTTCATTGACCTTAAACGAGGTGACCGCAGCAGCGAAGGTTCCGGTTCCACTTCCGCTTTACTGAGCTGGTTGCGAGCGATACTGCGTCTTGGAAAGCGAACGAGATTGGTTAAAACTTCCCAAGGGCTTTCTCTGTGCGCTTCACTTTGTCATGTGGTACGGACAACCGGATCGGTGTGGCTGGATTTAATAATTTTAGAATCGGTTTATCTTCTTCCACTGAGTCACATTGGCTATTGGTTTAAAGTTCAACACAGTTTGTTTAGTTTTCGCATGGCTTCGATTGGTTGAGATGTTGTTCCATGCTCAGTTAGATGATGTTGATTGAGTGCTGCTTTGCCGTTGCTATGAGGATGTGACCATTTTGAAGACTCATATCCAACGTTCCCTACGTCCTATGATATGGTTGGGAGACATTTCCGTTTGATGCTTTATTTCAGCCTTGCTGCCTTCAGTGAGTGAATAGGGATCCTTCGATTTAGTTCTGTAATTAGAGGAAGAAAAACAACCAATAAAAATACCTTTTATTTCCATCTATTTGCTGTCTAACAAAGCTCATGTACGCTTCCACAGTGTGCACAGTGTCAAGCGCTGTAGAGCAAATCAGAATTCAAATCAACATAAAAACGCTTAATGAGTACCTAACCGCAAACCATCACATAATGAGAACCGTTTTGCACCAGCTTGAAGTAACGGCCCCCCTCCCCGGAACCCAACGAACACCGTCGCCCTCAATTGAAGCCAATCATGATGAGAAAAGCCCACTAATATTCTGGTGAAATTAGAATTTATGAAAATGATTAAATCTGATTGCGAAACCAGAAAGCCTGCCTGTCCGTTTCGTGCCATTTTCCCGGTCGGTTGCCGGTCTCGGTGTCCTGGGACCGCGCCGAGAACAGATTAAATGAGAAATTGAGTTCACTTAAACTGAGCAGAAGATTTATTATGGCAAAAGCTCATCAAAACGTAAAGCACCAATGTGCGCCCGTCGGACGGTTTCCGGCCGGGCAGTGGCGTCTTGGTAGCGTCTTGAAAACGTTTCAAGTTGATGCTAAACTGGGCCACCAACGGTCACGTTGCCTTGGAAAGGAGGAAGTGTTCTTAAACGAGCTCGTGGCAGAATGAGACCCAGCTTTATATTACAGATACAGGGAGTTTCTTTTTGCGGTGCAGTTCACACTAATGAAAAATTCGAACAGCAACGGTACAAAGTTGTACCGGAACGTTTGCCAAAGTATAAGAGCGATCTATGAGTGAAACGATGTGGAAGCTCAGGTTCACTGGTTCCGTGTCTTACACACACACACACACACACGCACCCATATAAACGTCATTGCCAGCAAACATCAAGAAATACTGTAATATGTTGGAAAGTTTCCAACGTTCCCATTTTCATTATGCCAACTTTTTGGCCGACTCGGGCAGTGGAAGAGATGTATGCCACGGTCACACGGGCAGGGGCGGGTTTTTCGCTTGACGAGGCACAAAATCGGGCAACTCTTCCCGAAGTTCTGTTAAACATTGCCAAAACACAGGCCACAAATCTACCGCCCGATCCCATTCGTCCACTTATCGATCGTCCGCACACGGTGTACCGCGTGCGGCTTTTTAGGACCGTGCAACCGACAGTATCGTGCAACCACCAGCACAACCTTTGGCTAGAATGCTTGATGTGAGCTTGATTTTAATTGCAAACATCGACAGCCGCCGCCGTGGAGCCTTGCAGGTTGGGATGGGAGTACAATCTACTGCTTCAACTGCCACGGGAAAGCAAACGGTTGGTACAAAGTGGCGACACGGTTGCAGCGGCTTTTGTGGGTCATGCACGGGCGGCACGCACCAAACCCAAACAAGCAACGGTGCGTGGGACCGCTCCAGCGGTAGGTTCTAATTTTGATTCCAGTTGTGCGTGGCAGTGTACGTGATAACAACATACCAAACGAACCGAACAGATTTAGCCATTTATCATTGGTCGGATGAATGTCAGGATCGTCGGGATTGGATGGTGCGTCGGGATGGTTGGCTAAGGTGGGAAAGACGGGAGTATTATGCAACTGCACCGTTGGAACATTTACCACCAGTCGTTATTGGAGTGGAGAACCACGCACTGGTTAAAGGACGGTTAAAGCGAAGGGTGCACCGAGCTTGAAATGAGATGCTGGTAGTGATTTACATGAAACTACATGTTACTGTTATGTGGCTGCTCTCAGCCAATGCACAGTCCTGACAAAGAGCGAAGAGCCATTGAGCACTGGCGGTTGGATTATTGGAACGACAAAGTGGCTAGGAATGCTGGTACGTTGAATAATTGAATTCTTGTTAATGATTTGTTGAGCTAATTTACGAGAATTAATTAGCAAACCCGAAATGAATTTAGCAACCGACAATTGGTCTGGTAATTAGGCACTGCTTGCTTTTCTGGTGATTTGAAGTGATTCATGGTGCAAAGTTGTCATATATTTCACATAATGAAGAACTCGAAAAAAGCATAGAGGGGCGAATAAGTATTATTTGTTGTCTTATTAGACTGAAAGGTTTCATTTCGAAATATTTCAAATCGTAGTTAATTAAGCAGTTTGTTAATGATGATCTTTCTGAGTGAAGGAACACTTCACTTGTTAGTTTCATTTGGTAGATTTGCAACTGTATTCGTTTTTTGTTTTCTATTGCTGCAAAAACACTCATTTTTAGTTTGTCGGTTCCAATCAGAAAACTCAAAACTCGTTAAACTCTGCATAATTATTCCGAAAGCGGGAAACTATAGATCTCAATTAGCACTAAGCCAACACATTTGCCACTGTTCGGTTCGACCCACTCATACACCGTTTTCGTTCGTTTCACCGTACTGTGGAGCGCGCAATGTTCTGCTTCCTCTCGCGAACGTGGGCAGATTTTAATATTGCCCGTGTAGCGGCAGAAACAGAAAGGCTTTTATGTTTCCACTGCAAACGAATGAAATCCAATTACAGTTGCTTCCATTGCGAAGGGTCGAAAAGTAAATGCTTCCACGGAGCGTGCAAAGGTAAAAGTGCCCGATCGGAGGATATTCCTGCAAGAAAATCGGATGAATGCTGTGAATTAAAAAAAGCGGAAACACCAGGGCGTGGAAAAATCGCTCGTTCAAAAGCGTTCAAAAATTGAAAATCAAGTTAAACGAACATTTCATTTGATTATCGCCGCTCCAATCCGTGGAAAGGTAGAGGCGAGTGAAGGATTCATCTTTTGCGTTTTAATTTCCATTACACCGCGTGTGGCCCTGTAGAGTGCTGTCGAGTAGGGAAATCATTACCGGGACGCCACATTTGTTGGCACGACTGTGCACTTCACTGACCCGGACGTACCCGTGGCAAATCGATAATTGAATAAACGCACCAAACGAACTGGTCGACCGGTCAAGGGGAGGGTCAACAGCAGTGGTGTATCAAATTGCATTACATGCTGCAGAAGGCAATCACAAAATGGTGTACTTCTTCGGTTGGTGCCTGATGTTGGTGTTAACTGGCCATAACGTGTGTGGCGTACGGGCAATGCTTTCAGTAGTGAAAGGTCAGCTGTGAACTGTGATTGAAAACGAATTGGACTGCAGGTGTCCAATAATCGGAAAGGTGTTAATAAAGTTAGGTTGTCCATGGCGACGTCTGAATGATAGGCGTGCACTACTTTTGCACTCTTTGCTATAAATAGCTCATGCAGAAATAAGTCATGGACTGTTGAACAACTTCATAAGAAGCAGGATTTGTATTGTCAATTGCATAACTGTAGGCGATGAATAGAGAAACAAGATCATCATAGAACTGATTTGCAGGTTGGCAAACGTTATTCATTATGAAATTTCAAGCTGCAATAACTGTGCTTGTGCTGTGGGTGTTCACATTGTGTTTCAATGCAACAACTCTCTAATGATGCAGTCAGCCAGCTTCAGCAACCCTAATGACTGTGTTCCATGTCAAGCTTATTATTTTTCAGACGTTCCTTACTTGCATCAGTCCACTCTGAGAGGCTTTTCTTTCGGCTACAGTGTTGCATTCCATGCGCATGGATGAACCCTCGGCCACATCGCATTTGCATGAAAGCTTTATGCTCACCTCACACGTCAATCTTTACCGTACATGACAACATTGCCCAAATGGCTCCCGGTGCGACACAAAAACTGTGCACCTAGGTGTACTTCAAGTTTGCACACACATACGTCAGTATTTTTTTTTATTCTCCCTCCTCTGAGGCTCCCCATATGGTTCACCATTACCACGTGTGGCCAAAATGTACGCTTTTTGGAGCACTCGACACACACACGCAGGGCTGGGTAGTTTGGACACCATTTGCCGTGTTCCGGTTGTTAATGCTTTGGGATCGGTTTCGGCTCAGGTTTCAGGGGGCGACAAGGGGAACAGGCGACACGGAATGTTTGCTGTGTGCATCATGTGATTTGTGTGCCGACACATGAGGGGGGCATAAAGGCGATTCGAGACCGAACATAAAACGCTCTGGTAGTGATACTGGATTGCTGGCAAGGATGGGCAGGGCAAGAGTGGTCGAGGTTTGAGTGCATCGCTTCAAATTTCAATGGAAGTTGGACGCACGTTTTCTGCTATCGTGGGTTTTGCTCACTGGTTTCGGGATGGGTGCCGCAAAAGGTGCACACACACACACACACACAAACACAGAAACAGGCCGTAAATGCAACCTGTGCATGGGCGTGTTTTGCACTTGATTAAGACGAACTATGATTGGAGCAGCAGGCAGCAGGAGCAGAGTGTGGAGCAGGTGTTCACAGTGGTGTACAGATTTTGGCGTACGCGTTACGCGGGCAGCAGATGGCCAGCAATGCGATGCTATTCAAATAACGCTACCAGTGAAAATGGAAGCGGATTTGCAGGACTGATGTCGTA
The DNA here is from genome assembly GCF_016920715.1 of Anopheles arabiensis. Taxonomy (NCBI): domain Eukaryota; kingdom Metazoa; phylum Arthropoda; class Insecta; order Diptera; family Culicidae; genus Anopheles; species Anopheles arabiensis. The sequence continues at coordinate 13,152,459 of NC_053517.1, forward strand.
ATCACTCTTGTGACAGTGATGTATGAGATTTAGCCCGGGGAACTCATGCACTAACGAGAATGAATGCCGAGAGCAGTAAAGGTACCAATGGGAGGCCTGACGCGCACACTGTATACGTTTCATTTTGTGGAAACACATTTTGTGCAATGAAAGGAAATGTGGGAGAGCTGAGTGTTTAGGTGAATGGAGGGTAAAATTTAAAATCCTTATCGTTCAATGTGGTTTCAGTGTAACCGTTACTAGTTGCTACAAATGGTGCATACTTTTAGGCTAATATTGCATACTTTAAGGCGTTCATCACAGCTGCTCATGTGGTATTTTATTACACGAATATAAGAAAAACATGAGAACAATTCGATGACTGATATGTGGATACCAGTTGAATGATATTAATATTTGGTAAAAGCTCTTACTCAAATAAATTTAGCAGTTTTGTAATCATGCACATCAACACAAACATATAAAAGCTACCAGTTAGCATGCACAGGCATTCATACATAATACGATTTGCAATTTTTTATAGGAAAAAAACATCAACAAAAAAAAACATGATACAGAAATAGTCCGAGAAAACAAAAACCTTACTGTCAAGTTCCCACCGGACGCAGCACGATTTACATATTTCTAATTAGAAAACTTCCAATCGCATTACGCCTCGGCGGCTGATAGTATGGTGCTACCTTTCGCCGCACTGCAAAAAAGGAAGCACGCAAACTTCTAGTTCGAAGGTTCATCCATCCCATTATGCATTCAGCAAAGCAGCTCGTTACGATCGGGGACTAGATTAGATAAAATGAATTCTCTTCGGAACTGGCTACCCCTAGTTCCTGGTACCCTTTTGGGGAGAGTCCACAATGGAGTGTAGCGTGCGTGAAAGGGCCCTCTCCCTATGCATCCGCAGCCGAGCCACATATCATCCCCCATCCCAGCACAAACTGGCCACTGGTGCTAAAACTTGCCCACCATAAAGACAAAAGCGAAACAAATGTCAACAGAAGTTATCCCAGGGAAATGGGAGGGGGTCGCTTAGCATAGATATAGAGCCATTACCAGGCGGGCCCAAGTGTTGCGGTTGGTGTGCCGCGAAATCGCCCAAACAAAGACGTTTGGCCGTCCCGTGGAGTGACATTATGCAAAGCGGCTGGAAGGCTTCTCCACGCAAGACGATTATAGCTGAGGTTGTTTTTGTTTTTACTGTTGTTGTCTGATGCTACGATACTACTTTATTGTTCACACCTCGAACACCCGTCCCTTGCCGTGACCCGTGGTCCGACCGTATATGCGGAAGCTTTCGTTTTCGCCTTTTTTTATGGCACATCTTGCGAGCGAACTCTTTAAGTGGGCATCGTAATGCCGCGTAAGAAGGACACAACACCCCGGGAAGCTTGTCACGGCAGTACGAGTAGACGAACCGTATCATTCATCCGGTGTGTCCCCCAGCAATGAGATGCAAATCGAATTCCAAGTCGTACTGTCTTTATGTTCTCTCTCTCTCTTCGTAGTATTTGTATGTGTGTGTGTGTGTTTGAGGACGGTTGTGGGTCGTGTTTTCAATAAGGAGTTGTAAAGAAGGATTAAAGATACACCACGCAAAGCGCACGGTTCAGCAATGTTGAAGGGTCATGCTGATGGTGCAACATAGACACACACGGGGCGCTAATTCATACTACACCGAAGATAAGAACGTAACTCATCCTTGGGGTAGCATATTAGCTTCCTGTTCCCTGTTGGCTGGAAATCCACCATACATACAGACACACACTCGTGCTGAATGGACTGGAGCCGCTATTATTACCGCCGTGGTTCGGATACGTCATGTCCCACGGTTTAATAAGACACGCTATCAGCCAGGCGTGACCTATCACGGTGCTACGGGACCGCCGTCCGGCCGGCCTGTCAGAGCATCAAATTGGCAATAAATAAAGGTGTGCGCTGTAATAATTTCCTACCCGTACCGGGATGTGAAAGGCAGAGTAAAAAAAGAAAATAAATGGAAATAAAATGAAAGCCTTATCCCTGCGGGCTCAGCCCGTGTAGCTCAGGCCACCACCACCAGAGCGTGAATCATAATGCTGCCCTGAGGCTTGAGGCGTGACCGGGTGGTGTTTGGTGCTTCTAGCAACGGGTGCTTCCGAGGCGTGGAAAATATCTAAACTGTACAATAAATGCGTATAACTTTGAGGAGATATTTCTATTGTAAACTAGTTTTTAAAGGAATTAGAGAAAAACAATTACACTAACTGTTTGATGCTTGCAACACTCTGGCACACCCTGTGGACATAATGGGCCGATGGTGCTGTTTTGTCTCACCCCGGCAATGCCTATTCCCACGAGCGCGTCGAGCCATCGTCCTGCTGGTAGACGTGTTGGTGGTGTGTTCTCTTTTTTATGTGTTGTGCCGTGCATTTTTTTCCCCGACACCGACCTTCGCCTCCTTTTTTAATGCCTCCTCTCATAAGCTGGCTAATAGGGAGTCCGCCCCTCCCGTAGGGAGGGCCAGCAGAAGCAGGGATAATTTCACTCTCTATGGCAGCGATTCACTCGGCTCGACGGTGTCCTTGCAATCCACCGGTAGCCCCGTGGTCGCCAAGTTTTGCCGGTTGAGGGTGTTTGAAAATATATGCTGGTTGACTTTTAAAGTGCTTTTTGTGCGCGGGCTGCTTGCTTGTGTAGCGACCGTTGCTATTGAAGTTTTATATTTGTACCAGTTGATTGATGGTTGTGTTTCTGCCGGTTCGTTGCGATTGATTTTATGCCCTTTTTCTCTACCGAGCAAACACACTGTACAAGTATTTGCTGACCCTAGCAGAATGTGCAAAAAGTAAAATGGAAATGTGCTGCCATAAACCGAAGTCAAGCAGTGGTTATTTTTTTCGGAGACAGCAAATTATTTGAAATTTTGACACGATAAAGAAAAATCCACAAATCATTACGCAAGCAAATGGGGGAAATATTGGCAAGATGTAAAAAAATGAATAAGTAATGATCTGATCTGAAACTTTTCATCCCAGCAAAGGAACCGATACGGGGGGGACGGCTTTGTGCCCGGCTAGGACAGCACAAAGGATCGCCTTCGTGACAAGCGAATAATGCCTTTTCGGAGGAGAAAAATTAAGCATGATAAGGATGTGGAATCCTTTCTCATAAAAATGCACACGCCCCGTGCCCTGTCACACGCTGACCGGATGCTTGCGTTTGCAGAATATTATGTGATTTTTTTTGTATGTGAGCTTGTCCGCTTATCATCTAACGCAGCATCAGCAGCAGGTGATGGTGTCCACAGCAGGTGAATGAAAACGTTTTTTCCTTTCCAAATTTTAGCTGAGCTTGTATTATCGGCGTGATGGTTTGTTGGTGTACACACGGTCCGGAGTTTTGGGTTTTATGATGAAAGTTTTGACATGACACACACGCAGCCCTGTGAGTTGGCAGAAAATATACACGGACCGAGAGCCCCCGGACAGATCCTTTGAAGCTTTATGCCTCCAATAGAGAATGGGGAGGGTTTTCACCCCAGAAAAATGGTATTTTTTTGACAGTTTTTCGTGTAATCCGGCACAGAGACATCCGAAAAGAGGGCCCCTTAAAAATGTGATGTGAATTGCAAGAAAACGGAAGCTCCACATGCGAACGCGCCTCACCCGTTTGGACGTGTGTGTGTGTGTGTGTGTGTGACGATGGGTGGCGACTTTTGGTCGCATTGATGATTTATGAACCTTGATATCGCACAGTGCCCATTGAAGAAAGACTGCTTCACGTTATCTTTGTCTCCTCGTGCCAAGGCAAGAGATGATGATCGCTCAATTTTGTCGACTCGGTGTCGCTTTCGTAGAAGCACGAAACGATATCCATATCGTCATTATCGTAGCTGGATCATCGTTAGGAAACAAGTACGATTGTTAAAAAGTCAGTACGTTTTCTTTATTTCTCTGAACAGCACGTTCGAAAGTGGAATGTCTGCGACAAAGGATGATTACAAGGGGTGGATCATTTTTTTTGGTTTTCATTGGAATCTTTTAGTTGTTCCGTTGTTTCCTGTTAAATGATGTTCCTTAGTGACGAAAAAAATAATTTTACCACAACGACATCGTTGGGTTATGGTTAACATTTGGAAAATATTTGTCATATTAATATTAGAAGCAATCAATGTAGTTAATAACCAAAAAGCTCTCGCCAGCATCATTATAACGCCTATTTGTCACACAAACATTGCATACATTCAGGCGTATTTCCCTTCGGCATTAACTTAAAATTAATCTTCCAACCTAACCTGCTTATTAATACTCCCAACCGTTCCATTCTTAAGGCACACCAAAGGCGAATGGACCGTAACGGAGAAGAGAAATGGTGTGTCACTTTTCATCTTACCGAGGCTCACGAGTGTATCCGATAAGCCGAGGTTAAAATGTGACCGAGATAAAAGCGTCGCGAACATCACACGGCCATTATCGTGGCGGAAATTGGAACAGTTCCGGCAAACCGTGGCCGAGCACGGAAACTCTACACAGGGACACACCATTACACTGGAGTGTGTAATGTAACGCGCGCCGGTTCCAGTGTACTCCCAGTTGGCACATCGTAAAAGCTCATTAAAAGCTTCGACAAGCACAGGGGTAGGGCACGGTTGCGATGGAACACAAACACATGTATGAAGAGGTTCGGTCGAAGATGCTTATATTGCACCCGGGAGACACCCAGGGCCCGAGATTGCGCCCGGCAAGGCAAGTGGCCGTGCGTCACTACGGCTGGCTTGAGGTTAGTCGACCGCCGGCGATCAGCTACCAGCCCGGTTCTTGCCGGAATTGTGATATAATTAAGAGCTGGTTGGGGTTTTGGGCGAGATTTGGTAAATGGGGGAGGGCAAGGCCTTCTCGTAGAATTCAGTTTCCGATCGGGTCGGTACGATAGGATAGACAAAAAAAAGAAAGAAAGGAAGAAGTCAACGTTTAAGCCTAGCACAAAGCCTATCTCGAGTGTAATCTGCTCTGACGTCAGCCAATGATAGTACTCGGGAAAGATTGTTAATTATAATGAAATCTTCTCTTTTTCGTGGAGTGGACGAGAGGCATGGGAGGCAATTGGCTGTTGATAGAATCAAGCAAGGATAATAGAGGATCATGTGAATTAAAAAGATTTTGTTGGTGAGAAAGTGTTACAGCCGTTACACAATTTATGTAGGTCCTTACAGATATAAAAATAATCTTTAAAGTATATTTTCCCGTACACATGAAAAGCATTGCGATTTTTTAAATAAACATTCTTTTTCGTCGCATCACGTAGCAAGAGGCAGGCACGATAAAAGCTGTCTCCGCCTTAGCATAACAAACGGAGGCAAATCATGAAGTTAATTTTATTTTGTACACACCATTAAAACTTTCCTTCATCCACCAGCTGCCACTAGCACGGGTGTCGCTTTGCAAAAGCAAAGCAAAACAAACAAAATAGCGGGTAAAGTAAAAAAATCATGCCCTCTTTCTCGCTTCGCTAAGGTGCAAATCAGTCCAAAGTTGGTGCTGGCAGTTGGTAAAGAAAACAAGCATAAAAAACTATTCCACAGTGTTAGCCTCACTAAAAACACGACCATGATGAACGCGTAGTGATGAAGTTGAGATGCAGCGCGACACTTGCGCGACAGGAAAAACGGGGAAAGCTGTTTGGCGTTGCCTTGCTTCGGTTCGTAGTTTTTACACACCGTACCGTGTACGTACCAGTCACGCGCACACAGTTCGACATCGAGCGCTGAAGTTTAATGTTGTTTTTGTTTGCCCATGTTGCAGCTAATAGTGCACATTTCGGGAATGGTTATTTGAAGTGGTGGTAAAGCTGGGCAAAACTTAAGCACTTCTCACAGAGCACTGACGAGAAGGTGTGGTGGGATTAGGGCGGCTTTGCTTATGATTTAAGATAAGATTTTGTTTGTACATCTCGACGTGAATGTTTCGTGGGTGTTTTTTAAAAAGAGAAGTTTTGTTTGTGCAAGAAAAATACTTCTTTTTTCTTTTCAGATGGATAAATAAACCAACATGAATGAGAACGAAAGCAAGCGGGTGGTAGTTTTGGTACGACTGGAGTAAATTAATGTTCATCCAGCTCATCAGCTCGCTGGCGTGGATTATGGCAGTCATCGGGTTTGTGAGGTGCGCAAGGTACATGATAGTTTAATCTCTCGTCTGATTATCCTGCCTGCGAAAGCCCTGCATGATTGTGACCCGAGTGGAGCGAAAATGTATTGTTTAAATTGACCTTGCCTTTGTGTCGAGTGAAGCTAGTTTGAAGTATATTGCCGCTTTATGTTGATAAAATGTTTAATAATACCAGAAAAGCACATAACTTTACCCTGTTTTACCCACATCAAACGCTAACGCTGTTCGAATAAAAAGGTGTGGCATCAACAAAAGAAACCCACTGCCCTACATCATCTGTCGATGAATGAGTAATTGGCCGGAAAAGCGATTTGAATCGTGTAAAAGTGAGCCAACCCCGCCAACAACACTTTACCTATGAAACTGCCAATCGACTCGGTCGGTCACTTCCTTGACGATTGGGATTTCCCACTCGCTCGTGTTTACCGCTAACAAGCGTTTTCCATTTACGAAGCGCATCGGGGAAAAAAGGCGGAGGGAGTGTTGTTTTTTTGTGGGCTTTAGACCACGCAACAACTGCCCTGATCGTGGCAGTGTGTTTGGCTTTCCAGTCGGTGGTGAAAGCACAGGGACAGGGCAGCGCAAGTACGCGGAGAGGGGCTCGTTTGGGGGTTGTTGATTAAATGTTTAATGGCATGAAATTGATTCCGTACATGGGTAAGTATCGGTGCCTGGCACGCAACCAAGCGACCATATCGACAGGGAGATTGGGATTATTGGGATTAAAGAGCGGGCCAGCTAATTCCGTAGTGCGAGTAAGCACGTTAATGCTACCGACGCAGGGTGGCTAGCAGAAAGGGTAGCGATTAGTTTTTGATTTCTATATTAACTCAGCCCACTCGGGCAGGTTTGTCTTGCCTTGTTTTAATTTAATTTTAACCTGTGGTAAATTAATTCTATTCAATCACCATACAGCTTAAAGGTTCAACAATAATCAATTGAAAATGTTTCGAAAAAAATCCGTGCGATTGAAACGGCTGTTGCTTGTTTCATCTCATTTACCCCGTTGATGATTGCCTTTCTTGCACAGAATCATCACCATAACTGTCGACGGATAATTCGCTCTCTCTCTCTCTCTCTCTGTCTTTTTTTCGATCACCATAAAACCAATTGACGCCAAGCGAACGAACCACTCTCGGGCCGGTGCCATCGGTGCCGATTGACCGATCATTATCGTAAAAACAAAGGCCAATCCAAGAAAGTAAAATCACAACGCTTCATGTCAAGTGGCAAATGAAGTGGGCCGTTCGGACGTGGTGAGCGCAACCTAGCTGCCCACATCACCAGGGGAAAACATGACAGACCGGGCAAAAAGAAACGGGAGTCTTCCCATTCGATTTTTGTTGTTGCTCCGCTTCGTGCTGAAACCATTCCAGCACAGATAATGCACGGAAATGGAGAAAAACTTTTAAGGCTTCTGGTGAGCGTTTTCCCTGCTGTTGCGCTCTTCCGCCTTGTTGGTTCCCTTCGATCACTATGCAGTGAACGGAGGAAAAACCCAGTCAAGTGGAAACTACTTCTCGCGGGCTTCCCTGATTCCGGGTCGATTCCGGGTGCGATCCCGTCGAAAGTTGGTATCGATTGGCTGGGCGCTGACTGGTGAGGGGTTTTCACCCTGCCATGCCAAATTGGTACAAAATCGAACGAGTGTCTAGTGTCAATTTTCCCATTCTTTCCCATCGGACTTCCTCCCAGCCGACTCCAACCGGGCATGCACGAGGTTCAATGGCACGGAAGTTTTGCAAAGCTCAAGCACACAACACACTTAGCAATTCCACGCGAGGGAGTGCAGAAGATTGCGATAGAGGAAAACGCGCAAAGAAGACATCGGTACATCCAAATCAAACTGTGTGCCTTTGTGGTGCTGGGTTGGTGCTGAAGCGATGGGAGTGAAAGTGAAATGCACACAAACAAGCACACAGACACACAAATGGTACGGAAATGGAAAGAAAACAAACAGCGCAGGAAGGATGCGAGGGAGAACTTTTTCGCCGGGCGCACCAAGCAGCCACGAATGTCAATGTTTGAAAAATGGTGTACAGAGATTATTTGAAAGCTGAGGAAGGAAATCGCCAACAAAAACTCCATCTCGATTGGAAAGAACTTTTTCGCTCCACCCGGTTTGCAAAACAGTGGATCGGTTTTTTATTTTTATTTTTTTGTAGAGAAAGAAACGAAACCATCAATTGTCACCCGACGAAGGTCGATCTCGGCGGGGCGGTTGTGGCATCGTCTGGTATCTGGACTTCCTCGGTTCGATTGTGGAAGGCTTCATCAATTTGTAAGCCACGAACCTGTGATTGCCAATCGCTGAACAGGGATCGACGTCGAAACGAATTCATCCAGTGGGATGGAAATTTGTCAGAATGAAAAATAAGACAAGAAGCGGCCGACACGGGTTCGCTTCTGTTTCGGCATCCACAGCTTGCTGGAGCATCATTCGATGTGATTGAATTTCTCAGCCCCATCGGAAACGCGCATACGAAGAAGTGGGGAAGGATGCGGGTGGTTTCCATTTAGGATATTACGTATTCGGTACGAGTTGTTCAATTTAGACATTTGTTTTCTCGCCCCAAACTCGATCGATTCTTAACAGTGCGCCCTCAGCGCACAGCATACGTACACGGACAGCATCACGTATCGGATGGGGTTGTGCTTCACTTGCCATCGATATCGGGCCGAGTGCAGTGACCCGTGCATAAAGTGTACCATTTGCAACCCTCTCCGCCGAACGGTGGGTCTCAGTCGGTGGATGGAATCGGTGTAAGTTACTTCATTAAGAACCAAGAGCTTTAACTGCCCAAGACGCGTTAACTGGAGCCTTGTTTACTTAGGATACGTAAGGTTCTACTTTTGCTCAAGCTTTCCCGATGCTTGCCCTACCTTTCGGATGAAAGGCAAACCACACACACCACGAACCTTCCCTCCTCCACCGATGTTCCACCGAGGTCCCGTAAATATTTGATCGACATGCATACGGGGGCCGCATGCTGGTGGTTTCCGTTTCACTGGAAGCACTTTCGCAAGATGCCCCACTACCCGTCTGTTTACGGTGGCTAGCGGGATCCTGCAGCTACAGCTTCATTTGAAGTGAATAATTTAGAAAATCATTCTCCGAGCCCACCAAATCACCCATCTCCCTGGGCAACGTGGGGAACGCTCTCGAAATGAGCAATTCCGGCTCTTCCACCTGCCCCGTTTCTTGCACCACCTCCTTGAAATCGAGATGGAAAATTAATGATACCCTAGAGTCCCTTGTTTGCCGTTCTTTTGCCACCAACGGTATCATTTTTTAAACGCGCTCAAGCGGTAAGTGATTTCGTTTTGGCGGATGCGCACCAACGCAGGCCTCACTCCGCGCTCCGTGCTTGATTGATTACTTATTGGTTTATTAGATTTTAAAACGAGCGGTGAGCTTGAAAATTGAATTCCGATTCTATTGGAGCAAAAGGAAACAAAAACATAGCCCGCGTACTTCGCGCTGGGCTCGGGAGTGGGATTGTAAAACTGTTATCATCACGGCAAGATTCACTTTAAATGATTGCGTGTTTTTTTTTCTTCTTTTTAGAACCCCCCGTGTTCTAGACCCACTTGCCAGGAAGATAAAGCGAGCAATAAAAATCCACTCCAGCGAAGGAATAGTGGCTCCCGGGTCGAAGCCGTGTTCCGTGTCTTACCATCCAAATCACGAAAGAGTTGTAAAACTGACAAGTGAGAAAATTTATTGACTGATCGTTTCGCGAGTGGTGACAGTGGTCGAATCGATGCGTTTTATGATGGTACTATTACGATGGTGGTGGAAGGGTGCGTAGCATGGCGATTTTAATACAATTAACCCATGGTGTTTGGCCATTGGGAGAAGTGTTGCGAACAGATGGAAATCGTAATAAAGATTTATCTATAAAAGCAAATCGGTCGGTTAGAATATCGATGCTGCCGCTGTTTATGGGTCGCAGAGAGCTGGTTTTGTAAAAGGGACGCAAAATCATAGTAAGCCATTTTTGAGGAGCATTTTATTGCTTGTGATTAGGTAAAAATTTAGACAATTGAAAGGCAACAGAATAGTGAAAAATTTACTTGAATCAATACTGTGTCAATGAGACCATTTGTTAATCACTATTCAAAAAGTAAGAAGCAATTCGATAGTTCAAAAACTATTCTTAACAAAAAACACGTTGTCTTATTCTTTACTATTAAAGCCAATTTTTCCTTCAAGATGTTATATCAACCATAACCGTAAGATTGCTGAACGACTATGAAGCTATAAAGCTTTAACTAACGTCTATTTGATTCAACTAAACACATTTTGTTTGCGGTATTACATATCTTTAGGCGCTATCTGTGCCTGTGTGGTAAATGGCACTTCAAGAACCCAGAGCGAAAGGACTGAGAATTGTTTGAAAAGTCATGTTTTATCAGCAAACAGAACAGCCATGTAGATGCAAGTGATATGTGTTTATGGTGCGGAGGCGATTAAGACAACAAATTAATAAATCATAAACATTGGTTTTCCTTTCATCTTGACAGGCGAAACGGTTTGGCGAAATGGATAGATAACCCATCAAGAGACTCAATTCGTAGATGCGCCCGGACAAAGCTCAATTGTGCTTTCTTCATACAGTCCCTTACCATGTATATATACATACACACACACGTATACACATGCCCGGAAGGGTCAAAGGCAAGAGCAAGCGGCGAGTTAGTTGCAAATCTGTTTATTTGCGCCCTGAGAGTTCCACCCCATCTTCGCGGTCCCCCCACTACCGACAGTAGAAGTATAAGATACTACTAAAAAGGCTGAACGTACAAAGGATACATCGAAATGCTTTCTACGGGAGTGCTCTGCTTTAACCCTGCTGCACGATAGCCGCCGACAGAACGATAGTGTTGTTAACCCAAATAGCAACGTCACGAGAGGGCACAACACAACGATGGGATGATAGTTTGGATAATGCCGTCGTATCTCGTACATGTTATTCTCATCCAGGTCAGTGCCTTTCGGTGATTGGTGTTTGCTTCCGGGCTGGCATGTAACATCCGCTCTCCAACACTCGCAAGCACACGGAACACACCCTCGGTCGAAAGGACGAGGAGGAGAGGATTCCATTCTTTGGTGGACATTGTTGTGCACGGTGGTTGACTGGAACGAGCAAGCGAAGAAAGCACTCGGAAATGAAGCAAATATTGCAACCGAACCACCGCTGGACGGAAGGGCGGAATTATCACAATGTAACGTGCTGGGTTAGAAAGCAACCGAGCGGCAGACGATTTATGATTGACCACGGTGGTGCACCGGTGGGCACCGGCTCTAGCTGGTGCAGTAAAATGGCAGGAAATGAAGTGCCGAAAGCGAACGAGTCCCCGATGCCTCGTATGAAGGTTGGCCAGTCGACTGACGTGAACGTTGCCTTGGTAGAAACCCGAACAAGAGTGATATCTGTTGCTCGGCAGGTTTGCCCATGTGTGGGGTGTTTCTTTCCCCCTTTTGTGTAGTATTCGATTTCGTATTGCTTTACTATTTGATAGGTTGTTGCGCTTGGCACTCGCTATCGATACGACGGAGGAAGCATCCGGCGGATATTTTCGTTCGTCGCGTGATTCAAAAGTTGGAACCGAGGTGCCATGGAAGCGAACGGAACACTAACGAGTTTCTTGCGCTTCGTTTGCAACCGGTGCCGCGGTGTCGGTGGTCGTCGTGCAAATAGAGATATCTTGGAGCAATGAATCGAGTTCCATCGAGTAGGCACAGGTGTATCGGCAAGCAGTGCTGAAGCAGGTAGCAGGCACCGAATGAAATGTAAACATCATTACCTGCTCGTGTGTCTTGCAGTTTACTTTTTGTTGTGTAGATTAGTGTGATCGCGTTTTCAATTATATAAGAGTACAGGCACAAAAAATAACTACCGAAAAAGTAACGTTACTAAGCAATCACACGTCTTTTTAAGCATAAACTTCCTTTTAAATATTGAATATTTTGTGTTAAATTTATCAAAGAAACTGCAGGATAAAACACTTTGCTAATGAAGCTGCTACATAAAGTGGATCTCTTCATATTGTATGCAAAACACTTTGAAGGCTTCACTAAGAGCGTCAACTAACGAAGACGTTATGCCGCGCAGGTTGCATACCCCTCTACGGTCATAAGTTTGCTATGATAATATGCAATCTGCACGACAGCGTAGCGCCGTAATGTATGCAATTTGAAACAGTAAACGACGTTGTAATGGGTATGACGCAAGTTAATTTGTTCTGCCTTGAAGAGGGCACCTTAACATGGCTATTTTATCTGTTTTTTTACTCAGCTTGTGAAAACAAGCCCACAACGAAAGCTTTGATCGCGTGCCTGATTCAATTTAGACACGCTAAACCAGTTGTTATTATTATTTTATGTTGCTTAAATTTGTTGCGATTCTCGCATCACTTACCAATCAGATCGATATTGAGTGTTATTAGATTAAAAAAAATGAATATTTTTTCAACCTCCTCCCAACAGCCACTCACAGTCGATGGGCAGCATTCGATAGCGGCAGAAGGAAGCCTGAGTAACAAGGAAGATAGAAGAATCTTCTCGTCAGTTTATGACGTCAATCACTTAGAATATTCCATTAAGCTACCTTGAATGAGCCTTCGAGCCGTGGCGCTTCCCGGGACCCATTTTGCAGACGGTTTTCCATTTGACTTATCATCCCCTTACCCGTCGTGCGTTATACCGTCGTGCCCTGCCTCATATGTGGCCCGTTTCACATACACCCATTTGCGGGCTCATTGTTTATGGGGGTTCGCCTCGCGCGTCCCTTGCGCGCTGATGTCCCGCACGGAAAATCGACCCCCGCAATGAACCCCGGGGGAAAATATTTTCCACGTTTTTTGTCTTCCATTTTTTGTTCCCTTTCTGCTACTTTACCACATTACCCAACCGCCAAGCTGTCCGTCTTTTGCCCTTTGTACCGGGTTTCGCCCCACGCCCTCGTCGGGATAGGTGGAGGATCCCCTTTCGCTCGTAGCGTCGGGATTGATAACGGTTGATTGGATCGTTTCGGTGCGTATCGGCAGGTTTTTATGAGAAGCAAATAAATTGAATCGTTAAAAGGTCACATGGTTACCCGAAGCGACGGCTACCGCAGACTCGGTTCGGGTTCATGGCAATGGCGCTAGAAGCTGAAGCCGTAGCAAGTGGAAGGTTCATTACACGGGGCGGCTCCTGGGTACTTTCGAGCGGCGAGGATGGCAGATCCTTCAGTATGCAAGGGGGAGGGATAAAATATTAGTTTGGGAAAATGTTTCCGGCAGGGCTGGATGGAAGAGGGTGAGAAATTAATCCCGGAAAAGTCCGGTTAAGTATCCCGTTAAAGCGTCCAGGGAGGGGTGTAACACTATATTGATTTGAAGTAGGATTTATTCCGAACATTATTTAATGCAATACAGATATAAATTAAATGGAGCAAACAAAAGACAAGAACACAGATGCAGTCTTAAGAAAGTAACAATGCCGTGCAATATGCATACATTTAGGCGTTTTATGAAACAAGATCATATTTGTTACTAAGGTTGTACAACTTATACTGTACCATCGCCTTAAAAATATGTATCGTGTGACATTCTTTTTAAAATTGTTAACCGTTATGGATCGTTTCTACGAAGAATGCCATTAAAGGTTTTTTTTATTGGAGCAATAAATCACTTTTTTTATTACACTTGACCATTACGGTTGAAAGGTACAATCATAGCTATGGCTTATAGTACGCGCAGAGATAAATCAATTTTGTTCATAATTCATATGGTACCACGTACAACTCATAGACACACACACGCGCACACATAAAATGCGTTCTCATCGATCCAGAAGGAGCGAGCCTCAAGAAAACCGAACGGTACGCATCGTCTGTGGTAACGCTTTGTGACATTTACAACGTTACACCATCGTCATACGACCAGCAATTGCAATTTTCCATTCTCTCGGCAATGATAATAAAGAAGCAAAAAAGAAAACAAACACACACACAAACAGTGCCAGTCTAATCGATACAATCCGGGAAGCGGAAGCGGAACGGCCTTAAGAAGCTGGAAGCGAGCTGGAACACCGTGCAGGCACCGCAACATCTTGCTGACGCTTAAAAACCAACACGGCACCAGCGTGTTGGGTGGCAGAGATTTTATCAACCCACCGGTTCCCCCCCCCCTCGTTGCCGCCCCTGTTCTGCCAACTCGCGCGCAAAGCACACATTCCCCGGGCGTGGGAATGAACCCGGCAAAACAGGAGACAGATTGTCTCGAAAAACAACGCCATTTATCAGCGAGCGGCACATGGCACCGACACGTCCATACTAGACAGGGCACACCGCCCACCATGTAACGCCACATCTCACCCCTCTCCCCTCGCAACGATTCCACGATGTCGCGTATAAACTGTTACATTTCCAGACACACTCCCCTTCCGCTTACCGCTCGTCGCGCTATATTGGGCGCGATAAGATAATCGCACTATTGGCCTAGATGAGGTGCCATGATGCTTCCGACGGTTGGATTGGCTGGCAAACCGAGCTAGCAACGATATTCCTACAGCAAACGGGGCAAAGACACAAACGCAACAGCATATTGTTTGGCAGGCGCAACCGCAACGTTTTGTGCCGGAAAAGCTTTCGGCATGCGAGATGAAGGGTGTACCATTTGGGGAGAGGAGTTGTTTCATTTGTGTGTGTGTGTCTCCTTTTGTGGCATTTTTTTGGAACCATTTCAGCGAAGAATTGAATCGTTCTGTTTGTGTGGCCTACCGCTCACCAAAAAAGAGACCGTTGCTGGTGGTGGTGGTTAAATAATAAACTTTCCCACCCCGGAGCCATCGCATCTCGCTATGACGACATCTGTACCCTCGGACTGCGTCGGTTCATCCGTTTTGTGCTCGAAAGCAACCGCGTGTGTGTGTGTGGTTGTTAAGTCCAGCTACATCAAACACAACAACCGCCGACGGAAGGGACGTGTTGCTTTGCAGTGGGTCGAAGAATTATTTGCCCTGCGTAGTACGCTGATGGCGAGCTGTTAGGCAAGCAACAGCGCCTGGCACGACGCACGAGACGAATTTGTTGCGTTCGAGCATAATAAGAGTTTCGCCCAAACCGTAACGAGATGAAACTGGCTAACGAAGGCAAACGGGAAACACATTTCCTTCTTTGCCTCACGTGCGGAAAATGAAAGCACGCAGTCTTTAGGTGTGTTCTCACAACAACCGCTGTGTGTGTGTGTTCTGCCGTCATCACAACCGGAAACGCTCGCGTTCATTGCTCGCAGGCATGCCGGGGCAGGTGGATGGATTCCACACCATTGAGCCCATCCACCGACGACACTGTAGTCGTAAAGAAAAGCAAAGTGAAGAGAGAGAGAGAGAGTGAAAAAAAAACAAACGCTCCAAAGGTGACAATTGATTATGGCGTTCCGAGGTGCGGTAGCGGTTCGTGAGCGGTAGGTTATGAAACGATCATAAACACCCAGGCTTTGCCGGCTTTTGGTGCGGGAGTGCGTTGTATGCCGGGGGTTGTATGGAGCAGCAGAGGTGCTACGTTTTTTAATTTAATTTCTCCCATTCCCTCTATTCTCGGACCTTCGGGGTGGGGAACCCGAAGTGCGAAGGCTCGAGCTCGTTCAGCATAATGATGGTTTGAAGTGCATGATGCGCTGGATAGTGGAGCAGGGTAAAGGAGGTCAAAAATAGATTCTCTTTGGAAATGATTACGTAGGGCAAAGTAACTAGTTTAACGCGCTGGAAATGAGCTCGCAAGAACAGTGTCGGTATTATGTGTGTCGTTATTGTTCCTAAGGATGTTATAGAATAGTTTTAGATGATGTAAAATAGAAGCTTTTGATAGGATATGACATTTTAAATAATAATTGTACATTTTCCTTTAAGCAGCATACAACTCAATTTATATTAACTAAAAATTGGAACTCCATTTCGAAACGCAATCTTTGTGAAATACTCATTTATGTTCAGCACTACGAATGCCAATGGAAAATTTATCCAAAGCTTAACAAAAGCAACTTTCTGACAGCGATTTGTACTATTTTATTCCAAAAAAATCTTCTAATATGATTCCTGATGCAATCAACAAGAAAAAGAGCATCATAAAAGCGCACTTTGACATGCACGACACCACATTCCAGCAAGCCCGTGAAAGGGAGGGGGAACAAACTAGAAATATTCAGCACACCACACACACACCCTCCTTGGCGTGTGCTTTGACAGAAAAATAGTGTTAAAAATTGTTCGTGCCATTCCACGCGATCACGCTGTGCATTTTCCACTATTTTCCGCGGCGTGATTTAATGATGTGCCCATTATCTCACGATCATTAACTACGCCACTGCAACACCGTCCACCGCACGAACAGTGGAATTTTACATTTTAACATTCAACCTGCCCAGCGCAAATCACAGAACGTGGCAAAAGGGAACGTCCACGGAGCGGAATCGGAAACAGTTGTACCAACGGAAACAGGCAGCAGCGGGAGAAGTACAGCTTAATTTCCCTCGCTGGCCCGTTCAAGAAAGGCTGGGAACCAAATAACGGTTGGGTGGGAAGGGAGGAAAAGGCCCGAATGAGCGTATTGCCACTTTTTCGAGGGTGAAACTGTTCATTGTAATCGTTCGAGAGTACTTCAAAATCGAATTAGTGGCAGAGTGGCCCCCCTCCCATTGGGATTTATGGTGACTTTCGTCGAAGCGGCGGCGATGATGATGAGAAATGGTAAAATAAAGCACCATAATGATAGTTTGTTTTTGCTACATATTCCTTTTTCTTTTTTGCTTCACTGATGCTTTCACTCAGAGAAGGGATTTTGCATGAAAGTGTGTTTCCCGATTTTACGTGTGTGTGTCAGTTGAAAAGAAAAATCCATCTCGCCCGATCGATGTGCCCTCGTGCTCTGTTGTAAAACGGCGACGATGTGCAGAGGAGGGAAGACAATTTCTTGCCACTGTCTCTGGCTCTTGTTCGTCTGCCGTTCGTGTGCGATGTTTCTTACATCCCTTGGGAAGTTGCTAGCCAATATCACCACCAACCCCAGCACCACCACCACCACCACTCGTAGCAGCAGCAGCAGCAGCAACAACAAAAAAAAAGCACTCTTGAGCGTTCCCTTCTCAAGAAAGGGAAGACACACTCTCACACACAAACACGCACAAGCAATCGCACGGACAGCCCCTAGGCGTTTGTGGGTGGATCTGAACTGATAACGGGATGGCACCAATACAAGCGTTACGCGAGACGCGTACCAACACACCGAGCATGTCTGTGTGTGTGTGCGCGTGTAACATCAGGCGCATCCTCCACGCGCGCGTTCGGAACTCGGAAGGAAGCTATACCGTCGGGGCGCGTCGTTACCAACATCATCGTAACGGGTCACAAGCAGAGAGACACCAACAAGACGGCGAGATGATTACATTTCACCCCATGGTGAGAGTTTCCGAGCTGGATATCAATGATAAAAAAGAGAGAGAGTGTGTGTGTTTGTAAGAGAGAGAGAGAGAGAGAGAGGGAGAGAGAGAGAGAGAGAGCGCGCGCGTTCAGTCTCATGACGGATGGAAGGAAAACCCATGCCCTATCTAGGAGACGAACGGTTTGGCGAAACAAATCCCCGTCGAACGTCGTATGTGCAAATTGTGGGAGAGTGGGATCCAACATGGGAGAACACCTCTCTGCTTGCGTGGGTGTGGGTGGGTCGTAAAATGGATAAAAATCTACACTTGAGCTATGATTGCTTTCATTGCTTTTCAAGTTGGTTTTTTTGCTGCTTCTGGTTTTGAAATAAATACAATTGGAATAAATAATGTATGTTACTTGCCATTATGGCTCACCGAAACATATGTATATGACCCTGTAAGTTAAATCAGTACACGTCATAGTGTGAGCTCGATGTAGCAACCGCACGTTGGTGCGTTATACTTGTGCCTGTGGGAACTTCAAACTACGCGAAAAAAAAAGAAAACTCTGGCACAGTCCACAGGTAGTGTGGCTTTAGTGAGTTCTTGCTTTCTCTCTCTCTCATTCTATCTCTCTCTGTATCCTCTCTCGCTATCCCTTTCTCTTTTCACCTCCTCAAACACACACACACTCATGTGTGCAATCCGTGGTACTAACGATACGACTTTCATACATGCTTCAGCCGTGCCATCTATTTATAGATAGCTGACTGTAACCGCACACGGGCACACGGGACCTTCGGTGCATCCTTGAACGTGTGAGCTTTTCACCATCACCACCCTATGCACATACACACACACAGGGGTTAGGGATGGGTTAAAGTATCACCCTATTGGATTGACTTACCTCGCTTATCGGTGTAACCTCTGGCTGACGATGCTGACGAAGACGGTGCTGGAAAGGAGCGGTCGGAACGGGGGGGTTTTTTTAGCCCACGCTAGGACTGGAGTTCTATAGGCAGCTCCTGAAACACCTCCCACCTTGCACCAAACCCAAACCACTAACAGAGCACACTCTGGGAAGGGGACTTTCACGCACCTGAACTGTACACTGCAAGGCAGAGGTAAAATTAAACACGCGAACGGAAACTTTTGAACGGAAGCAATGGCGCACGGCGATGGAAGTGAAGGATACGATAAAAGGGGGGGTTAGTTTGCTTTCCGTTTATGAAACTTAATCCAAATTAAAGCTCGTACTGCTGTCTTGCCGTTGGTTCACTTGTGTATTGCACCCGTTCCCATCGTCACACACGAAGAAACCATACCGTTTTTCACCAATTTTCACCCCAAAAACGAACGAACTAATTTCCTGTTCCACATTTCACTCCACATCCTTAGGCAAAGATACGTGTGTACGATAAGCTGGCAGTAGGAAAGCAAACTCCCCTTTT
The DNA here is from genome assembly GCF_016920715.1 of Anopheles arabiensis. Lineage (NCBI taxonomy): Eukaryota > Metazoa > Arthropoda > Insecta > Diptera > Culicidae > Anopheles > Anopheles arabiensis. Next base: position 13,171,465 of record NC_053517.1, read on the forward strand.
TCCCCCTTTTTAGCGAGATATCAAGCCGTTACAGGGGAATGACGGAACCGTGTCCCCGTTGACAGCGACGCCACGCGTTTGCTGCTGACTACATTCTTTTTTACGATGCTGATATCGCTCTCGACCCCTCTTGGCACAGGTAGGAGTAGCTTTCCCATTTTGGCTACGGTTGCTAGTAATGGTAAGCCGATAAGACTGAAAAGCGATGAAGCTCGGGTCAAGCCTCGGGAAAAAGGGACGGGTGGTGTAAGGGTGTCTTGAGGGAGCAGTTTCTTCAGGGACAAGGTTGAGTATTATTACTGCCATCCATCCCCCCTTTTAGAGAGAGCGTTTAGAGTGGGTGGGTTAGTGTGTCTTTGTGTGTGCAAGTGTGTGGGTATAATTCAATAGCTCGAGATTTGAATTCAGTTTTCTATTTAACTAAACTCGTACTTTCTTATTCAAAGTTCACTTTATGAACTGGACACCTGCTTAAAAATGAAGAACCTTGGGCCCAAATTCCCTCCTCCAAAATGTGATAGCAAAAAGTGTATAATCTGCTTGTCTTGTCCACCCTAGTTAACCTGTCAGCCGTGTGTCTCTCGAGTTCTTTGGGGGATTTGTGACGGGATTAAAATTTGCAGCCGTACCCAGCACCGTCCCATTCCTGGGGCCCTCCTGGGTGAAGTCAACCGACACAGCACAGCACGAATGATAACGCACACAACTTTCACACTTTCAAATACACACACACACAGACAGCTGGTAGAATCGGACACCTTTCGCCCTGGACACACTGCCTGGAGTGGGAATTTTCCATGCACTAGGGCACGCTTGAATGAATGTTCTCCCCTCCTCACCTCGCTCTAACGTGCCAAACGAGTACGAACGTTAAGGTCGTTTCCTGCTAAACTGGCGTAGAGGGAAACGGCCACACTCAGACGCGTTTTACAGCAGTGCGTACCTAATTCCCTAATTTCAGTGACCTAGAAGGGCTAGTTTCCGGGCGCTCCGACAGTTAGCTTCAGCCGCCACGCCTGCTGTTCGGCGTGTTGGGATGTTGGGTTGGAACGGGACGGGAAAATGTTGTAGACCTGCGGCCGACAAGCACAATCGGGCAACGGTTCAAACCATTAGCAGGTTTTACACACCTTTGCACTGGCTGGCTAACGGGTTCACTGTTTTCCGCTTTCTTCTTTCACTTCCCCTGTTGCCCACGACACTTGCCCTCTCCACCTTCACTCCGCGCACAAGCTGTGCACCACGGTTTTGACGGGCCAGACGGCTGCGTTATGCGAACAGCTCCGACTCCGAACGCCTCCGATGGGTCGTTCTATCTCAGCGTCGATCCTGAAACTAAGCCTAACCGCGCGAAGCACACCATGAGCCCACCACTTGATGGAGCCGACTCGGCGAAAATCTGGAATCGCTGAGAGAGAGAGAGCGAGAGCGTGAAAGTGGGAGAGCGATTGAGTGAGCGAATTTGTTGCTCTGCTGCCGAAACGTCGCTCCCGACGGTTTGAGCTTTTGCACCGTGCATACGTTCACCGTGTACGGACAAACAAAGGTAAAATCACTTTTTTCCACGTGATAATGCGTGAGCGTGATAAAGAGAGCGGCCCGAGAGTGGCAAAGCACACACACACACACAAACTCCATTCCATTACATTCTCTCCTTTGAGATGAAATCTCTTTTTGCCACCTGGTGAAGCGTTATCATAAAGGAGCGCGTTAACTGTCCGATTGCTCCCTATCCACAGCCTTCCGTTGTCTTCCATTCGGAGCGTTTGCATTGCGCACCAACACACCGAGCAGCACGCAAACTGCTCGAATGATGCTGCTGCTCAACGGGGGGAAAAGCATTGTTTTGATCGCCAAGCGTTTTGGCAGGCGTTGGCGTTGGTATGAATGTTTGTGTCGTGTGCTAATGGGGTGAGGGGTAGGCCGGGCCTGATTCATCTCACTCTTACGCTGTGAGTGAGGCTGTGGCGTGAGTGAAACCCGTTGCGTGATAAGAATGATGGACGGTGTGCTGGTGAGCCGGAATGGTCCGGACGTAGGGAAATGGATTTGAATCATTTTTTTTGTGTGTGTATTGCTTACTGCGTGCATTTGTTTTGCTTTTGCTGACCTCGACAGTTTGACGTATGGCTAGCTATTACGACCAGGAATCAGATAGAGCAGTGAGTGAAAACTGTAATAGGATTTTTTCTTGTTTATAATGAAAAAATGGGTGTGCGATGTAAAGATTTTTTGTAGATTTTAAATCACTGTTAAGAGATTACATTCAGATGAAAAAGCATTTTCATATTGTCGAAACACTTTTTAGTACAATTTGCTTAAAGCGTACTGGGCGTCTCCATGGATTTTTACAAAATTTTTTGGGCGTCTCCATGCAATTCAACAACAAAGTTATTGCATCCACGCTCAAGAGATATCATATTATAAAGCGCACGTTTTTCTTCTTCTCCTCAAAACTAGTCAAACCTAAAACTTTGAATTGAAGAGCAACTTATAAAAACAAAAACTGCGATGGAGGCGCCTGGTATGTTTCGGTTTGAAAAACGTATTATTATTGCCATTTGTAATGAAAATATTCGAAAGGCACATACAACCTCTCGTATTTTCCCCACAAAAATAACAATTCCTGTTTCCTGCTGCCTTAAAGTTGTTGCTTTCCAGACTCACTCATCCTTACGATTCGCTCCGTTTTGCTTCAGTGCGCTCGCAGGATACAGGAATAGTCCATTCCGCTTTCGGAGTGTGTGTGTGTATGCCTGAGCGCTTCATTCAAGAGCAGCACAAGCATGTTGATTAATGATGGTCGGGCCCTTTGCTGTTCACACCATTGCACCGTGCCCGTTAAAAGCAAAAACATGCGAGCGTGTCCCTGCCGGAACGGTTTGTTTGCGCACATGTTTGTGCTTCTTTAAACTGTGCTAGCTGCGAAAGGAACCGTTTCGGAACACCTTGCCGACGTTCCACAAACAGGCTGTTGCGATCATTTTTCGGGGAAGCTTTAGTGAGCTTGTTTTTGTGCAAGCAATGTGGCGATCCTTGCAGCTTCATTGTGCATTCAAAGCCCTACCGGGTTCCCATTATTTCCCTGTACGCACATCGGCAGCAAAGTCGGTGAGCTGGAGAGTTTGCCAAACTTTTTTAACGACATGTCAAGCACATTATCCGAGGCCCGCCAAAGCACATCGACACAAATTAATCCTCAGCATGACGCGCATACAAGCAAGCACCCATAATCGTAAACTGTGCCGTTACATCTTGTGGTGTGGTAATAACCGGGTCTTCGTGAGAAGACGGCATGGTACTACGGTTGTGGCAGGAGCGAGCAGCAGCAAAATTGTACAACTTGGCTTGCCTTCATTCATTACCATTTCCGGAAAGCGGTGGCTCATTGCGACGTAAGCAATGTTATGAAAAGTTTAGACTTTTCTCCCTTTGTAAGTCGGTGTAAGTGCGTTGTGAGTTCTCCGGGGTGCGTTCGGTTTCTCCACTCCCGGTAGCTGGGGGTAATGAAAAATTTACACCAAATGTAGCACAATCAGCGTGTAGAGTGTACCGGCGCTTGGCGATAAAATAATCGTTACGATTTACTGCGGCGGTAGCGGCGAACGGAGCAAGGGAACGAGCCCCTCAACGGTACACAAACTTTCGTTCGGTTGTTTGTTCGTGTATTCAGTTGCTCTGAAACCCTGCGCTACCCCCCGCTATCTGCACACCAACAACCAAAAAAAAAAGTTGTTAGTAGAGGGTGGAGCTCGGGAGGGCTCGAGCATCCACGAAAGCGCTTCAAGAAGCAATTTTCCTCTCCGTAGCACATTTCCACTTTCCGATGGGTGGGAAACGGATTCCCGAACCTGCCCATTTTTGCCTCACAGACACAGGATTGCCTTTTCCATGTTCCGAGTTGGAGGTTTCCATGTTCTGATTTGGGTTTTTTTTTGCGTTCGTTCTTTGCCGCTTTCCTTTTATTTCTCCCAAATCACAAAATACGTCTTCGGCTTTGTATTTCGGCATTTCCGACCCCTCCGGTGGTATGGACATGGCATGGGCCACGAGTGAAGCGAAGGACGCATGGCAAAAGCACACAGAATGAGCCGGAACTGGTGCAAAATCCGTCGCTACGTTTGAATGTCATAGAATGGATTTCCGATTGAGCGGCGGTCAAGTGTCGTTGACGGGCCGGCAAAATGGAACTTTACAAAGGGCTGGATTGAGCTGGATGGGATGGGATGCGAATAAATTATGCCCCGAAATGAGGGAAATGGCACACACACACAATTGCGAACGCACACAGACAGACAGACAGACACAAATACTTTACGTAATTTAGTGATGTCTTAATAGATGAACTGACAGCAGTTTGGTAAATGGTGAAATAATCAAGCAGAAAAAATAAAATGCACGTTTCAAAAAAACCTATCGCGTTTATCTTATTTCTTTACTAATTTATCTTTTACAAAACACTTATCCTATGGTGGAGCCAAAGCTTTTGCAATGGCTACCACCGCCCCATCCCAATCGTTGTACATGCTTCGTGTTATTTTTATGTGTGTGTGTGTGTGTGTGAGTGTACAAAGAGAAAAAAATAAACAATACAACAAACTAAACTGAAGCAATGATAAATTGCAGGCACTTTATCCATTTGAAAGCGTGTTGGTGTGTGCTGGCACGGGGCGTCTGTATTCGCGCGAGCGATACCATTCATTTCTACGTCTCGGTTGTGTGTTTTTTCCGGAGCCTATTTTTCTTGCTTGAAAGCCATGAAAAGCTTGCTCCTCGGCCGGGTTGAATTGTACTTTTTATTTTCAGTTCGCCTGTGCTTGTGGATGATAATAGAAACGTTACGACTGCTGTCGAAGTGGATTCATCAGCGCAATGACGACCTGACCTTGGCCGCTGAAAACAACACAAACGAGCGTTGTACGGCTTTGCAAGACAGCGAAAGCGTTTTCATGGGCCTTTGTAATGATTTCATAACATTTTTTTTGTTAATGTAATTTAAAGTTGAATAGGCTTTGTAATAAGAAATGTTGAAGCAAAAATTATTTACAGTTGTGATGGAACCTAAATGGGGATAAATGTTTCATAGTGGAAATCGGTGTTGAATTCCCAAATAAATGCGCTATTGACGTTCATTTATCCCTTTTACGCAGTACAGCGTGTTGATACAGACAATTCTATGTGAATGTAACCACCACGGCGCGCCGATTGCTGTGGTGCATTGAGGCAAAGCGTTGAGAGCATAGTAAATATGGTGTTGAATTTTCCATGCATCCAATGCACACATACTGCTGAGGCCGAGGTGGAGAGGGCTGAGGCCTGTTGCCTGATGTTGGTGCTGTGGGGAGAGATAAATTTATTCTAAACAAAATATTAATCGCCATGTGTCGTGAAGGGCGCTTGAAGCTCTGGCCCGCACACCTGTCAGCTCGCGCGCCCTGAAACCAATGCAGAGCTAGGAATGGCACAGTGTGGCAAAGAACACAAACCACAAGTCATGCGAAACATAACAGGTGAACTGCATGCGGAAAACTCAACAGCTCGCTGGGGCAAACAGAATAGAAAGGATTACGCATGGAAGGGCTCGACTCTAACGGAGAGGCTGAGGTTAGTTGGCACCTTGAGGGGAGAACCTGAACTCGACGCTTTCATAATCTAGCAGGGGTGCATAATAAAAGTTTAACATGTTGCGAACACCGGAAGGCGAGTGTTAAGGAGCGGCTTTATCGTTAGCTGCAAAATGTCGACACACTTCGCACTACCATTCCACGTACCCCTCCCGGCCCAGTTACACCCACCATTGACTGAAATGGCATTGAAACTGGATTAACTTTTCAATGGGTTTTGTCTCCGAAGACGGCGGTGGCGATGGTGTGTGGTAGAAATTTCACACCGCAACAAGGAAAGCTGTCGCTCCCCTTGTAACATTAGCTGCTATTGGCAACCGATGGTGATATGCAGAATCATTCCCAAGCTTTGCAGCGTGGAGCTGTCGATAGGTACGGATTGGTGACTGTACAGTGCCACGTGCAGCCCAGGAGTGTGGAGAAATGGGGGCTCTTGTTCACACCGCAACAGTGCTACAGCGATTATTAGCTGTTCATATGTTATTTGAGGTTACGGTTCTGGATGCCATTTCCAAGCAAAATGGGTCGTAATTTGTGCTTTGCGAGCAGGTGTGATGGGATGGGTGCCAGAATAATGTGAAGCTTTCAAGTTCACGCTTTGTGTGAGGGCATGATACGGCAGAGATTAAATTTAACCTTTTTATGTTTAGAAACGGGTTTGTGTGTGAAAGGGTAGGCAAAGAGTACTAAAAGCTAGTAAAGTTTGTATTGGTTCTGAAAGTAGAATAAAGAATAAAAACATGCAAAAATAGTACTATTAAATTGAAGGGAGAAAGATTAAACCAAAATAGATATGAAATGAGAGATTACGTTATTTAAAAAAATATTCCAAAATGTAAAATAGGATAGGTGCACCAACTATGGATGAGTTTGTACAGCGTTTGGACTAAAACAAGAATTGTGACAAAACTACCGAATAAAATTTCATAAACAAAGGTGAAGGAGATAGACAAACATCTTAGCTACATTATTGATTTTGCATTTTGTAACACACACTTTTTACAAAAGTTATAGCCGTTTTCCAAAACCTCTGCCATGTACCAATTGTTGTACTATGTGTTCCAAATGTTGTGCTAGTCCAAAAATGTGCTAGGATTGTTTGATCTGACCAAATTGATTTTTAACATCAAGAGAAATGTCTTTAAGAATTTAGAATTATAAAACTTGAAAACTCGATGTTCAAAATAATTAAAATTTAATAATTTAAAGCTAAGGAATGTCAACTTTGTACGATTTTCGATGCAAAATGACACAACTGTTTTTTACTATCTGACAGCATAACTTGCAGGCTTGAGCATATCACAACAATTGATACATGGCAGTTATTCTTGCACCATCGGGGAGTTAAGTATTTAAACAATCGTATCGCCGTTCTAGTTCTAGCGATGCGTAACTTCAATGCGAAATCATACAACAGTACAGAGGGAATGAGAAAGCTCTCCTCTAAGTGTAGAAGCTCCACTGGTTGGGTATCCCACCAACAGATGACGCCACCAGTTGACCGTTTAGAACCCGTTTAGTGGTCTTTTAGCGGATTTGTGGCATTTGGGACCGTATTTTCTCGTGTAGATTTGCAAAAGCCCTCGCTCGGAACATAAAAAACCGTCACTACTTTAAAAAAAACGTCGCTATACCCTCTAAATCGGTGCGATTTTCCTTCGCTGGAGACGGTTTTTTAAGTACATTGTCCTTTTCGAACGAGGGCTTTTGAAGGGTGGCCACCAAAAAGCTAGTCTTGCTCTGTGGGCAGAGTGACCAGAAATACTGATTTTAATATGTAGGGATTGAAGGAAAAATCTAAATTTGTTTTAATCATTAAACTATAAGACTCAGCCAAATAATCTAATCAATCTAAATAATCCAGCGAAAATCTATCGAAACCTACCGAAAACTACAGATAAAATGGTGCTCCTACCGAAATCTTTCACAATAATCTGGCCACACTGGTTTTGACAGTTCGGCGCATTGTTTACTTTCGTCAGTGCCAAGAAAGTCTGCGTTTTGTGTACAAATAAAAGTGTGGAAGGTTCAGATTTTCATAAAAATCTCGATGTTTTCCCGATAGTGGTGGTACACAGCATTGTCCCCGAAATAGGTAAGCAAAGATGGCACCATCATCTTGTGCGTTAAAAAGATATGTGTGTTACTGTGGTGTTTTATTCAAAGGAAAACCCATTGCCCCACACTGAGGACACGCTGGTTTACGCTGGTTACGCATGTGCAAAAAACTTTGTGTCCAGAAAGCAGAAGGAGATGCAAAGGATACACTAAAACATGCTGGTTGGTGTAGTTAGCGAGGAATGGTGTTTTCATTTGGACGGTCAATTTTTCTAACCAATCAACGGCTTCTCTCTTCTTTCAGTTGACAATCAACCGCACCCGCTTAGTCAGATAGCAGTACTTGTTCCGTATGGTAATGCGGCGTGCCGAACGTATCACACGGCAAAAATGAGCTCTAAACGAAAGGAAGCACCACCCACCACGCCGGAAACGCCGCGGGAAGCTAAAAGGATGAGATCACCGGAATGGCAAGGGGCGGACCGCTGGAAGGCAACTTCGCCTTCCGATGGGCCCTCGTTCAAAGCGGCAACACCGCAATCGAAAATAGCGCATCGTTTAAGCCCTGCATTCCAATCACCTAAACCGGGTACACCGGTAGCAGTGACAACATCCGCACTGGACACAAAACAAACGAAAGTGGCCAACGAAGCAAAAACGGGGCGAATCGCAACAATACCTAGCAAACTGCCCAACACTGCTAGCGTCTCGAGCAAAGCGGACAAAACGCTGTCAACTATTGTGAAGGCCAAAAACAAAAAGGCAAATGGTTTGCCAGTAGCATGGCGAGCGGAACTGTACGGTACGCGGCCCGGATCGGCTCAGGCCAGACTGGAGCAGCTTTGTACCGCCCTGCATCAGGAGGTAGAGGAGCAAAAAAAGGCAAAGGCTGTGACAAGCGTCCCGCGGAAACGTACCGCTCCGAATGGGGACAGCCCTTCAAAGAAAAAGCTAACATTACCATCAACAAGCTCTAAACAGTCTAGCTCTACGTCTACTGTTACTCGTGTTGCTACCGTCCCTGCCACTATCCCCGTTGCTGCTGTAACACATGCAGCCACTAAGCCTGTCAGTATTGCAACTGGTACTGGGGGAGCTTGTGTTGCAACAAGCACATCTACTGTAGCAGAGAGCAATGAGATGGATGTGGATGATGTAGAAATGAACAGTCCCGAGCCGGCTGCACTCCTTTCTCCGCCCATACCAGCGAACGATAGTATGGACAGTATGGAGTTTGACTATTCACCAGAACCAAAAAGGGCACAAAACAAATCGGCAAGCGACTCAAAACCATCGACCAACGAACAGCCGAAAAAGGCTGAAAAGCAGAAGGGAACGAACAATGATTCACATAAAGCATTGTCCGACCTGAAGACCAAATACAAAGAGGGACTGAGTGCGTTTCCTAGCTACTTTTACTGCGTAATTGACACCAACATTTTCATCGAGCATTATCAGGACTTTCAGAGCTTTCTTTCGAAGAAATACAAAGGTAAGAGGAGTAGTATTCCTTCTTTTGCATGGAAATTTAAAAAAAAATCTTCTCCATTCGCAGGACGTCAACCGATCGTGATCATACCGTACAAGGTGCTGCACGAGCTGGACACGGTGAAGCACAAAAAGCCGCAGCTAGCCTCGAAGATTGTGCCGGTGGTGAAATTCCTGCACAAAATGCTGCGCGCCAAAGATGCACGCGTAAAGGGGCAGCATCCGTGGGACGATACAATCGAGCTGATGCCATTGCTGTCGCCGGATGATTCCATCGTAAACTGTGCGCTGCAGGTGCAAACGGTTGCCGGTGACGCACAGGTTGTGCTGGTATCGAACGATTGTAACATGCTGACGAAAGCGTTGGTCGCCAATTTGAACTCCTGTACGATGGAGGAGCTGCAATCGGATTACAATTTCTAGCAACCCCTTAGACTTAGATAGGTAGTCGTTTCAGTGCCTTCCAATGTAAAGATGTAGGAATATGGTAGAAGTAGCGTTTTGATTTGGCTGTCCTTGGCCATTTCGCTGTTGAATTATCCTTTTGTGCTGGTACACGTTGTTAATCTATCCTTCCACTGTTTGTACATTGAATTTACTATATTTTGTTTAATCCAGCCAGAGGGAAAAAACAGCATTTGTTGTTATTGTCCTGTTGCAACAATGAAAATAGGACAACTTCAGCAATAGCTCAGCCATACCTAACTGGTAAATAATATATTTTCTTTGTTTCAATCTTACGTTCTCGATGTTGAATGGATGAATTTTGGTAATGAAAATAATTGCTCAGGAATGAAACAGAATAGCCATTGCAAGAATTATCATAAATATACTTATCTGCTCTTATGGAAGAGTAATTGTAAAATACAGCTAACGTCGGACGACCTGACTGGATTAAACATGGTCTGCATGAATTTGAAGTCTTTCAGAAAGATTGAATAAACGGAGAATAAACTGTATTATAATGTTGACAAATGACCCACGCATTTCTTTTCGCAATATCGTCCATCGTACTGTAATCGTATTTGGCGATAAAAAAAATGCGTACGACCATTCCCCTCATCTGTTGCATCCGAAGCGCCTTGTGCGCAACATCCGCCAGGAAGATAGAAGGGGGTGGAATTAATTTAGCAAACGCCAGCCGTCGCATAAGTAGTCGGATTTGGGCTATAAAAAAATGACCCCCATGCTTTAACTGTAATAAAGATTGTATCGAACGGATGAAGAGCGGAACTGTTGCGCGTTTCGTGGAATGTATACAAAAAAATCTATGTTGCAGCATTTAATCGTGATTTGAAACGTAGTAGAAAGTATTTCATCCGTTACTATCACCTTTAATTGAGAGCAACACAGACGAGAATCGGGAATAGCGATAGCCTAGAAAATGCAGCTAAATGCAGTTGCTTATCATTCCCGCCTTAAGCTTGCCCGTTCTTGCAAATCGTCCTCAAACGAACCCAACCATTCACGCGATGAAGTTCGCAGCAATTACTGTGGGAATTGTGTTGCTCTCCTTCACCGTCAGCAGTAGGAGCGGTAAGAGCCGCTCTGATTGTAATTATCTACCTCTTTAAATTGAACATACCAATTTCCTCAAACCAGCAGCTCCACGCAGTCGTTACCGGCGCACGATGGGAGCCGGCGAGAGCTTCATCAACTGTTTGGCAATCGGAAACTCAACGCAGCGCATCTGTTCCTACGACCTTGACCTGCTGGATGCGATCGAACGGCAGCAAGGCAACGGAAGTCGTCCGTGCCCGGAAGGAAAAGTGTTTCGCCGCCACTGCAACGTATGCAAATGTGGTCGGGCTGGGGCGTTTGAGTGTAGTACCGATCTGTGCGGGGAGGATTTCTTTCACCCGACTGGTTTGCCACGATACTGGTGAGAGTGTGTGTCGGGACAGTGCATAGGAGGGGAAGTTGTTTGGTCGATAGAGTAATTGCACTGTCTGTTAAGCTGCATGTGAGGTAGGGCATAAGGTTTGTTTTGCAAGTGAATATAATCGCCCTGTAATTTGGCATAATTACAGATTGTTACAATTTTAAATAGCAAGGAACGTAAGGAAAGCATCTCCGGAAAATGCCAGTTATGGGTGTTGCAACTGGGGAACACTATGTTTATTCTGAGTGATGCTTTCGTATCTGGTACATAAATATCTGTATGCTACTTTAATGACTGAGTGGATATTTCGCTCTTGAGAAAGAAAACATCAACCGCTAGGTCGAAGGAAGGTATCAGCGTTATTTAAAATATACTAAAGCCTACCATCATTGAAATGCTGCCCTGAGAATGGACACACGTTGCGCATGTCGATGCAGATTTTTTACTGCTGCTCCATCTGACTCATGCCGCTGAAGGAAAAGCTATCGGCCCAGGACATTTTTCGCACCACCACCGACCCGTTCGTTTCGACGTGTAACGTGTTTTCTGCCTCGGCTTTGCCCAGCACGGCACTGTTGCCGTCTCGTCGATGTTCCTTGTCGTCCATCGAGCTGTCGAGCGTAAGCTGGGCGGATTTCACCTTGATCGACGACGTATCGTACACAGTTTCGGCAAGATTTAGATGCAACGTTTTGGTGGCCATTGCTTTGATATTGCTTGTACCGACCATTTCCGATAGTTGCAGTGTTACGTTTTCGCTCCCAACGTCAGCGTTTAGTGTACCGTAGAAGCCCTCTGTAGGAATAAGTGATAAATATTAAATTAATGTATATCTAATCACACGATTAATGACACACGTACTCATGGTGAGACTTTTGCCACCGTTCGATCGTACGGTACAATCCTTGTGTATGCTTTTCAGCTCCATGTCACCGTCCCGCGTCTGGAACGTGCTTCGGTTCGAGTAGCTTGCATTGACCGAAATGTTGCCCGCCTCGGTAGTCGCACTCACCGATCCTCCCTGCAGTTTGTCCAGGAATATGTTTCCCTTGCCCACCGTCGTGGCCGTTACATTTTCCGCCAGCGTGATCCCCTGGCAGGCAATATTGCCGGCAGTGCTGCAGAGCTGGATGTTTGTGGAACGAAGGCTGCGTGTCTCTATATTGCCAGTGCCAACGACGTCGATTTCGTCGCTGTACAGGTTTGCGATGGTGGTGCTACCGTCGTTGCGGATCTGCAGGTCCGCCTTGATCGGCACCTCCAAGATACATTCGCACCCACCGGCGCTCGGGTCGCTCGTGATGGTGACAGTTTTATCGGTGATTTTCACTGCCAAGCTGTCCACATTGTTGCCCTGCTTGACCGTTGCCTTCAGGAGGTTTGAGTCCGGACAGTCCAGCAGATCGTAGGGAACGATTTTCAGCTCGTACGCACAGTTGATGTGTATTTTCGTGTATGGATCAACTTTTTCCTGTACCGTTTTGATGGCTGCCCAATTGAATCTGCCGGTAGAGAGGGCGCGTGACCGCAGGCAGGAGGTAACTGCACTCCTGGATACTTTAAGGAACAACATTTCGTTTGTGTTTTAGTTACACAATTTTCCAATAAGTGGAGAACGTCGTGCGATTGTGAAATAAAGTGTATTGATCAGGAAAATCCGAATAACAACAAACACCCACTGTGGGAAGGCTTTCGGTCATCACAGCTTTCCGTGGATGTCATCGCGACCACTGTGCTCCGTGAGATATTGGTGCAGTTGTTCGATTTTTGTGTTGTTTCTTAATCTAATCAATCAGTTTTAATCAGCGTCAATGGAATTTTCAATAGCAATAGTCTCGATTCAAATGCGTTAAAAGAATTTGAATGCATTATTAAAATCAATTGCATCCTTTTTCAAAGATTGCAATTATTGATCAATCTGGCAGCACTGCCACTAACAACAGACAGTTGTCATTTTTGCTTGGTTCAGCGTATTTTGTTGTTGTCGGAGGTAAAAAAATGCCGGTGTAGCAATTTCGATTTCTTCCGCGGCGACAATAGTATTAGTTCAAGGAAAATAGAACGAAATGGACGAAGAAAACTCGCCTCTCGTGAAGGCGGAACCGGGAGATGATTCCGATCAGCAAAGCGATGAAACCGAGAGCTGCATCAAGGACATGCTGCAGGAAATGCAAAGCAAGGAGCGGATAAAACGCCCCCAAGCTGCTACTGTGCCTGCTTCTATCGCCCCCGCCACGGCAGTTCCGGAACAGTCCACACCGCAGGAGCACGATGAAAACAGTTTCTACAACGTGCACAGCGATAAGCTGCAGTCGCTAAAAATGTGCACCGGCGAGCTGGACATCGTGCTGGAGCCGAAGCTGGCGGGCCCGGTGTACAATGCGGCTAATCTAACCCTAGACCGGGCGTTGCTGAACCGGGCGGACATGTGGCATCAGGTAATAGTGCACCACGGCAACGGCTGTACGAGGCAGAAAATTTTGGAAGCCCTGTTTGGCAGCTACTCGTACTGTGATTTTTTCCCTGTGGCGTATCGGCGCCACGCGAATGCCGACTTTTTCCTGCTACGAATGTGCAGCCAGGTGCTGTTGAAGATGTTTGAGGAGGGCCTGCAGTTAAAGGCGGGCAGCATGACGCTTCCAATCAGCGTACGGCTCGGGGCGGCCCGATTCCACACGGGGCAGATATTCCCGCGCCAAACCATCACGAAGGCGGTACAGGAGCGGTGCGATAATGCGGCCCAGTACGGTGACATTGCGGTGCTGAACCTGGACAGCTTTGCCGAGCATGCCTCGTTGCGGGAGCTCTGCGTGTACCTGGGCAATCGGGCCCAGTTTGAGGTGGTCTGTTCGGCGATTGCGCAGGCCATGGATGGTAACGCGTGCATTTCCCGGTTGCGGCTCGCGAACAACGATATCAGCCACATGTCGCTGCTGGCCGCGCTGAAGGATACGAAGCTGATCAGCTTGGACCTGCGGGGCAACCGTATTAAACATCCGAGCTCGCTCCGTTTGCTGAAGGACATTCCGCTGGTGGAGCTGTACGTGGAAGGGAACAACTTAACCGATGTGCCTGATTATGAGAAAATTATTCGCAGCTTTTTCCCGAACCTGTTAAAGCTGGTAAGAATGCGTTAGGGACTCGGTGGAATATGTCGTAAATTGAGTAATCCCTTTTGTTTTGCTCATCTCTTCTCGTAGGACTCCAACCTGACCCAAACCGTCACGACCAAAGCGGTGCGTGACGATGCGGAGGAAGAGGAGGAAGTGGAAATAACCTCCCCCGGGACGGTGATAACGGAAGCGGACCTGAACCCGGGCGCCTTTCAAAAGTACAACATAACACCCCACTGGCATAAGGTGACGGTGCACCACAACGGTGTGTGCAACAAGCAGGACATTCTGGACGGGCTGTTCCATCTGCTGGGCAAGCATGCGTTCTACCCCTGCTACTACAAAACCTACTCCAAGCAGGACGAGTTTCTCGTACAAAACTGCTTCGAAGCGCTGCTGTTTCTGGTGAAGCAAAAGCTGAAACTGCCGATCCCTGCGTACAACACCGTGCTGAAGCTAGCGCTAGCGATGAACGTGGCCGAGGCGAGCGACACGGATGTGCAGCCGCTGCGCAAGCTGGAACGGTTCGTTAACAAACGGTTCAAGCTGGGCTGCCTGGACCTGTGCTCGATGCAGGACGAGCTGAACGAGTGCAAGGTGGTTGACTTTTGTGCGAAAAGCCCGAGCACGCTCGCGTACATGCTGGAGTTTGCTGCCCGGAAGTACGGCAACAGCTGTTTGGTGCTGCGGCTGCGGAACAATGATCTTCGAAACTGTGCCGCGCTGGAAAGTTTGTCCAAGTTTTACAAGCTGGTATCGCTCGATCTGCGCTCCAATGCGGTAAGTTTCCGTTGCGCTCGAAATATTTGAAGCGTTACATCGTTTAGTACAGTTTTAGTACAGTGCGTTTGAAAAGTTAGCTGTGGTGCAATATTTCACACACACCCTTCTTTGAAACATTTCAAAACGAACCGTTATTGAAATTTGAATCACACCGTACCACAGCATGGTACTAATCCGTGTCTTTTCGTTTAGCTTTCGAAAATCTCGGACCTGCAAGGCATTCCGTGGAACAACATTACGGAGCTATTCCTGGACAATAACCCACTGTGCGGCACGATGCGCTCCAGCGTGGAGTACGTGCGGAAGGTTAGGCAGTACTTCGGTATGCTGCAGCAGCTGGATGGACGTACGCTGCTCGGGAATTTCACCTACTGTCAGAACTTTCTCTGCACACCGGAAGCGTACAAGTTTGCGGAATCGTTCGTGAAGCACTACTTCGCGCTGTTCGACTCGTTCCAGCGCGGTGACCTGCAGGAGCTGTACCACGCAAAGGCACAGTTCTCGATGACGTGTGACTTTGACATCGAGCGGTCGGGGCAGCAGCTGGATGCGCAGCTGGACCGGCAGGTCAGCTACTCCCAGCACAGCCGTAATTTGCTGCAGTTTAAGGACAGTCTGGACCGGGCCGTGTCCAAGCTGATCGTCGGCAACGAGCGTATCGGGTACGTGTTGACGTCCTTCCCCAAGACGGAGTTCGATTTCTGCTCGTTCCGTATTGATGTGCCCGTGTTTACGCCCGAGCGCGTCATGATCACGGTGCACGGTCGCATGCACGAGGACGAAGTGAGTGCGCTCGGGCAGGTAAGCTACATTGGGTTCACCCGCACCTGGTACCTGCAGCCGTGCGGTATGGGCACGAACCTGTTTCACGACGCGATCGAGTATAAGATCCACAACGATATGCTGCACATGTACAGCATGACAGTGGAAGGCAATGACGCGATCGGAGGGCGGAACGAGGCGACGCCGGTGGCGGAAAATGGAATGGTAAGTGAAGGGTTGTTCAATTTATAGTGTGCAGTTGATTCAATCGTTTCCCCCGTGCAGGATACTTCCATGCAAAGTGACGATAGCGATCGGGAGAACGCAATGATCGTCTTCAAGGAGCTCACTCAATTGAATCGGGCCTGGTGCAAACGGTGCCTGGAGGAGTCGTCGTGGAATCTGAAGGTGGCGTTGAACATATTCCTCAAGCTGTACGAGTCCAAGCGCATTCCCAAGATTGCCTTCAAGGATGATATTCCCTGACGGTGGTCCAACTGCTGCGAGGTAGACACGCAAGAAAGTACCTCCAATGGTACAGTTTCTGTACTGTATAGATAGATGAAATGAATTCACGTGTCGAATGTGAGGCTTTAAAGAACTGAATAAACTCAAGAACTGTCGTACAAAAGCCATTGCGTTCATTGGTGTGGTGCACTTCCCTTAAACCACTGAGGACAGCACAAACGTCGCACGAAATGGCCGAACTCAAATGGAGGGAGAGAGTGATAGACAGGGTAAGAGACGGGGGAAGGATGCGCCCACTGTTAGCAAACAACGAGTAATTAACTCAAGTAGCAGACGTCAAGTGGGCTAGCGTAATGTATGGTACTTGAAACAATGTAAAATGCGCCCACCGCAAAACGTACGAGCTTGGCCCTTGGCTAGCAACATAAACCGTGCACACACACACACGTACATGAGAGCGGTGGACACACCGCCGTTAATGATGCTCACCGGATCATTGAGCATTAGAAGCCGGCAAGCGCCACATTAATAATCGAACGCGTTTGATGCGCGTGCACATTTCAGTGGGCGAGCGAGCGCACTCGGGCCAGTATGTGTGCAGTCACCCTTTAATGTTGATCCTTGGTGGTGTTCCGCCTTTCCGTTTCGCCGGCGAGCGCACGCGGGCACCATTTCGGTGGTTTGAAAATTTAATTTCCGCTTCGAGCACCCCGAAACCACCCCACCGCTCCGGTACGTCGGTCGAGTGACAAAAGCTTGATGTCGATGGGTGGATGGGTGTGTGTGTGTGTGTGTGTGTGTGTGTGTGTGTGTGTGTGTGTGTGTGTGTGTGTGTGTGTGTGTGCGTGTGTTTTTTTTACTAGAATTGGCCAAACAGTTCCACGCTACGCGTTGATTGGCAACGGCACCGCCAGAATAGCAGCCGAGCAGCCGAGCATAAAACAAATGTTTTCCCCTGCGGTTATGTGAATCGAATCAAATCAAACGGTGAAGCAGAAAAGCGAGGACGCTTTTCGACGCCGCACACCAACCAACCCGGAAGTAGCTCACACACACACACATGGTGTGGGAAAGGACCGGCAGGTGATGCACACCATAATAATTATCGTAAAATTGACCACTCACATTACAATAACAGCCCCCAGGGTGGGGTGGATTGATGTGTGCCGTAGCATTGCGCGATGTTCGGCGCGCAACAACCAATCAGCCCGGGGGGGGGGGGGGCAATAGCACCAGCGCACACACCCCCACCCGACCACCACCGCGCGCAGTAATGTGCGAATAAAAGCGCCATTTGCAATCTGGGTTGTGCTGCTGCTGCTGCTGGAGGATCGACACCGGATCGACCATATTGTTGTCACTTCTAATCATATGCATTTTATCTTAACGGCGTTTCGACCAAACACAGCACCTGCAGGGGCTGCTACTACTGCTGCTGGGTGATGCGAATCGCGATCGCTCGCAATGATAAAAGCGGATTGGAGGATGAGAAGAATGCAGCTTGCATTTTGAAATGAAATGAGCCAACCGAGCTAGAAAAGTTATTCACGTCCATGTTAGCTTCGTGTATGTGCCCTCCCCCTCCCCTCAGGCTTCGCACCTTGATTGACTGGGTGGCTGACCGACTGACAGCGAGTAGCGCAACGAGCATTGTGCTGCCGGGGCTTTGTGCAGATCGCAAAAAAGAGAGAAAGAAGAGAAGCCGGATTGCTTTCAATCATAACATAACCTCGGCACAGCTCCGGAACATCTGTTTGTTTTTCATTGCTGCATGCATCTCATTGGACCACGTGGAGGGAGGATGATTTAGGGGGTTTCCATCCACCCGTTATTGAGTATGCGACCATCACGATACAGTATGGGAAATCATGCTGGATTAGAGACGCAATAGATGGGTGGGCTCGTTGCTTTCGTTTCATTATCATTCTGTTTGGCACTCGGCACGCGGAAAGACAGTGAATTCGAATGATTAGTTGGCCCGCGTTCAGTGTGTATGCAAAAAACCGTAAAATCAGTTAGCGAACTGCATAAACCGTGATGGATCGTTATTAATGCTGGCGTAATGTCAGTACTGAGTAATCATGCATACATACATACAAGAAAGCTCCTTTTGCAACGCGTATTGACGTGATTTACAAACACACTTTATGCAGCTACATTTATGGCTATTTCGTAAATATGAACACTCACCAGTGAGTGAGTACCCTTCTAAAGATAGCAACGCTTCAGCATGCGTCTGTGCGCTTCATTGGCGCGTTCCCGTTTCGTGGTGGCTACCGTTTTTGCTGCCGGCTAGATGGCTAAATTTCTACGTAAATAGGTCCTGCATTCCTCCTGCCACCAATGCTGCAGTGCGGTGTGAGCGGTGTTGCCTACGCGAACCAACCGAGCCCCGCAAGCATGCTGTACGCGCGTGCGGTATTCGTACTGTGCGCAGTACGCTCGTACTCATGCTGTTTATGTTTGCGCTTCCACTTCACTAGAACGTCACGAATAGTGCATCATTAGCTAATTGCTGTAGGAGCTTCTTCTCCTTCCTCCCCCATTGCATGCGCATGCGACGGGGTAAGGGGCTTCCACTGGGCAAGTATAAACACCACAAAAACGAGGAATTGCATTAGGATCGCAAAAACGAGTATGCGTTGAAACACACCGGCAGGCAGGCTAAGGGTACAATTAATATGTGTAATTAGAATAGCAAATACCGTACGCACTGAGGTGCTACTCGTGTAGGAAGAGCGATGGACCATAAAACTATGCTCACGTAAAATGCTTGTACCGTGTCGAAAGGAAAATGGTCAAAATAAGTTAAAGTAAATTTGTCACTTTTCGTTACAGTTACAAGTGGTATCACTTGCTCTGGTACTTGCGGGCACTGTTGTTGCACCATCGACTGCGACCTGTTGCATGGTAGCGATACACACACACTCGGTTAGACAGGCACAGGCACTAACGAACCGTGGTATGGTTGTCAATCGATCCCCGTTCTACCTGCTATGCGCACGTGTGCACTGTGCATCGCATTCGTTTGCATCGCAGCTCAGTGCAACAAGTCGATTCGGGGTGAATTCTTGGAGGTTGGTTCGATTTGCATGCGGGTATGTTTTCCTTGCAGGCAGCTGTTTGTGAGCATATTATTTTCTCTCTTAGGTCAGTGAATTTGTGCCATTATTTGTAGTATTTTTTTTTAAATTGGATGATTGTTCTTTGTTGTATGTTTGTTTCTGTGTAGAAGTTAGGAGTAGAAGTAATAAAAGCCTAACAGTATGCAATATGTATAGCAAAGTATGCATTTCAGTGCGCGGCTTCATTGAAAGCTTTTGTCTTTGAAATAAACATTTGATTAATACTTATTTACTTACTTGCATACCTTCAGGCGCTTAGAAATCCATTCTAGGTAAGTGGTTACGGTCGCAATCGTTTTTGTGCAAAAAACGTGCGAAAAAAGAATGGTCCGAATAATAGCCTAAAAGTATGCAATACACATTACAGAGTGTTCTTTTTAGTGCTCTTTCAAACTTTCTTGTTCTGTTATAGCAAGGTGGATTAAAAATATCAGGTGGTGGAATCTAGAGCATTTTGACAATTCGTCACTTGAGGTTCCCAGGATTCAAAGATTGTTTACATTAATTTAAATTGTTCATATAGTTTATCTACCACATTTTCTCGATTAAATATTCTTTAAAAATATGTTTTGGCCTTTGCGAGTTCTTATTTAACATAAAAAAACATAGATTGAAGTGTTTTATTTCGTGTTATTTCGTGAATTTATTCTATAATTAATTGTGTTTTAGACACGTTTGAGGATAAAAACTAAGAAATCACTTATTATTCCTATTTTCACATTTTTTCCTCATTATCAGCGAGACACACGGGCAATTTAAGTGAGATTAGAACTGTTACTAACATGATTTTAAATTTCGTGACTAAACAAATCATTAAATTATTTGTTAAATTACTCATTCTTTAGATAAAACCAAAAGATATACCAAAATGCACGAAGTAACAAAGAAATCTGTTCTATTTGCTACGATTTGTGTGCGGCTACCATTGGTTAACGATTTTAAAGTGACCCCCAAAGACCCTTTTCAAACACCTGATATTTTTAATCCAGCTTTTTTTTAATTTTGTTGTTATAGGTAAATTTTCCATTAGAAAGAGAAATATGCCAGCTTACAGATACAATTTTTTCTGTTAGAACGTTTTCAATATATTAATTGAAAGCCTTTGTCTGCTTTTATTGTTCTTAATCGAGCAAATTTCATCAAACTAAGCCAATTACCCATCGTCAGGTGTTGAGAACAGTCTATCTCTAAATGAAGTATCTATTCATTAATTCTATGCTTAACGTAGCACAACGCAAGAACGCATCGCATTTGTACAAACATCGATAAAGGTTTACTTTAAATCAAACATCTTTCCGAAAAACTTCTCCCTCTGTTGTGTTTCGGCAAAGTAATATTGTTAAAGACTGGAAACACAACAATATGTGCCTGAATTTTGTGGTATGTGTTGCCCCAGCAGTTCCTTCTGAACGAGCGGTTCTAATGTAGATACAATTCCGTGTATCGAAAGCAAGCAGCAAGAAATCCCGTTCGTTCGACAAAATCGAGTCAAAAGTTTCACCCTTACGTAGGTATTCGCTACCTACAACGTCGTACACCAGCAGCAGCAGCAGCGTGGTACATCATCACGGTCTAGGACTACGAATACATGTACCTCGCCAAGTACACGTTGCCAGCTGGGCGCGATCTTTTCAATTTTACCTTTTGCCCCACTCGGTGGTGCACGTAACTTGAAACCGGCAACGTTTTCTTGCCGTTACCAGCAAGGTAGCTACGTTACGTAGATTGTGCGTGTAGCATACCACTTTTCCGTGTGTTTTTCACCCACTCCCATTTTCCACTTATCAATGTGTTTCTCGCTACCCCGTTTCCTCTCGCCGCCTCTTGCTGTGAGTAAAACCAAAGCTCGCGGGACGTAGCGTCTTTCCGTTTCCTCTGGCTTTTTTTGTCTTTTTTTCCCTTGGTTGTAGCAGGAATGCAATTTGAAAATAAATCCATGCGTAGGGAAAACAAAAACAAGCAGTAAACCAAGCTTCCAGTAAAGCTTCCGTGCTTCCGTGCCGTGATGAAAACAAGCTTGTTGCTTGTACGGCGATCGAATGCGACGAAAGGGCAATTGGGCAGGAGAGAGAACGAGAGAGAGAAAGGAAGCAGTAATGGAAAAAGGGTAGAATAAAAATTGTGTCGTATGTCGTATTACCAACTGGAATTGAGCTTTGCAGGGGGAGCCAGTGGTACTGTGCATGGATCAGAAATGGACTGTGAGGACGTTTTCTAATTACTTGTGCCCTGTACTCGTGCGGTTTCCAAGCAAATGTTGTTTTATTTTCTCTCTTTTTCTCTCACACTTTTCTTCCCGTATATTGCCCCGAAGGAAAAAAAAACATATCATACATCTTTTTCTCAGTACACGTGTATATATGTATGGTTGTATGGTTTATTCTTCTAGCAAGCCCCTTCTATTCTGCGGCGGAACTTAAGCAGAAATTGTGGTTCGTTGGTTTCGACAGCTGGCAAAATGACGGTCTACGGTGAGCTCCCGCTGAGCCGGCCAATGCGACGAGAAGGAGAGAGCAAAAAGTGCTTGTTTTACTTATTTTTTGGACAAGAAAAAAAGAAAACCAAGCGTGTTGGGACATTGTACGCGATGGTGTGTGACCAGTGGCTCATAAAAAGTTCTCGCGTGGTCAATCGTAAAGTTGTTTGTACTTTTCATCGACTCCGACGCGGTGTTGGAATGTGGCGAGTTGGGCGAGCCAGCCGGTGGTAAGCTTTTCGGTGTCATTCGGAAAACAATTTTCGAAACGATTGTGTGCGGGGAAAATAATTTTCCCGCAGTTATTATGTTCATTGCATTGCCCCCCCCCCATTGCCGGTGCAGATGAATGGTTACTTTGCGGTTGTAGTTCATAAGTAATACTATCATGTTAATGGAACTTTGTTACTACTTCTTTTAATGTGGTTTGCATTAATTTCTATTTGTCCATTTTCACTTGCTAACTTTTATTCTTCAATCAGATTTGTATCTTTTCACTGTGGTCTATCTCTCAAATTCTTTATTTGATATTTCGTCTGCTGTTGTATTTGTTTGTGTGCTGAAATACTCTATGCATTGCCTTCCGCTCCCATCGCAAATGGCAGTGGCTCGCTTTACTCACATAATTTGACTCAAAAATAAATCTCATGTACATTATTAACGAACAGTCCCCGCCCTGCTTTCCACTTTCAATCAGGTAGCTCGGGATGAAAGGAATTTTTAATGTGCGGTTTCACTGTAACAAACCCTCCAACTGCGACTGCAGAGCGTGATAATAAAAACCGCTTTGCCCAGCAACCGCCAACTGTGTGGCTTCCCGTTTGCCAGCTATGACAAACGCCAACTGCATCTCGTTAAGCGTATGGCTACCGTTCCACGGCTAAGCTTTCACAACAGTTGCTGTAGGTTGCTACTTTCTTTATATATATATATATATCTCTCTCTATCTCTCTTTACCCATCTCCGTTTGCCGTCCGATTCAATCACAACAGCCCAGGCACTGTCTTGCGTTTGTCAGAAAAATTATCCAATTTCTGCGGTAAAGCAAAGCACCGCCAACGGGAAAGCGGGCAGGGCTTCCAAGGCATCCAAGGGCGGCTCATTTGCAAGCAGCAATCTTGTGCTCGCTCATTCCGCAGTTCCGCGGTCACGGCGTTTGCAAATTGCGACGCTCCCTGACGCCTGACTGCACAGCTGCCGTAAGTCAACTGCATTTCGCATTGTCCATTTTATGGCCGGTCAGGCTATCTGTCCGGCTACCCGGCAGCTGCCGGAACGCATCCGGCAGGATAAAACATTTACGACCCCATCCCAGCCCGGCCCTGCCCTGGGCGAAGGTTTGGCTAAGAAAGCTTCACTCGAATGCCGAATGCGATACAATGCGATGCGGTTCTACTCGGGGCTGCACGTTGCGGTTGACTGATTGTAGGGTTTTGGTTGCATTTATAATTTGTGCCGTACCACAACGCCGTGCCCGCTTCAAATTCGAGCAGCTGAATGCTGGTTTTACGTTGCAATGGGTGGGGGAGGAAACTGAGCTGAGCGGAGTGGTTGGAAGTTTTGCACGACGCGGGTTTGGCATGCGAAATGAACTGATCGGAAAATTTGTGCATCTTTAAATTCGCTACTTGTCGGGTTTCGATGGTATAGCGTCGATTGCAATGCACGGCGAATGGAAAGGAACAAAAAGGAAGAACAAACATCCAATTTCATGGACAGCGTGACAGGGCCGATACTCGCTCAGCCATGAACTCGCTGACGTGGATGTAAATCTTGGTTTTTCGCTTGATTTGGCAATCCGGAGGGGGTGGGGGGAAACAGTCAAATGAGCAAAGAAAATGGAAACACCAGCCCAGCGGAAGCGGAAAGCAATCTTTCAGCGTAACTGCGTCGCGTCTATCAATGTGTGTGTGTGTTAGCGCGGGCACATTTCCGCTAGATTGCTATAAAACTTTGGCAGCCGGAACTGATTCCCGGAATGCAGACAAATTCTGAGACAGCAAGGCACATCGGTATGGGAGGGGGGAAGGAGAAAGTTTTAAGCAACGGCTTTTGATTGAATGTTGTTACCGGAGGAGGAGGAAGAGGGGTGAGTGAGAGAAGGAGAGCTAATTTTGTGGACTGTTGTCGCATAGTTCGCTGAGCGGTTTGAACTATTGGTTGATTAAAATAAGACAAAAAAGGTCGGTAGCGGAAAATGAGCAAAGACAAGTTTTGGTACATTTTTGTTCTTTTGTTCTGGGACTGCAAACTCTACCGCAGCCGGTTGGGGTTTCAAATGAATTAGCCTTGGTACGCAGTTTGGTTTCGATGCAGTTTGTACTGTCAAATACCAGGCGTCTCCATGATGGTGGGCGAACTTTTTGGGGGACTATTAAAATATCAAAATGTGAAGGAAAATAATTTCAAAACTTGAGAGAAATAAAGTGCTTTGGCGTGGGAAATATTGTCTCTTAATGTACAACTTTTATATTAGCGATACTTTTAGCAAATCAAGCCTTTATTCCTGCATTGGCAGCAAAAACGCCTAAAGGTATGCAATGCACAACCAAACTGCGAGCTGTTTGGAAATCACTCCGTTCCTCAAGATTCAATTTCATTAAGATTACAGAGTGCTAGGGAATGATTTTAAAAATTATAAAGTTGGATGAAAGTCTTTACAAGCAAACGTAAATGGCAAGATACATAAATGTAAAGCTACACGTCGCTCCACAACTACTGCATCGTCTTTGTATGCTATAGAAAACGAGCATCACTGACGAGTGGCGTGGTAGCAATGGTTGCAGATGAAAGTTTTCCTTTCATTTACAATTTTCAACCGTTTTTGTTGTCATGCAGCCGGTCGCATTTGCGTCGGTTTTCTTTCACCCGTGGCTGTCTGGCACAAGGACAGGCAGAGGCAACTTTGCCGTGCTGGTAACTGAGACGGCACAAGTGGGATCTGCCTGCAGTATAGAGACACCTGTGTGTCACCTGGTCGGTGAATTTGTGCTGTAATTAAGGATATTTCATTACCGGGATCGTGCGTTACTCGACGTGTGTTTAACTTTGTTTCGATTCTTTTTTTTGTTTTGTTTTGTTTGCTGCTGATTTGTGTTCGTTATGAAAGTTTGCATGTTTCCTTTGTTAATTTGTTTGCTTGTTGGTTGGAATGCAGTTGCTGGTGCTAATAAAGTAACGAGCTGTTTTTTTATTACTATTGTTTACTTCAGAATGCCACCGCCTCTGCCTTAATGTATTTTCTCTCCCAGGAATGTTCTCTCTACCAGGAGTGTTTCTCTACCTGGAATGTTGTTCAAGTATGGGGCGGGACCAGTGCAACAGTAATTACCGTTCTGGAGCAAGTGGATGTTAAAATCGCTTGTTTCAAATTCTGAAAAGATGATACAGCCCACTAGAAACAAACTTTTTCCTACTGTTTACTGTTTACAAACTATAAAAATCTACTGTTCACCGAAAGTGTCGCATGACGTAAAAAATGATTAAACGAAGAGTGTTCTGTTTTTCAGACGATTACGATTGCAACGCGGACCCGTTACCCGGAAGCCATAGTGAAAGTCCGAAAAGCAAGAAAACAAAAACACGTTTCACAACGACTGCTCCCAAACACCATGGATGGACGCTGTTCGGGGAATTTTAAAATTAATCTCCTTCATCTACTCGCTTCAGACGTATCACGAACGACGGAATGGAAACAGGAGCGTCAGACAGACAGTTCACGTGTGTACCGTGCATCATATTGGCTGCTACTTTGGGAACCTGTCCAATAGTGCGTCGCTCTTGCCCTTCTCACTAAGATCAAAGACGTCCGACCAGGAAGTGGTGCAGTTTGCTTTCGGGAAACGAAACCCCGTAAGGAATGTGTGTATTAGCTTTGTGCTGCCGGCAACTGGCAAACACTGCTTGCTCCGTTCAGTTGTCGTAGCCGGTTCCGGAACATTAGCTTCAGTATAGTTTACGAAATGATTGCGATGCCAGCGATGTGTGCTTAGTGTGGTTCAGCACATTATAATCAAATGAACTGAATATGTAATCATTTAGCAAACCCTGTTGTTTGCCTTATTTAAGAGCAATAATACATTTTCCGAATGCAATCGATAACATGAAAATTCGATATTTTCATGCGAATTCAAAAACGAATGCAACAGAAAAACTTGGACTGCGTTGCTTCATGTAAATAATAATGCACACAGCCATCGCAGCACAAAAATGAGATATTAAATATTGCAATCTGTTCACTGGCAACATTCACCAGAGCAAAACATAAATCGATGAATGTAGAAAACGGCTCGAATTTTCGGAGCGAGCGGTGATTCAAACGTTAAACATTTACTATTCACTGTTTGCAGTGAGCAGAATTTATTAGCGCAAAAAAAATGTACCAAAAGCACACAATTACGCGGGAAACAGGTTTTCATTATGATTGTGACTAGTGCAGAACGTTTCGGCCGCCTTGCTTGCTTACCTGTCACTTGCAAATGCACCAACACAAAGTGTAAATAATTAATAACGTAATGGACGCGCTGGCGGTAAACAAAGCGAACGAGCGTAGAGTTGTGCAACTAAAAGGGCTTAAGGGAAAGGATGAGACAAAAAAGAATGAGAGAGAGAGAGTGAGGGCGTGTGTGTGTGTAAGGGAGAAAAAATGATGAAAATTATTAGCACCACTGCTAATGGTGGTAGTTTTTGTTTTGCCCAGGTACAAGCTTCGCATCACATCCGCACCCGAACGTCAGAATATTCAATTACCGCCCGTACACACGCAAAGCACAATTGTTGGTCAAATATATGTACGTGTGTACGCCGGCCAAACAGACATCATCGATTACCGGACGGTAATATTGTCGGACTTTAGGAGCATGCGTGCGAACGTGTGCAGTGTTGGCGTAATTAAATCAAATGCCAAATGCTTCGCTCAATCTGTGGCTGCGTTAAGGGGGAACACGTTGACGACTGCCGGGCTAAACCGGGGCTAGAGTTTTAGAGTGTGAATTGTATGTGCGCTCGTGTGTGTGAGTGTGTGTGTGTGTGTGGCAGATGCACACGTTCACAGAAAAATCGACGTGAACTGATGAGCTTTGGGGTTGAAAAAGGATTCGCATTATGCTGGTATTAGAAAGTGTGCGAATTGGCCCACCCGCCAGGCTATCCCATTGTAGGCATCAGGATCAATGCGTTCGCCCCATTCGTCCCAACCATACTCCCCAGGGGAGGGTGAAACATTTCAAATAAAACATTGATCGAACGCTGGACAAGCAAAACTGCATACACAAATGGTTGGCCACAGGCCAGTCTGTCTGTTACGGGGCAGCTGCAGCTGGCCCTGGCTGAACACTTTAGCCGACAGACGGGAGAGTATAAGCCGGACAGCAGAAAGCATACACACACACCGACACAAAACATAAAACGAATCGATCATATTGCTGATTGGCTAATAAATGTGCACGGTGGTACCCTTTTGTTCACTTTTTAGAGTGGAACCTTTTTTCCTGCTGATTTATTTCACAACCCCGAGGAGAGGGCAATATTCCCGTGGGAAACTGGGTCATAACTTGAGGAAATGTGCAAACATTTCTAGCGCCGGGGCAATGGGCGGGAAGAATCGCTTCAGTAAGAAGTGTGCAAACACTGCTGTATTGGTATAAAAGGTGAAAAATATATGCTTGCAAGAGGAAAACTACGAGGAAAACCCCTTCTTTGTTGGTTTTTATATGCTCGATTTTTTACATTTAATAGCAAAACAAATGCTGTATGCTTCGATTGCTTAAGGTTTTGTGTTATAATTAAAATAAAAACTAAGCCTAAAAGTATGCAACACACATCACAAAGCTTCAGTTGTTGTTTCACTGTGCCTTTTTGAAATGAATCACAGTTACTTAAACTGGCTTAAATGACAGTTATGCTCATGGCAACTACGAACTTGTTCGTACACCTTATTTATCTCCCTCCTAACCACTAGCACAGTAAACAACAGTGATAAGTAAAGCTTCGATTTCAGCGCACACAGCCAGCGCCTGCGTTTGAACTTGTTCGACCTGTGTTGCCCCCTGTCAGCCAGAGTTCATCCTCGAGGCATTAGTTACACGCTGTACAATGGTTGCTATTCCCATCACCCTGCCTACCACTTGCCCGCCGTCAGCCCAAAAGCCGGTGTATCGAGTGAAGAGTAATTATTTAACAAACCAGTACCAAATTTTAGCAATTACGAAATTATCTAAATATTGGCACGAAACTCGGGCCAAAATTTGTCACTGCACTCGTGCCCCAAAGCACAGGGGGGGGGGAGGGGTCAGGAGAGCAGTGCGGGGCTTTGTTGTCTTGCAGTTTTAGGCGGAAGCATCGTCACCTGGCACGGCACTGGTGACGCTCGGACCGCATCGTTAGCGACAGGGTTCGCTAAAACGAGAAAGGTAAACTTTAATTTGATAACCACTAGAAAATGAGCTCGGGTTTCGTGAATGGCGCGGAAAGGACAGTTGGGCGAGAGCGACGAAGGGACAAACTGTTGAAACTGTTGACAGTGCAATAAATAAGCGGCCATCTCGAAGCATTTCACCACATTGGTGGTAGGGCGTTTTTTATCCTGTGGCACTTTTCCTACGTGCATTGATAGCATGTGAGAGGGACGGAGTGGTGATGGGTAGGGTAAAATAGCTACCCCATATTGCCCCCTTCACGTGTGACAAGAGGTCAAACCAACGAGAAGACCGGCGAGGGTGGTAAAGGCAAGCCTCGACCGCTTGTGGGGACAGTTTGGCCGACACGGGCATCACGGGTCAAGTCTCGATAGTTGATCGCTGGTCGGTTGGCGGGTGTGGTCCAGCTCGTTCGTCTGTCTGTTAGTCACGTTCAGGGACTGTTGTGTGAGTGTGTGTCTTTTTTTCGAGTCCAGGCCTGCATAAAAAACGATCTGTACGGAACGGCGTTTGAGGCAAGGGTTGCGTTCGAATGTGACTATTTATTTATTACAATGGTTATTTTAAATTGCTAGTTTGCGGCTTCTCCTCTGCGAACAAGTTGTCGATGTACCAGCGTCGAGTTTTGGAGTCGTTTTTTTTTGTTTTGGTTACGTCTGCGTGTATCGTAACCACTGCCAAGGGTTGGACGTTTTATGCGACTGTGTGTGTTCGTGTGTCGTTGTGGTTACTTTCGTGTGACTTGTTTTTATGCTTGTTTTATTTTTGAACGCTCCGAGTTGCCCTTTTTGGTAGTTGCATTGCTACGAATCGGCTACAGTGAGGAAGCATATCAATTTAAAGCAGCCAATACAGCATGTATAATTAATGTATGTATTTTCTTCGTGTAATTTTCTGTACAGTAAAATATGTAAAACATGTATGTACATCCATAATTGACTAAAAGATTGTTACTATGATTTCGGTTTATTTTTCTGTTACACAACATTGCTTATACATCAGATCAGCAAATTTGTGACAGTTACTTTAGACGGAAATGAGTTGTTTATTGGTCCCATTGTCCGATTTAATCAAATGAGTGTTTACATGAAAGCTCTACAACGAAATTTTACCCAACATTTGTATGTCAATGCCGCTCATTCCAACGTAAAACACAATCGATCTACAATGTAAGCATCTCATCAAGCATAGTGCTGTCTGCAATGTATCAACACAACTCCGAAATAAAAGTAAAAAAAAAAAAAACGAAAGAAATGTTTGCAAATTTTTAGCAAAATCTAATTTGCCCGCCACGGCTTTTGATTCATGCACACCGTGCAGCCATCCCATGCGTGGATGGAAAATGGATGCATCTGACCGCTTTGTGCGAGCGAGCATGTATAGCGCTTGGAGGACGGTCAGACAGTGGGTGACAAGTTGCCGTATGGGGCCAACCAAACTAAACTTTATCCTTCTACCCCGGCTGATCCGGCATTCTGCCACCCTTCTACGCCCGTTTCCCACTCCCTTTCATAGATGCTCACAAAGAGCGGGAGTGTGTAGTTGGTTGACCCTAATAGCATGTTGCATTATGCAGAACACCGTGCGAAAGTTTAGCATTGATGCAAATGTGCAAAGTTTGACCGTAAACAGTTTCGTACGTATCACACAGGGCACCGAGGGGCAAATGGGTATTTGGGTTTACGGTGCACTCGCTCTTTGTGTGTATGAGTGTGTGTGTGTGAGACTGAGCTGCAAGGATTTTTTTTGATGTGAGGATTGGCAATTGCATTATAGGAAGTTGGTACACTGCATTCCCAGGTGACCTGTTCTGTGCTGCCATTTTCCCGGTATCAATCCATTATCGGCTGACCGAAGCAGATGGTTCGTCGTGCTGCCATCGTGTGAGGTGACAAGTTATTTAAGGTTGTTATTCGCAAAAAAAAAAATCCCAGCTTTGGGAATCGCAAATTGGAACTCCAAATTGCCCGGCTATGTTATGCTTACAGTTGTCCAATGCCAGGAAACGTTCAAATGTGGAATGGCACGCTATTAAATACTTTTTTGCACAGTCAATTGCATAAATTAGGGCGTTATTTGTGAGAAAGTCATCGGCTGGTTGTTTATGCGTAGGCTATTCATTTGAATTCTGTATACTTTTAGTTACTGATGGCATTTCATAAAAACACACATTTTTATTCGAATGCACACGAGCACTTACAGCAGCGGCCGGCAAAGTACAATGTACAAAGAACAATACAATGATGACAACGTAAAAGTGTTGCACATTTTTATGTCATACAATTATAATCAAATTTTATTTATCTGCCAAATCGATGTCTACTACATCTTTAAGAAGCGAAATGATATTTATCTTAGTTGAGGTAAAATCGGGTTCGCTTGCATTTGACGCACAACTTCGTTGAAGTCTTATAGGTTGGAGTTGAACCCTGTTGAAAGTTTGTGGACTGCTGACCAAAGAGCTTTCAATATGCTTGTCAGACATTCGTGTGCTTTGTTGTTCTTTTCTTTTCTTTTTTTGCAAACCAAATAGACTGTGCTAGATTCGTATGTGTAATTCAATGTGTCTTATACGCTACCACCAGCTCAATGATCCTTGTCGCCTTTTTCCGGAAGAAGTTGTTATTATCCACAACTCTGAATCGTGCGCCATAATCTACGTAGGCAGAACTAATTTTAATTGAAAACTGATTCCCTACTGTTCGCAACAAACCGGAGCTACTTATCGCGTATTCATGTGTGCTTCAGCCAAGCCCTGTGTTGCATTGCACTGAACGCGTTTTTATGTACGCCCGAACCGTTTCGGGTTCAGTCGTGTGCAGCTTCTTCGTTAGTGCATAAAAATGATACCATGCTTGGAACTACATTCGGTGGTGCAACAGACATGAAAGAAGGAAGAGCTCTCCTCGAGCGATGGGAAGCCGAACGTATGCTCACGTAGCCCCAGCACTGGGTGATCGCATTTGGCCGCAGTATCCTGCGGCGACCATAGGCAGCATAGTTGTGTCCGTTCCGGTTTCGTGAGGAGCCCAGCACGTGTTACAATTGTATTGCTGGATAGCTCTCGCGCTAGTTTCTCCCCGTGCCCATGCATCCTTTGTCTGGATGGCGTGTAAGAACGGGCCAGTGGTTGTTGCGCGGATGGGAATGAGCATCGTATGCAATATACTACCGTGTGCGGCCTCACATGATGGCCAGCAAAGCCTAGACAGTAGGAATTCATCGCCGCTGGCTGACCGAACGGAAACAGCAACTGCAACTGCTCGGAGCGGTGCTGCTTTGTACCGCCTCTTTGTTCTTCCCGGGTTGCATACCTGCAACCGATGTGGGAGATTCATGATGGCATGCTGAACCCGGGTCCGAACCTTACGGTTGGTATGGTAACTGCCCCGAGCATATGCAACGACGACGACGAGCAGCTACTGCATTCGATCCACCGAGACGACTCGTTCCCCTGGGGGAGAATGGGAGAGGGATTTGAGTGAACACAACACAAAAAAACAAAACAAAAAAAACCCGGAAAGAAACAAAGCGTACACAAGGAACTACCTCTTCACCCTTCTCCTTCACCTACCTGTTATGCTGCTGGTTTTGTGCCGGATGGTTTGTGCATAGCAGACGGCGAGCTCCGCCTTTCCAATTGCATTGTCTTTAATAAGTGTCGTGCATAATTGATAGAGATAAATGTTGCATGGTGTAACCAAACCATAGCCTGGACCGCTGCCCCTCGTTGCAACTTTCTTTCTCGCTGTCCTTACTGTGTTGCTCCGTTCGTACGGGTTTCTACGATCGGGCCGATTCGCATGCAACAGTTAACATGTGTTTCTAATTGTGTCCTGTCACGCATGGCTGCCCAACCCTAAACACCCCGTACCCGCCAGGTGGAGAAGCATTCTCTTCCTTCTGTTCTCTCTATCCCTTTGTCTCTTTCTTTTTGGTCCGACCTTTTCTGGCGTGTGCAATTCATTTGCCGTCGGTTATGGTTGTGCACGGTTGACGCCAGATGCCACCGCAGAGCTATGCACTCCTTGTTGCCGCATTGTTCCTCTTTGTTTTGCTGTCCGTGTGTGTTCTTTAGTTGCGGGAGAAAATTACGCTCCCCCGGACAGCGGATAGTTCCTCCGGCAGGGTTGTTTATTCCATTATTTATTCCATTATTTTTGTTTTGTTCTTGACTGTACCCGTTTACATGGGAAAAGAAATGATTTTGTTGCAATTATGATGATTGAAAGTTTGTTTTGCTTGACGGCCTTTTGCATTGGCAGGTTTTAAGGATTCGTTTTCTTTTCTGAAAAGTAAAAAAAGGTTTATCTACAGCTGTAAAGATGTTCTTCCATATATAAATATATAAAAAAACAGATAAATAAAAAGAGTGCTTTTCTTCACAGCAATGACTCACATCCAAGGCTTCGTTTGCCTGTCCACCTTTGAGAGGTAATTAATTTCTTAACTACCAAGAACAATTCAAACACTTCGTGAAGCAACCCAATCTAAACAAATTTGAATGAAATTCAATGAATACTGAGCACTAAAAATATAAGCCATTATAATTAGTTTCTAGAATTCGAGATTGCCTTCCCACTGCTCCCTTTTTCGGGAAAGGTAGGCATGATTGTTTATTAGAAATCGTTGATCTTTCATTATGATTTCCTGGTAGGTTTTAAGCTTGGAACGTTGATGATGATGATTAAGGCAGTAACGGTTTATGCTTGCAGTAGAATGCTTTTTTTTGTTTGTTTCTGCGTAACAAGCAATGAACCATAGAAACAAGCGATTTTGTCGAGGGCACTTAAAAACCAACAGCAGCCACTCAACACTGCTATCTATCGAACAACTTGCCGTTGCATTTGTGGAATGAATTAAAGATGGCTTTCACCCCCTTCTTCCTGCCTTAGTCGTTTGGAGTATTGCTTTTAAAAATGTATAATACCCTCGAACCCCATCTCCAATTATTTATCGCTATTTTATGAGAAAGAAGAAAGAAAATAAACTACTCCTTCGGGTGTAATGTCCGATCGGGAGGGGATGTCCCGCCGGTCCCTGCCTCTGCCCCTGCCGTGGGCGTGTGCGTGTGTTTATTTTCCCTTTCAACGATAAGCATTAATATTGTATTGAATGCGACACAGCAGCACACCACACGCCTCGGCGCGTTTCGGGTTGGGCAAACGTGTTCCCGTCCTCGGGCCAATGGTCCCAGTGTGTCGTGCGGGGTTTTGGTGTTTCACGTGCCGAGCGATTGCATTTGGTTCGCTTAGTGATGCGAAACCAGTACAAAGCAAAACAAAATGGCCGGTTTGGACGGATTGTGGAGACGGGTGTGTGTGCTCTCCATAATCCATCGGACGGACGGACAACCGTGATGGATGTTTACAGGGAAAACAAATTAGCGGCCTGATTTAAACATCGTTCATTTTGCAGCTGACTTTGCATGCCCGCGTGTGTGAGTGAGTGGGTTCTTACAGGGCTTGCGCCCCGAGCCCAGGGACAGGGAGGTGAACCTTTTCGGTGTCGTAAAAAAAGGGGCAGACGGAGCACAGGCATCATAATAAACGGTTGCCGTGTGCTGTAAAACGCTGACCCGTAAGAATCATGTCCCGCAGCGTATGATGATGGAAATGGCAAATTATTCACTTTCTGTGTGTGTGTATGTGTTCTTCATCCTTCTTCGCTTATTGATGGGATGATGTTTGACGGTGTTCCTTTTTTCTCTCACCGACCCGAAAGCGTATGAAACAATGAAGCGCCTCCACTTGTGCGCATTGCTATGTGGGAACATATATGCAGAAAGCTCTCATCCGCTGCTGCGCACACAACGGTACGGTAGTAGTCTCCACAGAATTGTACGGATGTGAGCGTACCCAGAGATGGGAAGCAGGGGAAGTGGGGGGGGGGGGAAATACTTACCGGTAAACGCACAATATCCGCCACGGGACTTCCGCCACGGCGAGGCGGATAGCTTAAAGATTAAAACGCTTAGGTTTCAGTTTGCTTTGCCGATCCTGGTCCTTTGCTGGTGGGTAAATATGGCATGGCAGATCAAAATGTACGTTTAAAAAACAACTCACACGCACACACATATACACGTAAGACCCGAACAAAAACGAGTGGCGAGCGCTTTAATGAAAATTTGGACCAGGAACGGCACGGGAAAGATTCGGCAAAGGTCAGTGGAAAAGTAATAATGGCATAAAACCAAAACAAAACAAAAAAAATATTTTGGACATCACCGTGTTCCTTTTTCCCATTCATCCTTCGCACGCGCTTTACTGGCGGACACACCATAATCGGCACACGGTGGTCCTCGTGCGTGATGCCGATTCTGCTCTGCACGGGAAGGTTTAGGCGGTTGGAGGAAGGGTGGGTTTTTGTGTTTTCGGTTCGCAGTGAGAGCTAATTTCGGGAGGCTTTTTCGGACATGTATGTATGTGTGTGTGTGGGTGTTTGAGTTTCGTGCAACGGGCCAATTTCCTGCCCATCAAACGAGCACAGCATAAGCCGGATGTTATCAAATTCATCGCATTGGTCAGTTCGGTTGAAAGCCTCTTGTTTTGTGGTGCCGTTTGTTGTTGGCTGGAGCGCTTTCGGACGTGTGCGATCGAGGCTCCGGGTGATTTTCATTTCATTTCAAATTGCCGAAAGAAAACTGATACAAAAATCAAACACACGTCAAACCGTGTATCAGTTTAGATCATTTCCTTAGCTGCAGTAGAAGATGTAACAGTTGATTAACATTTTGCTTAAGCTTTGTGGTTAGTAACGTTTTATTTTAATTATTTGTTTGTTGTTGGTTGTTTTAATGTAAAAAAACGTCACTGAAAAACAAACAAATATATTTGAAAGCAAAAGCATATGAATGATATCGAACGCACAAAAGTAAATAATATTGTTCGAAATGAAAGATGCAATAAACGTGTAATACGACTATTTGTAGCTCGGGTCTGGTTGCGATCAATCGTACAACAAAAAATCATATTAAATGGTTTGGGGTTTACTTGTTTATTTGCTCAAGTGCATCGAGTTACGCAAGCATTTGATTACACTCCCGCTGGTGCTTCATAGGCCAGTCATAAATTCATCATTGCTCTGTGTGCTCAAAGATTGCAAACATTTAACATACAGAAATAAAACGAAAAGACAACAAGTTATGGTATTATTGTATACGGTTTCATTGCCATCCGTCCGAAACGGTGAAGCTGTGTGCAGCGTGGGAAAGAGGATATACCGATGTGGGTGTAGTAATATTCTGTTCAAAATCCGTACTGTGAAATATGTTCAGCTTTTTGTTTGCATCTTGAAAAAATAGGCGAGATCGACCAAGCTGGGTGGAAAAAATAAGAGAGGGGAAGGGAAATGGACATAAAAACAATAAAAAAAACAATCAACACAAACACACACACACACACACACACACACACACACACACACACACACACATCTATAGACAGTACCGGTGCTGCCTAGTGACCGGAGTGGATATGGATGAATGAAATTTTTAATTTACAGTAAAATACACACCACTGAGCATCGGTCGGTAGTGATGTTTGCCGGTGCTGTTTTGTTTTAGGATTTGCTCTCTTTGTCGCTAGGATTTGCTCACTGTCTGGTACTAGGTACCGTTTGTTGAGATTGGATGTTGCAAAGCGCAGTGTGGGACGGGGACGAATAAGCTGCGAATGTTTCGATACGCATGATTAATGCCAACACGCTATGGGAGCATTGCTGATATTTTTATATTAAAACCAGCCAGCAGTCAGGACCGGGGTATTGTGATGTGGAGCAGATGTGGTTTGTTTTTGTTGGAAGAAAGAAAGCGATTGATCCATCAAAGAAATTAAAACATAATAATATTGAATACGAGTAAAAGGGAGAGAAAAGGAGAGAAAATCATGCTTATAAATTGATTAATTTTGCTGTTCTATCATTATGCAACACTTTGAGCAGCAATGCCTATCCATTGTCTGTCTAAAAGCAAGATTGTTATTATAAAAAGTAAAATGATACAATTGCGCTTCATCCAGCACTGCAATCCTGTGGGCTAAGCCGGCCTGAAGATTTTCCTTTGAAAATATTAGCGAGAGAAACTCTCCATCGTAGGACAATAATGAACGCTATGCTGCACAATTTAGATTGCGTCTTTCTACCGTGCATACCCGGTTGTATTGCAGCTTCTTCACCATCGCAACCGCTCCCAATGGATAATGTTTTCGCTTGATTGCAAGCGGTGCTCGTGCTTAACAATGCTCCATGCTTCACCACGGGCCAAACGGAACCAGTAAACAAGCAGCAGAAAGCAGGGAGGAAGCAAAGCGAGTGGTTGCATTAAATCCGCCGCTAGCAATTGCATTCCTATAGCATCTTTCGATCGGTAGAAGATAGTGGATTGTTGATGAAACCCGTGCAAAGAAACGCTTGAACTCGCCGTGGAAAATCAACAACATCCACCGCTGGATGGTTGTATGGAAAGGGTAAGGGAAGCAGAGGCTCAGGGCGGATGCGTCACATTGAATTATATCGAAAGATATAGCTACGGTGTGGGATGGATTGCATTTTATGAATTCAAACAGCCGATTGATTGCACTGCAATCGTGCGTAATGGAAGGACCCGTTGCACACGGAACCCGTTGGACCCAATCCGTATCGTTTGTGGGGTTTTGCATCCAGCGTTCTTGATTGATTTATTGCGTAAGGTTGAGCACCAGATTTGACCACAGCTGTGCCGAGGTTGGAGCAACCCTGGTAGCAGATCTTTATAAGGGTGCAGCCGCTGGAAATAAAGTGTGTAAATTGTGTAAATTGACAAAGCATGCTGTTTGCTACAAGCAAGCACCTGTCGGTGCGTCTTTGTGGCTTTGTAACATGCCCGGTTTGTCGTACGATGAATATATGAGCGTTGTGTGTTAGAGAAACGGTAAGTTTTGAGCTGTGCTGGTTGTCAAATTGAAATTCAACCCTCGAACAGTGCTCGTAGGTGGTGCTCGAGCTGGGTGAGGTTTTCCGTTAGCAATTTCAATACCAAATGGAGACGCCTGGTGGTTCGTACGAAACTCATTTAGAATGGAACCGCCTAGTGGATTTCTATGGAGTGGAAAAGTTAACCCCAGCTGGTTTAAGGTAGCATGTTCCGTCTACCTTCTACAGCGAAGCGTTTGACTGTTCAATAGCACCATCGGGAAGGCGTAACAAATGGGTGTTATATTGGTCGAGTGATCATTTACACGCCACGAGATGGTGCGGCGATCGAAGCAAGCAGACGTAGAAAATATCGCCCTCGTGTATTGGTTGATCCGGGGGTTGGCAATCACTAAAACACGTGTGGATGGTGTTCCTCCTAAGCTAAGATTCTTTTCCGGTCACCGTGGGGAGATGGGATAAATTTGCCCCGTTGCAAACAGCCGCTGTCTAGACGCGTGTTGCTCATTTCGTATTTTTTTCTACAAACATTTCCGTAAACAAACGTACATCCCAGGGGGATCACGTGTCTAAGGATGAGCATATCCGATGAACTTGTTACTGCTACGAAGGATACAGCTGCCGCAACGTTTAGGGAGCGATGACAAGAAGATTACATGGTTTCGAATTGAGTGATATTGCTGAGAAGGATACACTTGTAGAATAATCCAGTGAACAGTAAAGAGATTCGTTTTAAAATCTTATTAAAGAAAAAGTAATGTTTAGGAAAATATAGAAATCCTTAATGCACTGCTACAACGGTGTGTAATATGCTACAGCTGCCCTCTGTAATGTTGTCAATTTGTTTCTATTGATGCGAACTTTCAACCGGTATAATTTTACTGAAGGTTAGACCAGCCAGCTTTTAATTGAACGTATGACTAATTTATTCGCTTGGCACTCCCGTCTGCAAGCAAACGGCACATATCAGCATATCAACAGCTCGCCTTTAGTTTTGCTCTTGCATGGATGTAACTACCGTTTGCTGTGTACCTCGCCGTACGAATTCGACGACATGTGTTACCAGTGCTTTTCAGTGAGCGTTAATTAAAAAAGTTGATAATTGAGTATCATGCTGTCAACTATCATGGTGTGTCATATTGCTAACCGGTACGACCGGGATGGGTTCTGATAGGACACGGTAACGATAGAGTGACGGTAATGTAATAACAAAGAATATGTGTGCAATAAAAAAAACCCATTTGACTGACATGTGAGGCTCAGCACCACACAGTGATTGTTATTTGCATCCATTCGGGCAAGAGTGATTGCGAAGTGATTGCAATGAACTGTTTCAGATTATGCGGAACAGAAATGGGAGTGTGTGTGTGTTTTTTTTGTTTTCTGTGTCTGATGAACGACAACGAAGGGTATTTGCTGCGCAAAGGAAACGCGCAAGGAGCGGTCTGACAACTGTACAGTGCATCGCTGCCAATGGCATTACAAGTGATCATTTTGCATCACTAATTGACAGAAACTTGGGTGTCAGTGTTGCTGGTACGTTGTGCTGCATCGTGTTACATCGCGTGTTTTGCGGAAATATGTACACAATCAGTTTGGAGCTGTTTTCGCTTCATTTGTTTTTTTGCAAAACAAATTCTACCTAATACACTGGAATAGTGGGGATGAAAAATGTTTCTGTGAAGTTTAAGCGTGGCAATGGATTTATAACTTTTTCTTCCTACTGCATTTGTTATTGTGCGCTACAATCGTTGAAATAAATTGTTAATCGATTTACTTTACTATTTACTAATCGATTTACGATTTACAATTGTTATTGTTAGTCATCGTGACAGGAAAAACAGGTTTATAAAGCATCAGCAAATTAGTCTTCAAACGAAATGGCTTTACAGCATGTTTCTCGATGGTAGAATGCGCATTAACACTATTGTTGTGAAGGACAATGCATACCTTGAGGCGGCTCATCACCCTTTACATACCTTTAACATGGAAATAACATGACGCATTCTATTCAATAAATAAACAAAAGCTCCCAAAGATAAGCAATTTTTACCACACATCGTGAATGAATTGCGTTAAAAGGTCCAATAACATGCAATGTTCCTCTATTAAACTGTTCTGAAAAAATGAAAACTATTTCACCCCGACGAAGCAATTAGCAAACGTGCTCATAATGAAAACGCTTCTAACTTGCGCTCATGTATCGGTATGCGGCTCCCATCCTTGCCCGGGGTCCATCCGCTAATGAAAGCAATCTACACCAGTTAATCCTTTGTTCGTGTCACCGCTGCTATTAAACGTTCGATGGAGATATAAATCTCCTGCACTGTCTACTGGCAACTGCTGCAAATGGCTGCTGTTTAGCCACGTTAGATGACCTGGTTGTTTTTTTTGTTGTTGTTGTGCCTGTTGGTATATATAGCAGATGATTCAACGTTCATCTTTACCCCGGGCTAATCTGTCAAGCAATTATCCGGCGGTACGGTGTAGCATTAATGTGTCGGCTACCAGCTGCACCGATGCAGCTCCCCTTTTTCATCCATACCGTATGTACCCGGATGCGGTTTCAAGTCGTTCGTATTTGCTCACGTTTGCCCGATTCCCACAAATCTCGCGCGCACCGCACGCGTCACGTTCTGCCCGGACGGAGCAACCCCTGAGCGGTGGGTAAATAAATGAGCGAAGTTAATGTTGTAAAAGCGTGCCCGTGGCTGCAGTGACGCGGGCGCATGTTGCGTGCGTCGCTTCTCGTGGCCGGTGCGGAAGAGAAACACCTTGCCCACGCAAGGGTGGGCGGCGCGGTTACAAATTGTCCGAAATACCCACTCGTGCCCCGAGGGGGGATATTGTTTATTGAGCGAAAAGCGAAGAGTACGACGGCCATCGGTGGGTATTGTTGGGTTTGTGAGTGTGTGTGTTGTGCGTTGTACGCACGCAAGACACAACATTGTTTCCTGACGGCCGATGGATGGGTGAGAGAACAGTAATAGAGCCTGCGGGACAGTGGACGGTGGTTAAAGCTTTTGTCTGTAGCCATGTCCGAACCAGCCCGGTGGGGATGGGTAAGGAAAACAGATGTAAGCCGCGTGTGCGTCTTGAAGGCTTGCGCTGTTGCCGTTTACTGTTGGTGGCGGCAGCGGTTGATATCACTTTATATATCTCTCCAGCCTTTCCCCTTCCCACACTCGTGCTCAGAAAGCCTCTTGTTTTATTGTCTTATCGTGAGCAAACAGGCATTGCCACAGTGGCCCACCAGCTAAGCTTTCACGCATCCGGTCGGCAGTTGATCAACGCCGCGGCCGCCAGTTGACGAGCTGCTGGGATAGGATTTTTCCTCGAGGTGACAGGGAAACTCGATACGCGGGTTGCAGCGTGGGTAGCGCACGAGCACCAGCATCAGAGCAGTTGTACGGCAGACGCTGCTCACACATTCTCCCCGGTCGGGAACACGGACAGTGGCTCGCTGTTCGCTATTCAAATTAATTAGCACTAATTAATGGACGACTGTAATCGCATGTCGAGTGGCAGCGCATTGTGTTCCGTGCATCGATCCGCAGCTTTCGGTATGCTTCCGGTGTCCACCTAACAAGCCGGCAAGGAGGGAACCTGGTGCTGGTGAAATTGTGCGAAACTTTGTCGTCGTAGATTCGTCTCAGACATAGCAGCACGGAAGGTGAAGGTGGAGCGAGAGATAGCAAGCGCGCGAACACAAACCGTTGCTCGAAGGGATAACGAACTAATCGATTGTTCCGCAAACACTGAGTCGCAGTCGGGTTAGGGTTGCTTCTCGGAATAAGAAGATAGGTTGTGTTGCGATGCCGGTTCGCGAATATAGTACGCTTCTGAAGTGGTACGTTACGAAACTGAGACGTAACAGGGAATTTGCGATGGTTTTTTTTGTTTGGTTTTTATAAAGCCCGCAGATTCCGCGCCCGTTTTGCGATACTGAGTATATGATTTAATCTCGTGATTGTTTGCATTGTCGAGGGCAAACAATCGTTACGGAAACGGCAGGAGGAAATTGACCCGGGTCGAACCGGGATGATGATGCGCACTTCTCAACGCCGATGTGGAAGGCTCGGGATGAGAAAGTTTGTGTAAAGATGTATGGCACCGTGCAGTAGTGTAGCACGAAGAAACGTTAGATTGGTTGGCAAAAGGATATCGCTCCGGCAAAGCGATGTTGAATGTTGATGAGCATTCTATTGACTCATGAAATGCAATGGCTTCGTTATTGATCTTGCAATGCTCGTGCAATGGTTTGCAATCGATGCAGTGAATGACACATGAGCTGGGTCGTCGAGAGCAATTGGCTTTATGGAATAGTGATTAAATAAAAGTTGTCGTCGTCTTCTTCTTCTCAGCTTTTGCATAACGACCTAAGCGGTCACAACAACCTATACAAGCATTTATTTCTACGGAGAGACGACCGGTCCGGTTGGGAATCAATTTTTCGCATAACAAACAAATCTTAATGCCAAACACCTCTTGTAACGTGTCAAATTTTGCATAACAAAGAATCTCATACGTGTGCTAGATACAGTTTTTGGGAGCCGATCACGATCGGTTGAGAACTACCTAAATTTTTCATGTCGTTCAGGCAGATGAGAGTTTTGATTCTACGAATAGTTTAATATACAGGGTTTTCCAGGAGTTCTCATAGCTGTGGGACACTTTATTGACTTTTTCTTAAGTGAAATGAACTCAATGCAATGGCAATTGGACTCTATAGCATCCTTGTTTGACAAATCCAATAGGAATTTCCAGGAAGCCTGTCCAAAAAGGATGCAATAGAGTCCAATTTCCAACATATGAATTTTATTTCCCATAAGAAAGAGTCGAGTTGAGTGTCCCACAACTATGAGAACCGCTGGAAAACTCTTTTAAGGTAATACCAGGAAAAGTGTCATATAAATATAGTATTGCTTGAAGGCTTATCTGGAACTACTTGTTCGTGAAGGCGAGAGTTAGGTGAGTTTCGTATTATATGTATATGTGTTGTGCAAGTGTGTTGTAGAATCTATGGCAAGGAATTTATCAAAATGTTTTAATACTTTATTGATGCTGATATTCTTTATTCCTAGATATTCTTACCTCAACAAATTTTCAAATGTCTGAATTCGAATCGTCGTGTGGCCAGTGGGTCTTACCTCGAGCGTTTTCTGTATACCATATTTTTGAACTTGATTTTTTTATAACAATTATCAAAATTATTGCATATCTTATAAAGACAATATAGATTACCATCGGGCAAATTGTTGCTTTCTTTAAATTAAACAGTTTTCTTTTCGACGAAAGTTGCTTTAGATTGAAATATGGCAAATATTTAAGTTCATGAGAAAGATGTTGTTTATGCTGAAATCTATTTATCCTACCACACTGTTTGCATCCCTCTGTTTACCAAACAAGCCCAAAGTGGAGTGATCTATTCCACACGAAAGCGTTTGGATCGCATTTAATTTCACATTCAATTTAGGAAATAAAAGACACACATTCACTCCTAAGTAAATCCTACACTTCAATGCACCCGTTTCACAGCCCAGCTATCACTGCATCGTGATACGTCGGTTAAACAAAAAGATGCAAGAGATTAGTGCGGGTGACTAATAGCGTCGATTACGCGTCGAGGAAAGGCCACCGCACACGCTAACCACCGTTACCGTGTTTAATTAATTAGGCGCAGTGCCGTGTTTGTGGGCGAAAGAATAGAATCGCTTAATCATATTGATACGGCTCCGCACTGGTCACTGCAAGCGCTATTTTAATGTTTAATCAATCTTCTTCCGTGCTGTAGGGTTTAGGGGTGTGCCGTGTTTGCAAGCGCGAGGTCACTTTCAGTGCAGAGTAATCAACCGCGCCTGTTGACTTTAGCGCTCGGGCGGCCGAACGGTGCACATGGGGTGTGTGGTGTGGCTCCCTGTGCGGAAAAAGGCGGAAAAGCGCAACGTACTGCAACGGTGCGCCCGGGCGTTGCCCCTTGATCAAAGTGAGCAGGAAAGATAAATAGTAGCGCGCTCCTAATTATCGCAGCAGCTCGACCGTACCGGACCGTAAGGACAAACAAAAGGCTTTGCCATGCATCTGCTTTGCAAAAATAATAACTTACCCCATTGGCCCATGGATCCTGGCGGACGGGATTAGATTCCATTGAAATCATCGGCTTTATTGACGCTGACAGGTTCGCTGGCCTGGGTGGATACGGTGAAGGGATCAAGAAACGGGTAATTGTTTGCACTGAGCCACATGCCTGACGTGATAAGGAAAACATTTATTCAATCGTTTGCCGGCTGCAACCGAAGCTTTGCCTCCGATCATCTGCCCTTGCCCCCAGAGGTAAGCGGTCTGAAACAGTTTTTGCTGCAGAATTATTCACATCGTGCTTGAGAGGAGATTTGCACAGAGACTGGACTGGTTGCTCTGTTGGAGAATCTTTTGGTTAAAGGGAATTTCTAGCCAGCAGCAAGGATTGCTATCGCGCCGGGATAGCAATGTAACTCATGTAAATAAATACGCCAACTCGATTGT
This sequence comes from Anopheles arabiensis, assembly GCF_016920715.1. Classification (NCBI taxonomy): domain Eukaryota; kingdom Metazoa; phylum Arthropoda; class Insecta; order Diptera; family Culicidae; genus Anopheles; species Anopheles arabiensis. Next base: position 13,215,095 of record NC_053517.1, read on the forward strand.
GCCATGTACTAAAAACCATTTCCATTGGGAAGCAATGTGCTATAAGAAGTGGATGGTTCCTCTTTTTTTAAATCTCGCACAGAAGTGAAGCTATGAAAGGTATATTTATTTTGATTAGTTTTACAGTGCATTCTACTCAGCCTGTGGTATTTTTGTTGTGGCACTAGTAGTAGCAGCGTCTTCGCTCGGGCGCTAGCCCCCGCTCGCTGCTGGCTTTGTCTGGTTTGGAGTTTTATGTAGTGCGCTGAAATGTACTTGTTTGAAGATTTAAATTCACCGCTTTACAAATGCACTTCGGGTACGGGTATAGCATTAAGTGAATGCTGCTTTCGGAAAAAGCACTACACCACGAAGATGGATGATGGCGATAGAGTGGGTTCGCATTTTTGGAGCAGTTCCGCTTTTAAAAGTAAACACTGTAACTAAAAAAAGGAAGGAAGAAGTAAAAAACCCCCCACTGCGCCAGTGTAGCACTTGCAGCCCAAAAGGGGAACCATGCGAAAGAGCGGACAAATAAATTGCATCTAATAAATTTGGAAACATAATTCTATTGTATGCATAAACAATCGTCTTCCAGCAAACGGTTCGCGTTCACATCCGTCCTCCGGTTTTGGGGACCGAGAATGGGGCTGCAGGGAGGTGGAGCAGGAAGAGGATATTATTCTGGCAGTTTCGTTGCTCCATCCGCCGCCCACGTCCATCAGCGGGACAGTTAGCTTCGAGCGGTTGCTAGATAAACACATTTCCCCGACTGTGAGTCGGTTTTTAAACGGATGCACATGCTGGTACACGCTGCAGCAGCAGGGCCACCATCGCAAGTGGAACTTTCACCCCCAACCATCGTTTTTGCTCCCATCGCTTGGTTTGCGGACTTCCGCCTTCCGGAATCAACAGTGCGCCATTGTTTTTGGGGGCCTGGGGTTGACTTTGGTTTCGCTGAATCGCGGCACGGTTTGGTGGCACATTGTGGCGCATTGCTTTGTGTGTTGGTTGTTTCACTGCAAACGGGATACTGTGCGGGCCGTTTGCCGGAGTTGGATCGTAATTGGTTTTAGTTTTAAGGAATACTTGCACTTACTGTTGAGTTAACCTTTGTTGCGCGTTTGGTACTAATGATGAAGTTTAGCTTATAAATGCACATGATTCACAGCTAAAATAAGCCTAAAATGTCCTAATGAAATGTGAAAGAATAACAATGTAATGTGTTTGGAAAATGATGATGATCACATTTAAGGCGAATGCTGTTGCCGTCTTTTAAATACTCTGCAGCAGTTTCACCATCTTATTTTGTCTTGCCGATTGCATACTTGTAGGCGTTTTTTAGAATACCTTCACAGTAGTTACCGTAAGTGGGCTACCAGACTACCAGACCGTAGTACTGGGCCGGTCTGGTGGTACAGTCGTCAACTCGAACGACTTAACAACAATATGCCCGTCATGGGTTCAAGCCCCGAATAGACCGTGCCCCCATACGTAGGACTGACTATCCTGCTATGGTAACAAAAAGTCACTGAAAGCCAAGCCCACTTCACTTGTGTGTACAGGCAGGCCTTGACCGGCAGCGGTTGTTGGGCTTAAAGAAAAGAAGAAGATGTTTCCGTGAAATGTTTGCTTTAAATCACCTATTTTTGTCTCCAAGCCACTAATTCTTGATAGCGTGTTAAAATTTCGCCTTCTTGCATCCCTGTATTCCTTTCGCTCCCTTTCCTTACTTCACATGCAATCCTCTCTCGATTCATTTCCTTAAGACCAACTAATTTTGTTTGGCAGTAAGTTGTAAGTTAGTCGTAATGTTTGTTTAACCAGTATTTCTGGTCCGGCATTTGGAATAAACAGACAAACAAACAAACAATTTTTTTCCTCTAGGCCATCAATTTTTCGACAGTGCGCATTAATCTTTGTCTCAAAGGTATCAATTATCGACTGTAAGTCAATTGTTTATTTCTTCGCAAAATTAAACCTAATTTATGAAACTGTGTGTTTTAAAATTATTCTATTTAAATAATGAAATTTTTATTTAAATGAATAAAATTTAAAATATAGCAACTGTTCTGCTAATCTTAGAAGTTTAAATAGTGTGAAAAAAGTTGGCATGAATTTTCAGGTGTGAACAATATTTTGAGAATATGTTATTTTTCATTATTTTTTTCTCAAAAAAACAATCATGTTACACAGTATTTGTTGAATTTTTATAATATAATATTGCAGTTGTCATAAATTTGCTCAAATATCTTGTAAATATATCATGGTTCCTACAAAAATAAAAAAAAGTTGACATACAGACAAAAATTGCCAAAATAGGTGTGTTAGGGGAAACAAATGAAATTTCGCGCTTCCAAAAATTAATCCCATAGAGGCTAAAGTTGTTGTACACTGATAAAAATGGGTGCATTAGAGTCGAAATTTGACGGCAACGACTGCAACACCTGTAGCAACGCGCATTGTACAGAGTGAGAGTGATTTGTTCGGCGAGAGTATGTTTAGCAACCTTTGCCCTCCATTTGAGAAGCCTCGAATGTCAATAAAAAATGTAGCAGTGTTCGGGTATCCGTATTTCTTTGCGTAATGCATCACTTAAAACCGCGCATCAACGTCCCTGGCTGGCAACAGTGAATGGTTCGAAATCAAACATCAGCTTAGTGCTGCCATTTTCACACGCTGCTTTCCAGTGTACAATTTATGCACACGTACAGAGAACCGCTCATCATTCTCATCAGCCGGAGTGAGGGCCTGTCACTGGCTCGCTGGAACCGCTATTCATGAGCGCGCTACAGCTTTCGCGAGCGCGCACACCTGCAAATTGCACGACATATTTCCTATGCATTAGGTTGTGCTTCAATTTATTCATCACCTTCACTACCCGGGATGCGGACACTGTCGTTCGAACGTTTGGGAACGAAAGCATTTGCCAAAGGGGTACGGACGATGCTGGTTATTAATGCGTATGCGCTTTGCTGCCGGTGCGAAGTGACAGTGGACTGTGAGTGCTACTAGCTGCGCACCGTCGTCACCGACGGCCATGCCATCGCTGCTAATCGCGGAAAAGGATGAACGAAGCACCGGTGACTAATAATCATAGACAGTTCGAGGCTGGCTGGCAGAGGCATTTGAATTTCGATCGGTACCCGGAGGTTGTCCGATGTGCCGGGGTGACTTTGTCAGGTGGCTCAGGCTCAAATCTTGCCGCAGTGGGAAATTCAAATTAGTAGCTCTTATCTTCTTCTCCAGCCCTTTCTCTCTCTTTCTTCCACTTTTCCCCTAACACATCCGGTCACAGTTGAACAGCTAGCTGCCGGTGATGAATTTGTACATCCAGTCGCCAGGGACCAATTGCATTTCGAGTGCAAATCGAATCTGATTACGCGTCTCGAAGTGCGGTGCGGCGTGCGGATAGGAGCCATAAAAATGCACATTGCCCCGTTGGCGTAGAGCTGCGTTCTTTGCGCAATCCGTAGCATCGTGGCAGTGCAGTGCGGGAAGTTTTGCTACGGAATGGTTGTAATTTGCCAGCTTGCGACATGATTGATGGTAAACCTGAGAGTTGGCCCCGGCCGCTACTGCGCGTTTGTGCTACCGGGGGCAGTGAAACCACCGTTTTAAATCACCACTATCGCGCACACAACCCATGTCGATGGAAAGTGCAGGGTTAGCAAAAAAAAGAGGAAGTTTCGATGAAAAATGTTTACCCTGCTAGTGACGATCGAGTCGGTCGCTAATATCTGATTGCTTTCGGTGGCGCGGTCCGCTGGGATATCGCGCGCAAACACGATACGAATGGATGAGATTTTGGGAGCGAGCGCATGTGTGTGTACAAATTTTAGCAGTTACAAATGATACCACTCGGCAGTGCAGTGCTGTTTATTTAATGGTGCTTGAGGACATAATTTATTTTTTTATTTATTGAAAAAAAAAAAAACTACATGCAGCAGTGGAGTGTTGTGTTATATTTATTCGATTATGGTCAATCATGCTCCCCTGAGTGGGTAATACACATTGTCCGGTAATGTATGCGGTGATATTAACGAAAAGCAGACGCTTCGGTTAGCATTCCGGTTCGGTTTAAGTGGTTGATTGGCCTATGAAAGCTGTTTAGGATAAATGAAATGATTTTAAAACAATTATGTTCCCTCTTCGAGATTGGCCAAAGCCGTAAGTTTGCAAAGGAAAACGGAGGAGAAACAACGGCAACAGAAGCTGCAAACACAATTGTGCAGCAGCACAGCGGTACACTTACTTTTTAATCATTTTACCATTATTGTAAAACAATACAGTGCTAGATTGTTAATCTTTGACCGCATCGCAACGTTCATTAAAAATCGATCGTTTAATCGACCGGACAAAAGTGCACACAATAAATTAATTGTATTTTCCTACCCATCCCCCATCGTCCCCCATTTGTGCGACTTTCCTCCTTGCTTCCCCCTTTTTGTTCGGTTCGTTTGCTGTTTGGCTTCCCCGTTGCCGGTTGTGTCGAAGGGAAGAATTAAATTACCGCACAAATGGAGATACTGTGTACGATCATCGCGCTATCGCTTCAATCAGCGTTAATTGAGAAATTAAGCAAAACACTTTGCACGCACAATGAAACAGCACGCGGCAGTGGAAAAAGAATACTGCTTCCTGCTGCGTGCATACCTTCCCCCAATCCTACAGCGTGCCCCTTTTTGCGCGAACGGAACAGTGTCACTCATCCTTTTGTTTGCCGGTTTGCTTGGCGGATAATTTTCTTCGGAAACTGTCGGTTTGCGTTCCGTGCATTGGTGTATATGATTTACCGACCACGACCACTGCGTGTGTGTGTTTACCGGGGCGCACGGGTTTGCCTTTATTGACTACGGATAATTGAATCATATTACCGGAATGCTACGGAAACGTCATGCAGCAGCGGCCATGAAGCTTTCCCAAAGCATTATCTTTTTATCCTTTTGGCTGTGCAAACGTTTGGGGAGCCTTGGGAAGAGGAAAATTGTTGCTACTAATTGATTAATTGTTTCTTAAAATAGTATTGTTAATACAGTGGCAGTAAGTGTTAAGTAATCAGGCCAAAACTTAAGCATAGTGCTGGACATTTATAAAGCAGTGCTGGATGTACAAATTGCTAGAAGGAAGAACATTAATTCCAAATTTTCCCCAGTGAACTAGCAACCATCATACGCTACTCGCAACCAACAGTGCGGGAAGGCCGGATGGTAAAATCCGTGCCAAGTGCCCGAATGCTTTTACCGACCATCCCCAAATACCCAAAGCAGACAGAGGCCGGTGTGCGCGAGCTCAAGGGCTGCTATTTGCAAACAATTTAATTCGATAATGAATCGAATAAATTATTTGTCTGCGCTCGTGAATTGCACATTCCAGAGGCTACAAGGAACTATCGTCGTAATATTATATCCTCATGCATTCCGGTGGCTGCCTGCTTCCTCGCTCGCTCGCACCGGCTCCGCACTTAATATCAAGTGCAGTTTGGAAAATGAATATGAATGGCAAATATCTATCGACTGCATGTTGTTCGGGGCGGCAAAACGCGTCCCGACAGCGTTCCGCGTTTTACGAGGGTGGTGAGGGTGGGGGGAGGGGGCATGGAGCGAACGTTACACCACACGTGCCGTGTGTGCCGCTCGAGCATATGCACAGTACTCATGTGCACATTCCACATCGTAATAGCAGATAGTGCCTATCGCACCACTATCGCCGAGCTGCTGCATTCGGTTGGACGCGTGGGAAACGAGAGAACGCGCGAAAAGCAACCCCGGGCAGTGAGATTTACTTTTGATTAATATCTGAAAATGATCATCATGTTCGTTACCCGTTATGCAATCGTTTCAGTTGTACCTTGATGGCGCACCTTTAGGCGATGTGCTGACTGGATGTTTTCAATCCGTGTGGAGTGGAGCGCTTTTTAATAGACGCGTAAATGATGTTGCTTTTTAAGGAAAACCAAGATGTTGTAAGGTGTAAATTCTTGTTTGGAACATATTTTTAGTAAATGAGATTAAACTTGAATTCCAATGCACCAACATAAACACCACATTTCTTCACCCACCTCAATAACTGTTGCTTGATTCCGCGCTGCCATTCTGTACAATTTCTCATTTATTTTTTGTCATTTCTACAGCCAATCCAAACGATATATTGCTCTCTCTACTTTTGTCTACCTTTTTCTAGGGAGCGTAAAGACAGGTAAATTGCGGTCAACAGAGGTAGGATGTGAAATATACACCAGTAAAACGAGCACACACTGCATTCGGATTTAAATCTTGATGCTCGATTATGTTACCAGGTTGTATTAAGGTCCACGTTCGTTGAGGTTCGTTTGCAGGCACTGTAGATACAGACACTCCTACAACCGCAAAAAAAAAATCAAACAAATACGTATACTATTGTGCGCTTGTGACGGTGTGTTGGTGTAAAACTTATACAGGGCACGGTTGCCACCCTATACATCGGGTTGCACTCGATGCGATGGTGATGACGCGATAGCGACGATGCTGGTCGTAAATATATTAAATACGGCCGACTGGAAAGGAAATTGAATGCATCCGCGATATGGCGCTGTCAAGGGTATTGGCGTGTAGCGTCGGGTTTTCAATAAACACTCTTGCGTTGAGGGTGTTTTTTTTCTGCGCCCTTAACCGAATGTGGCGCGTATTCGTGTTTCGGCGAAGGACAAGCTTAGCTGCTAGACGCCTGAGGTGTTTAGCAGATTTTTACGGTTGAATAGATGGGAATACTGAGCTTTCGTTTGATTGTACGGAGCGAGGAGAAGTATAAAAAAGGTGTATCGGGATTACGGTTGTATCGTAATTTCCGGCTACTGGTCTTTGTTATCGACATGGGAACCTTTTTAGCCGAAGTACGAAGAATGCAATATTTTTGTTAAAAAAGTAAAGTTTGATAAGGTGGCTATAACGAAATTGTTCGGATTTATCGTGGAGACAAGATCTATGACATTAAAAAATGGCATCCAACTGAGCACATTTGGTCAGTTAGAATCCGTTGAGTCGGTCTGGTGGTACAGTCGTCAACGCGTACGGCTTAACAACATTCCCGTCATGAGTTCAAACCCCTAATGGACCATGCTCCCAAACGTAGCAGTGACTATCCTGCTATGTGTAATCAGTAAGACACTGAAAGTCAAGCCCACCATTTGTAAAGGCAAGCCTAGACTGACAACGGTTGTTGTGCCACAGAAGAATAAGAATCCACTGAGCTTGATCTTGAAAATGCCCATAATAGGCTCCTACATCAAAATTATACATTTTTCCAAAATAGATATACCTTTCTATTTTGTTCTTCTTTCTTTTAGGAAAGAGGAAAAAGTTTGTTTAACAATTCAACACATTCTTTCCGCCATAACACACACAGTCAAGTGATTCTTGGCGGAGGCCTCAATTACTCTTTTTTTACGACCGGCGTGTGACGTACGACCACTTGACCATCGATCGGCTGAACAGCCGTTCGATTAGACCTTCGATGAATTGGGTCTCATCCATTACAATAGATCAAACTGTGCTCTCATTGGTGATAAATTGCCCTGCCTGTTCATCATCATCATGATCCTTCTCATTGTCGCCATCAACCTGCCCACTGTAATGTTCGCTTCCTTCCACGGCTGTTTGGTGTTGGGTATACCCTTATCAAACGGTGAACCAGCAACAACCGATCCGTGCTGGAGCTCCCGGGTAACGTTTTGGAAGAGAATATCAATCATAACAAGCACACAGTAGCGTAGCCTTCACCGTTCAGCGTTGATCCTTTGCCTAAGGTCAGCAACTTTCTTTCCCAACGGAAGTTACTTCACTCGAATGTATCTCCCAGTAACAAGTCCGCAGTGTCCAAGGGTCCCTTTCTTTGGATCGCTTTTGGCCGCACTGGCGCGAGTGTGTACACAACCGGCAAGAGCCCTCTTCAGTCGTTTGTCTTTTATCGAGCGACGTCCTACTTAAATCTGATTAAAAATTCGCTAAAACCATCGCCCGGCCATGCCACCGCTATCTGTGCAGTGTGAAGTGCCGGCGGTCGCGAAAATGAAAACGTCAACCGAGGAAGGAACGGGAAGCTAACGGCTTCACAAAAGACACACCCGACGATTGCTTGGGCCGCAAGATTGAAGAGAAACAAGGCCCGTCGCGGGTTTGGTGTATCTGTATGTGTATGTGTTTGTGTGTGTGTGTACCTCGCCCCAAGTGTCGGCTTCCTGCGGGCTGCTATTTTTAATCTATGCAAAGTAAATTTTAATTTATTCATCCTTTCTTCATCGGGCACACTTTTGCCACTCTTTGCCATAATAGTGTGCCATCCCGGTTTGGGGCGAGGCGCAAATGTGGTGACGCCGCAGGGGATAACGGCTTGAGTGAGCAGTTTGTATGTGTATGTGTGTGTGTGGGGGGTCCTACACCCTCTCCACTTTTGCCGGTTCGCAGTAGCAGTTGGTCCCCCGCACGGCTGTTTTTCAGCTCATTCATTTTCAGCAAATTTTCTGCCAACTTTGTCATTTTTCGTACCCAACCGCCACCCGAGGGTGCCAGCTGAGAGGGTTCGTTGTGTGAATTATCCTTTTTTTTTTGGAGCGAGAGGAAGGATAAATTAAAAATCAGCTTCCAGTGTTTGTGTCTGCTTTCGTTCTTCTTCTTTTTTGTGTGTTTTTAAATTGACATTCGTCCCATCTTATAACGGCAATGGTGTACGAAATGACATTAAGAACGAATTGGCAGAAGTCACTATCGACGGTTTTGTGTGCCAGTGTGTATTATGACGAACTGCAAAAAAGAGGCACCGTGGGCTGAGGCTGACATAAACTGGTGAACACGTGCAGGAAGCGCACGAAATGTCATCGTTGCATCGATCGCAAATTGGTCGAGTGGTCGATCTCGGTGAACGATCAATTTGACCCATTTCGATGCACTGGACGGCATTATGGCGGCCGAGTGCGCCCGCCCGGGGGTATTAATTTGAATGACATTTGTCCGCGCTCCGGACGGACGGAAATGGTGAGCAGTTTTTCAGCATTCATGGTGGCGCGGGCAATTGCTGGATCGAATCCGTTGTGCAAAATCAATCCATTTTTGCTGCCACCGACTGATGGCTGGTCAGAAATGGAATTAGTTCGGTGGTTGGTGGGTTCGTCATTTAAAATTTAGATCAAGCTTTGAATCGATTCGAAACTAGATTTTGTGCATTGTGTGTGTGTGTGTGGGTGTGTATGTTTCAGTTTGGTTGACAATTGGGACGGTAAAATTCGTTTATGTCAGTGTCAGTACATTTTGTTGTTGGTCAATCTTGATTCTGGAAATTCATAAAGCATGACCACTTCTAGATTGGTTCGCATATTGTATTACAATGGGCGATTGCACTGGTGCATGGGTTGTATAGAATGTGTGTTGATAGGTTAAATGATCACAAATACTACAAATCAGCGCCTTAAGGTATGCAATTTGAATACAAAATTTACTTTTACGAAGTGTTTTTGTAGCGCATTTAAAGAGTAGCTTTTAAAAACAAAAAAATCTTTACTTTCCTGTACTGGTTCTCAGGTGTTTTGGTTATTGTTTTGTTTTAAATTTCCTTCTAATGTTTGAAATGAAAAGATATTTTTATACTTGGTTTGGTGTTTGCGAGTGAGCAAAACTTTTACCACCTCTTTTACCCGTTCTTGGCTGGAATCTTCATCCATACATCGCCTACAAAGAAAAACACATTCTAAACGAAAAAGGACAGATTAATGGGAAATGGGAAAACTTTCCCTCCGAGTCAACTCGATACAGCGGGGGAAACCTGTTGAAACCGATCCGCAAGGGAAAGTAGTTTATCTTGGAGCATCATTTTCTCTTCATCCGTCCGGCTATCGTCCGGTTCGGTTGAAGCACACTTGACGTGAAGCAAGTATCGAGCGTATCAGTATGGCCATCTCGAATATTTTGTGTGCTTTTTTTATTGTTTTGTTTTTGCTTCTTGGTGCTTCCCGTTCGCCCCCTTCGGCCACGTAGCACCTGATTGTCAAGGCGGGCCTGCGACTCACTTTGACTGGATGGACAGTTTTCTAAACTGAAAATAGCGCAAAAGTTTGCTCGTTCGAGCTGGCGAAGGCAAGACGAACTGTTCAGCACACTCCATCGGCAAGGATGTGCACTAGAAAAATGGAAGCCCCACTTGGGTGCCGTCCTATCGAACGTCGTTCGATTTAGCGTCAACGTCAAACTTTTACTTATTGTTTACCGATCTCATTTCAGTATCGGAGCCGAGCGGCGCTGGTGCAAAACTTTTATCATCATTGTCATATCGATATCCGCATTATGCTCTCAGCCTTTTTCCTGGTTTATTTCTGTGAACGTGTGTGTGTGTGTGTGTGTGTTTATAGGTACGTGTGTGTGTGTGTGCTCACAGTATTAGAATGTATATGAGCTCGATGAATTTCTCCCGGTTTGATGTCTGAAGGCTTTATTCTTCCTAGCAGTAGCAGAGCGGCTCATTGCTCTGGCCAATCATTTTTCGTCCCTGTCATCCTGCAGGCACTGTTGCTGCTTCTGCCTTTGCGTGTGTGCCCGGCAAAGGCGTTGGTAAAGGGAAACCTTTGATCGGAAAACCCGCTTTCTGCGAAAGAGGGATGCAAAAACACTGGATAAGCGGGTAAAAGAGGGAAAACTTATGCTTCATAACTGACGAGCAGCGCGACCAAACGACAAGCCAAACGGTGCAAAGGTGGTGAATTGTTGAAAGAAAACGAACGCCCTTACAGTAGCAAAGGGCTGTGCTGAGCGCAGGTAAGCAGAGGGGTTACAGCAACACAGGAAATTGATTCAGTGGCTTCCAGGGAAGAAAAACTTTACCATTTACCATTCACTGGAGAAACAAATAGAAAACAAATGCTAGAAACAAAACAAGGCATCGAGATCGCATGGTACACAACTTGTAGTAGAAAAGATGGATCGGAGATGTTTTGCACTGAAAAGAGTTATACTATTCGACGCAAAAGATTACTGCCTTCCTTTTTTGCTATTCCTGGATGTATTTGTGTTCTGTTGCTTATTTGAAAATCATGCCCAGTTTGAAGAGCCAATGAACCAATTCAGCCCGTTCGTATGAAACACAAACGAGCATTACTGATTGCACCAACTTGTTGTTTTTTTGCAACCCGGCTCGCTAGCAAAGGGGAGAGCAAAGAATCATCAGATGAAATAACCTATTCAAACACAGAGAAAACCATCAAGATTCGCTTACCGAACTGACGTCGATTGCATGCAATCAATTGAGGCTCGTGTTGCAGCGAATTGGATAAATTTTGTTCGTTTCAGGGCTCATAACCAATTCAACTAAATTCATAACCAAAGAAACGTTTGAGTACGTGTAAGATGTTTTTTTTTTGTGGAAAACGGACTGCATCATGATCCGCTGAATAGATTTATGGTTAGGAAAGGTCAATTGATATTTGGAAACGCTCGCTTTTAAAGATGAGAAAGATTTTTTTTTATATGGTTGTTTTCGGCTAAGTTTATGAGTAATTTCCTGCGTAATATTTGTTCAGCAAAGCAGTGCAGTGCGTTATACCTCATCATGTGTAAAACAATGATAGTTTAGAAGCCTTTCAATTATCATTGCATAAAACATGATGAATGGCGCCTAAAGAGAAGCAATTTCTTTAATTAATCCTTATGAACGCCTACAGCTATGCAATTTGATCAACAAAACCACTCTAATACCATTTTCTACTGAAATAGTGTGCAGGTTTGTTAATAATGCGTTACATATCATAACAGCACATAAATCCTATCGGATGAAAAATTCAAATTGGAATAGAGACTTTGACATTTGAACAGACATGGTATAAACATACATATACGTATATCACACAAGCCGCTGCCGATCGTTAAATTGAAGTGCTTCCAAGGCAAAGGGGATGGTTAATAAACGTCCCTCTCTCCCTCCACCGTACGGTAATGGGTTGTAATTGGAAAAGTTTCTGCAGTGCTGTTTGCCTTCGGATGCACATGTTTGTCCGTGCGCTAATGCTCGGCCAAAATGGAGACGCTGCGTCAACATTTGCTTAGAAGCCACTTTTAAATCATTGCACGTATCTCGCAAACGGGGCGAGCTGCGGAGTGAGATGTATCCGGTCTCGGTGTTCTTATCTTGCTCAAGCCAGTTCTTTTCGTTTCGTTCGGCCGAATCAAACGGCACAGCTTGGGCGAATTTTCTTTTGCGATTTTTATTTTTGGTGTGTGACTGTGTTTGTACGTTTGAGTACGTTTTGTCAGAGTAGTTGCAGATCATCCACTGAATCGTTTTATACAAATCGACTGAAGGTTTGGGGTAGCCATTTCATCGTATTTTTTATGTCCGTCTATTTTTATCTCGTATCATTGAGCGAAAACCCATAAGAAAGGAAACAAAAAATCTTCCGTAAAAGAAATGAAAGAAGTGAACGAAAAATAACATTTATCATAAAGTTTGGCGAAGCACTTTTGGAATCGTTCCCAGACGAAAGATAAAGGGCTGCTGCTGTGCCCAGTCCACGTCACAGTTTCGGGGTGTCGAAGTTTGTTTTTCTTGAATAGTTGCAGAATTGAAATTGATGGCACCGATGGCGTTGATGGCGATGATCGTTCGGGGTGGCGTCGCACGGGAACGGTTCATCCCAACGGGACGGATGCGCCCGGAAGACAAACGTACTTCCTGGCTGAGCGGGTTCCTGGCCGTGGCCGGAAATGGGAAGGATAAGACGGTAGCAGCTAGCTCGGGGAGCGGGTGCTGATCCGGCGGGCTGCTGTGGCAAAGTTTTCCGATCTTGTGTCCAATTGGTTGCGGGAAGGGAGCAAACGCGGACGATGAGCTCTTCCGGCAACAGCGCTTCCGCTGAAGTTTGTCGGGCGAAGACATTCGAAATGTTACTTTCTGGAAATTAACTTTCTAGCTAAAGCATCATTACATGGAAGATTGACAGAATTTAGCGTTTGTTGGTGGCGGGTTTGCTCGTTTTGTTTTTGCAGTCCGTTCGTCCCGTCCCGTTCTGTAAGTGAGTTTGATTTCAAGCGATTTTTTTTTTGAAAAACCTTTAAATGTTTTGGTGGTGGGTTTGGTGCGGGCACGGGACGAGCTTCTCGGGATATAGAACTTTCAACCGGTCTGCCACCATTAACTAGCAAGCGAGCAAGTGGTGCGACTGGTTTTCGCCTAATCCTGGTGACAGTTTTGATTGTTTGCGCGTGTCCGCCGAAGAGGATTTCGGTGTAGCAGTGCAGCACGGGTGGTGATGGTTCGCACTGCAAACGAAACGGGCCCGGAGCCCAAAGGAGCTGGCGAGTTTATCTGTAAAATTGGAAAAGTTTCCTTTCTTTCGCCAGCAAAAACCGTACCACCGACCGCTCTAATTCCTTGAGCCTTGACACTTGAACGCATTCTTAAAGTCTCTGCCAAGTGTGCTAAGGGAAGAGGAAGGCAAGACAGTAAGTTCATCGTGTAAATTATCTACCGGTGATGATGACACTGCTGCAGCTGGTACTGTGACCACGGAAAAGCTCATCAACGCCAACGCCAGTTTCGCCGGCTGCAAAAAGTTTGGCCGCTAGATGGCGCTGACGGGCAGGATCGGAAGACTCGGCGCCTAAATGAGGCGACGGTGGCTAGTACGTAGTGCTAGTTGCAGCTCGCCACCATGGTGTGTCTTAAAATGTAAATTTTATCAGCCGATTTTCATGTCGTCAAAGTGCACTCGGCTCATGACGGTGGCTGTGTTGAAGCCGCTTTCTGTTTCTATCTGTCTCTTTCTCACGTCCGTTGCCATAGCTTTGCCCGTAGAAAAGGGATGGCACTGAGCAGAATTTCATTACCTGTAAGTACCTTATTGGCAACGGAGCTGCCGTTATGTTGGATGACGGCGACTCGTAGATAGGTAGGGCTGGGCCCATGTTCACCATGTTCTACACATTTTCTGTCGCTGTTATTTTACTTTCTCTCTGACATGTCTTTTTTTCTCTCCCCCCCCCCTCTCCGTTGTTTTCACTACACTCGATATGTTTTCACTCGACGCTGACGTGGTGGTGAGACACGTTGGCGTTGCTGCTGTAACCGACCGAGGCTAGTTACGGCTTCGGTATCGCTCATTCACCTGTCGCTGCCTTTTGCGCACCGTCGCCTGGGTAGAAGGGAAGAAGCTGATTTGCTTCCCGGTTGGCTTCGTACATAACAACAACCATCAAAGGTCGGGACCCCAGGTCGGATGGGAATTCTTGGTAACGTCTTGCCCCGTGGCATCTACACGCTCTCGCTCTTTGTGTACGTTTTGGGTTTTGGTAAGTTGGACAGGTGCATGACACCGGGACCGTGTGCAGGCTCCATCCGCACCGGGGCGGCGGGTGGCCATCCGAGGGCAAGGTGAGCGAGGATTGTTTTTCCTGGTATTTCCTTCTGCCCTTGCCTGTCTGCCTGCCTGCCATTGCAACAATTTGTCCGCACGGACTAACAGGTGAACACGGCGTTCGAGTGTGGGTTTCTGTTGATAACGGCACGGCCACCGACAGCGAGTTCCTTGTAGGGCTCATAACGTAAATTGTTGGTGCTGTGTTTTCGAGGGCTGCTAATATGGTTCATTTTGTAGAGTGCTGTTGAAAAGTGTAGTTTTGTTCACCAAACAAAGCTGTATTGTTTAATTTGCAATGTATGCTCTCGAAATCACGATTGCCATCAGGAATACGTCACTATTAGACAACACGCAATGTGCTGTACATATGCAGGAGTTGTCCAAGGTACAATTGATTTAAAAATCCGTACAGCGTTGTTTTTAAACACACCATTAAAACAAGCCCCTGCCGAGCTCTCTTGCAAAGCTCGCTTTTCGATGTCGACTTCTGTCAAGCAGTTTATCGACATGTTTTTAAGTGAACTGTAATAAATTTCGTAAGACAAAAAGTGGATGGATTTATGATCTACCGGTGAGAAACCACCAACACAAACACACACGCTCTAGATTCCACTCAACCTAATAGTCATTCCGTTGTCGTGGTTTGCACACGAATATTTGAAATATTTCCATAACGGTTCGGCGTCTCCACGGTCGGGGCGTCCGCTCGACGTTCATGCTTCACTCATATTAAAGGAGCTTGAGGTGTACACAACAACAACAGAAAGCAACTGTGTAGAAGGAAAACATCAAGAAGTAGAAAGTACAGAGTCTCCACTCACATTCTACACGCGCACACCCGCAGCGGGAACGCTTTCGTGTGCGGTGTACACTTTTTTCCGGCCACCGGGCGCCGGACGCTTCGTGAGATGAAGGCTCTGTGTTTGTGTTTCTCATCCGAGGCGCATTACTTGGAAGTCTTGGAAGGCGCCCACCACATTTTTTCTCCCCACTGCGAAGCTCGTATCAAATTGCTAGTGTAATTTTCCTACACCAATAAAGCGGCTTGCCATGACACCCGCCCGATTGTGGAGAGCGGCAGTAGTACGTTTCCCTCGTACTCCACACCCACAACCAGAGAACATTGCGGCGAGGGTTTTGTGTCTATCCCAGAGAGGGTGAGGAAGTGTCCGCCATCGGGTATGTGTCAGTCGGATGACTAACGTCAGCTGCATTCTAATATTGGTGGAAATTATTCATGGAGCAAACCGGAGCGAATGAGGCAAACCTTCCCGACTGAGGCAAGCTGCCGGTTACCCCGGAAGTTATGCATTCCCGGGATTGTCTATCTGCGCGCGCGTGTGTGTGAATGTGTGTCATAGCAAAGCAATTTTTGTGCCTTATTTTTCCTCTCCTTCAGTTCAATTTCACTTTACGTGCTCATTTTGCGCTTGTACAGACCACAAAGATGCCAGTAGAAGCAGCTTGCCGGCGAGTCGAGCTCGGGCTATCGAACATATCGCTACGCTTAACCGGGCTCTTGGTGTCGTGTTTTCGTTTGAAGTTGAAGCCTCGGTTCGAATCGGATCCCGGGCGGGATAATGCAAAGCGAACGGTGCTGTTTGATGTGGTTCTTGGCAAATTTTGACCATAATCCGATGCGATGCCGGGCCGAACGGGTGGATGAGAATTCAATCAAACCACTCTTGACTTACGCCCCCTCCCGGGGAGTGAGCATGAAGAGCGAAAGGGGAGGAAGTATGCCGTTTGCTGAAGTGTGGATGTTAAGTTCATCGTTAGCTGTATCGGGTGTGATATCTTGTACAGATTGGGGGGGAGGGTTTCGCACAAAAAGAGCAATCTGTTTAATTACTTCTACATCCACCGACACGATCTGGCATACAACGACTGGCTCGATTGCTCTTAAGGCAGCTCAGGCAGACAACTTTGTCGGGCGTTGGAACCGTGATTGAAAGAGAGCTGTGCAAAATGAGGGGATGTTATGCTGTAGCTGGTTGTTTTCTTAAAAACTGAAAAATTGCTTTAATAATAACCTCCACAAAATTAAAGCACAATGTTAAAGGATAACAAATTCATAAGATTTGTAAAACAAATCTACATCAAAATGAGGCAGTACTAGTTTCCTTCACTAATTTCAATTTTATCTCTTCTGACTCTTCCGAAAAGCAAAAACAATAATTGCTGCCAACCATTTCCACACACTGGCCACAATTGGACGCATTTAATGAGCGTGCCTAATGATTTTCGAAGCGTACGTACCTCTGTCTTTGCCCCGGAAGCAGCTCATTTTCGTGTCACCATTGCTGGAGCGGTCCAAAATGGCTGTCATCTATTTGAATATACACACCATTGCAGATCGTAAAACGATTTGCTAGTAGTGCAACGTTTGCGTCACTTTCCTTTGCATCCTGCGGGTGGGGGTCGGGGCGTGTGTGTGTGTGTGTGCATTGTGCATGAAGGCTTGTTCCAGAGCGTGGGGAATTGTTTACGTGTTTTGCTGCCTGCGTGTACCGGCGCAAGGTATGGTACTTTTCACTCAATCGCTCTGGGTTGTGTTCGGTGTGCATATGTGTTAGAGTGTGTGTGTGTGTAATAGAGATGCAACTTATTTTCAATTCACTACTGCGCTGCTTACTTCATGGACCTAATTATGGATGCATACATTAGATGCATTACAGTCGATAATTATAAATTCGTCGCCAGCGGCCCCGACGTGCTAACGTGTCACACGAACACGAGCGATGGGAAACGATGCCCGTTAATGGCGCCGAGGAAGAGCCACTGTAGCGAGAGAGACAGAGGAAGCAGAGGGCTTTAGTGGCTTTACAAAACCGTGCAAGTGGTTTCGCATTTCACGCGCTGTGTATCGAACTAGCATAATGTAACCGACAGAATATGACTGTCAATCGGGCCGAAAGCAACTGGGCGTTTTAGGCGAGGTGGCACGACAGAGACAGTGGCTGATAAAATCACACTCATTAGACGCAATGCAAGAGGGGTGCTTGGCAATGGTTGGCTGCGGGCAGCATTGATGGCCACCGGCTCGCCGGTATTGAGTTGAAGCTCGCAATTCCACCGACAGTGCCATTAACTAATCATGTTGCATGCGTGCACAGAGACGGATGCAGACATACACATGCACGTTGGCTGCTATTTCCTAACCGACACATATCCTTGCCGACCGATGAAATACCACCATCACAAGGTGAATGTGTTGGAGCCACAAATTAGTTCGACGATAACGACGCGTCTACCATAGCACAGCAGGGTGAGGGCAGCCAAGAGACTCTGCTTTGTGGCGACTGGAGTTGGGGTTAAACGGTCCTTCGATGCAGCAGCTTGTGGTTTGGGGAAAGATTATGTTGGTGGGGGGGGCCTACGCATAAACCTACGCAGATATCGATAAATGATGTCACCAGTGTGGCCGTTCGATTGTTGCAATAAAGTAGCACGGGAGAGGATTGAAGGAGTAAATGGTTTCATTGATTGAAGTCAGTTTCTTGAACTCTGTTGATGAAATGCTTTGGCATGTATCTTTGAGGACGAGAGAGCTTTGTTGTAGGGGAAGCACATCTTTGCCGGTCTCGTCGGATTTGCGTGAAAGCAATCAGGTTTGCTTTCGACACTCAATAAATTGAAACAAAAACAAGCTTGACTTCCTATGGACATATGTTTCTAGCATTGGGCATGCTCCTCTTGTTGCACCCAGCAGAAAGACAAAGTTAGCGGACGCGTATCAGCTCGCTGACGTCTTAATCAAGAATCGATAGTTCCAGCCTGACGAAACGGAATGCTACGCCATGAGAGCCCTTCCAACCGGAATCGAAACTGGATGAGTTGAGCGCCAAAAAAAAAAAAAAGAGAGAGAGGATACGCAAATTTTGATAAAATCATTTATTTGCTCGTTCCGTATTCCGCTCAGCCCGTGGCAGGAGCAAAGTGGATGAACATGATTTGGAAACATAATTCCATATCTAAATTCGCCGGTTCCCTTTCTGTCTCGTTTTCCATTCGACGGTGTGTGCAGCCTGATCCCGTGTTGTTCACTATTTATTTTCCAGAGAGAACGCTCATCCGTTGCTGTAGGGATGATTCGTGTCGTTTTATTTTCCCGCGGTGTTTTGAGTCCTATCTCCTTCCCACCAGGAGTGTGCCACCCTTCACAGGATCCGTCCGTGGGTAAACATTTGGTAGCATTCCCGGGCAATTGTCAATTGCTTCCCATTTCGCGTGCTCGCGTAGTGCTTGACATTTTACTTGGCCGTGTGCAAATGTGCTGGAGCAAGGGAGGGCTCATGCTAACGATGCTTCGCCGGTGAAAAAAAGGAAAACAAAACAAAAAATGGGAAGGAAATGTGATCACAGTCGATGTTGGGAGCAAAAATAAATTTCTATTCAATTTCAAACGATACACTCGTCGTGCATGTTTGATGCTTTGCTGGTGGGTGTTGTGTTTTACCTTTCGATTGCTTTTTTTTATTGTTGATGTTGTTTCTTTCGAAAGCGTAGGTAATGGCTCGTAGCGAGATAGCTTTCACCAGCAATAGCCTTCTGTTTAGATTATACTGGAGTGAGGGTTTCTAGGTGCACTTACGGTTATTATTGGCTTTGTGTTGTCAAAATGCTGTTGTAATAGGTTTTTAGCATGGAGCAATAAAATATTTAAGTGCTTTCCTTGAAATTAATTATGAATGATATCAATAGTTTCTTTATGTTTGTAATTATACAAACAATTATACAAGTATTCATATTTATTGGAATTAACATGTGATAACTTATTATTTTCAATCTTGTTTCATAATTTATTCTCATTTATTTATTTAATTTTGCAAATCCTTCATCAAGCACAAAACAATATTTTTATCTTTTTTTACCTTGGCATACACCATACATGGTATGAAAGGTGGAAAAAAGTTGCAAACCATTGTGCTAGACCATGTGCTATCGAAAAGAACAAGCAGTGCTCCGCAGTAGCAATGTCTACGTTGTCTAGCGAATAGAATCTACCATTTCATTGTTTCAAAGTACGTATTAACAGGTGCCGTAGGAGCAGTGGCTCGTAAGTAGCCTACCGGTTTTCGTCGTCTCTCAGCTTCAGTTCAGAAGAGACCCAATTTCTCACACATCTGATCATTTCCATCGTTTTCAAGCATTGGGAAAAGACTTGCGGGGGTACTCCAAGGGTTTCCACTATGTGTTTGTGAAGGATCTTCATTGAGCATCGCCTCTAGTCGTCCATTCTAAAATGTTAGTGACATTCTGCAGCGTTCTTTGTCTTCAGAATCAAAATTTGCCCTTTTGAAACTTGACAAACCACTTTCGAATAGCTACTTCAGCTAGAGAAAGATTAAACCCCACTTCAACTAAAGTACGATGACTTCCGACAAATGTTTACTCTATGTACATCATCAGGAATGAAGCTGAAGGTAACACTTTGAAATTAACATTGGTTTGTTTAATCAGGTGATATCTGATGTAAAAAAAAACGAACTTGTTTCCATTCTCAATTATTTTCATTGTAATGCATTGCTAGGTATGCTATTTCTTCAAATGGTAAATTTAATCGATGCTATTTTAACATTATTTTGCTATCTTCAAGCAAAATATATTCAACAATTTGCATAATTTTAGGCGTTTTATTTCTTTACAATTAATGTTAATTTGTTTCTGATTTGTATGAGCTTACAAACAGTTTTAATTAAATCATTGGATACTATTTGAATGAATGTGGAACATTTCGACGAGTTAACTTTTATACAAAAGTGATGAAAATGTTCTCTTTCATTATCAGGTGCTGTGGTGTGTTCTATCAAACATCAAAATCATTCCGATGTCCCTTCCGTCCGCACTTTCACTAATGTCGAGATGATGTTTGATTCCGTTTGTCTTTGGATTTGTGAAACTACTCTCCACCCACCCAGCTAAGATAAACATACATTTGGTTGCCTGCTATGACCAGAACGGTCGGTCTGGTCAACTGCTCAACTTCCTGGGCAGGCAGAATTCACAGACTGCCACTGTGCACCAATTTACTTTTAATCACATTATAATATATGCAAATGAAAGCAGTACACCAACAAAACGGACCAACGCTCAAAGCTTCGGCACAGGTTCTGTTTGTGTAGCCACAGCGGGAAAGAACAACTAAACTGCCGAAATCGAAACCGAAACTGTTTCATCTGCCCTCGCACATGGACCAGCTCCAGGGGCCGAATGGTGGTCATACGTGCTCACGGTAGCTAATTTTTCATACCAGCTCTTCCCAGCATATGTCACCCCACCGAATGGGTCGGCTTTGTGGTGTCCCCCCCCCCAACTCTCCTATTGACGGGGAGGCAAATGATAAATCAGCAACATTGGAACGTATTTCAGCCTGGTCGCCTGGGTCAGGCCATACCGTCAACCAGGCAAGATGTCGATTGCGGGTTTCATCGAGATTTCATCGAGTGGTGGATGTAGATTTCCTGTGGCTAGCGTACGCTACTGCCGCTGCTGCCGGCAAACTAGCTTCACCATCATAGAGCAGTGGAGATGACCTGCGAATCTTTCGGCAAGCTGATGCGGCAAATAAGCTACAATCGCATCCAACAGGTCCGAGCGAACATTCCACCAGCCGGACAGTGTGGACTGGCAGCTCTGGTCAGCGGGACAGCGCTGTTGAGTCGGAGTAAACTGCGGAGGGTGCGGTTGGAAAAGTTCTCGAGCTGTCCGGGTCCCGAGGGTGGCCGGCCCGAGCGTCTCCAGATTCATCGCCGATTTCAGTGTGAAAAGAGCGTGCCCGAACCGAGCCAACGGCGGTGAGGATGGAATGACAGAAATTATAAACATTCCCCCTGTCTCGTACCACTTCATCGCCTATACGACTCTCTTTCCGACAAAAAATAAAATCCCACTCGGCACGGCAAATGGTGGCGGTTGGTTTTAGCATTTTCATCCTCCCCCCTCCTGCGGTGTATGATTTCCAAAGGGAAATTTAGGATGTCGACTGTGTGGAAGTACGTTGCCATTTCCCCCCGCGGTACCGTAGCGTGCTGTACCACTTCCGACCTGCACTGTACACAGAGAGCCGTTCATTCGTACAGCGTCCTGACACTGGAAGGGAGAGCATGGGCAGGGGCGGGAAAGGAAAACGAGCAAACGGTGATGAAATATCATTTTACAGAGTGAAAAATTAAATTTAGGTGATTTAATTTATAGCGAAATTAAAATATTAGCCTTTCGGGCAACAGCGATCGTCTCGGGTCTCGGGTTTGCTGCTTGCCAGCCGGTATGACGGGTGGGGTTACAGTATGCCTGGGATGCTCATCCCGGGCTGTTGATTTGAAGCGATTTAGTCGATTTATGCAAATGCCGTAGCGAATGGGAATTGTGTGTGTGTGTGTGGGTTGTGCTCGGGGTCGGCAATGCGGCTGACGGGTTTTGGGCCCGGGGTTGATGTTAGTTAGCTGTGGAATGAAAGCAAATTCAATTCCCGGTCCTGGGTTAGTGCGGAACGGGCCTTGAGATGGAGTGTCGAGATTTGTGGTGGAAATTTAGAAAGGTGATAAGGATCGAGCGCTGGAACGATTAACAAAACGAGGGTGGAACTGAGGCTTCTGGCTGGTTAGTTTGGAATGCGTTGGAAGGAGTTAATAGGATCCTGTACAGACGTTGCAGTGAGATTGACAGTTGTTTTTTTAAATGATGCACTTAAGCATTTGTAGCTATAGTCTCTTAGCCAATGTTTAAACAAAGCTTGTTAATGGTTTGCACTCACATTCTGCCTTTTAATATTATGCCACAATTGAGCATGTTTTGGTATGCAGATTGCATAATTCAAACGGTGCAGGTTGCATACTTTAAGGCACCAAATTATGACGACATAAAGCGTTTGACAGTCTTCATTTTTTCACTACAATTATCTATAAGTTATGCGCCTCAACATCGAGAATGTCGGTATAAATTGAACAAACGTTTGATTTTGCAAATAGATTATATATTGGAACAATTCTGTAACTCTTGCTAAACCTGCAAATTGTTCGATTTTTATCAAAATGTTTAGACCGATAAAAGTCATATATGCGACGTAACGTCTACACGATACGGTTGAGGCAGTTAATGTGTGTTTAAATTAAAAATCAATTACAAATAAACTCGTTCTACACATGCACCATCCCTATTTCTACAACATGCTTCCTATCCGGTGTAAATGATTATCTTAGCAGCCAATTTGCAGTGCTGTATTGCCGTGGCTTTCAACGGCATCGTCGGTCGTTCTGCAGACATACATGAATATTCATCCCCACCGGAGCTGGTATCAGAGCCAGTGTGCGTGTGTGTGTGTGTGTGCGATTGCAATGTTATGTTTCGCAACAGCTTAAAGTGTGTAAAGATTCCTCTACGATAAACTTCCGCCTTTCCTTAAGACACCCTGGCGCGCGTCTGCCAGACACGGTTTTATTATGTTAATGTATGCTCGCAAATGAGATTAGGATCGTACCGAACCCGGGACGCTCCGGGCGTATGCTGATGATATTGCAAAGATTGAGATTGAGTGTTTTAGAGTCAATACACCTTCCGGAGCACACAAGCACATGTAACCACACATACACAGGCACGAACATCTCCCTGCACAACGGCAAGTCCATCAGAACATCGGCCGGAGCAATTTCTTATCTTATCATACCGGGCTCCCTGGTGCCGTGGGAGAAAGGAAAGAAATAACAATTAATTTGATCGCTCCGACAATGATGTTGCCGATGGGTGAAGCATAAAGCAGACGGCTTACATTAACGGCAGTGTGGGGAGATGGCAGCCTCCAGTCTGCCGTTCGCCGCCGAAGGTCCAAAGGTACGAACGATAGGGTCAGCGTGTAGACGGCAGCCATTTCAATAATGTTTTCAGAGATCCCGGTCCGGGCCCAGCGATCCGAAAGGATAGGCGAAAGATTTCGGCAGTAACGTTATTAGTTGGCGCTGCACAGCGTAAAAGGGGTTAAGAGCATCGCTACTTTCGAACCGTAAGCGGGCACGATTAAGGGGCTGCGCGTTAAGAAGCCAGGTGTTGGCCAGGCATTTTCCTCACTTTGCTCGAGGCCGGTGAACACGACGATATGGGGGAAATCAATTGGCTAGCGAACCATTTCACGACCTCCAATCTCGACATTGGATCTGCCACACTTTGGCCGGAACCGTTACCCCTTTCCCCGGGGTGGAAACCGTATGTGAATCGGTGTTATGTTGTGTTAGGTTGATAAAAGTCAAATTTTTCGGAAGAATCTCAGCTCTCAGGTTGGTCCGTCGATTTCCGTTTGGGGCGGTTGGCTCGAGGATTTGTATGCTCACGCCGATAGAAACAAGGCTTTCCGGGCCGGCCCTTATCGTTCGTTTGGTGGTTGCCAGCGTGCCCGTGCTGCGTGCCGGTTGGTAGGATTAAACTCATTCACTACCGGGATAGCATTCCCATACACCAGCGAGCAGAGCAACGGACCAATTTCCGGTGTATGGTTCGTTCACGTCCCGGAGGTCTTTAACGGGGGACTGTTGTGCGCGTACCTGGTCGTACGTGGACTCAATTGCGAAGAGGGCATCGGGGGCGTTCTAATCGGCATACGAGCATCGTCCAACGTCCTACGTCTCTTGCCCACACGGAGGTATACACACACACACACACACACACACACATGGGCACAGGACGTTCACCTAAATGGCAAAGGTGAGTCTTGAACAGTTAGCGCTAACCGACGCGCGTTTGTGTGTGTACCAGCGAGTGTGTGGGGGCAGAAATGCGGGAATGCCAAACGGCCGAGCAGAAATGGTAATAAAAATCTTTGAAAAACTCATACACACACACACACACACAAAACCCACATCCGGACCGTGGACGCACGTTGTCGGTTCTCCGGGGCAAGATTCAATTTAATTTTTGATCTTCTTTTATGACTTTCAATTTCGGGTTAATCGTTCCGGGAGAGGCACGGGACGTCGGTCGGTTCATTAGAGGGTAGATTAGCCCTTTGCCGTGTGACGTGGCTTTCGGCCAGGTCTAGGGCGTGTGTTTTTTTTGTGTGTATGTGTTTCGTTATGGCAGACTCCATCTGCTACATCTCGAGCGAGTCCTTAACGCTCGTACGTTTTTAGATGGTGGGTTTTTTTACCCGTTGTTGTGTGTCGGTGTATGTATGGGTAGAGTAATTTGCTTTCACCCAGCGCTCCATGGCGCTCAACAGCAGCGGCAGAATGGTTCGTCCAGCGGGCTAATGGTTTGTGTTCTATGGTGGGGAAGGGCTCCGGAACAGTTCCTGTGGTGTGGAACCAGTTGTTATGGGCCGTGTTACGCAATGGCCGCACGGATTTGGATCCCACATGGGGGTCCGCTCGTCGTTACAAATTACGATCCGGCCAGCAGGCGCCAGTTTTAGGCTTTCGGTTTATTGAAAAGGGTTAAAATTAATTGGTTTAAGTAGTGCCCGTAGGCTCGCATTCACTTATCGCTTCGGGGAATCCAAAATGCGAGTACCTGCGAGGGTGCCGATGGGCGCACAAAAAACAACCATTCTGCCCCGCCGGAGGCCCTGTGCGGAATCCGTGCTGATAGAATAATCAATGAACCGTGTTTACCTTGAAGACTGTAGAGTTTTGTCGGACAAACTCCGCGCTAGGATGGTCCAGTGCCGATGTGGATGTTATCGATTTCCGAAACATTTGACGTTGGATGGATTAAACGATTGCGCTATCGTGTTCGTTTTGCCAGTTTTACAGCGATTCTTCACAGAACATCCCAATTTGGGTGCAAGCGACCGACCAGGGTTAATGTTACTGTTTGTTAAAGCTAATGAAACGTGTGTAGGACGATAACGATACTGGAAAAATAATGCTCAAAAGGTAATAGATAGAACTTTGATACGATAAGCAGTCTTGCAGGCTGTATGGACGCTATGTGGTTTTGGAAGCTTAATCATGAAAATACACTGCTGTGTATGGCTTCGTATCGTTATAATGATGATATATGTATCAAGCCACCCGCTTCACAATTAGTTGCAACTGTTCAAGGTGTAGATTAAAAAAGAGTCTTTTACAATTTGACATGCACATTTCCCTTCGGCCATACAGTGATGGAAATTAATGACGGTACCTTTGCTGGATGGATTACAGTGGAGGATAAAAAATGAGCTCAAAAAATTAACTCATGCACCGACAAATATGAACTGTTGGATGTTGTGGTTCGAGCAGTCAGTTGCAGTGCCGGGTTGGACTTTGCGTCAGCTGAAATTAAGCTTAATGAATAAAAATGAATGTTTTATTTCCGTTGCGTATTACTAGAGTCTGAACTGGCTGGTGATAATCACGAATGTGCAGAAGTAAAGAGAGTTCTGTAGAACGCTACAAACAATAAAGCTCTTTCACCCTTCCTGGCTTTCACTTCGGCTCTGTGTTTCTTGCTTAACAGTGCGAAAAATACAATAATCTTGCACGCTTGCTTTCTACAGGTGTAACGACCGTCCTGTAACAGTTCCCGATGGTTGAAACTGCTATTTTAAGGATTTTGCTCGATTATCAGTCTCACTTTTGTTCGTGTTTCAAATAGATTTGGAATTGGCAAGGGACAGCAAGCAACATCAACGGGCCATGCACTCGATTCTCGTTAGGATTACGGCCGCAGTACTGGTAAATTGTAACGTGCACACACTACCAGCAGGAGAGTAAATTTAAAAGCAACCTGTTACGGATTACCTGTTTGGATTCTCGTGATGCTCGTGATTCATGTGAATGTTCGGTTTGCTTGCCTCCTGTTTTATCGCGAAATGGTTATTATAGGTTTAGTATGATGTAATACAAAGGAAATATGGTCTACCGGAGTAAAATAAGCTTTGAAGATTATGCATACATTTTGGAAGCAGTCGCATGAGTTTTAATTGTGGCATGAATAACTCGTAATTTACATCCCGTTTGTTTCCATCTGTGCAAATAAGCACTTCACAGTGTTCAGTACAAAATGCCTAATTCTAATGTTATGGTGTTGATGGTGTGTGCTGCTTACAGATTGATGTGTATAATACCAACAGGAAATAAGCAAATGATTCGAAAAGCCATGTATTTTCAATTCTAGATATATCTGGTGCCCCTTTGGAGGCTAACTATTCCAACAAAACTGTGTGAGAATAGGAGAAAAACGCCCAAATGTATGCACTACTCATGACAAACTAATCCTTTTGCGACTGGTGTTAATAAACCTTCATTTAAAATAGTTTTCGCCTGAGTTGTGACTACTTGTGTGATTTTTAATCCCATAAAATGCTGAACCCTAGCAAACTACGCTATAAATCTGGCCAGGTATTTTGAAAATCCACGGAACTTGTCAATATTTCTTTATCACCGACGCTATGTACTTTCACCAAATTGCATCTACAACCCACAAACAGACAAAGTTTCACGTAAACAGTTTAGCACTGCCCGGGTCACTTTACAAATCCCCACACGCCTGCGGTTGGCCTTTTTCCGTTAACCGAATCAGCTTGGTTACTGCGTATCGATGGGAAATACACTTTGAGGGCCCTTTCTGCTTCTTTGATATGGTGCGTTGATCCACCTGGTCTTTCGCAGTATTCCACCTGTTTTGAATTATCGCACGTTGAAATTGGATTTCGTGCCGTGTTGAGAACGCTGGTGCATGCGCTGTATCCGTGTACCCGTGCGTGCTACCGTTCCGAACGGCGATGGTCTTGTTCGGTGAGATTAATTTTATTATCTCAATGATTAGGGTCCGATTGGTTTACGGTCGCTTTCGCGTACTGCAGACCAACCGGGTCGTGTGGGTTTCCAATTTTCCGATCCCTCGGCTTTGTGCCGTGTGCAGGCGTAAGAGTTGTTGTGTTTCTTATGGTATTCGGCATGTCTCGCCGGTCTGACTGGCAGTGTGACAAAGTGCTGCAAGGATAAGAGGCAACAGCTCTAGGTGCGCGATGCTGCCCGCCCAAGCTGGTGGTATACATGGTTATTTTGTGGTAATAAGGAATAAAAACAACGATCGTAGCGTTCGGAACATGATGTAATTTGTACGCTTGCTCCACCAAGTAGAGCCTTCGGGGAATATGGAATCTTGATGCAATAAAGGTCAAACGTAATGTTGCTGCAGCAACTGTTGGACAGCTGCTGAAAAGCCCCGGAGAGCGAAAGTGTGTTGCTACACAAATCATAAGCCGAGGCAACAGACGGTTGGACACTGTTGGAAGGATGCACTCAAAACCAAGCATCACCAAACGACAAAGGAACAATATGCTCGGATAATCCTTCGCTTTCGTCCTTACCGTTGCTGTAGGGCAATCGCTGTGCATGAGGTTAGACTGTTTTATTCTTTCTATAGGATGGGTAGAGCAATCCTTTCTGACCTAATGGACTGTTTAGCTCCGGGCTAAGTCATCTTGAGTAGCCATGTATCCACGGATAAAAAAGAAAGAATGCGAAAAGAATGATGATGGTTACGTATTTGAATCGTTAGAAACAGAGATTGTTGCTGCAACTGTTGTTATATTTCACACGGAATATAACTATGAGCGATATTTTGAAGTAAAATTGAGCATTTTTCTTTTGCTTAGAACTGTTAACTTTGCCTTACCACACATCAGCTCGTGAAAAAGTTAATGGATTCTCTGTAACTTCTTACTCGTGACCATAAAGTACTTGGACAGAGGTACCGTAGTGCGCTGAGCACTATAGCTTTTAATCCCCCATCTCAAGATGAAACACAAACAAGGGTTGGTTTGCTTCGGCTGTCCGTGTCCAATCAGCACGAGAAAGGAAAACATATCGATAAAGTGACAATGGACGCACTCTTTCCGAGGTGCCAGGATTATAAGCATCCTTGGTTACTATCACAACAAGAACCTACTGTGATACCGTTCCTTATCACCCTGCAACAGATTAACGGAAGCATCCTTCTCCAAAACAGTACACATTTCACAGCGTCACGTACATCGGCATCTCTCGGTTCGGTTCGACTTGAATACCCGTTTTTCCGGTGGTTAAATGGGGAAGATTTCTCGTTTGTCACCGAAAAGCGGAAGTGACTCGGCCAATACTGGATCAATTTTCAAGAACCCCATGTACCGAAACGCTTATTCCCGCTGCGAAACCCCTCCAAAGCTTTGCCATTTAGGGACTGTTGCTGCTCCGAATGCGCCACATGACTTTCACGCGACCCGTTGGCCGCTAGGTATACCATCAATTTTCAATTAGCTAGGTGAGTTGACAGAATGTGACAGAGCCGATGTGAGCGGTGGTTGGTGTTTTGCTGTTTTCTTGCATCTTTGTTGGCAAAGTAGCATAGTCCTCAGCACAAGTGGATCGGCTGGAGAGGCATGGTGGTTGAGTGATTCTGCCGAATAAATTCAATAACCTTGCCGATGTATTGTTAGCCCGTTGGGCCATGGGCCTCGGGAGGAGTTTTTCTTTGTTGGTGGAATTTTTGAGAAACCGTTTAGAGACGTTTATTGTGGTATCGGTTCGTTCGTGGAATTGAGGGACAATAAAAAAATACAAGCGACGAGCGTCCCCAAGATGTGATATTAATGCCTACAAATATGTACTGGAATCGCATTCAAGCGGCGCGAATACAGCAATAGCAGCACGAGCTGCACAATCACGATTGAATGATGAGTGGTAACAAGTTTTATTACATTGCTCTATATACAGTGTACCGGTAACGTCTGGCTGAGCCTTTCCATGGTCGCTGCGAAGTGAACGCATCTTTGGTCCGACGAGGGTGCATCGTTACTAATCCTAGCGGTATGGGGCACCCGTAGAGTGCTAGAGTTAGAAGACTGGTGTCGTGAATGGCGGTGGGAGCGTTCTACTTCTTCTTGTAGATGTAGTCCAGCTCGGACAGGTAGACGGCGGTGGGCTGGGGAGCGACCTGCAGCCCGGCAAGCTGCGCGTTGTTAAGCAAAACGAGCTGCTGCAGGGTCGACTCGGGAAGACTGATGAGATACACCGGACGCTGCTGTACCACCTGCTGCTGCTCCTGGTCGGCCACGTACACGGCGGCAGGCAGTTCCTCCAGACGCTGGCTCGGTCGGTTGACCAGCGTTAGGGGAGCGGGACGGCGGGCGTTAAGCTGCTGGCGGCGGCGCAGCTTAGCGCTCACGTTGGTATCATCGGCCACCGGTTCCGGGGCGCCAGTAGCATCTTCGTAGTCTTCGTAAGCCGCGGTGGTAGTCATGGTGTCGCTCGAATCCGTCGTTGTCGACTGCTCCTCCTGGACCGGTGTCGTCGTCTCGGCGGCCGGTGCCTGCTCGGTGGTGAAAGCCGGTGGCATCTCCTCGCCCGGCAGCGGGAACGCTTGGTCCGGCTTGGGATAGTGGTAGCCGGCAGACATCGGCTTGGGATAGTGGTAGCCGGCCGGTTGCTCTGCTGCCGGCGGTGCGTCCTCCAGCCTGGCAAAGCGTGCGTTCGGTCGCTGCACAGTGAAGGACGCGGCACGGGGCCGGAAGCGCAACGGTGGCTCGGCAGCGACCACAGCGACCAGTGCGAACAGGACGATCATGGTGCGCGTCATGATGGAGGCGGCGAGAAGGTTTTTGCTGCTGCGGCACACAGGAAACAAGCACGCTTGAGGGAGCGGAAATTAATTGATTGATGAGATAACCGAAACTGATATCGATTCAGCACGCTGCGGTCGGCTTTTATATGTTGCGAGCGCGCGTGGACGCTGCTAAACCGATTCGCACGCTCCCAAACCCCAACTGCACCGAGCTCTCCCCACCAAACCCACCATCACCGTACACTTGGCAGCGGGAAAAAGGTGGCAAAGGTGTCACAGTGTCAACCGAAAAGCAATTACCGCGTACGACCGTCAGCTGTTAGTGAGTGTGTGTGTAGTTTTGCATGCCGCCCGTGAGCGGCCGCGGTACGCGGTGTGGAGAGTTAAGGATCCCTCCACTACTTCCATCTCCTCTGTATCACGCTCTAATCACTCACCATCATCGACCGGAAGGACATTGGCCGGGGCTGGCAGCGACACTGACCCATTTAGTGAGCGCGGAAAGCGGTACGCGTGGACGTTCCCGGCCACAGGGTCACTTAGTTTTCGGCTGCCAGCGAGCGCAAATCGATTATTCGGCAGCCGGTAGCTACGTGCCTCGGCGGCCCGCGACCGTGAGCGTTTGGGCGCGTACATACAGGAAGCAAATGAACTCATAAAATTTGACATCCATTAAACGCTGGTCCTCGGTCCGTGAGGTGCGTGCGGTCGCGTCCTTGGTGAGCGGGACGCCGACGATTTTGGTGTGCCCCGATCTGCCAGCCAACGCGCTCTGCTCTGCTGGTGAAGGCCGATGGAAGTGGGAGCGCGCTCGGATGCACATGTGTATTTCTTTGCTCGTCTATGGTGTTGGCAATGCCATCGATTAGCATTTGCCGTTGGCGTACGCGCTGTTTGATTGGAGAACGGCTCTGTGTGAAGTGGACATAATTGTGTGAACGGGGGTTTTTTGTTTTATTTTGTATTGTTGATTCGGATTCACTATTTTCATTAGATCTATCTAATGGTCGTGTAGCGAAGAGTTAAATTGAGTTGTGAGCTTGTGCCGGTGGTGTTATGCATTGCGAAATAGAGTTAGAGATAGGCGTTGGCGGATGAAATAAAACGCATGTTTCTGCGAAAAGAAAGATCATTGGTTAGCATCAATCAACATGCATTTGGCGCCGGCTGTTTTAATTAAACTGTTAAATTAATAGAATGTGTTTGGCTTACGAGCTTTAAGCAAAAATTCAGTTGAATACATCTTGTTTATGCACGCACTATTGTGTTTCTAACTACGCCTACTCAGCATCACTGATCAACTTATTACCAAATGAATGCATTACATACAACGAAAATAAAACAATAATTACACATTAAATATTAAAAATAGGTGTATAAATACTGAAAATATTAGAAAATAAAGAATCCTGTCATTAAGCTTGTTTTAAATAGATTCAAGAGAATAAATGTAGAAATTATGACCCTGTTTTCCAAGTTTCATAAATACGATAACATATGAATTTCTATACGAAAACTCTCCATGATGAAGGAATGAATTGAACGAACGAAATGAACGAAGTACAACAAAAAATCATATTGGAAACTAAACATTATAACACACTTTAAGAAGAAAGCTTCTTCTTCTTTTGGCAAAGCAACCGTTGTCGGTCAAGGTCTACCTTGTACTCACTTTGGAAGTGAGCTTTGGCTTTCAGTGACTTATTGTTACCATAGCAGGATAGTCAGTCCTACTATGGGGGCACAGTCTATTCGGGACTTGAACCGATGACGGGCATGTTATTCAGTCGTACGAGTAGACGACTGTACCACCAGACAAACCCAAGAAGAAGAAAGCACTAGAACTTAAATGACGACATGTATTGTAAAATAATCAAAAACGTTAGCTGAGAAATACAAGTGACTGGAGTAGCGCCGGATAAGTAAGTAAGTAAGTAGGAGTAGTCAAATTAATGTTGAAAAAAGAGCGTTTTAGCTTATATATCTTATATCTGAAACATGTATCTATAAAGCATGTGAGAAGCTTGTAAATCAAACCAATTCTTATAAAGTCATTGTTATATTGATCCCCCTTCCTTATACAATCCCTATCCAACCCACATACTCCCTATTCATGTCTAAAATTTTGAATTTTTATTATCAATGAAAAGTTACGATGAGACTATAAAAAAGCTTATCTGCATCGGATCGGTACTATTTTAAGCTAGGTTAAATCTAGGACGTAAATAGCATATCGCGTCTGTCCCCTTAAATGTTTTTTTCCTTGCTTCTGAGATGGTTTTCCCACTCAATTCTTCCAAATGCCTCTGAGGTAAATGAAACGATTACAATCCAGACCAGAACAATATATGTAATATATTAAGTATTGTGAGGGAAGACGAGATCGAAAATAAAAATTCTACTACTACTACTACATTGTTATATGGTGGTTAATATACAATACGTATAAGATGAATTGCACATCAAACCCGTTCACAGCAGAAGGAACTGCTTTACGTTGTGTGTACTGCTTCATAAATTGTTCTCACGCAGTTTTGCTAAGCTTAGTGAGTGCTTTCCTGCTGTGTTTCATTAAGCCTGCACTGATGCCAATGCCAACAATACGTTCGAGTGCAAACTAAATGTTGTGCCACCAGCGAACAGGTATGTAAGGCGATGATTTGTTGGCGTACACTAGGCCGTCGCCTCTCTGTGCCGGTCAAAGGGAAGAATCTTGCTTATTGCTTCGCTCCACCACCTTCTTATTAGTGCGTATGCTCTACCTTGCCGATGGTCGAACAACTTTGTCCGTTCGCACAGTCCGGTTGCGCGATTCCGTGGCTCGAGGTTGGCCACTTTCTGCTTCTGCTTAAACCTTTAATCGAATTATAATCGAAAACGCCCCGGAGTCAGCCGACAAATGTACGCATGATGTGCACGAGCATGCTGTGTGTATGTGTGTGCAAAGAGGGGACCGAAGAAGCTCCGCCGCACGTACTGCGACGCGGGCAATCGTAGTGGCATGTTTAATATTCATGTCACAAGTGGTTCAGTCGCGACTGTTGGCATTATCTCATCGGTCGGTTCTGGGACCCGAAAGGGTAAAGGTAACCAAAGGCGGAAATGTGAAGTGCGTGATTCGCGACCACTGGCCACGCTGGGCACCGTATTCGTCCGCCCCAATCGTTTGCATTGAAACGAGCTTAGCCGTAGTGCCGAGCTTCCGTGCAGCGGAGGTTCGTCGATTCGTTTTGCTTATTGCCGGCTGTGTCGTTTGGCAGAATGCCCGTCTGCACGCGGATGCATCGCAGCGGTATACCATCGGCCGTGGTGGCCATGCAGGGAGCAATCGTTGCAATGAGGCCTCCATTGTGGCAAAAATCATTTTTACCGGCTGGCCCGATCACCGCCATTCCATTCGCGGGGAAATCACTTAGCGTTATTAAATTTTTGACAGCTGTTAGTTGTCCACCAGGGGGGTGAGGGGGAAGGGAGGAGGGATTATTGTTCAGTAGGGGTTATCCTTTGTGCGTGCGTTTGAGCGGACACCTGATAGGGGGTTGGATGTTTGGATGGTTGAAAACAAAAGCAATGTTGAACGGAAAAATGAGGCAAACACTTTTTGAAAGATTTCCTGCTGGTTAAGTGAATGGCCGATGTGAAAGAATGATAGGAACATTTGTAATAAATCATTTTGGTTTCATTGTTACCTACAGATAAAAGCCTTTAGAGTTTAGAGCAGATGATTTTTTAGTATCTATTGTTCATCAAATTCAACTAGAAGGCTACATTTAATCGGTGTCAACCATCACATTTAGGATGAAATATTTACCAGTTAAAAACCTGTGTATTGATATTTCGTTTCTCAGACATGTATGATGCATTACTGCAATTTCATTTTATCCTTTCGACTGTATTTAAAATTGTTTGTTTCTTGCTAACTGAACTGCACCAAATCTAAGCTTAATGATTCTAACATCAATTAGTGCTTGTTGGTGGAGCGCGCTGAAAAACCGATCAGAAAAATTCATTCATCATACATTGACGCCATTCGCTCGAACCAGCGTTCGCTCCGTCCGCTTGACATGGAGCTCGGCATTGCTTTTTTTCCGCCGAAAGGGTAAGGGTTTTCTCGTTCTGTGTTCTATTCATAAAAAATCCGCGCTCCACCGAATTCATCCGTCCGGTGACAGATTGTCTGTGTCGCAATCTAACGCTGCGAAGTATCCAAACTGGGGCTTAGGATGGGGGAAGAGAAACGTAACATCGCTATATTCGCTTTCCGAACGTTAGCCCTTACGAACAGGACAGAAGTGGATTGAGGAAAGCGGCATGAAGGGGAGAAAGATGGAGATAATTTTGTGTTTTTCCTCTGGCAGTCATTCTGCTCACATTCACGAGCGCTCCACCGTGCAGGACCATGCCGCGGAGGCCGCGCCAAATACATGCTCAATCATCTAGCTCATCTCCGGAAACCCCGGATCGACCCGGGCCCGGGATTTTGGTGCAATTGGAATGGTGCAAAGTTTAACGACAGCCAAGCAGCAAAACCCTTCCCCCTTTTCGCAAAACGGACCGGCGAGCGAGCAGCTCACAATCACTGTACTGCTGCCTCATCATGCCGGCTTGCCGGGAACGCTTCCGTGGTAGGAAGACAGACAGGGCTCCAGCTTCCGAATCACGTCCGCTGCGTCATGATCCTGCGTCAGCTTCCATTTCGACGGGCGCGGGGCACACTTTAACCTGGCGCGGATTGCGGACCGGGAGAGCAGGCAGGGGGGGGGAGGGTTACACACGCCATACATCATCAATCGGTGGTCCTTTCCGCGATCTAATCGCTTTTCGTGCTCGACGCGGCGACCGCTCGCTAACTCACTTGCACCGTGTTGACTGTGCTCCGATGTTTGGCTCCGTTTGGCGCAGTGTACACAACGAGTTCGTAGTCCACACGCACTGTACGCGTTGAGGGTCATAATCAAGGCCTAGAAGTGTGTTGTTGATGTGGAGGATCGAGGGTAAGGGGCAGGAATGACTAGGCGACGGCTTGAGCAAGTGTGTTGTTGATGAAGCGCTCTTGTCGAGTAGTGCGAAACGCGACTTGCGTTGTGCAGCAGTCGTTGGTAAAAGTGGCTTACAGACGATTTTCTAGATGGTTCATGTGTACTTACATGCTTCTTAGCACTAGGAGCGATACTTGTGTTGGTCCTGTAATGATTTTATTCAACTTTCCATCTTAGACATCTCTTGTAGAGCTTTTAAAACATTTTTATATTTTCATATTTTTTTCGTAGCAAGAGCGAACAATCTTCCAGCATCCGCTGGCAGTGCATCACTGTGAAATACTTTTCAATCGGCTTTCCACAGCGTTACTACGACGATGATGGCGATGATGATGATGATGCAGTTGTGAAGATACTTGCCCACGCACACGCCACAAAAGATACCATCGCGGGTGCTCTTGTACGCACCCATAAATGGGAGCCGCGAGAGTATGGCAAGCTTAGCCTTTGTGTTTTTGCCGATCCTTTACGGAGAACGCGTCTCCATAGCGCGCACTGGCGAAAGGAGTTTTTGTGTGCCCGAGTGCGGTTGGTTGCGTTCATTACCCATGGAACGGAAAATGCAGCAGACGCGGTCAAAGGCCGCGCTGGCAGATCGAATGCCGGTGACGCCGGCTGGGCGGGGAATGTTTGCCCCTAAAGACTGAGCCCGATGCAGCCCTGCGTTCGATGGCAAACAGCGTTGACCTTCGAC
Source organism: Anopheles arabiensis (assembly GCF_016920715.1). Classification (NCBI taxonomy): domain Eukaryota; kingdom Metazoa; phylum Arthropoda; class Insecta; order Diptera; family Culicidae; genus Anopheles; species Anopheles arabiensis. The sequence goes on from NC_053517.1 coordinate 13,250,694, forward strand.
AGTGAACGTATTTGCGTAGCACCTAAACACTTACAGTGGTGGCAGTAGCGAGAAGTGTAATGGAAGCTATGGAGCGTTCGGAAGGATGCTCGCAAGCAAATTCAGAAACACGCTGAACATTAAAGATGCTTTCGTCAGTCAAGACATAAAACAATTTGTGTAAGAAATGTTTGAAACGGTCTTAAATCAGAAACGGTCTTTTAAACAAGCAATTCATGAGTCAATTGATTTGCACTGTTTGCCACTCACATTTTGTGTCTAATATCGGCGATTCTGGGGAAGCAGATGGCAATGGGAAGGATTCCTAGCAGCCATGGATACATCTGCCCATCTGTACGCCGTTGATGCGGTGGGCTTGGGAAATGATTCGTCGGAAAATGGTAGAGCTTTGATGTTTCCAACATGAAACAAGCTATCCTACAGGCATGGAGCTTTTTCAACCACACTACGACATTCGGCAAGTGTACCTGTTAAATGGAACATTTACCATCGCAAACAAACTGGTTGCCCGACAGGGTCGCCGTTATGATTTGGTGAAGAAAGCGCGCTGCGATTGCACGGTTTCTGCACGGAGCATAAAATGTACCATTTTGGTGGGCAGTTTGCTTGTTTTTCATCGATTTTTAGTTCAAGTGAGAATTGGATAACAAAATAAAAAAGACAATATTGAACCGGTTTTCGGATGGATAATAAAAAAAAATTGTCAAACGAATCATTTGCAAATGTAGCTTAAACAACGTTCGCTGACCTACGGCAAAGCAAACATTTGCTACATTGCAATGCAAACTTTCCCCGTTGTGCATGTGCACGGTTCGGTTCGAGGGTTTTTTTCGCTCTCTTTTACCTTCATATCAATATTTAGTTGCCCTTTCCCGATGCTGCAGAAAATCTAGTTCACCAGCGATGGAAGTTTTTATTTGTGCATGCTTGTATGTGTGTGTGTTTAAATAGATCCTCAACCGAATGCAAATCGACTGTCGATTGATGCCACAATAAAATAACGCAAACATATCGTACAAACGTATCGATTGGGATATGCTCCCCGGATACCGGATGGCTGGTCGGCCCATGTTTGTGTGTGTGTGTGTGTGTGTGTGTGTGTGTGTGTGTGTTTGTGAACATCGAAAAAAAGGAACCGATAGAAGAGAGAAGCGACAACAAAAAAAGAAGCGAGCCGTAATCGGGACCGGTTGGTCTCGTAATGTGGATATATTTCCTGTGGGAAAATCATCCATCCAGCACCGCACGGAACGCCAATGAATCGTGTGCCAACGATATTATTATCATTTTCCAGCATCCAGCATCCGATAGCCGGTATGCTGCTGCTGCGGCAAGCGCTGGAATGTGAATTTATTCTCCTGCTTTATTTTGTTTGCAAACATTGAGCAAACAGTCGGTGCCGGATGCTTCACCACCGGGCCCTTTTACCGGTGCGAGCACAATAGAATGGGAGAGGAGGGGTTTTTTTGTATATTTTTCACTCGAGCATGATTTCGACAAACAGAGGGAAAATGGTTGATTTTCCAATCGATAAGCTTGCGATTTTAGTGCAAGGTTTGAGATATGTTGCATCTTGCAGGTGTATTTACATCTCAATTGCATACGTTGGCTTTGCCAGACTTTTTGCTGTAGGGCAAGTTTTGCTAAGTCTTCGGAGCTTCCTTTGCCTACCTGAGACATGTAAATGTTTTGCTTTCTATTATTTCATTATTTCAATCCCTTATTTTACTACTTCTTCGATGACCCACTTACAGTTGAGCACGTCGGGAATTACACGGACAGGTTATCAACCATTGTAGAGGATTCTTGGTTCTTGGTGGAATTTCTCCATTCATGAGGCCTCTTCGATATCAACAGGATGACAAAAGTGACTCACTTATTGTTTCACACTACACTACATAAACACTGTTTGAAGAATTACGTCGCTAATTCCTTGCTTCATGTTGACATGGTGAACTTCAGCTGCTGGATAGTGTTGAAGATATCATGCTGAGATTCGGATGGGATTCTGAGATGAGGTCTATTGGTTGGAGATGATTCATCATTCTTGTGTTGTGGTAGATATACACACCCTAGCTCATCAACATATTTATATTCCACAGACACAACGGGACAGCTCATTCAAGCTTGTTATTCAAACAATTTTGCATACTTTTTACATATTCAGAGGTGTAGTAGGATCTTTCTACGGAATGTTTCTAGCGCAAATATTCCATAATAATATCGTTAACCATTCTTCTGATGTGTTGGCAGCATACCGTAGATAAAACAAATGCCCATTAAAATACGTTTGCTCTTGCAACACTATTGCAACTTCTGCCAGTGCTTGATTGTTCGTTTCAAAAGTTCTTTTATCTCAAAAACCACGCCAAACTTTCTACCCACTCAGCCCCTGCAGTTGAAGCATTTGCAAGTGTATTAGTTTATCCTTGCAGCGGTCATAGCGCAAGTCTTGCGCACCTCATAACACGAGCCACTGCCTGCCCGGTTTCAGCGTTGCACCTTCGCCAAACCGTTCCATCGCAACGGTTTCCTCTTAAGATGCGTGACACATCGTACGGCGAACAAGGGCGTATAGCAAAACGCTGCAAAGCGAAAAAGCCGTTATCACCAGAGAGTGTGTCCTGGCCGCCCCGCGTAATGAGACTGGCAGACTGGGGCACCTCTTTAAGCTCCGCGGAGAAATTAATAACTTAAGTGAATTAATTAGAGCGCACCCGAAAAGTGGGCGTCAAGGCGCGGACCACCGGACGAAACGTTGACGGTGGCGTGTTCCGCCGAGACCAAGCCGCGCGGACTCGGGCACTCGCTGTGGGGAATTTAATTTAAAGATGTAGTACGCACGGGCAGTGGGCGTGTGGCGCTTGGGAAGCATCGAGTTTCGAGGGCACCACCAGCATCCGACCAGCATCCGTTGGCAATCCCCCATTGGCCCCGTGAGCCTGCCGACTTGGCAAGCGAAAACTTGGCTGCAAAATTAATCAGCCATGATTTGGCAGGCCTTGCTGAGTGTGCGTGTATGGGTGTGTGTGTGTGTGTTTGTGGGTTGTGTAGGGACTTTTTTACTCCTCTTTTTCCCTTCCCTCCCTTATTTAGCGGCAGTTTGTCCCGTCTGTCCCGGCCCACAGACACAACGGGACAGATATTTTCTTTTCTCTCCACTCTTTGCTGCTTGTCGTCGGTTTTGCTCCGGTGGTTGCTCCATCCCGCGTTACAGCGGAAGAAAGCTGCTCCAGTCGTTTGTGTGTGTGTGTGTGTGTGTGTGTGTGTGTGTGTGTGTGTGTGTGTGAGAGAGATACAAACTTTTCCGGTGCGAGCTGTGCAAAATTGTTCCCAGCACCAGGGCGTCGCTTTCTAATGGGTCTTATGTGGTACCGAACGGTTCGGTGCATGATGTTTCGTTCTTTTTTGTACTGTGTCAGTGTTTTAAGATGCGTCCGGTTGCGAATGGTTCGGCTTTTTTTGTTTCGATGCTGATGATGATACTGCTGTTCCTGTTATTTCTGGTTTTTTTTCCTGTGTGTGTATGCCGTTCAAATGGCCATGTTTCCTTCGTGATCATTCCGGTTTCCGGGTGCTGGACAGTGTGAAAAGCAATTACGAAAGTGAGTCAGTTTTTTGTTGCCGTTGCTGGCGTCCCTGTCTGTGCTGACTGCCTTAGTTTGTCTTATTCCCTCCACCGCAGTCTAGGCACAGGGTTTCTCAGAACGTCACTAGCCGACTGCCCCCCTCCCTCCCTTCTCTGTGTGTTGGTTGATGGTTTTTACGTACGGCGCATCGGAAATAGAATTAGTGCCATCAGAGCAGCGATGGAAATTTCATACAATTTTCAAATTTGATCATATTAACCAAAACACTGGAACTTTGCTGGAGCGTGAAGGATCAGTGTGGGAGAAGAAGGAAAAAAAACAAATTAATATGCCAAACGCATAATTGAGTAGCTAGGCAACACTCGCGGCAGTAGTTGTTTGAGGCTTACGTGCTTTTTGCTTCATTCGACACCTTGTTCAAGTTTTTATTTGTTTTTTAAAGAAATGTTTATAATTTGCAGTTTGTTTTTTGTTACGTTTGTACGTATTACAGTTTTGCAAAACCCGACAAACGGAAAGGGCAGCAAATGCTATACAGTTTAATTGGAGCTTACGTACAACAGTGACGATGAGTATGGAGTGAAGTCCATAATTATGCGAGAGCGGTTGAGAGCGGTAAAAAAGTAGATGTGATAGCACATTACCTAGAATGGCTTATTTACTCAAACGAAAAAAAAAATATTATTGATCAGAAAATATTAAAAAAAAAAAACAAAATCTCAAAGGCTTTTACAGTGTTACATACTGTTTGCCAATGTTTTACCAATTTACCCGATATGAATAGTTTGTGAAAAGTTTTCACTGGTTAGATTGGCTCTAGCACGCCTGAAAATGGAGCCAAACACACACACATCCATTTGAATCTTCTGAAAATGCCATTTTGACACGAGTGCAACCATTTCGCCGTGTCCATCATATCACGCCAGTGTACGCGACACAAAGAGAGCAAAAGAAAGAACGAGCCATATCGAAGGAAAAAAGCTCACAGCTCACGAATAAAATGTTTTATTAGACCCATCACCCGAGCGCTGTAATTATAACTCGCTCGGGAGCGAGAGCTTTTCCATTTGCTGTAATGGAGCCCGGGTTCAGCTGCAGTGCATCAACCCGTTTGCACACAGCTACTACCGCCGGCAGCGCGTGGCATATGTGGATGGGCGGATCTGTCCAATCCCCGAGCCCCAAGGCTGGCAGATGACGAGATGGCGAGTGAACGACAAAACGAACACAAGAAACAAGCTAACGACCGTAGTCTATCAGGTTAGTGTGGGGCGAAAGGAAAAAAGGAATCGTCATATAAATTCCACATCCACAAGTCCACCGACGTCTCTACGGCCGTGCGCACAGGTGCAGTCGCCATGCTGGGGAAGCATTTTATTTCCTATTCATAATGGCAACTCACCTGGCAACCCAATGTGGCATCGTTTGAGGTTATGTGCGAAGCCCAAGCGGGGAGCGAGCTGCCCAGCAGCAGCGGAACAAAGTGAAGGAACGGTGACAGAAAAAAAACACTGCTTCGTCCACCGTCTACCCCCGTCGCAACAATGAACTGAGACGAGCTGGGGGCAGCATTGTACGAACGTTCCCTGAAAGAAAGAAGTTTGGTAGCGGTTGGGCAAATAAATAACAACCCTCGGCCGAGTTATCCGGGCGGGGTGGACGGCGGAAGCACCCGGGACGACCCACCACGGGCTGCACCGCTGGGTGTCGTTGGGCCGTTGTTAAGCAATAAAAATGGCCACCATATCCTTTCCGGTGCCGGTGGACGATTTCATTGCATCGTTGCGCTCCCTCGATTCCATATGTGTGTATGTATGTGTAAGGAATTGAGTTTTTTTAACAAACAACGTGGGATGTGTGTATTAAAAAAAACACACACACATACACACATTTTTTTTTGCACAGGTGCGATGGGATGGATTGCAGCTGCATTTGGATAGTTCAATTTATACTTTTTCCACTTTTCTGGCATGGGCGACCCTTTCCGAGGCACGCTGCTTTCATACAGGTAACAATAGAGGAAAGGAAAAACGCGGATAGAGTAAAGCTAAAAATTGGTTACATACGGAAATGGAACTGCCGTTGTGCTTTTTTTCTTCCTCTTTTTACACACATGCACTCATGGGAAAAGTTACCGATTGTAGTGGTTGGTAGGAAATTTATGCAATTACAACTGTTCACTGCGGTGTGGGATTTGATTTTTCATGAAAGTTTTCGTGCTTGTAAGTGGCGGAGGTTTTTATTTGGTACAACGAAAGTTTAAGTGGACATTTGAGCAGATAGTGATGCGTTTGAGATGGGTAGAGCTAAGCGTGACTGTTTTTTTTACTTCAAATTTCTCATTTCCATTGTTTAATTACTGTGGATGGTTCGCCCCTAAAGGTATGCAAGCTTTGATATTGATGTCATTATTTTTAGTTTTTCTGTTTTTAATAAACTACGGGGAGGGTATCGTATTCATTCGCTTTATTTGCTCTATTGACCCATTGCTGTAAAAGAAGGAAAAAAGTGAAGTGTTCATGCATACTAGAAATCTCTTGCAAGGTTTAAGTTCGTAAGTCGAGAGGGTTTGAGTCGCGAGGGTTTGAAGATTATTGCAAAATAATATCGATTTGCCAATTGAAGGAGAAGTCTGCTCCTCCAGCAATAGATTGTGTTGAAAATGGAAAAATGAGCTGCACGAAAACTCCTTTTTATTGCTGTATGCCTTAAATGTGATGCCTTCACTGAGTTACCATTTAGGCGCCCAAATCTCTGCATTGCGTACGACAAACAACGCTGCTTTGCAACATTTGTAGCAATCGTATCCCGTACTTCATGGGCGAAAATCTGTTTTCGAGAAAAACCTGTTAAATAGGATAATAGTAGTTTGGTTCATAGCTTCCTGCTACATTAGTGGCGATGGCAACTGCGAACAACTTTAGCTCATTGCCCAGTGCATTACTGTCATTCACAGAAACGCTCGGCATCGGCTAATGGTAAAGCAGGCTCGACCCAAGCGATGGTAGCCGTATCGTTGTGGTGCACAATTATTAATTTAATTAATTCAACACTGTGTTCTCACTATGGTTCGCATAAATCGCGCCAAATCTCAGCATTACTTTCATGGCTCTGAATGTGAGGGTGTTTGTTTGTTTTTTTTCGTAGATTCATACGCCCGCTTGCCCTATCGTGTGTACGTGTGTGAAATCAACGTTCCGATTAGCGTTCGGTTTCACAAAACCACCCATCAGCCGGGGAGTGCCGCGAATGCAAAATTTCGGCTATACGGTTGCTGGCGTTAGCATAAATCATATTCTGGCTGCGTGCGAGATATCTGACCCTGCGGTAAACGCTTCATCAAGTGCTAATGAGTAATGAATTTGCAGAATAATGGTGAACGCGTAGTTGTTCGGTGCTTGTTCGCTACGGTACGGTGGGTTTTTGGACGTCAAGCGATTGCTAATTGTGCGGTGATAAATTGTAACAGTGAGAGCGTGGAAAATAGCGAATTTTGCAATGTAAATGGTGAACGGGCAAGTGGGGTGTTTTGGGTCAGTGAGAAATTAGTTGCGAATTTCCAGTGTTAATGCTTTGTTTGCAATGAACCAGTAATCATACCTTTAAAAACTTTTAAGTGAACGTTCTCCCATGCGCAGATATCCCAAAAATAAGTTTAATAACCAAAATACACAATTTCTTTAGGAGCTTATGAAAAAACTTGCACGAAAAAGATTCGCCGAACTCTACTCGATTTTCCGTTGCCATGGAAAATGGTGATTTTGACAGAAGTTTTCAAGCAGCAATCGATCCACAGGCAAATGGAACCCACTCAAACAAAGGGCATAACAGTTGATTGGGGAAAAGTTGATTGGAAACCCATTACCCTATTTTGTAGCGGCGGTCAGTGTGCAATCACCCTTGTTAGCGTAACTGATAGTGATGGTTTGCAGTTAGAACCATAAATTTGCCCTTTTAGGTAGGATAAAAGTTTGCAGTTCACCGAATGCTTACAATTAACATCACCTCGCTGCGGAGGGCAAAAGGGTCTCGTTGTTGCATGTATGAGCATCGCAACTGGCGGAGGCCTTCTATTGCAACGTGCAATGATGAAATGCTGGTTTGTTGCACCAATTACAAGAGAATGGGTTCAGGTTGAGGTTATTACTTTTCCACTCGGCGCGGCTATGATGTTTGCGTAACGGCATGCAAATGTGTTTGTGTTTGTTTTACAGGGGTTTTCATGTCATTTTCGAACACTCACATAAATATTCGCCACCTCCAATATGTTTTTCAAAAGCTGTCAAATGGTGTATTTGTATCATACAGGATTTGGCGAGTCAATTCCCAATGTTAATGACATTTCTCATTGTTTGCGAGATGTATTTCAACAGATGTCAAATTTTGTATTTGTATGACAAACATTATTTAGTTTTTCTGCATGATTCTCAACACATCACATGCTGGACTGAGTTTGACAGTTATTTGTGATCTGTTGAAAATCGTGTAGAAAATTGAAATTGTATTGTGATGCAAATATATGCATGTACTGAATAATGATAAGTGCATTGAAAACACATTACAAAATAAAATCAGATCTTAAACTTGATTTTCAACATGTCTCAAGATGAATTGAGATTTACAATTCTTTGTAATGTGTTGAAAATCATGTGGAAGAATTGAAATTTTATTTTGATGCAATTACAACATGTCAAAGCTGTTGAAATCGTGCAGCCGAAAGTGACTTGGAAACCCTGTAAGTATTACCACATTCCAAGAGCTCATGTTTGCAGCATTTCATACAGTTTGTAAATATTGTTCGTAACATCGAAAGCACTGCTGTAAAATGTATTACAATTTAATATCGTTGAGCAACGCACACTCTGCGAACAAAATCCCGTGCCATGGGGTTTGAACTCACTATTGTGCTGAACTCGAGGCATCAGTTCCGGTGCAAAAGATGAAGAGTCACGCCAAACGCGTAACGGTCAACCTTTTGATGGTTTTACAGGTCGAACACATACACGCATACACCTGTTCACGTGTTCGCGGGAAAATCATCATCTCCGTTTTATGAAGGAGCGAAAAGGTTATGCTCATATGGGTGAGGCGCAACAAAAACACGCCTCACACATTACTCATAAAAGAGCGAAAAGGTGGCAAAAAAGTTTCATTAGCTCGGACCCGGAAATGAGTTGGATGTTTGTGGCATATTTTTTTTTCTGTATTTGCTCTCTCTCTCTCTCTATCTCTCTCACTCTCTCTCTCTATATCTCTCAGTCTCTGTCTCTATCTTTATGCTGCGTTCTGCTTGTGCAGCTGTTTGTGGTAGGTACGCTTTTTGTTGTTTCGTTTTCAGATTATGCTTTTTTTTTGGGAACGCGTGGCTGCAGGATATCGCACAACCCGTTTCCGGTGGTCGTGAAAGAACATTCGCTACCCCACCCCCCCCGTTGCCAGAAGGTTGAGAATGTGTGCCCTCTGTGTGTAATTTATATCCATTTAAGGGCGTGAATTTCACCATCGCGCTGGTAAGTTTCACACGGTCTCAAGTGTGCGCTGTTCGGAGGTGTCGTTGTTGTTGCTCCAGCAGCCGAACAGTACGTCGGCGGGAGGAATTGAGTGAGGTCTTTGCACGTACTGTAAGCAGTTTTGATAGAACGTATCAAAGGAACTCTCGCTTGTTTTTTTTTTGACTGCCTCCCGACGGTCCAATTTGTGTACGAGATTTCAGTGCCGTTGAGGTTGACAGTGGATGGAGGACGCAAATCCCTCCCTGGAAATAATACACCGAGCACATGGTTATGGAGCAGATTTGGCAGAGTGTAAAATGGGGTTTTGGTTTTATAATTTCTAGCCTTCTTTTCGTTGCGTTATGCCTGGTTTTGGGAAGAGCAGCGTATGGGTGAGCGTGTATGCCTTTCGCCTGGCCGGACTGTGCAAAGTGGCACTGTGATTGTGCAGGATCAAATTTAAAATTTTCCATCCTTTTGCACAGAAAGGAGAAACCGACCCCCCCCCACCTCCTTCAACAATGGGCAAGACGGCAATAAACGAACCGCAACGAACGGGGTTCCTCGCCAAGCTCGTAATCCCTCGGCCTTGTGTCTCGGGATGGTCGAGACCGTGCGTGGAGGTACGTGGAATATGACTTGCGCCTGCCAGTATGCAATCCTGCCCACCATCGAGGATGGGCGTTGCCAGTTCCCAGCGACCGGCATTCCTAACGGCGTCCACCCACTGGCACATAACTTTTAATGGAATGGCCTGCCTCCGGGAGTACTGCTCCGGGGCTCATAATCTGCTACTCTCGCGAGAACGAACGGACAGCTCATCCAGGGTTCTTTGGAATGGACTAGCCCGTTGGCCAGCCACAAAAAAACCTAGAATGAAACAAAACAGCGCAAATAGAGCACAACGGATCGGTTGAGCGCTTTGCTCTGGTTTTAGGGGGAGGAAATGGTGCGCACAGGACAGCTGTGGGCTAAACTTCCGGGGCTGGGTCGTGATTTTTCGGCACGATGTGGACGGAGACGGCACCGCTGAGGGTACGGCCCACGGGAAACTATTAGAATAGTCGTTCGCTGGGGGGAACGTTTTTAATATGTATTTTATGGTACTGCGTGCCCCGGTTCATATTTACGAGCTGGCGCTCCGTTGACCCCGTTGACCCGGTAGGTCCAACGCTGCTCGGTGCGAGTTTTTAAACGTTTATACTGGACATTCCCGCACTCCCGGGTAAGACTGTGCGCTGTGCGGTCCCATTTTTGTATCGCTTTCGAATCCTGCTCAAGCGTGCTAGAAAGCCGTACGACGTCCCGGGATAAGCATGCAAAACAGTGGCAAGGAATTGTTTTATTGCCAGTTTTTACCATCCCTGCCCCCTCCTTCCCCATCGCACAGTAACCGCAGTCCGGATCGCGCAAGAGCTGGGCAGGGCCGGGCCGGGGCGTGTCGGCACGATGGATGCGCTGTGCGCCCAGCCCGAAGAACCGACCGGTCGTAATTTCGGCTCTAATTAATGTGACTTTCAGAAGTTGAACCGACCAGTTGAATACAAAAGCCACACCGCCCCGCCCGAACGGGAGCGCTCGTAATGAAGGCTGAGTTATACCTAATGAACTATCAGCGCCGGTGGTCATCAACGGGGTCGGGTTGTGAAGGTGATGGTGCTGGCGGCGCACCATCCGACCGGAGGCGCGCGCGTTCGCCGCAGCGTTTGCCAAAGTTGTAAAGCAAACAAAGGCGCAAGGTTAATGGCCGTGTGTAGATGAGATTCGGGCGAGATGCGAGTGGTGCACACACCCACACACGCCAGGAGAAATGTTGTAACAAGACGGTGTATGTGTGAGTGCGTGCAGGGTAGCATAAGGATTAGTATTCTATTGCAGCGAATGTGTTCGCCCCGCTGGTTGATGATCTTGTCAAATTGCTAAGCAAATTGCGTCCCGTTACTTTGCTCAAACGGATGATGGAACAAGGTTTTGGTAGTTAGCAGAAACAAATGAGCCGTATGAATACAGGAAGCGCTGTAACTGAGTGATTGTAGATGTCATTTGAAACGAAATGTAGCTTACTTTAGCTGGTGAGCTCTTGCCTTTCTGTTTTGTTTGTTTTGAAATCAAAATTAAATTCAAATAAGATCTAGTATGTTGAAATATAGCCTAAATAAAATAAAGTCGACAGGGAAATACAAAGCTAGTTTACATTTTTTTGCCTTCAAATGAAGATAATGAACTCTTGTTCATCAATTCATAAATCCGTAACTTCTGTCCCATGGCAAGGCCAGGAGGAATCTGTCACCTTGTAAGGTCCATAATGTCTTAACCCAATCCGTATTGTATAGAGTATCTTCTCCTGGAACCATATTTATGTACATCATTATGTCTAAAAATGTACAAGAAATTGTCTAAATCGTATGCAGTACTTGCATTCTGCATCCCAAGACATCTACCTGCACAGACTTGCTTTGTAAATGGTTAATGTGATGCAGCTTAACACATCGTGTGAACGACATACATTACACAAGTGTTTAATGTACCTTGTACACCGAAAACATCATGCACGCTAAAAACTTGAATCGGTTGCTTGCCGACAAACTTACCTCACAAATGAATGCACGATAGAAACGACGCACCATTGAGGAGACTGAAAACCAAAAGATAACAAAGGCAAAAAAGAATGGCCCGATGGAATCGTAGAACCATACCAGCAAGAGTGTAACATGTGCGATACAAAGTGTTGCTGCACCGTGAAGATGCTCGGCCATGCATGCATACCGCCGCACGGGGGATGAGCTTGAAGAAAGCCCGGAACCATCGAGCAGACTGGACTGGAGTGGACAATTGCCGTACGTTCCGCTACCGATGCCGATGCTACCCCGTGGCCACTCTACAGATGACGATCTGGTATGTGCCTGGAATGTCACCCCCGGATAGATGTCGTGCGAGGCGGAACGAATGTCAAATTTTGTGCACGGCCAAGCTGAAGCTTTTCTGATTTACCCTGCAAAGCTCACAGGGCACTTTTGTCACCCCGGTTCAGAGTTCTTTGAACGGCAACGTCCGTATGCTATAGTGTTCGTATGTGCGTGGAGTCTACGTGATCTTTCATAAAGGGTGACAAAGCAGAGGGGTGTGAGTATGGTCTTTTAATCCTTGCGTAGCGTTACATCATACCAGTGGTGCCAGTGTTCTTGAGCGGAGTGGTTGTGGAACTCATTTCCAAAGTAACGTCATGGTGCGTTCCACATACATGCATAAAAACACACTCACAAACACACATACACATAAGCTGGTAGCTAGAGTGTGTTCTTCTATTCAGCAAAGGATCAAAAGACAACGCACAACCACCGCTCGCCATGCTGGCGTGCGTGCGGGGACGCAGAGATGGCATGAAAAATGCAAAAACAATTCCACTGCCATATTTCAATCATGACTCTGACTCTGACGGACGCACTCCCGGTGCGAAGAAAAACGGTCGAGCAAATAAGTGGCATGCGCTGGCTGTTGTTATCGTAAAATTTGATAAATAATCTACATAAAAATGGTCTACCACTTGCCCGGCTGTTGCCGCAAAACCGTCGCCGGCCTCGGAAGGTATGGCAGTTTGGCGTGCTTTGGCGAGGTGATGATGGGGGTCAGGGGGGAGTTGGTGGCCGTGGAAGAATTATTAGGGTGCTAGGTGGAATGAAAAGCGACGTTAGCAGATGTTAGCACTGCGTGCAGTGATTTATTGCGCTTGAGCCGATGATTGAAGAGTGTGAAGAGGTGTGTAGCTATATTTTGAGTTAATTTTTTGTGCGGGCTTTTGTGAAACAAACGTTAGTGTTGAGCAACATTTAATACTCTTAACGTCTTTTAGTTGTTTCCAACGAGTCGTTTTAAACCAATCGGTTGCATGAGCTAGTGTTGAATAATGCAAATTTGCTATGTAGGTTGCATATCTTTAGGCGCTTATGTAATATCGTTCCATCATTGATGAGCTTGATCTTCAGAGCAAAATAAGCTTCAATTCAATACCAAACCATGATTTCCGGCGATTCTGCCCCAAAGAACTGTTCGATCCACCTGCATCGCACGCACAATCCACTGCCTCAAACAGGCGCCTTTAACCCCAATTTTTGTCGCGGCGCGAGCTTTGCCTTCGCACAGCAGCATCAACGCGACAGTGGCAACGCCAGTTTTGCCAATTTTTATGCCACGGTAAATGGAATGGCACTATAAATCAAAAGCAAGCACTGCACGATACGCCCGACGCGTTGAAGTGCGGTGGCAAAAGTTTCCTCCCGATGGCGAAAAGTACCGCCGGCGCTGGAGGGTGTCCTCCCCCTTCACGCACTTGCGTTGATGGTGTTTATCTTTTTACTTTTTGTCATCTTCCGGACGGTTGAATCGTTGCCCGTCGGAGCGGGTGGCGTACCTCGCAGGGAGAGGTAACCCGGTGGGGCCAGTGATTGCAATGGTTTTGGCTGGTGTGAATGTGGAGTGTATTTTTGTTTCACCATTTGTTATCCGACTCGGAGGGGTCGATTTTTCTTTGGCACGAATGTTGTGTAGGCTTTGCGAGAAAAAAAGGAAAGAAGTCCTCTCCAATTCGTCTCCTTCTGTCGCACAACAAAAGGGGAAAAGTTTGCCACGATTTTGGATTCGAATGTCGGCTCTCGGGGCGATCTGAGATTGGGTGGATCGACAGCGATACGCAACAATACACGCCCGAGCACACCGGCGATGGTCTTATAAATGAAATCGATTTTTATGTTTATTGCTTATTTTATAGCCGAAACGCATATGTTGACAGGTAAATTGGTCACCGGGAGGGAAAATTTACATAGAAATTGATGGCGGATGGAAATGGTTGGCGTAAAAGATGGCTCCCGGTGCGGTGGCTGGGCGCGCCGGTTCGAAGGAAATGCAAACATTCCCATTCCGATTACGATCATCCTGGGCCGAGCGCCGAGTGCCCAGCGTGATATCGGAATTTTCGGCGCTACCACAAACCCCCATGCTTTCAGAGTGAGTTGGGCAAGGGTTTGGAACCGTTCGGCTGTGATGCAATTTGAGCATCGGGTGGAACGGAGGCAACGGTTTGCTTTTCTGTGATCGTGCGTATCGATTGGTACACTTACTGTGGTCTGCTTTTGCAGCGGTTCTTCGAAAGTGGGACTACAATTTATGCATACAAGTACATGCATCTTAAAGTGGAGTGCGATATGAATATGCATATTGGCCAGCAAAGAGGGCAAACTGTAGGGTTTTGAAATGCGTGAGAGAAGGAATAAAATGTAGTTAGGCTAAAAAAATGGAATGCTCAAGGACTTTACTTTGCTGATCTAGTCAGTCTGGTGTACAGCTTCCTTAGACAACACAACGATATGGTAAAGTTCTGTTGATGTTCAATGTAGAATATATTTAAAAAAAAGAAGGAACTTTCGACGTAAATCCAGTTCGTTGTACGCTTTCAAAAGTGTTTGGTTGATATTCCAGACAACTAATCGCCTTAATTTATGCAATTAGCATAACGTTTGTAACTGGTTGAAGCTATTTTTAGTGTTTTAAGGTTGCAAACAAAATGCCATTTTGTACGCATCAATTTGGAACATTCCAGACGATTGAAGCATTCTTCTGAGTATTTATCGCCATACATCATTTCAAGCTCGTAGCAATCATGACACAAGCATGCTCATGATTCCTCGAATCTTCTTTGAAAGGGAAGTTAAACATACCGTCGAAAGTTAAATAATAATAAAAGCAACCACTCAGGGTCTAGGCACGGGCGAATAAATCTCCCGAGATGGTAAATGATACGAAGAACTTCCCTCGATGTTCGTAATCCATTAATTTACCCCTTAGATATAAATGGCGCGTAAATACTTCACACGGAGATGGAAAACAATTTTTGGATGCGTCGAAACATTTAATCGGTTTGTTGTTTGCTTGCAAAGCGATTAAAACCGGTCGCGAAGGGTTGCTCGAGCCGCTCGGGTGCCAGGGTCATCTGGGACGACCGGTCGGGCTTCATCCGGCGCGGTGTTAATCTTGGCCGTGCGCGCCCCGTTCGCTTCGGGAAAAGTTTGGTTTCGCTCACTCCGCATCCCTGTTTGTCTCGTTGTGCTTAAGAAGCTGTCGTAGGGATTTCCGGAGCAAGGATCGGAGCACGGATAAGGCTGGAAGTTGTACTTGCTTTTCGTAGCAAGAAGAGTGGCCATTGCAGCCGTGCACGAATGGGAATGGCTAGCGGCGATGGTGAATGACGCTCGAGCAGGGGGTGGCGCGACTGTTGGCGCTATATCCAGCGATGAAAAGTTAAAAGCGATGGCTTCCAACCATTGCAAGTGAATGGAACAAAAATAAGCTCAACTTTGCACGGAAGTCCGTTGCCTGGCAACGGCAATGCTCGGTGTCGTAGTGGCTGCTCGGGTGTTTGGCACGAAATAAACTTTTCTTTATCTGCTTTCGCGCTTTCGGTCGGTGCTTTCAGTGCCCGCGCTTGGAATGGAATAGGATGTGTCAGCACCGTGCTGGTTTGCAGTGATGCTGTGAAGATTCTGTTGTTTTTTTAAAGCATGTGTATGTTTTTGCGACGGCTTGCCAGTGGGTTGCTATCCTTGCTTTGTGCAAGGATGGAAGAAGACGCAAAACCACCACGGCAGTACTGTTTTCTGGTTATGAACCGGTAAAAGACGAAAGTTTGAAGAGCTGTCTGTCTTGTTGAAGCCGTTTTGTACGTAATAATAGAAATTCCTTTGTGCTTTTGTTTGGATCATCAAGTCTTAATTTTGTTAAGGTATATTTTTCTTATACCTTAATTTATTGCCAGAAATTCAATCATGCAACGGGAAACCCTCGCGGGACCATTGATAATACACTCGTACGTGTACGTGTTTAGGCATTGCACATTTGATAACTTTAAGCGTAAAACTGTGCACTGTGCTCCTGTGGTGGCCATTTAAGGGATCACGTTAAAAGTAAGCGCAAAATTTAATAAAAAGCAATCTTTTCCTACGTCGGCTGGAGACGCTCTCTCTCTCTCTCTTTCTCTATCTCTCTCGCTAAACACAATAACATCGCGTGGAACTATTCCCAGCGAAGCCATGCCATTGAAGCTTTTTGTAAGCTGCCCGTTTCGAGGCACCTAGCAGCCCGCCAGGATGCTGGTGATGTATGAATTATGCAGCAGTCGAAAGTGCTCTCCGTTATTAAATATGTAACGATCGGTGTGCTCGTACGTGGAATTTTGCGTTGTGCAAGTAAGTTCGGTAAAAGCTGTCGTTAAATAAGACTTAACCCATTCAGCCCATTCCCACAGTGTGCTACATTCTTAATCACACCGATTAGGGGCAGATAGTTGATGCCGCCGGCATGCGTGCTTTCGGAGGGTTGGGAGCACATTGAGCCACGCATAGCTGGTGTATTATTTCAGCCATTGACATTGCGCTCCGCTTTGTCAGTTTACAGTGGGAGTCTATCATCGCAGCAGCGGCTCACGATGGTACAGCAGAGTGCGTTGTGCCTAACCGTCCTACTGCTCGGCGTCAGCTACGGCATCATTGTGCCGTGGAAATCCTGCCCCGAGATAGTGATGGGCGACACATCGGACTACGATTGTGATCTGTGGAAGCAGATGTGGCGGCTGGTACCGTTCGCCCACATCCCGGGCGGTGCGAGCAGTATGACGCTGTTCCACAACCCGTACAGTGCGATTAGCTGCGTGTACTTTGATTTCTTCTGCCGCAAAGACTCGTCCATTCTGGGCGATCTGTACATGACGCCCGTGCGCAGCGAATCCCTGGTGTGTCCCGGGTTTAGCATCATGATCGAGGACAATGTGTGGCAGCTGCGGCTGCCCACGAATCCATCCGCGAAAGAGTGTCAAACGGTGGACCGGTGGCTAACGATGGATATCTTTGCCTATCGCCAGAATGACTACATCTTTGCGTACAGCTGCCGGCAGCGGGGCGAAAACCAGCCCGTCATCATCGGTGCCTGGATCCTGGGCGACATGAATGCGACGGAGCAGAAGCGCGCCAGCATACTGCAGGACACTCGGAAGCTGACGATGAAGATTCCCGGCTTCCGGGACGATTGGTGGTTCTACCCGAAGGCGTCAACTGTGTGCGAAACGAACGCGACCTGCGACTATCTCGCCAACTGCAAGATGTTGCCCGACGCACAGGAGATGCAGATCCCGCTGCAGGAAACGTCACCGATGATGTACCTGACGCTCGTGCCGGTAGGGTTTGTTGTGTTGGTGCTGTTCTGTTATGCCATTTTCAAGGCTCTTCGTGGCACTAAGGTGACGCCCACTTAAAGATATCCATGGGAAGAATTCCATGTTTCAACCTTGTTAGCACATGTACTTTATTTTTTAATTATTAAATTCTTTTATGACCACCACCTCACGGCTTGGATTTTTAGCAAACACTACCGCAATTACAGGCACACGTACTAACTTTAAAATGAATTAAACACAATTGCTTGATCGTGGTTACGGGTAGCGTTAATCAATTTAGAAACTCGGCAGCGGGCTCGCAACTTTCTTTTCCCCGAAATGAGGTCTTGAGCGCCTGCATCGCTTAGCTTTCTGTCTTTGCAGCGGCACCGCGAAAGCGGCAGGAAAAAGCAATACTATGCTAATTCTGAATATATCTGGCTGGCAGCGTTCCGTCTCAATTATCAGTTTTAATTTCCCGCTTTTAGCGCACAATTTCCGTCGGTTAATTATGCAGGTGACGTACGTCAAGCGGTAGTGCGATAAGCTAACTCGCTTTCTTTCGCGCGGTGATTTTCTACCGCCTTAAGAGCAAAGCAAAGAACCGATCGCACCGCAGCAAGCTAGGACCACGGAACGCTGCAAAGGGGACGCAGAAAACGCTTGGCAAGAAGTTGAAAAACTATTTCAAAAAACGAGCGTCATCAAAATGAAGGCATTCTTTTCCTTCGTCGTCTTAGTTGGGGACTCACTCTATCGTCGCGTGTTTTTTTTTATTCATCTTCTTTGTATCATCTTCCAAGCGAAAGTAAGGTAGCTTTTGCATCACATTTCAATCTAATAGTTCCATTACCATCCTCCATCTTCGCCTGCCGTTGTGCTGTCTACCGTTGCGGTGTGGTGGACCGGACGATGAAGAAGCAGTCAATTAGTTGGGCCGACGTGGCAAGATCTCTCAAGGTAAAGGTTGGGATCTTCTTTCCGTCCGTACCGAGACAGAGCGCTTATCAATGTCGTCCTAAGGCGACCGTACTCATCCACCCGACCAGGGCGGGAGAAAGGAAGAAAAATCAGCTAATTTAAAAATAATATCAATGATTAATTAATTCGACTCATTAAACTTTAAAATAGCTTTTTTTTTGCTGCCGGCTTTTTGCCGTCCACTGCTTCTGAAGCGAGATGTCAGCTGGTCAGTGGCTAGATTGGAAAAGCTTTCTGAAATTGAACGAGATTTTTTTTTCTTTCATGGCAAGAAGATTAACATCGTTCTGGTGGAATATAAAACTGTCCCGAGCGGTGATGGTGTTTCAAAGAAATGACAACAGCAACAGGGAAAGCTTTTGCGCTTTGCTAAAGGTAATTCTGAAGTAGAAAAATCACAAGGATCACGCTGTTCGATGGAATCCATTAATGAAGCGTATTTTTATGTTTGTCACGTAAGAAAAGAGCAAACTGAGTGCTGAAACAACATGTTTCTAGTAAAGTATGTTCTAATAAAATGATTTCAAAATGCATCAAAACAGTCAACAATAAAATGCAACTCACACAGTTACGATGACAAGCTTTTCGTTAGTTAGCCACATGGTTGCCGCGAAGAAAAGTTACGTGACAAAAGCTCAAAATGGAACCTTTTTTCATTAGTGCGGTTTTTTTTTATTTGTTCATCTCAAGTTCGCATCGTTTTAGTGCTGCTACGGCAAACCCTGCTCAAACAGTCTAAAGACACTCAAAGATGCATTTCAGGGTGAAATTCTTCATTATGGCTTAGCGATCACAATGAAAGTGCACTCTTGCAGCACGGAACAGCGAACAGCATTGATGAAGTGCCAACGGCTGGGCAACGGAATGGCCGCTCCTTCCGGGACGAAGGACGCAGCGTAAGACTGCCAAAGTGGAACAGCGAAGCCAGCTTTCACGGAAGCTTTCTGGCACCGAGTTGCCCCTCATCTTTGCCATAAATTGTTTGCGCCTCATCGCTCCGGGGGCTCTGTGTTGTTTTCGATAAACGTCTGGATCGAACGTTGAAAGGAAGCTTAGGGGATAGTTTATGTTGGCGTTCGCTTGAAAGCTGCAGTATGGGCCAGTGCTAGGTTTGTTGCTAGGTTGCGGTTGGCTAGTAATGAAGTTGGTGAACTGCATGAAACAATGTTTTAGACTTTTAGCAGCTTTGCTTCCAACTGGGAAGGGCCACCGAGGAAAATTGCTCTCCTGCAGTACTTGATCAACTGCTCTTAGAGGAAGCACAGTATCTAAACCAACATATCGCAACATACGATTCCTGTTGACATAGATTTCTGTTTGAATGTAAGATACACACTCTTCCATATCGAAGGGACCAGTTACTAATATGCTCATCAGAGATAAACCTTTCCTAACAAGAATAGAATGGAATGGAGAGAAAAAAATCGTTATTGATGAAGCAAATAAGCATTCTCCTTTTGGGAACAGTCACACCAAAACCCCAAAATAATGTTGACAAAAAAGGAGAATAAAAAAAACCCGCAACCAAACATCAAATAAGACTGTGAAACCTTTTTCTTCCGTTTTCTTTTCCTGCCGTGTTGTGTTTGTTTGTGCCCGACCCGTTTACTGATCGTTTTATGCTTTGTTAGGCGAGGCAAACGAGCATAAATTGTCCTCCGGCAGGGGTCCGGCACACCCGTACACAGGCCCGTAACAGGGGTTCCGTGCTCCATAATGGGAAGAAAATCGGTCACCAAAAATGTGTCGCAAAAGGGTTACAGGTACAGGTTGGTCGTCTGCTTTGCCATTTTGCGCTCTCATGGGATAAGACGTTGGCTCCCAGTTGGCCTTTGGGCTTCTGTTTTCTCTATTGTTGCACTGTTTCTCGAGCTTCTTTCTTTCCTCAAACACACATGAGGCTGGAGTCGGCCCACGGAACGGAACAATCGCTTGCTAATGATGTACAAAGAAACAAAGAGCCGGGTCCGGATGGTTCAATTTTTTCCGCATGTTTTGCTCGTCAATTTTTACTCCCCGGTTGGCTGGCTGGTGAGGTTCGACCGGTTTGAACTGGTTGCAGTGTTTGCTTTGCCCATCGCACGGACTAGCAAACTGCCCCAAGACGCAACCGCCATCACTTGTGAGAAAGGGTCATAAATGTGAAGGGCAGGCCGGATAAGGTAGCGCCGGTCACAATGCGAAGGACCTGTGAAAATGGAAGGATAACGATGACAGTGCCGATGATGGGCCATGGGGCAACATTTCGCAACGTAGGGAAGTTTATGTGGGACCGTTTTGGGTGTATGTGTGTGTGAGTTTGTGTTGGAAGTGTTTCTTTTTTTTATTTCTCGTCGAAAGTTTATGCGGTTTCGGGAGACGAGCGGACCATGTGGCTATGCACAATGATGACATGACAAATGATGAAAATGGCATTCGCTTTCGGTACGGGTTTTTTTAGGATCGTGGGGAGGGTGAAGTGATAAGCATTGTGAGGATGGATGGGATACGTTAGTGGATTGTTTGTTTGTATTTTTTGTAGCCCATTGCAGCGCTAGTTTTGCGGAAGCTGTTTCGCGTATTTGCTAAACTCATACATCATCGTGCAAACCGCACGCAAGAAACGGCACTACTCTTGATGACACTATATCTTTCAGTTGGTAGACAGTTTATCGCAGTTTTTTGGTGGGGCTAGCAAACAAAACGGGTGGTTTCTCTCATCAATAATTTTCGATGAAACTGTCATATAGTCGCGTCAATTATGGAGTAATAAAGGATGTTAGATTTATGAAGGAATCGAAAATAATACTATGCACCGCCAAGTATCAATTTAGAAATTCAAATACCATGTTGAACAGAAAACTATGAGGTGTAGAAATGATAAGGCTTAGAAAACAAAATAAACTGAAGAAATAGTAGCATACGATAGGCTAGTTAGTACCAAAAATGTTAGTTTTATTATTTTATTATCAATATACCAGCCTTGTTGGGAATGTTTCAAAACATAGTAAACGTAAATAATACTATCATTAACAATTTCTAAATGGCTGCGCACAAAAAAAATCTGTAATACCGCATTGACCTGAGGTACACATGTAAGAATTACTAGATTACATGTACCAATGAAAATACAATGTTGTATCATATTTTGTAAATAAATGTAGTACAACTACTACTATAAACCATCCATCAAAGGACACCCTTTGTGTTCAGGGATTAATTTAACAGGAATATTTTTTTAATTACTGTCACGTTGTGCTTCTGACAGCACAGAACAAAGGGTAACATAATTGTGTTTCAGTTTCATATGATGAGCACGTCATACAAAATCAAAGCAATCAACAATTTCCTGCTATCATTCTGGACTGGACATTAAATTTATAATAATTAACATTGCTTTAAAAAAAATGGCACAGCTCACATTATGAAGAGTAACTCACACAGTTCTGCTAAACGCTTTCATCGCCCACCAGTTCATAGTATTCAGCTCAAAACTTATTTCATAATCATCCCACGCGCGAAATCACGCATCATCCGTGCCGAAAATCGCCAACACAAATTAAAAGTGAGTGATAACTGAAAATGGGCATTAAAAAAAGGAAACAACTTATTTCTGCCTGTTAATGAAAAACAATCGGGCTACTGAAGCAAAAAAAAAAATCAAATACAATGCGCCGAGCAGCGAACACCGGCGACAATGGTAAATTATAAATTTCCATCAGCACCAAAGCTGCCCGGCCCTGGGTGGGTAATTTATCATAACGCGAATCAACAGATACAGGCGAGGACCAGCGCCAGTCCGAACCCGGCATAGCTTCTTATGCTCGTTGCACATCCATCTTCCGTGTACTACCGTGCCCGAAGAGCCAGAACCTTAGCAGTCGGTTGGAGTGAGCAGGCAAACGGTTCGGTACATAAATCTTGCACCGTGGCTTAAATCCTCGAAGGCTGCCGGGAAGCGACGACCAAAATCGTGCGGAGATGTCCAATATTGCACAAGCGCGGCGAGGGGACGTCACGGTGATGGTGAACATCGCATAATAAGAAAGTAGCGCACAATCGTCTTAGTGGCAGTAATCTGCTTACACGATGGCATCATTATTCAGTCACTGTGGGCGATTCGGCAATACAGTGAACGAGAAGCTGCGGCGGTGACGCTTGCCTGTCCACGTGGCTGGCAGGATACAATGGTGCCTCAATGGAGGGTCACGATTAGCTGCCAACCGCCGTGGAAGTTTGACGCTGAAAAGCTGCTCAGATAGGTAACGATATGAAGAGAGCTAGAGTGAAAGAACAGAGAAAAATGTTTACCTATATGGCGATGGATATTAAAAATAGCTCATGCAAAAGGTGGATAAACGTAATCACAAAACCAACATCGGTAAATACCCACCCAGAAGAGCCCATTTGGGCCGATCAGGGAACTTTGGTGATTGATATTTATGCTACCGGTTGCAAGTGTAGGACAGTGATTAAGCACATTCACACTCGATTAGCTGCCTACAGATGATGGGTGATATTTCCTGGAAAAGCAAATCAAAAGCCGGATTAAGAGTGTAATAATTAATATGTTATGCACCTGTTGGCAAATGATATGTTCATGAGAATTCTACAATTAATACCCATGAAACTATGTTTTGTGCTTCCACTAGCAACAAAAAACGATACTCCTTGTATTAAGTTTATCATGGCTTGTGGATTGCATAACGACAGGCGTTTTGAATTATGTGTTGCATTATTTCAGGGAACAAATCAACATTATTCACTTGCTGCAATGACTATGCAATAATACAACAATAAAGCTGAGTTCTCTAAAAAAGAAGGTTCGATGCTAACAACTTACCATTTGATGGTTCTCAGCATTATCATTTATGATTTAAGTTAAAGGTCGTTCCAAATACCGCACATTGAGCAGTGTGTGTAAACGAACCTCGACCCAACATGTCTGCTTGCGTGACTAGACCAAAAGACATTCACCATTTGCTCCCTGTCTCAATTGCTGCCCACAACCTAAGCTATCACTACCACAGGGGAAAGAAAATTATGTGTCTATGAGAGAGTAAGTGCAAGCAACCGGATACCGAAAAAGAAGCGAACAAAAAAACACTTCACGAAGCGCCTGCTCCACACCGGAGCAACCGGAGATGGTCTGGGTCAAACTGAAACGGAGCATCACGACGCAGTTGACTCTGTGCCTGCAGGGCGAAGGATGAAGAATGGCTCAATATTTTCATAACGTAAATTGAATTTAATTGAAATTTATTTACGCCATTTCTTCCGGTGAAGGCACACCCGTTTTTGGGACCGGGTGGAACCCTACTCCGGAGATGATTTGAGGCAATGTGTGTGTGAGAGAGAGTTTTTTTTTTATCTGCT
Organism: Anopheles arabiensis; assembly: GCF_016920715.1. NCBI lineage: Eukaryota > Metazoa > Arthropoda > Insecta > Diptera > Culicidae > Anopheles > Anopheles arabiensis. Next base: position 13,274,309 of record NC_053517.1, read on the forward strand.
CGCACTCTGCTCTGGATGGTGCAACGCATCATTGCTGTGCCTTCGAGAAAATGGAGATCCTTCCGCATCGGATCATACACACATGTGCGTGTGTGTGTGTGTGTGTCAGTATGTGTGAAGGAACGTTTTTACCATATTCACATATTGATAATGGTTTAGTGTAGGATGGCAAGCGATAGGACACAGGCCAAGCCCGGGGACAGCATCGCTTTCCCGAAGGGTACGGTGCATGAACGTTGCGTCTACTATTTATCCGCTCGCTTTCGCTCCACAGCTTTTCCCCGAGTGTGTTCGTGTGTCCTTGTGGTAGAAGCACTCCTGGCTCGATTTACTCCACATGGATAATTTATGGGCTGTTTATACTTGGCGCTGGGTGCCGCAGCACCGCAGCTTGCATTCTCTTCGCATAGCGTATCGCAAGGGAGAAGGGAACGAACTCTTCGGATATGAATTTCTAACATCTTATCGTACCCGGGTAACCGGGCCACTGGAACATCCAGCGGTTGATGGGAAGTGAGAAGCATTAAAAATGCATGCGTACCAGAGTGTACTGGTACTGAAGCAATTAGACAGATAGGCCTGGCAGTGCCGGGTAGAACGATGGAGAGCAGATTCCAACTGCCTACTGACTGACTGCTAATGACTTACGACTAATCAGATGAATTACAGCTCAATATTGTAATGTTCGCCGACGCAGTAAGTTATTAATTGATTTAGAATGAAGCAATCCGATTTGTGTCGAGGAGCAATAGAGTAGCTGTTGAATTATGGATTTGCAGAAGGAGGCTACTACTGTTGAAGAGTTTAAGTAGATGGCTCAAGAACGATACGTTTGTTTTATTGAGATTGTTATTGCATTTTCAAAGGTAGGTATGTATCTTGTAATACGACACTTAATCCCTCTTTGGAAGTTAAATAATCACATCGTACAAACACCGTAGTCACTCTGTGCACTTGCTTGAGCGTCTCTTTATCTCTAATTTTTCTCTCTGTCTCTTTCTCACTCGAACCAAATTACATTTGCCAACCATTTCGACGAACACTCAATTAAAGTAATTTGCCCCCACACTCACACACATACAACCATCGGTGCATGTGTGTCCACGAGCATCACATTCCGGTTGGAACATATTGGAATCAGCTCGGAGCCATCTCGAAGCTCGGCTCGGTGCGATGCGGTGCAATATGGTTGTAAGTGAAACTTTACTCCACACCAAATGAGAGACAAGAACTTTGAAATTAGCTGTATAATCATCCAGCTGGAATCAAGCGCAAGCTACACTCAGGGGTAGTGCATTTGGATGGATCCCTCACCCTTTTTCCCTCGACACGATGGCCGCCGTCCTTGGACCGTAGTAGCTCCGTCTGACATTCCACTTGCAGATCCAGGCACAGACACAGGGATGCACCACAAAAACACACATACACACACGTCGAGAGGAGGCAGGCCGAGGTCGAGTTGCAGGTGGCCGAAAGCCATCGAACGCACGCTGCTCACAAAGAAAGGCTCCAATCGGCTGTGACGGTATAAGAAACTGCGAAGCTTCCGGAACAGAACAGCACATCCCCCGAACGATGCTTTCTTCCCGACGGCGGGACGTTAGGGAAGAGTAGTAAAATTTAATTGAAGCTAATTAAATGTAATATAATGCAGTGCACGGACACGGCTCGGACGGCCGACGGTGACGGTGTGTGGGCGGACAATGGTTTTAACTTCATTTGGAGCAGCACCGGTTCGGCGTCTTTCGTCAGCTCGTTGGAAGAAATGGTCTCTTCATTATGAGTGAGCGGATGCGGTATCAGTGATCAAACAGCTCATTCGCAAGCTTTGTTTGCCTGCTGCGCTACCGTTGAAGGCCAAGGAGCCTGGTGAGGGCAGATGCAGTGGGTTGTAGGAAGCAAGAGGAGAGGTTTAATGTTGCGCAGAGTACTAATAAGAAAGCAGGGCAGTGAGGCGATATAAAATCGCACTGGAATAGATGTTAATGGGAGGACGTTACAAAATATCGGTCTAAATTATGTGCTTTATTTGATCAATGATTTAGTACTGCTGTTGTCGGTTCGTGATTTATGAATGATTCAAAAAATCTACAAAAACCCTAAAAGTTTTGCAATCTTTATGGCATACAACATGTAATTCTAAGTTTTTCCTCAAACACATAATATATTTTGTACAATAAATAAGCGCATGGATGTGAATCAAACAAGTAAAATCAATGTTTCTCTATCGCTTATCCCTTTCTCAATAGACTTACTGCTAATTTATTTAAATGTGTATCATACCTCTAAATCATGTTTGTTTTTTTCCAATTTCCGTAACCAATTTGCCAGGGAAACATTATTTAAGCTTCAAAATTACTTTTATTTCAAGCGCAAAAAATGCCTTGTTACCTAATAACAGCACGTCCCAATAATGTCTTTCACGATGCAAAAAGCGTAGGTCCTTGCTGATTATTATCAGGTGTATGCAAATTTGCGTTCGCTTCAAACTTTTCTTTCCTAAACTTTCAGGTGTGGCATGAACGATAGAACAAAAAGAGCGTTTTCGGAACAAGACAAAAAACGCAAACACGTATCATTCCGTACGCCGTCGTGATGGGAAAATGGTGTAGAATGTTGATTAATTTATCAAACGAGCACGAGCGTAATCGAAGCCAGATGGATTTGTTGGAAGCGGTGATAGGAAATGTAGATAAGGAATCGAAACGAAAAAAAAGCTCCTTCCACAAATGAGCAGCATTAGTATCACGTTAGCGTAGTAGAGTTTTGTTTCTGTATTCCCGGAATGTTTGGTTTGGTGTTTTTCAATACGGAGAATTTAGTTGGAATGTAAAGTTTCGGAGAATGCAGGTAGTAATTTCATTTCCGTAATCGTGGGGGTTATTTTTAATGAGCTGAATGCTGTAGTTGCCCCAGCTCGAGACAACAACAGCAAAACATTGGAAATAATACCGTGAACGCAGAGTGGTAAGACACAGCTCAGCAGCAGCCGTGCGTTGCCTCCTCGGAATTAATATTTACATCACACACGTCACGCGTAACGGAAAAAAGCTCAGCCCAAGGACTCGTTGCTGCATCCGTCACGTATCCATCAACATGGTGAGAGGGGGGAGGATGGATTGCAAATTATTTAAACTATTCATATTGCATCTGGCTAAGAACGGGGGGTTACATCAGCAGCGGTACCAGCTATGCAGAAGATGCACTTTCCTTCCATCCGTTGTATTACGGCATGATCTATTTTTTCTATGGTACGACCTCGTTGGTTGATCAACCGCCTCCCAATGTCGATGGCTTCGTTCGTCTTCGGTTGCTGTGACAATCATATAGGGAGAAAGTGTGACAGAGCGAGAGAAAGACTATCCTATGAGCAATTGGTTGAGTCGTGTGGTATTTTTTTCTTATCTCTCTCTCTCTCTGGCTTTCGTTCGAAAGTTCCAGCTGTAGTGAACAGGCCCGTCGAAAAATGTTCACGGCCGGGGACGCTTACAAAGTGCCATTTGTATGCTGCTATCGGCGTGCCACTATCGCAAAAAGTTTCCCCCTTTATTGTGCCCAACAACCATGCGGGAAATTGGAACAAAAGCGGTCTGTTCCCGGCACTGCCGTGCGCTCGCCGGCGAATGGAATGGACTGAGACGCAACTAGGCGCAGCAGAACCACCACCGGATATAGGCTTGGGAATTGATCAGGGCTCGCATCTTACGTTCTTTTTATTGTTGTTGAGCTATTCGTTCGAGGATATTTTTTCGTTGCAAATGTTCTCTTTCCTTTTAGCGTTCGCTCTACACACTTGGTTCTGAAATGGTGGATCAAAAAGGGAAGATCGGTGCAGGAGAAGGCACCGCCCCCTTGAAGACAGCATGCTGCAGAAAGCCCTCCGGAGTGGAGCTGAATTTTTCATTTCGATTGATTCAATCATTCATACCTTCATTTGCTGAAGCTCTTGTTTAGGGCCGTAAGGCTGGCTGCACGGTTGAAGGAGAGATGGAGATGCCAAAAGCATATGACGGGCATGTGTTGAGTGGGTGGATGTTTAGCTCGGGCTAGGGAGAGGACGTTTAACGTGGGTGAAATGAAAAGCGGTGCAGGCAGCTGGAAAACGAAAATTCCAGTACGATTCAATGCAATGAGTTTGAAGCGACGATGAAAGAAGACGCATTACGATGATGAAACAAGTAGCACAATGTGTATATTTCGTAAAGTTTATGAACTTTTTTGGAAGGAATATAGAAGAATATATATACAGAATCTAGTTAAGCAGCACTATGTAAAAGGACGAGTGAATTGATTGACATTTCAATGGCTATGATATAAAAAATATTTGTTTCAGGAATTATTGTGTGTTTTTAATATCCAATTCGTTCATTCCAAGAGCCGTTTGTAGGTCTTCATTTTAGATAAGCATCCATTCAACATCGCTAGACGAAACAAAGACGATACGGAGCGGGTTTTCCGTTCGCATTAGGTGTGGATGGAAAACTTTCAACACCCCCCGAGTGCAACCGCTTTTGAACCGTTCGCCGACAGTGCGCCGAAACAGCAACAGAGCATCACAAAGCAATATGAAATTTTATGTATAGTTTAGCGAGTTGGTCCGGGATACCCGTACCCGATCAGGTTGGGACGCGCTCGCCGATGATTTCATTATTGAACGAGGTGTGAGAAAGCGATAGTGGCACGTTGCAAATTTGATGAGTAATTTCGTTCGTTCCTGCCTCGTTTTGTAGCAGGGCAAAGCTGTTCACCACACTCTCCGTGGTTCCGTCGAGCATATGGTGTGTGGATGTGTGTTGCAATGGACGGCCGCTGGAGTTTGAGGGTTAATGGTGGGTTGTTGATGAGGGATTTCGGGATATCAATAAATGATGTTGAAAGTTTTTTGTGTTTCGAGTGCAGCTCTCCCTGACGGGGGGCGGTGGGCGAGTGAATTGATGGACGCGTTCAATTGAATTTAGTAATCGTTGCTCTTATTTTGTGCAAACGGGAGCTGTGCAATGGTTAAAAAAAAACAAACAAAAATAAAAACAACTCATGAAAATGTAAACGAAATGATAGATTTACTGTTTTACCGAATCCGTGCAGTGAATGGGATGAAATGGATGGAATTTTCTTACAAAGTAGATGCAGCTTAATTTCATTAGTTAGCGATTTCGATGAAAAGAGCAAATCTTGTTGGCGCAATTCATCCGGTTTTTTTGGAAAGTGTTGTTATTTTTATACTTTTTGCGTATCTACGGTTACGATGAAAATTGATTGAAAGAGATGGAAATAAATTGATTCGATGGCACACAAATTAGGGCCAAGCGACACACATTTTTTTTATTGTAGCCGTTCACACATTAATGTGCCCAAATGTTTGCCGGTGTCAATACGATTCGAACGCCAAATTGGAGAAAAAATCGCAAATGCAAAAACTTCTTGGAAAAGAAAGAGCATTGCCAATTCCGAGGAATGAGGTTGCGAATTAAAATAATTGTCTATCTAACGCACCGTGTCTGTTGAGCTTTAGGGCGCGAGGGGATAGCGAAAGAAAGCTTAGGGGAAGGTAGGTAAAGACGGACACTGCGGGTAAGATGGACACTTCTCATAAATGCATGAAAAAGGTAATTTTCTAGTAATTCAACAATGTAGAATCCAAACTGAAGGTAAAACAACACATTTGAGAACATTTTTGACATAATATATATAAAATTGGTTAAATCCACGAACAAAACAAATTTTCAATCATGTGCACCCTTGTGGATCTAATTTGACTACTACCAATCTTAAGCTCTACAACTTATATTGTTTATATTTCCGGAAGTTTTATTTCATGAATGGGTTGTCGCGATCATTAATGAAAAAAACTGGCGAAAGAACGAGAATAAAAGCAATACAAAATATTGTTTTTTGGTGGTTTAAACATTCTGACACCAAAGCGGGAAAGACGGACACCTTGTTGTAGGGAAAGATGGACACCGAATTTATTGATTTTTTTACTTCTTAAATCAATTGGTGATGAATATATCAAATATCAAATACCTTACATAAGGGTATACCGAAGCTATAAATCAATCAGCAACTAGAAAAAGTATTGGAATAAGCGAGAAATGAAACACCGGTCAAAATAGTAGCCACTCGTTATGCTATTACTCGCTCGACGCTGATGAGGCGCTTCACGAAATCCAATATCTTCTCATGAATTGGACAACTTTAAGCAATAAAAAGATGAGGCATTAATATGACATTGTTCAGGAATAGATGAGAAATTCTATGGGATTACAAAAATCAAATGTTGAATTTTGACATGGTGGAAAATGGATTAAACTATTAACAAGTCCCTCATAAATACTGGGGTCGTGGGCTTTTTGCGGAGTAATTTCCTAAATGGAAGTTCTAGACTGTTGTTCTGTAAGCTGGAGCAACGTCAGCTGTAAGTGCGCGATATGTCAATAATGCTTTAGATGCTGCATTCTACGATATATTACAAGCGCCGTTTACAATTCCTAAATTCATGGCTGAATGAATCGCCGTTGCAATAGACCAAGAATTGGTTTATAAACGTACCAGGACGTGAAAAGCGATAGAATTTGTTAAAATATTGTAAAACTCTTCACTTTCTAACCTTTTCTACAGGTGTCCATCTTACCCTTCATGGTGTCCATCTTGCCCACATCAGGTGTCCGTCTTACCCGAACATTTCAAAACTGCACGAAAAAAAACATGTTTTTCATTCATGAAAAAAACGCAAAATTCGATGGAAACTTAAAAGTTTTAACACATTTTCTGATAAAACATGAGAGTAAGATAATGTATGCGCATTTTCATGGTCGTTGCACTTATATATCTCCAGATTTTTACCATTTCCTTTAACGTGTCCGTCTTTACCTACCTTCCCCTACAAGTAGCAGCGCGCCGATGCGTTGGTGCCGTATTTTCCTTTCGGCGAATTCGAATGCCATTACACATGGCAGCATTCGGGCGGTATTGCTTTTGGGCTAAATTAGGCACGATTCAAGATTGGTGCCTTGCCCGCCGTAACACGATCCGGGCAACGGTCATGATTCCCTGTTTTTCGCATTTGGGCGATAATTTCTTTTCGAATCTTCAGGCAAACGGAGTGTGTGTGTGTGTGTGGTGCGAGAGTGAGGAAGAGTGGTGTAAAAGCACTCGATGGCGCACGTCATCCATTGGTGTGTGTGTGTGTATGTTATTTGATTAGAATTTATTGACTTTGGGTTGTGAATTTTTAAAGCCGCCAGTGTAACAGTGTAGAAGAATTGATGGTTTGTTTTTTGCTGTTTATTGACGGCTTGCTTCGTGTTTCTTTTTTTTCGCTGTTGCTGGCACTGCCGTTGTGTACCTTCTGTGTGCACTTCTCTTGCCATTCTACCATTGCCATGGTTATTTCACCATTTTGCCAGTGTGATGCTGATCTTTTGATGCTTTTTTGCACGCGTTGCTAATGCCGCTGCTAAGTTCACGGGAGCACTTTAACCTTGCCAGATGAGTGGAGGCTGCCCGTGCGAAGACTCCGCTGGAGTGGCAGCAGGTTTGCTGGCCGTGCGACAACTGGCAGGGAGGGGAAGAGCGTGCGGACGCAGCACAAAACAACCAAGCGAACAGCTAAGTAAAAGAAACACACTCACACACACACACACACACACACACACACACACACAGAAAACAACACACTCCCAACCGTACAACGCATCCATCTTACTTGCTGGCAGCGTCTTGTTAACATGGACTTTTTCTTGTTTCCCGCTAAATCAAGAATAAGGCGCCCTTCGGTGAGTTTTGCGAAATTTCGCTCCATCTTGCTGGGAAGCAGGGACGCTCCGATGAAGCTTCGCCACGCGGAAGGCGCAAAAAGGGAAAAGAAAAACACCATTCATCTTGGGCAGTGTGTGTGTGTGCGTTAAAAAAGTGGCTGGTGTTGCGAAGAGGTTTTTAACTCTACGGTGGGGAGAAAATTACGTGGGAAGATAAGAAAGTGTGGCTAGGCACGGGGTAAGCGGGGGAAACCATCGTACTGCAGCCTCCGTACTCGAGCAACCGAGCAACTGTGGAGTGAAAAACAGTGGGTAGAAGGTGGGCTGGAAAAAGCGAAACACAAAACCACCCGGCCGAAGAAAACCACGAAAAAGAATAATAAATTCACCAGGTTTTGTGAATGCCTCCATCGCAAAACCGGATGGTCGGTGAAACTGATTTTGGTCCGCCGTGGGAAGTGAAAAGCTCGCGGATGGTAGTGTGCGTTATTTTTTTCTCTTTCTCTGTCTCTCTCTCTAGCTGTATGGTTTGATGTTTTAAGAACTTCTGGGTACGTGTGGGAGCGCGAGTACCGCCGGCGTTCGATGATTCAATGGTTTTGTTTAGTTTTTACGCTCCACCCCATGCTGACCACCACGTGCTTAACCACCAGCTGTGTTGGCATTGTGGCGGGCGGGCGGGAGTCAGATTTCCGAAAGCGTTTAATAAGGCAGTAGGGCTTCAGCGATGGATGGTTTCGTTACCCTGCAAGTTCATAAAACGTATCGCCGCATCCGACGCTGCGAGGGATCGTGTGTTTTTTTGTTTTGTTTACAAAGCACAATCCGGTTCGAAGGACCATTCCTACTCGCTCGCGAGACTCTACGGCATGCTCTTGTTCAAACGGTTAGTAGCCATTGGTTTCGAGTAGCCTAGAGCGTGACGATGAGGCATGGTTTTGCAATTCATCTAAAACAAGTCTACAAGTATTTTCATTGCCATTCGTGTAACAATAGTCGTCGATGGCAATGGAAAGGTTTTCAAAAAGCTTTCAAAAGGCATGGTATTGTTTGGAGAGAAAAAAAAAAACTATGAATTGGAACGAGTTGGTCACCATTTGCAACATCTTTGCTGATTATGGACAAACTAAGAAGATGTGTAGAGAAGGTGCATACTCTTTTAATACTCAATTTTGTATTTTCCTTCATGTTTTAAATAAAAGGACTCATACAGAACGAATCGATTGATATTGAAACGGTTTCTGTGCTATGATACAAAACACTTTGTCTTTTTCTATTGACACCTCCGCTCCGAAATTCTTATCAAGTTGTTAAACCAATATTGTCATAGTGGCGTTCAATTTGGAGCACTCTCGCCCTTACACCGAGTGGAAAGAGAATATTTAAGTGTCGACAGCGTTCTTCATAAATAATTAGTATTTTATTCATCGTCCGCACGTGCCCGACCGAAGACAGGAGAGCAGTTAAAATAGCCAGTAGCCACCTTTGCATTCGCAACAATCACGCGATGGCTGTAATTGTTTCGTCACTCTTAATTGCTCCGGCGGCTTAGCAACGGCCACGGCTCCCACTACTGTTCTCGGATCACGCCATCCAAATTGCAAACGAGACTCTTTCCACCCAACCCTGCCCAACCCTGCGGTTGCTTCCTTCGCACTAAACAAAAAGCGACCCGTTTTCCAAGCAAAACGGAGGCCGCCATCACGCTCTCCGCTTCGGAAATGGACATTAGTTCATTTGCCTGCCACGCACAATGGAGGGTGCCGGCCCATCATGGTGGCGTGATACAAAGCATCCGCCCGGCCAGCGCCAGCACGCTGGTAGAAATAATTTCCTCGTATAAATCTTGCCAAACTTTACGTTCGAGCAGATAAGGGAACCATTTGACATCGGAGCGTAGCCCGGACCTTTGCCCGGGGGTGGGCATCGCGCCTGTTTCGGTCGTGTCCCGCGTGGGTCGTTCGGGCCGGGGTAGTTGCTCCGATGCCGCCGGCTAGTCCGTGTGCGTGTGCGCCGGGGCTTGGGGGTTGAGAAAAATTAATTTTAATATGATCTCACTGCGAGCGCGATAGCGTCAACGCAGGTCCGAGCAGGGCGTGGTGTGGCGCTTTGTGCCGCTGCGGCTGTGTCGGTTTTCACTTTCAGCACACCGCAGACGGCACTGTTCGGGCGGGCCCCGGCGGGTGCCACACCAGGTGTGGCGGAAAGCTGGCCACCGAGCGCTGGGCCTCGTTTCATCTTATCGCAATGGCCACCATCGGAAACGGTTCGACGGTTGCCCGGATAGAGCACGCGGGTGCACCGCTCGGGTGTCTCCGACGACTAACGAGTGAGCGTGCAATGTTGTTAGCTCGGGTGCGGACGCCTAGAGCTAGCATCTACCCAGCGCCATCGCAGCCGCACCAAAAACCAACCAAAGGTAGTTAACGTGTAGTAAGGGCTTTGATGTTGGGTCGCATGTTGGCACGGTGTGTACTGAATGCGACCAGCATCAACGAGAGCTTGTTTCTTAACCGATGGAGTTGATTTTTTCGTGGAACCGGAGACACTCCATTCGACGGCTTCACATGGCGCTTGTTGTCGGTCGGTCGGTGCTGTATCGTTGCCCCGGCACTTGGCAACCCGTGTCGCACACTTCACTCAATTTCGCTCGCACATGTTGGGACCGTTGCCGTTTGCCTTTTCAACACTTATCAGAAAATTCCAATCGCAGCCAAGTTGCCGTGTGACTGAAATATGCTCGGAATGTTATCAGCCGTAATAAATCACATGGGGCGCACCGGAGTAAAGTTGGTTGGTAAGAGGTAAGGTTTTTACTTCGTTCGGCAGCTGTGCGGATGCGCCTAGGAAGAGGACTTTTGTAGTGCCGAGATGGCTCCGCCGGTTTTACTCACCAAGGCGATAGCCATCTATTTGTGAAGTGCACGTTTCTCAGCGGGCATTGATGTTTTGGCTTTCGTCCGTGCGGTAAACAACGTTGCAGCTGACGAATGAGAACGATTGGCCTTACCGTATACGGTTGGTAATTTGGGGAAACATCATCGACTGATGTGTTAAGGTATTTGTAAAGCTGCATACAAATTAAAGTCACAGCTTGATATTTGATATACCTTTCAGTCTAACCGCTGAAAGGTATATCAAATAAAGTGTTTGAATATTTGATACTAATTTGGTATACATTAGCTGGCTGTGCTGTTCCTATCATTAAGGATGATTAATGCGCATGCAGAACATCTTTTTTCTGGGAGAGAATTTTTCTTTGCAACAATCTATTCGTATTACATATACTCGAATAACTTTATTCATATACAAGTTATGATTTAGTTTCGATGGTTAGCTTCCTTCATTAAATAAACGATAATAACTTTGACAAACACAAGTTTGTTTGTTTATTTTTCCTATCTCATTGCTAGAATAGAAGTCTGCAAGTCTAGAATACAAGGAAATTTCAACAGATATCATTGAATCTGTTTTCATTATTTGGAAAAAATCGTCTTTTTAGCATATTTAAACCATGGCACGGCGCTCCATTGCACAAGCTTTATTCTTGAGTGGCCTATTACGGAACGACATAGATTCTCCTGTGCTTCGTTCGAAGATCCCGATTTACAATCCTCCGCGCGCGCTTCGCCAGCGTGATTTTTTACTCATTTCCGCCAGACGAACAGGGTATATGGTGCAAGCGATCCCTTACTACAATGCTTCCTATTTTTCAATAACGTTTCCTCTTCTTTTGACTTCTACATTTCCCTTCAATCCCTTCGTCAGCTCTTCATCCAGTCTTTCGACTCTTTCCTTCCTAGTCCTCATTAGTCCTTTATTGTTTTGTGTCTGAGTGCCCAATCTGCCACAAGCCTATTGTATGACCTAAATCTATTAAAAGTCGCGTTTCATATGTTGTTTAGTTCTAGTTTAGTTAATATAGTAATTAAGTTTCATGTATGTAGCCCTGTAGGCAGATATATTAAGTTCAAATAAATAAATAAACAAACAAACAAATTATCCTGAATTGAATTTGACTATGGGAGTTGCTTAGAGAGTTGCCTGAAAGGATTTACTTTCAACTTGATAATCAGTTTACATACCTTTAGGCGCGGGGCACAACCTGCCAATAAATACGATCGTTTCAAATAATTAAAGTATCATTATGTCTGTCAAAGGTTCTTTCTATTTTATCATTGGTTTTTATACAATTTCCAAATAGCAATCAAACTTTATAACTATCTCAAAACAAGTGTTAAACTTGATCATTTGAAAATGCAGAATTTATTCGAATTTAAATCTCCCTCCAGATCGAACTTTCGGCGCCTGGTGAAGCTCGACACTGGGTTGGAAAACAAATTGTAAATACCGCACTGAATAATACGCTGCAACTGCTCAAAAAGCCATTCCACTCGCTCGATTTACATATTTAATGTAAAACCACAATCTCGGCACCCCCCAAACCACAACCAGAGACACACGCACATCCGTCCCTCTTCCCGCTGCACACACACACACACATCGCACATAAAATAAAATAAACGATTAATCGCTTGGGACAATATTTAGCTGACCCATTAATCTTCCCGCAAGCCACTTCGCCGGTCCAGGCTTCACACATTCCAGCCCCTCCCCTCACCCACCCAGCCGCAAGGTCACATCGAGCGAGCGAAAAAATTAAGTTAACATTATCAACTTTTCCGGCTGTAACGCGAAATTGGCCCCCCGCCGCATCAGGGACCGCACAGGGCGAGGGAAAAAATAAATAAACTGCTCACCAAACACGGTGCTCCGCTGGCGAGAAAGGTCCGGGCACGCCGACGACGGGCCGATATGGGTGAAACCAGTGGTGGTGCCGTACGTATAGTCTCACGCGCGTTGTCCCGGTACCGTGGCGTGCAGCGCCGCAGAACAAGACGAAATTGGTCTCGCGGTCGCGCTGGGTCGTTCGGCTTGCATTGGGCAATTTATGGCCTATTAGAGAGATTTATACACTATGACAAAACTTGCCCCGGACTTACGAGCCGGCGTGGGAAGGGTCGTGAGGTTGCGGAAAGCGGGATCGGGTCGGTTTCAATTGGTTACAAGGGGCAACCGCGCTACTTGGTGCGTAGTGGCCGAACCTGAGCTGCCCGGAGCGGGGAAAAAATACGACCCCGGGCAGGATCGTCCACCGTTGTGGCCGCGGATGGGTGGTGCATAACTCAAAAGTTGAAGTAAATTTTGCAAACCCGCCCCCACCCCTAGCTTTGACCGTTGACGTTTGGCCACTCCACACTGCTGGCGATGGCCAAACGAAACTGCAACCGCAAAGGTGGCTGTCGTCGGCGTGTGCCGGGCGTGCCCTGCGGTGGAAAACTTTAACAATGAAGGTCTAATCCGAAGTGTATTGCAATTTATTAGCAACACGTACCGGGCGTTTCGTTCGGTTGCCTGGTTCCTCGCACCCCTCGGCCCAATATTTCACCACTTTTTCGTGCTTTTCCCCAACCCCGGTCGCAGCTGTGTGCTCTCACTTGTTGGTGCAAGCGGCAATAGAAAAAGAATGGATGAAAAGAAAGAGAGAGAGAGAGAGAGAGAGAGAGAGAGAAAGAGAGAGAGGGGAAGGAAGCCAAGAAATGAACCGAAGCACCCGGAAAGACACAGCGCATAATGAAACACGTATCCAATCGCAAGGAAAATGAGCCCAAGTGGAGGCGAAATTTAAAATGGAAAACTTTGTGCCCGCACGCCACGTGTCACCTCCGACGCTGCCGGTTCGTTAGCGCCGCCGGCCTGCCTGGGCTGAGCGTTCCCGTACCGCGTCCCAACCCTGCCCAGCTGCTGGCTAGAAACAAAACTTTTGCTAGAAAAGCAGCAAACGGAGCTCGGGACGCGCACCAGTAGGGTGGGGGGCGTTGGTGCTTAGCCGTACCGTGCCTTTGAAACCGCATCCTATCGCACACTTTTATTTATCTTCACTTGTGCGCGCTTGCATTACCGGGCGGCAATGGGGCGGGCCGGGAACTGAAAGATAATTTAATTTTCCTTTTTTCGTATCATCCTTTTGTCATTCATCGTCGCGTTGCTTCGCGGCTGGTGCTGTGCAGCCGTTTGTTTTGTGGATGTGTGTGTGTATATGTGTGTGTGGGTGGCTGGGTGCGTTTTTTTATATATTTCATTCCTTCGCTTCCTGTTGTTGCGTCTTTGTGGTTGGTTGGCAAGCGTAAGAAAATTAAACTGCAAGATTTGCCCAATCCCTTTTGGAAAACTATCGCCGTACACGGACGGCCGTTGCATTAGCGCTTGTTGATTTTTTAAATTTAAAATTAAGACTTTTGCATCTCGGCACGCTCTTAGCTGCAAGATGCGGTGCGGAAGTTTTCTGTTTGTTGCGCGAAACTTTAGATAATTACGTTTACTCAGCAAGTGCCTATTGCATGTGTGCAGCTTTTCGGTTCTTTCAGTGCAAATAATCGCCCGCTAGTGCTGGTGATTTTATTTTTTTAAAATTAGATTGTGGAATCATTACTGGTTTGAAATTCCAATTGCTAAGACGTGTATCAAACAAGGTACCGTCGCACTGTTGCTTTATGTAGATTGTTTTCATGCACAAACCATGCTCGTAGGTTCACCTTCTCCACGCAATCGCTGAAATCGTTAAGGCAAAGCAATGGGCCGATCCGATCGGTTGGATTGGGTGGCCGAAGGCAGCACGACAACATTTATTAAAATATCAAAGAGAGTGCACCCCGCACCCGCGCACTGCTCCCTTTGTCCTCCCAAACGAGTGGCATGCCGGGTATTGCTGCAGGTCCTGTACCGTTCCAGAAGAACTTTTGCTCCCACCTTCACCTACCGGAACGGCTCCCTTTTGCGCAACCCCAACTGGGCCTAAGGTAGCGCAAACTTTCAACCGAAATGGGCTGAAATCAAGTTTAGATAACTTTGCCTAGCGTTTGTTTTCCTTTCAGCCTCCCGTTGGAAGGACGTGCCTTTGATGTTCCTCGGCGTGCGGAGCGCTGGCGACAGCAGCACGGCCTAGCATCCCAGACCACCGGCATCACCGGCACAGTACCGGCAGCAAAACTGGCCGAGTCACTCGGGCCTGTGCAGGTATGTCTGCAGTACACGCCGCCACTGGCACATTGGTCGGGAGGGCTTCTGTCAGGGGTAGGGCGGCACTAGAGCAGCACTACGGCGGTGCTTCGGCGCACGGTACAAGCAAGGTGTGGTTTTCGTTAGGCAAGATGACAAATCAATTAGCAAACAATTCGACCCATGGCGAAAGGCAGCAAAAGTGGCAGCGTGGCGAAGGACGGTGCAGAAGCCGCAGCTGCCGAAAGGGGTTTTCTTGTGAACTTTGGTCGCCTTCTCGGCGCCAGATTATTGAATTAATCCATTAATCCCCCTGATTTTCACCGCCATCAGAGGCCGGCGGCGGTAATTGAGCATGAAGCGACGAAGCCTTTGTGAAAGTGATCTCCGCTGAAGGCTCCCCGGGTAAGGGTTTTGCGTGATTGAGGAGGTGGCGTGTGTTTCGGTTTTTGTTTTGCAGCACTGTGTGCTTATAGTCCGGATGGGCGTGCGGTAGAACATTGTAGAAAAACGAACGGGGAGGATGGTTTTCAAGCTGGAAGGAAACGAGACGGTTGGCAGGGGAAACTAGTTTTGCATGGATGCGAAATAGCCAGGGCGGGCAGCAGGAATGCAAATTGGAATGCACAGAAGCGGAAAACCAAGTACCAATTAAAGTTTTCAAACTGATACAACGAGTGCAGCCATGTTGCTTAAGACTGTACCGCTTGCACTGCCGTGAAGGTAGAATAGGCAGGCAATGTATTAGCTAAATTTGTTTGCTGGTTTCTAGCCCACTCATTCCTAGGTATTTGTGGTTAAGGTTAAAGTTTTTAATTATTGCACGGGTAATTTGATGCTAAACTTTGCATCGATATTTGTGCAGGCAGAGATACAAACATACAATGTTGCTTGACTGTTGATTAAACAATGTATCTGAAATATTATGAGCTTTTCCGTCTTATTTTGGTTTTTTTCTTTGGTTTCCAGCCGAACGCTGGAGTTAAGCGAGAGTTGTGATGCGGCTTGCATACTTTAAGGCGGACTTGTTTACTGCACTCACAGCATGTTTTGGCGGTATGTTTTCGGTGTTGTTTAGTAAAAAAAAGAGTATAAGCAAAGATGATTCTCTACCTTGGGATTGATTTCGAAAATAGAGCTCTTTAAATATCAATTTATTGCCTATTTAGCTTTATTAAATTTCAAACAATCAAAGTCTATATTTCTTGTTGTATAGCACTGATTTTTGAAAATAATGCATAACTTCAGGCGCTTAGCAAGACTCTCGAGAGGTCATCTTCACTGTTGTACAACAATGTTGCTATACAAAATACTTCCATGCTACATATCGTTCAGTAAAATTGTTCAGCTAATCAACCCTTTCGCGTGACACGCTTGCCGACACAACGCGCTGTGGCATCCGTGCATCGCATATTTCCTCGCACTGAACCTTGACAAATTGTATGCATTTTTCAAGGTGATCATGTTGGTGAGGTAGAAAAGGAAAAAAACGCCACCCTAGCACCAATTCCATCTGCTTACCGCACCCGGCACTGCACAAATATTTGTCAAGGTTTAATTTGACAAAAATGTACAAAGCTGTCCCAGCGCCACATTCATGCGGCACTACTCGGCTGATGCCGAACTGTACGCATCCCATATGCGCGTCTCCAGTGTGAAGAGCGGTGCACCGCAGGAAGTGCTGTCCTTCGACCCCCTCCGCCATCCCCCCTTCTTCATCCCATTTGTGTGGGATTAAAATTCCACAACGTTCACCGGGCACCCGGCCCCATCGCAGCGCTTTCTTCCTCCATTCATCATGATGTGTGGCGGTGCTGTCATAATGGTCACACTTGTCAGCACTGTCACAAATGTCACTTACCGTGACTATCCATCGTCCTTCGGTTGACTGGTTGGTGGTTTTCGGTCCGGGCACTGAGCGTCGAATGGCGTTCGAAGCGTATCCCATCGCTACCGGCCGGGAAAGGTGCGGCTCCAGTGGTGCAGTGGTAATCGGCAATAGGCAAACGGGGACGGCGGAGCCTGTCTGCGAAGGAGAAGGGGTTTGTGAAGGAGTATGGAAGGTACATTCCATCGTCGACCCCTTTTTGACAGCGCGTCGCCGGTAGCTGGGAAGCATGGGCATGAGTGTGCAGTGAGTTGGCAGGCTTGGCTGCCTATGGCTTCAGCAACTGCACTGTGCACAGCAGGTCTCACTCACATGCACGCCTCGGCTCGTATGATCGTGTGCTATTTTAAACGAATAGTCGTTGGTTTGCACTGCGGTTGCTTCACTTGAACTAAGCTTTGCCCGCACCGCAGCCAGCGCCCTGCTTGGCCGTGCCTGGTCGCTTTGCTTTGATGCCTGAGCGAAACGCCCGAATGTATGCAAGTGGTGCGTTGAAAGGTTTCTAGAATGTAAGTGTTACGGGAATGGGTAGTTGTACCTGCGTGTGGGTAATAAAATCTGTTTTTCTTTTTTAAATCTCTCTCAACTCGTCCGGCTTTCAAGTTGTTTGCAGGAAAATAAGACGGTATTGGAAATTGAAAACATTCCATCGTTATGCAGTGAGGGCAATAACAACATAACAGGATAGTAACCGGTTACAATGCGGAGGAGGTTTTATGATACGTCGCTTCGCAAGGGATAGCTCGGATTTGGTTAAAAGAATCAAATCAATCGCTCAGTTCACTTTTGAGCGCTTAATTGATAAGAATTAAATTGAAATTACTCTCAGTTAGTATGCAATGTCCTTCAAAAACTTATTGCTACGCTTGCAACTCTCTGTAACAAACCTTTGAAGGCCATGCAGGGAAGTTTCAGGGCTTTGGAAAAGATTCTTAGGAACAGCAACGGCCAGTATAATAACATTAACCCTCAGTTCGCTCCTCTCCAAAGGGCACACACTGTAAAATATGTAGCACAAAACCGGGCGCCCGTGCCTTCGCCACATGCACATGCTCGTTTGTTTATGCGCTTTTGTGGGCGCATCTGTATGGGATTGAAAGTTTCTGTAGTGAAATATTTTGGAGTTGCATCCCCGCATACCCCCATGCTGGATCCTTCACACCCACGATGGGATGGCGGTTATTTGTCCGGCGTGTATGTTGGGAATGGCATGTGTGTGTGTGTGTGTAAACTGGGAGGTTGGAAAATATTTTCCATATTTCACCTAAAGCCACAGCTGCAGCTTTTCACTTTTTCACTTCACTATCATGGATCAGTGTGCCGTGGCGGGGCGAGGCTAGCAGCTTTTCACGTGCCTGTGAAGATGAGAGAAGGAGAAGAAAATAGCAAAGGTGTGTGTGTGATGTGGGTGGGGTTAAAAACAGTGGGACTCGGTTTCCCGGGTTTTCCCCACTCGGTTCTCACGGTAGTGATGTATGCTTCATGTGCTTGCTGTTGCTGCCGTTGTTGTTGTGGCTGCTATTTGTTTATCTTTTCCTCGTCAAGCAGGCGGCGTGTGGCGAAGGGGGTGGGTGGGAGACGAAACTGCGATGATGAATGGCTGGTGTGTTGGTTAGTGAATTTGTGCAGTTGCGTTTGAAGGGCTGAGCCCTCATGAAACACCGGAGAGGAGGAGGAAAAAAAAGACCGATGACCTTCCTTTCAGTCCAGCCGAGGTGTTAGTTTGTTGCTGCCAGAAAACACACGCTGTACATGCTGTTCTTGTTCGTTTTCTTTTATGAGGGAGCATTGTTTTCATTCCAACCAACGCGGGCCCTATATTTCTCTCTCTCTTTCTCTCTCTCTCTCTCTCTCTCTCTCTCTCTCTCTCTTTTCATGGTACTGAAAAGTTGCCGGAATACCTGGCCTGAAAGAAAACACCACCAACGAAGATGATCGGCGTTGCCAACACAGAAGCTAGATGTCCTCGAGCGGTGGGGAAATTGATTTTTGTTTTTTCCTCCCCATTTGTGTGCTCTGGCCAAGAGTGCCAAGAGTGCCAGGCATAGCTTTTCAGCCCGGGGAAAATGAAGAATAATGGCTATCAAAACCTTTCGCTCGGCCAAATCACGATACGGTCGATGGAAATGGAGCGAACCGAATGAAGCGCACGCATGATTGACCGTTTGGCCGTTCGCGTGTGGAGCATGTGCTAGGGCATGGGGGAAAAGTGTGCTTACAGAGCGAAAGAGATCTGGTTCATCTCTTCCTTGCACACTGCACAGCATTGTAATCGCAATTAGTAGGGCAGATAATTTATGATCATACAATCGGTTAGCTTTCCTTATTAACAATTTTTGTTTAAATAAATTTCGTTCAAATAAAACTGTGATTGCTCGTTTTCTTCAATCCGAAGTGCCGTGAAAGCTCACATTGTCTACCCCGTGCAGCACATTCAAATTTTGCTGATCTGTGAACATGCGGGCGCTTCAGAGTGATTGCCGATTGCTTGCTGTTGTTTTATTTTTGGTTCAGCGTTACCCATCCTTGGCTACGTGAAATTTGAGGCAATAAAATTAGATCAATCGCGTGCACATATAAAGCTGTCGAACGCGTTCCACTGGCAAAGGATGAAAGCTTCACCCTACGCTACGCTCACTCCCTGCAACGAGCGAAACAAATTTGCATACGCCCATCAACGTCAACGGGCTGATGCCATGGCACGAGGACTGTGTGTGCCTGTGCTTGTGTTGGCGTGTTTGCTCTGTCCGAGTGTGTCCGAAGGATCATTAGGTTTCTGATTTTTGGCATGAAAAAAAAAAAAATGGAAGAGAACAAACTACAAAAAAATGAATACAAAATTCAACCACGATGGCTATGCAGCATTGCGCACGGCACTGATGGATGCGATCGGAGTGGATGCGTTGTCCACTGGTCGCTGCTGGTTCGCTGTTAGAGTGTTGAAATTTGGCAGAGCTCTTTGGAGGGAAATAAATCTCACTTGTCGTGCTCAGTCACGGGTTGAGCCGTTTGTGAGAGCTTTTCACCTCGCTCGGGGCTGCCATTGAAGATGGCCTCTTAAGTGGAAAACGGGGCTACAGTGGGATGGTTGAACGGAGGCAAACGGCCATGACAAGTGCCGCAGAAGGACATGCTCTTTGCTGACGAGTGTGTGTGTGTGTGCGAGCGACGCGGGTCTAAGGCTTGCAGTGAAAAATTGTTGATACATGAAATTGAAAACTTGAAATGCAATTACTTTTCTTCAGAAGCAAAAGTTGTAGTTGTAGATTGCTTGGGCCAGTAGAGCAAACAAATGTGGACACGTCTGAATTGATGTAATTTTGCAGCCCATGTTGTGCTTTATGTTACCCACTGGTAATGGTTGATAAATCATCTCATAAGCGGAATATATCATTTAATTTGTTATTATTTTTTTCTGAAGCCTGTTTTTCAATAAAACCCCTTTAATTTTAATACCAAAAACTAAAATGCAAAACGTTGAGCGTCCACTAGCACTCCCACTGTGCCGTACTATAGGAGTCCTTGTTTTTTTTTTTTTTTGGTCCCATCACAATTAGTGTCACTCGGTGGTGACGCATCGTGACGCTGCCTAAGCTCCAACACCTCACCAAAGCGAGGCGATAGCCTAGAACCAAACAGGCATTGCACAAGTGTCGATACGGGGCTAAATATTTGAGTTTTTATAATCCCTTTCAGCTGCAGTGACCGTGCAGCAGGGACTGACTGACTATCGCTCGGAGCCACCATTGCTAGGATATGCCAGGTCCGTGTGTCTGAGCTTGGCTTTAGGCTTTTTTTGGTTGATGTTGTTCTGCATTGCAAGAGCAGAGAAATGACAGGATTTTCACTCCTCCTCCTCCTCCTCCTCCTTTTGCGTGCTATCCGAGCTAGTGTTCCGAGGCCTCCGTTTTGCCCGTGGCCGAAGGCTTACCGTGCGAGGCCGTAAAGGATTTTTACGCGTCCCGCAAATGGTGTATGTTTTTGAGATAATTTTTTTTCTCTGTCTTGCCACTCTGTGCTGTGCTCCGGCTGCCTAAACGCAGCCTAGTAAGTAACACAAATGTGGGGCGCGGCTGGGAAGCCAGTTCCGGCACTAAAGCTCCGCCGAGACACACCGAGGACGAGTTTACACAGTTCCAATGACGTTGGAAGCGGAATCGTTTTCCCGCTACATGTGCCACCTTGCCAGCCTAGCGGCTTAGCGGCTGTGACTGCGACAGAGTGTTAAGGTTCGTGGGCCATAAATTTGATATGAATTGAAGTAAACATACAACTGCTGCCTCCGGGTGCTGGGGCGCAAGTGTCAACCAGAACGGCTACGAAGTACGACTCATCGTGATGTGTTTCTGTGCGCGTGCATGTATGTGTATGTGTGCAACTACGTCATCTCGTGATGCGACGTAGTGAGTCTATGCGTGTCCTTCCCGTGATGTGCAGACTTTGGTAGCTCATCCTTAAAAGCTAAACCGAGTAGGCTGAAAAAATGGTTTAAAAAAGCTTATGGACATGTTGGTTTGCTGCGTGTTTTTGTTGTTGTTGTTGTTCCTTTGCTTGCGGATTCGACTAACCTTTGTCGGGTACTGACGACGTGGTGGAAAGCGCCTTTGGGGCAGGCACCAGCGCTGCGGGTGGAGTTAAATCTCAAATCGGTTCGGAAAGTCGGAAACACATCCGCCCATTGGAGAAAACACTGTGCTGTGCCTGTGCCTGAGGTGACGGCGATAAAGTGCTTTATGCTCATCCTATTTTACTGCGAAGATACTCCACCCGGACCCACCGGCTGGACGACTAGCTTGCCAATTGAAAGGCCGTGCCTTGGCCGAACGAGCGCTAGAGCCGGTGTCCCGAGGCGGTTCCGGAAGCGGTTGAAAGCTGTAAACCTGTCTGACGGCGCTGCATGCACGATGCAGTTTCTGCACAGCCGCCGACAGCTAAGACGTCACAGGATGGCAGGTGTTGCCACGATTGCTGTGCAATGGTTCGAGTGGGTCAGGCATGGCACGGGCTGCACGTAGTAAAGGTTATATGCAAATCAATCTAATTAGAACCGTTCGGAAGTGGATTGGTGGACCCTGGTAAACGACGAGTGTGTGCGTCAAAGCCGGTACCGGTAAATGAGACAATGGCTCAAGGTTGATTAATGTGGTGCCTCAAAACTTCATCTAAATGCACGTCATATGGAGAGGATTTATTACAAAACAGTCCACTGGTATCCACTGCCGGACACAGCGCAGCACTTGACTGAAATACTAGTTTAA
Organism: Anopheles arabiensis; assembly: GCF_016920715.1. Taxonomy (NCBI): domain Eukaryota; kingdom Metazoa; phylum Arthropoda; class Insecta; order Diptera; family Culicidae; genus Anopheles; species Anopheles arabiensis. The sequence goes on from NC_053517.1 coordinate 13,296,271, forward strand.
ATGCCGACCACAAGTACCACAATCAACTTATAAATGGTCGGAAAATGTCGAGTCAATCATATTGAATGGCCTCAGTGCTTCAATTGGCTTTGCCAGTGGCATACTTTGTCGGATTAATTGATCATTTAATAATCGGCAATTTCAAAAGGGTACCGACAACAGCAGGTTTTTATAGTATTTTTATAGAGAGTTTGGGCCTATTGGTTTCATTCGCTTCCTAGCAACAGGTATTTCTGGTTTGACGAGTGAAAATTTACGTTAATTATCGATATCTCGTTAAATCAATTACCCCATACCTATCATTATTGCGGCTATGAATTATGTAGATGAAAAAAACTACCAACACTTGGGTTGTTTTTGCACGAACTGTAGCATATATGAAATAACCCACTGTACTGCCCATGTATGCATGCAAACAGTTCACCCAAAATTAGGATAGTTGGCAAACTTTTCAAATATTCTTCCATCATTCCAATCGCCACCATGCTGCGCTTCGGTCGTTGGTAGGGTTACACCGGTCATAAAGCATGTTTCCCGTTCGGTCGGGCACCTATTCGGGTTCCCGTGTGCTGTAAAGGTGGTTGGTGTAAAACCGGTGGAACAATTTGAACAACTTTTCTGCGCACAAGGTATTGCAGCAATGTTCGGTTACTGAACTATCGTTTCCATATTTCATTTTTATGCGCACCACACACATGAACTACATTGGCTTGGCATGGGTGGAAGCCAGCTACATTGTCGGGCGGCAGAGCCGCAGCCGTAACATGGGATGAAGTTAACTATGCGAGAGCACGATACGGTCGCGCTGCAGAGCGCTGTAAAGTGCATGAACTAATTCTTGTGCGAGAGGCTTTCAGAAAGTCTGAAAAAAGATACGCATTTCAGTTGACTTGTAATGTTTCTTTCAGAAAACATTAGTTCTATCCATCGGTGCGTGCATCGATCTGTTCTAAACATCATCACCTACAGGTACCGGGTTAAATTAACATGACACCGAGGGCATGTACAGCTGCGGATCAAGTACACAACCTAGCTTGCGATGCTTCCCTCATCCCATGGCTGTTGGGAAAATGTATTACACGAGAAATAGAAAATTTATACATTCTAGTTTGCGATCGGTGTATGAACGGAGGCACACGGTGAAGCATTTCCCGAACGAGCTCGCCTAAATGAAAATGAACACGGGCTCAGTCTGCTCGTTCCAAATGAATAGAAAAGCAACAACAAAAAAAACAGCTCGGAAACATCGAAGCATGCATAACGAACACACAGCATCCCGGCCGGAACACGATAGAACAGGCGAGTTGTAATGGAACGATTAACAAAAAAACAGTTTTCAAACTGAGCTGCAGTAACATGGTGGTGGGTAAGCTTCAAGCGCGATGGTAACATCGGAAAAGCAACTGCATTTAAAACAGTTCGAATGAACGGATTTTGAAACAACGCGAGGTAGCGTGCAAAGCGTGTGTTGGCTTTTTTTTCGTTTTCTTCCAGTCTATTCTGATGGACTGGAATTATTTTGATGGGGTGGATTGAATTCGCATACGGGACATGATGGATTACCGAATGGAGTTTATCGAGCCTTTTGTCTGATAGCAAAAAAAAACGCCTTTGAATAGGAAATTTCTGTTGGGCGCATGTTCTCCGATTTTGAATTTCATTCAAGACGTGTTCACTAACTATTAATAGTATTCGTTTTTCAGCACAGTGCATGTGAACTTTAAGCACATAAAAACGCACCGCTGAGAGCTGCTGTTAAGCTGCAAGTCGTTGTGCACCGGCGAGGCTACCTAACCAGTCAGCGGCTGTCGCTGGTTATTCCTTCCGCATCGTTGATCCGCTGAAAGCAAGAAGATACATAAATCCTTATCAACACGGAAGCAAAGCAATTGCTTCGCTTCGAATGCTTGCACCATGCAAAAAAAACTGAAACCCTACAACATGCTTATGTGCATGTGTGCTTGTGTTTATGTGTGCGCAGAGCAAATATACGATCAAGCGGCACTTATCCGTGCCGGACCTTCTGGAATGGACGTGCGGAACACACGTCCTTACGGGCGCACCGCGTAAACATGATTGCGTGGCCACCGTAACTTAATAAATAAATAACTGAATAAATCAAACAAGCCCACGAGCCCCTACGAGCATGAACAATGGAGCGTGGCACGACCGCTAACCGAGGCACGACAAAATACGATACCATCAATCATCATAAATATTTCATCATCGTAAGCGTGTTGACGTCGTCTTCGGTGTGGACCGTTTTTGAAGACCTATCTTCTTCCGGGCGTCGTTCTTCCCTTCCCGAATGACAGATCATGCGGCCGTGGCCTGTTGTCACTGATGCAAACATTTCCGGTGCACCGAGAAAAAGAAGCTTTACCGTAGGGCGTAATACACCGATGACGTATGTCAGGTAGGGGAGAAAAGCGTGGAGGAAAATGCGTGAAAGGAAAAATGGAGAAAACGTTATCAACGGGGATGTCGTGTGAATACGTTGTTTCTATTAGATAGGAGCTTGTGTGTATGCTAAATATTAAAACGATCAACTGTTGAAATATTGTAAGAAAATAGGTTTTTGTCAAGCAGATCGCATTGATTTTGGCACTTTGCATGTAATCTATGTAGCTCATAATGGCGTGAGCTGAAAAATACAACTGTGGATGAAAATGATGTTTGGAGGCCAACATCGAAGCTAACCATCTCCTTTAAAGAAGATTCCTTCCTTGTTTCAATTGTACCAAGTGCTGTGATGTTCGAGGTCAATGGTTTGATTGTTATTTCATTACATTTTCAATGCATCAATACAAGAATTTCCAACAAAATATTTATACAAACTAGCACAACACATCACACAACGTCATACGCCATGGATGATACAACATGAGTATGGACAATAGTAGCGCAACTGTACAAGCTATTCCAAGTATTGCGCTTGTGGTACCAACAATGAACATGAATCCGCGATTTAAGTCAGCGCTACGAATTGTGCGGTATGGCGGTGTACCATTTGCTATGTGGTCATAGAAGAATGAGCATAGTCGGAAATATATCTTTGTCAATTCAAGTCTATTCCATTCCATACCAAGCATTCACCCTGCATCGTACCCTCCACTATGATGCTGAAAGAATCCTACAATTGACATTTCAGGTGAAAAGGTGGTTTTTAACAAGATTGAAAAGTTCAAGCTGTCCAACATTAATGTGAATGTTTCATTCTTTTTAACCCGCTGGCCACTCATAAGCATTATGTTCATCAAAAGACACACACACAGTGAACATATGTAAAGACATTCCACATCGGCAACCAACCTGCACTTGTCAAGTACCACATGTGAGCGTAAATTGTAATTAAATCTCTTCTACATCTTGTTGCACACTGTTGACGGCTATCATCCTTCCGATTCAGCGCGAGGCACACGGATTGGCAATTTCAATAGAATATGAAAAAAAATCTAATAAAGCAGCATTCCTTCGTCTCACCTGCATGCGAGGCAGCATCTATGGCCAGCCAAGGTGCACGGCAGGGTCGCTAAACCCATAAAGCAAACCCTTTATCCATGAACACCTGGTAATGAGCGAGACCTTTTGTGATGAACGTGATGAATGGTTGGGACGTACCGGTCCCGACTCTCCTTTTATTTGGCCTCTGTTTTTTCAAGTCCAAAAAAAACAAAACAACCAACCTGACCGCCCGTCAGTAGCATTCATTAACAACACGCGCCCGCCACCTCATACAATTTTGCACGATAACAAGCTTCGCTCGCTAAAAGGAATTAAGTCATCAGGACCCCGCACAGCCACGGCAGGTTGGTCGGGTTTCATTTATTTGCTTTTCCAGTTTTCTCGCCACCGCGTGCCAGCAATTCGCCGCACACATGGTGAAGCTAGAACAAAACAACCGCGCCCAAGCAACTGGGGCACCAGCACTTGAGCCACCCGTTCATATCTTAACGGGCTTGCAAAGTATGGGAGGCTTGTGCTAGCATCGTTGCGAGAGAGAGAGGGAGAGCAGCAGACAAGTAAGAGAGAAAGAAAAAAAAAAAGAAAACAAGCCGGTATAGAAAACAAGCCACCCCTTCCAGTTCACACGGACAAAGAAAACATTGAATAAACACAAAACTCTCGTAAAAGTGCTTTCACATCAGGCGTGCGGTTTGATGTACGTGTGCGTGTGCGCGCTCGTATGGTTGGGTGGTGTATTTTTTCCCGCATACTTTTTCGCCGTCTCCCATCGACCGCCGTGAAAGCTGCGGTTAATATTGCTTGAATTATGCTAATATAAATAAACATAATATTTTAATCGCATTTCTTTGTAGAGTTTTGTTTTTGTTTGGTCCGTTGTGGGTGCTGTACCTCATGGGTGGGGCTTTGTGAGTTAATGGGGAAAAGGATTTCTGCGAGTGGAAGCAGGGGCGCACCCGATGGCGCACCTGATGAATATCAAGCACATTGGCACTCGCCGTATGAGTGTTAGAGGGTAGTGAGTGCGAATAATTTCTTTTCACCGGTACGTTTACCCTTCCAAAGTATCCAAAGTACGGTCGAATAATCGGCGTTACGGGGCGGGGTTAATAAAAGGGCCGTGGTTCTGTGAAGCGACCGTAAAGCTGATTGCGTTGAACGCGAGCTGAATATTTGCCTGGCTATTGAGTGCTCATGGTTGGGGATACTTCAAATTAATTTGTGCTCCAAATGTTTGTAACGTACCAGCGCCAGGTAATTCATAACGGGAGGGCTATTAATTATGAAAGTTCAATTAGCAGAACATGGCATGATGCGAAATATTGGCGCAATCTAGCGTCTTTCCGTTGCTGTGCCGGGTTTGATAAGCGATGCAATAAAGCTTCACGTAACACGGGCACTATTATTCATCCTCTGAACTATACTATCGCAAATGAATGTAGTTTTAAGAGTTTCAGATAAAGTTTTACAAGCAATTCATACAATGGTGTTCACTTCGTCCAAAATGTATCCATCGTTACTAGTTGACTTCACACTAATGTGATAACAACAGTATTATTTGCATAGTAGATAGCATACATTTGGGCGGAGATGAGTGCAATAATAATCTGGGAATAATTCTACATTAATGAAGAAGTGAAGAAATTCAAACTGTTTCCAATACGATTGATACTAATATCAGCAATTATCATAGCAAATGCTAAATTAATAACTTCATCGGGTTTGATTTCTTTCGCTATGCTTATCTATTCCATTGTCTGCGAATCAATGGAGGTCCCTCATGCCCTCGCTACACTCACCCGTAATCATTGCATGATTTATGAACCTGCAATCCGAGGCTCGTGCTTGGTGTCACATGGCAGCCGGGTGCTGTGGGACAGTGAGCTCCAAGCCAATCAAAGCACTCAACAATCGGCCCCAATCTTGACCGAGCGATCTGGCGTCGTGCAATGGGCGTCGCCCAACTGTGCCGCACGCGTGTCTGGGGCAGTAACAGTTTTGAGCAAACACACGCCTAATGGAGCACATAAACCACGACCCGAAAGCAGATGCTATCGCGCCATTCCATTCGGTAAGCCCATTTTCATTAAGGGCGACATAATAACTTTATTAGAGCGCGCTGTGCGGCTGGGACGAACGCTTTTTACATGCCGGTGGCACCGGGATCGATTAGCCCACTTGCCTTGGACACCGTATTGACGGATGAAGAGCATCGGGCGGAAGAGTGAGCGAGATATTTATCGGACGAATATATCGATGCAGCGCAATCGGGCGGGTCTCGTTAGCCTCGTCAACGAGCTACCCGTTGTTTGGTGAAATCAATGTTTTCTTTCTGTACTATCCTTTTGTAGCCATTTTCTTTTAAGTTTCACTCAGCACGAACAGCTCATTAGCATAGGATGGCAACTGTACGGTTAGACGGGCTGTAAATATAAGCCCCGACAGTAAAATGATAATGTACAGCCAGGACGGCCTCTATGATGATGATGATGATGGTGGGGCATTAGGAATACCATGAATGATTGATTTATGCGGCAATAATTAATTTTACGATCTGCAGATAATCGGAAGCGTCGTGTTTCGTGACACAAAAGGGACGCTTTTATTATCCTATACGGTGTAGGTACGCTTGCTGCAAGTCGTTGGAAAGCTTAGGCAGAGTGGAAGTTTGAGAGTGGAGTTTGAGTTTTTGCAATATCTGTGCTGCTGTGACTGAATAATTTAGATCAACGAAGAATTAAGAAAATGTTTAATTCTATTAAATCAAACTTAAAACCAAAAGGACACGCTGCTCGGCAACTGCTGTGTGTGTGTGTGTGTGTGTGTGTGTGTGTGTGTTTGTGTGTGTGTTTGTGTGTGTCAATGTGAATTGCTACAGCAATGTTACTCGGCAGAAACAAACGCAAACAATTCGAAAGAATTATGTACGTCGTCGGGAGCGGGGTAAGGCCGTAAAGCTCCAGATAGCATTAGCAACTTACACACTCACTCTCCTCCGAGGTAATAAATACTTCCCCAGCGGGAGCAGGCAAATTTTAATTACAGTTTTTCCGGCCTATACCATTTCTAGCCGGAAAATACGATCATTAGCTATCCCTCCTAGCCCGGGATTCAGGTGAGCTTCCGCAGCTAGTTCATCAACCTGCTTCCGCCTTATTGGCCTCATCATGCTTCCGGCGAGAGATGGAAGCGCCGCAGAGGCTTTATACTACGCCGTGCGGTTCCGGAAGGTACGGACGGCTGTATGTAGCAGAGCAATTAAATATCCCACCCCGGGTGTTTGAGCCACGCGTGTAGAATCTTCCATTATGGGTTGAGTTCCGGCAATTTGGTGATGGGATTTGGAGGTAGACGATGGCCAAGCTTGCAAGAAGCTTCGTATAAAATGTTCATCAAATCGTATGTTTACGTCGAAGTGCGAAACGGATTGTTATCCTCTGAAATTGATGACGACAGGAAGCACACATCCCAAACTACGTTGGTATTCTTCTAAGTGGTTTTATCATTACAGGTGAATGTAATAATCTTAGTTTTTTTTATTTAAAAGCTTTTATTAACTTTAAAACCCATTTAATACTTTGTCATTCTATCATGGTCTTCCTTTATTTGGTCGTAACAAACCTTACATCGACACAAAGAACAATCATTAACATTGTTTCATAAACAAACCAATATCACGCACCGTGAACTTTGCTCAGTAGTAAAATAAACCATTTCTTAGTAGCGTGGTAAGCTTACCACGCGTTTCTTCCCATACTTTGTTGTGCATTTTGTCGGAAAATATTTCACTTCCTCGCCTTCGTCTCCGGCAAACGCTCTCCGCATGCGGTTACTCAGATTAATTTTGCACATTCCGAGCTTTTATTAGTTTGCTAGCGAGAAGATCGTAAAGCTTGTAGGAGGAGGAAAAAAACGGCACTGTATAGCGGTGGAAGCATGTTACATTTTGGTTTTACATTTGTTTGTCTGGCAGATATGTTTATTCCCCGCGCGCCATCGCTGTGTCTACATGCAGTGCCGTGTGGGAGTCAAATTAAAAGAGCGCTAAGCATTCTTCACATTCAGACCGAAGACGCTTTTTTCCTGGTGGATATTGAAGCGAGTTGCTTGACTGGTTTGCAGAAAGCACACAGGGTGGGTTCTGGTTTGGTTGGTTTTATTTAAGTACTATTGCCAGGCAGCCACCTTTGTTGGGTTGAGCAGTTTATTTTTTACGATTGAGCTTTATAACTTTGTAAATGGTAATTTTTAACAAAATTTAAAATAGAAAATAAGCTTTAACAAGGGGAAAAAGAGTACACAAAATTATAGAGGATGATTTGCGGAAGGAATGATAGGATCTGAAGCTATTTGTACTGTTTCAATTCCTCAAAGACATGAGGCATTTGAGATACCAAGTACAGATTATACCATGTACAAATTTACAGATATACCAAGTACAGATATAGATACGGAGTTACAAACTTGTTCAGTCCAGCCTGCAATATATTTCGTATTGATGTTAATTTCATTACCGTGCATCTATGCTACTCGTCGATCGATCAAACCCCGTCCGTACGTTCTCTCGCCCTTTCTCTCCCACTCTCGCCCCAAGTGTTATCATTCAATCGGTTCAAACGTTAAAACCAAACGAGCTGTCAAAACTAAACAGTGTCGATCAATAAACAACCTCCCCCATATGCTGGCCAAACCGGGCGCTGAGCGTTAATGCATCAAATATTCAATTACACTTCAGCCGAAGGGCTCATCCCTCCCGAATGCCTTTCGGCGCCTGTTGCACGGTTTGCGAAGTGTTGAGCCTGATAATCTCATCCGGTGCATCTGGTGCTGCTGGTCACCACTGGTCCCGTACCGTGCTGTCCGTACTAATCCTCCCTCATTCGCCTCTCGGGTTTTTGTGTCTCCGGATCGTACGACGACTGCCTTCTTGCCGAGTGAGACGCAACGCCGAGCAATTGGTGAGAAGCAATTGGAAGAAAGATGCTGCCGGAATCGTGTTTGGAGAGATGTTGAACGAAATAATGTTGTGCAATGCGAACGATGCGTTCGATGAGACAAGTGTGGTGAGGTTGTTATTGTTTCGGGTAAATTACTTCTTCCTAGGAAAACATTGGTCCGATCAAGGATATTTGTGTTTCAGTCGGTGGTTTAACCCAGTCAATGTTTGGAGGATGCCGTTGACGTGATATTGTATCATTTGCTGGTGGTTGGATTAATGATGACGTGGAGGTGGACAGGAACTATTTGAAGTATAAAATTCATTTAAAATTATCTTTCTGAACTTACAATCATAAGTATCCAACTTTGAAACTTGCATCCATTGACATTTGATACAGACAGTTAACAGGCACGACATCATCGGCCGAAATATAAAGAAAAGCAAAAAAGTTGTGTCGAACGATAGAAAATTCACCCACCAAAGCTGTAAACCACCGTGGACCACACAATAGCGCAAACTTTTAGAAATTAAATCTATAAAACCATTTATTTTCTACCCCGCTGGAACTGCCAGCGTGGTGATAGTTTTCCGTTTTATGTTCGCTTTTATCGATGCTTCGACTGTGCCTTTCACACCGCAGCGAGCCATCCGCACAACGTGTTGCATGTGGTGGAAAACCCGCAAGCAAACAAATAACAAACCAAAGCAAACGAAACCAAACCAAATAAAAGAGAAAGAAAAATACATTCAACCTCTATTATTTACTGCAAACTTGTGGCTCACATGTACTGTTCGCCCCCGATCCCGGTCGCTACTGGAAATGGTTCGAAATGGCGCTGACAACGACTAGCACGATTACGTCGTTGGACATTATTTTATCCCATTACATTCTTCACGTTAGGAGGTGGAAGGAAGCCTTCCCTAATAACAGTCGGGGCGAGTACCGGCTTCGAACGACGAAATCCGTTCGACGCTCATGAGAGAATGAGAATCATGAGATACAACTGTCAAGCATTTAAAGACGTTTATGTCTACGATTCAAGGTTGTTAAAGTTTTGAATTTTGATCTTTTTTGCCGTTGGTATTGGATTTCATTCGTTACATCATTATTGGATGATTTGTTATCAATTATAAGGCAGCTTTACTCACTTTCTTCAAATTTGAATTTAACTAAGTTAAAATGTAGGAGCGACGGGATTGGATTTACTTTATAAAAATGTATAAAAATACTGATTGATTTTATTGTAAAGAGTTATAACGTTATTTACATGGTAAAAATGTGTGGCGATATTTTTCTATAAAGTTTTCAGCAGTGTAACAAATTTATGTGAAAAACATAAAAATTTGACCTTTACATAAATATTCAAATATCTTTATATATATTATTATTTTATGTAATGTCTTTAAGTAATACGTACATTACTTAATACTTTATGTGTTTATATTTGTAGGTATTTAATATATATATATATATATATATATATATATATATATATATATATATATATATATATATATATATATATATATATATATATATATATATATATAATTAATATAACTATATTTTTACAGATATTTGTATGTATATTTATATTCCTATCTATTTTATTTTTCATGTTTTTATATACATTTTCAAAACTGATGAAAATGTTTTTTTATTGGAAATAGATCACAAAACATTTTCAAAATGTTACATACCTCTAAGTTCAATTCACTCCAATCTTTTAAAGCAAAATTTAAAGCAAAACGTTACATTGAAAACAACATTCGTTCCAAATCCGCAGCGCAAAACCTCGCGGATTTCTCCCCATACAAACGGGAACGTTCGACCCCGGCAGGTAGAACTCATTCTTTCGCGCGCTTCTTACGGTCTCTCAATGGTACGTTATTTTAAAACTGAGCGCCAAGTGAGCGCCTTCTGACAACCGCGGCGAACGGATCTCGTCGTTCGAAGCCCATAGTCGCCCCGAGTATCATCGTCTTTATCGCTTCACTGCAAGCGCAATCGCTGCGCTGTTTTGCATAGACGCTGCGTGCTGGGTGGATACGGTGGGGGGGGGGCAGAGAAATTATTTCCCAAGATGGACGACCCCGTCCGAGCCGAACCGTTTGCGTTGCGCTCCAGGGAACAGTGAGCAGGACGGCAGCCCGGAGGTCCTCCGGACGTTGATTTCATTTTTGTCATCGACCACGACGCCAGCATCGAGATAAGGTGGTGGCAGACCGGCCAGACAATGGCAGGTCGTCGGAAAACTTTCCCCCGGGAATGCGCAACGGTCCCGTCCCGCGGCTACGGGGTGCGCGAGGAGCGAAAGGTGGTATAAAAAATTGATATCTTACTCACGGTGAGCGCTTTCTTGCAGCAAAGTTCCAGCTGAGCAATGGCATTCGAAAACGCTTCTTGTTGCAGAAAACCGTTGCAGCTCCCGCATCTGAGGCCGGCCATCGGCGATGAACCCCGTGTGCCCCGAATGGATTAAATTCCAACGATGTTCTTTGTTCGCGATGAAGGGGAAAAGGAAAAAGAAACAACCGACCGCGGACGGTTGGTCAGTGCTAGTACGCCAACCAAAAAAAGTTCTAGCACTAGTGACTTACATCCTTTTATGTAATCATTTTCCAAGGCGCCCGGTGCATAACGCGCGCGGAGCAGCTACGGTTACGGTTTAATAGGGCAAACGAGTGTCCCGAGAACAGAGCTTCGAATCGATATTTCCTTTTCACAAATGTTCTCCACTTCTCTCTTTCACATGCACACTGCACTTGCACATTGACTGAGGTTCACAAAAAGTGAGAACGAAGCATATCTTCCCGCGCAGGTCTTGCGAAAAACTTTGCATCCTACGCGGTGCGGCGCTTGTAATGCGATTGGGAAAACTTTGCTGCAACAAAAGCTCTCCCTCACTAGCTCAACCGATTACGGGACCGATAGGTGCCTACGAGTTAAAAAGAAAGGTGCAGGTGATCGTACCGGTTCCCAAGCACCGCGTTTGATACAATGTAGCGGAATGCAGCTTCGTGTGCAGGTGTGCAGTGTTTCGTAACAGCTTATGAGTTAAAAATATGCCGATTCGAAGCTTTATCGATGGAACTGACTGATGGGATCGAATGTTAACGCTAGATTGAACAATCCGGGGGCAGTTTTAAAGTGAACGGCATTGGCATTACGTGCTCTGTCCAACAGGATTATTGGACGAATATTTTAGTGCGATAGGAAGGTATTATGAATTGTGCACGTTCTACAAAGTCTGGGAAGTTTTACCGTGTTTAATTCTTTGCCAAAGCAGACGATTTTGCTTGGGATATAAAGGTAACAATACTGACTATATAGGATGTAAAGCAAACGAGAATGCTTAGCTTGTTTTAAAATTCTTATAATAAGATATTGTAACGGAAACAACTCACCGATCGTACAAACTTTACGTATCTCACGTGCCTGTGCTTTTAAGTCATAAATGAATGCGAGTTACATCGACACGAGAGCATGAAATTGCACTTCCTTGGCGATGCATTTGGCATCCAAGAACCAAGTGGCCAGACACTGGTCAAACTCTCCAATACCGTACCGTGCTGCAACCATTTCCAGCTTGCCAAGCACCCGTCACCCCGTTGCTCCTACTTCCCTAATTTTCTTCTTGCTGGATGGGCCAGTTTCAGCGCAACAACTTCCGGTGAATGCTGAACATGCAAATTCGTTACATGGCTACTAGTGCTGCTGTGGCTCGAATACTTGGACCCCATCCAGAGAAGCTTACCAGCTACTCGGTACCATCCAGTGGGAGCGAGTTTTTCGGGAAAAAGCGAAGGTAGTGTCCAGTTTTCGACAGTTATTATGACACGATAAATTATTCCACCCTTCCCAAAACTTCCATGTGCGCTTGTGTGCGGGTGGTGGCTCTCCATTTCTGAACACATCCTTGAGAGCCCGTTTCACTCACGTTCGCTGTTTCGCTCCTGCAAGCGCAATCCTTGATGCAAGCGATTCAATTACGTCGTGCAAGGCAATGGACACTTTTGACCTACTGCCTTGGTACACTGCAGCGCTGGAGCCGAATAGTTTTCGCTGGCTGGCTACAACTACGGTCCGTACTTGTCCGTGTCGGACGGTGAGTGGTCCTATCGCATCCCTTGCCCACTGCTAGACGTTGCCTAATGACGGCGTGTAGGAAGATGCTCAAGCGGGAACATATTTCACATGCTGGTACCAATTTTTGGGCATATTCGGGTTTAATTAGTTGCCTCCGTTGGGCGGTGGTTATTCGTTTTCGTTGCGTTCCATCTCCGGATGCTGGGATAAAGTGCATATTTGAGGTGGAACGGATGCAACAAGCGGTGGGGTGTTGTGTGAACTATGACTGTATGAGCATCGAAAGGTGACCTTAGAGTGTTTGGTTGAACTAGAACTCGTAACAATTGCCTTAGGATGTTCTGTTACAAACATTTAAATTCTTGAAACGGGACCATTTCCTTCGTTGTAGCTTCCTTCTGAGAACGTTTTTGTTATCATTGGATCACATTTGCGCTGTGCGTTACATACGTTACATTTCAACCTCGGCCTAGATGACTGGAGCAGTAAACGAACATTTTCTATGAACTGACGGTAAAACCAAAGTTATTTACCAAAAACCAGTACAAGGAAAAGGTTGCTTTACATCATCCAGCCAATCGAATAGATGAAAGGAAGCTTTGCTGCCCTTCCGCCAAATTCCTGTGCCTGTGTTCTGTCGCAAAAAAGGCACGATACCACCCAGCGCCCACTGTCCATTACCGAAAGTGGAATTGATCAAGCGGGCAGCAGAATCGGCAACAGGTAGCGTCTTCTCTAGGGCCGGAAATTAAACAACATATCAATTTTTCCGAATGTCCCCCTACGCTTCCCTCCGGTGGAGTAGCGAGCGGTGCCACGAAAAATATGCTGTACCGTGGTGGTTTTCTTTCACCCGGAGTGCTCCCATTTCCCGGCAGGCTACAGGCAAGGACTGCAATCGCCCGGCGACAGGTACCATGACATCTGATCAAAGGGTACTCATCGAACCGGTAAGCAACTAGCACTGATTCGTTAAATGCATTCGGCGAAAGAAAACATACCGTCGGTGGTACTTTCATCGTTTGTGCACTGTTCTTCCGTATCGCAACATCGGCTTTGCGGCTAGTGGAACGGGTTTCTGCTGATATCAGTCCCTGGATCCGTGTCTAGCATTTCATCAGCATGATGGCACCGCGAGGACATTGGTTTTGTAGCGAAGATACGCTACTTTTCTTTCGTGCTGTTACATCTGTCAAGCGTTAGCAGTAAGTAAATATAATGGCACCGGGTTTTTGTATAGAACGAACTGACTGGCTGGTTCGGGGTATGTAGCGGCAGAACTGTGCACTGGAACCGACGTCTCAAAGGAAGCAAAAGCAAACGCTCTATTTTCTTGCAAGCTGCTGTTGCTAGCGCTGCTGTCCACGGCTTGCGGGAGTTTCGCTATTTCTCAATATCAAAGCCATTTATAATAAAAGCCAAACGCTCGTGCTATAAATCCCGTGCTCTGACGTCAAATCGACTGTTGTGCTGAATGTTTTGTGTGTAATTCACGGTCTTCTCTGTGTGCGTGCGCGTGTGTTTTTGCTATCTTCTGACCGCGCCTTATGCCTCAATTTGCATATTGATGTAAACTACCGACAACAATCTACATTTCGGAGTGATTAAATTGTTCCACCGCTAGGGCAGATCAGCAGGCCCCGGTTCGGCTGTGTTTCTCCACCGGGATGGAAACATAATAAATTGTCCACCAGCTGGGTGTCACCGTGGAGAGAACTGGTTTTTGCTGTGTTCTGGTGCCCGAAAGCTTCACATCCGCAACGGCAAATCTAGGAGAATTAGCAAGCGGTTGTTGGGCTATTTGCTGTCTTTTTCTTTTCGTTTTGTTTTGGTCACCTTTTTGCTGCTTGTTGACGTTAGACAGATTTCGGATGCGCCAAAACCAGTTTCATCGCCGTGATATGTAGATGGACATCCCAGATTAGCGCAGCAGATTGTTGTTGATGCTGGGCCAGAGGCTTCGGCCCGCGGTTGACACTATTTAATCATCTGCATACGGTTACTTTCTCTTTCTTTTACGACCATCCGGTGGGGGTATGAGTGGAGCGTTTGTTTATTTTTATCGCAGCCCCTTGATCTTGCGTGCGTGAGACCGCCAGAGTGGTGGAACGGGTCCCGTGGCGACACCTTGCTTGCTCAGGTGGTGATAGCGGCGGGATAGAAAAGGATCGTAGCATCTAGAAATTAATTCACACTGCCGAATTGCCAACAGTTTCCGGCACAAAGCAATCGAGAAAGTATTGGCACGAGAGCTAACTAGTCGAGATAGTGCCAAAACGCACCAGAGCGCTATTTGGGTCAAGTGTGCCCCCAACCAAAGCAAGTGAGTTCGCAAACCAGTTCGGGATGCTTTCAACGCCGTTTCGGGATGCTCTCTGAGAAAGCTTTGGCTGTCTGTGCACGGTTTCAGCTAACGGTTCTTGCTGTGCAGCTCCTATTGAACGGCTAATGACACAGCACTGACCGGGAGAAAAGTCCAACGCTTGGGTTATGGTTTAGCGACTGTTCAGCGCATCCGCCAGTCGCGTTTTAGGACCGAACCGAAAATGAGGCAACTACAGCTGCTCCTGCTCGGAGCCTTCCTGCTGCTGCTGGCGGTCGCCGTACTGACCGTGGACGGGGAGCCGATCAAATCGAGCAGCCACGGGCACCACCAGCATCACCACCATACACATCACAAGAAGAAGCACGGCAGCCACCATCACCACAACATGGTGTACGGGTTTGGGGATCCGTTCGAGTCGAACGGCCGGTGGCTGCAGGACGAGAGCGACCAGTGCAACTGCAACGTGATCGCGCAGAAGATGAAGAAGCTGCGCGAGAAGGTCCTGCTGGTGGTCAGCTCGTTCGACAAGCTGCTGAAGGTGCAGGTCGATCTGCGCAACATCAAGAATCTGCTGAAAAACATCGACCTGAGCTTGACCGCGCTCGGTGGGTTCGTGTCGAACAGCGAGAGCCAAATCGCGTACCTCGAGGAACAGACGCATGCGGTTTCGATGCTGCTAAGGTAATGGAGGAAGCGTGTTTGTCACCGTTTGTCGCGTGCCCCACTTTTCGGCTCATGTGTATTTGCTTTCCACCCTTTCACTTATTGCAGCCGCGCCAAGGCAGGTGCGGTACAGCTGCTGACGAGGGAAAATCTCATCGAAGCGCTTGGGCCGGTCAAATCGTCCACGGAGGCACCGCCGCTGCAGGAGCTGGACGAGATCGTGTACAGCTCGTGCCAGGATCGGCGCATCATCAAGACGGGCGTGTACCGGGTGTACACGAACGTGACCAACAGCATGTACGTGCTGTGCAGCCTGGACTTTGGGCAGAACGCGTGGACGGTGATACAGAACCGGTTCGACGGGTCGGAGACGTTCTTCCGGCCGTGGAACCACTACAAGCGCGGGTTCGGGTACTTCGGGCACGGCGAGTACTGGCTCGGGCTGGACAACATCTACGCGATGATGGCGGGCCGCGAGCACGAGCTGCTGATACTGCTGGAGGACTTTGACGGGAAGTTCGCGTACGCCAAGTACAAGTACTTCCGCATCGACGGCGAGAAGGACGACTACCGGCTGGCCAAGCTGCACGGGTACAT
Organism: Anopheles arabiensis; assembly: GCF_016920715.1. Taxonomy (NCBI): domain Eukaryota; kingdom Metazoa; phylum Arthropoda; class Insecta; order Diptera; family Culicidae; genus Anopheles; species Anopheles arabiensis. The sequence continues at coordinate 13,312,351 of NC_053517.1, forward strand.
TGGCAATGCGGGCAACTCGCTGCAGGACGCCGAGGGCATGAAGTTCTCGACGTACGATCGGGACAACGACAAGTCGCCGGAGAACTGTGCGCAGGCGAACCACGGTGGCTGGTGGTACAAGGCGTGCGGCGATACGTGAGTGTTATGCTACTGGTGTGGGGTGGGCGGCTGTCACAACTGTCATGGGGCTTGATTAACACACCGGTGTTGGTGTCTTTCAATGATTACATGTTTACAGAAATTTGAACGGAGCCTATCGGAAGGAGTACTCGCACGATCTGTCAGGCATTTTCTGGAAGGAGTTCCGCGGGCTCAACTACAGTCTGAAGCGGTCCCGCATTATGATGCGCAACAAAAAGGAGCATCACCACAAGCAGCACTACCACCATCATGCGCACCACGGCTACCACAGGATAGATGAGGAGGGCTATGAGGAGGAGGATGAGGAGGAGGAGGAAGATGATGAGGAGGATGAGGAGAAGTACTATGCGGCGGGCTTTGAGGCCGAACTCTAGCGTCGGAGCGCTAGTGAAGTCGTGTCGGAACATGGAACAGATATTTATTTAGATTGTACTTGTGCGCCTTCGGTAGAGAGGCAATAATAAAATTATATTGTTTGACTATGTTATCTATGCATGTAAGTCGATGATACGTTTGGATAGCATAAGTAATATCCATGTATCAACGGTATAAATTGCAAAATAAGCATCTGCTTCAGCATTTTTAAAATGTACTTCAAGATTGTTTTTTATTGCGTCATGTCCTGGCATGACAGACTCCCTTGCAATAGAGCCTAGATCCAGTAGGAAACTTAAGCTTATCCCTTGATTATGATGTTTATATTTCCTCCCATACCTACTCCAAGTGATTGCATTTAGTGAATTGAAACGCAATACATATATTAATTTGTGTAATTTATTTTCTGTCATAATAAATAACCTTCTCCCCCGTACTTGCTAAAGCCCATCTCTCTGATGGGAATCTCCGGCACAATTCGTCAATGCTGTGGTCACATCGACTGGTCGCATTAAGGGGCCATTGCGATAGTTACAGGAACCGAACTGCGAAACGAACTGGACCCATCGGGAAGGGAGAAACCGTGCGCTTCCAGTGAATAATTCAAATTATTTTTATTTATTACTGCGCCCAAACCTGCTGGACCTGCTGGAGGGCAATGATTTATGCTTGCGCCCGATGCCCCGGGGCAGCACGTGTAGTCGGGTTGGTTGTGGTGGTTGTCGTTGTTTTCGGATGTTTTGGCCCCGGAAGAAGATGTGTTGCCTGTGGGAAGGAATGAAGCGTAAACGAAATTAAAATAAAATGCATTTCTGCATTAATGACCATTAATCCATAATGGGCTTGGCGGGTGGTGCTGTCGCGCGGTGGGTTGTAGCGTTGTATCAATTTATTGGCAACTGTCATTTAATGATTGAGACGCTTTGTGATGTGAGTGATAATTTTCGAGTTATGTGTTTGTTGTAACAGCATTATTTATTATGTTTATTTTTCTTATTCTTTGCGTTTATTTCTCTTTTGTTTATGTAGATTTGCACCCTTCTGAAAATAGGAAAGTCATTTTAAACTTGTCTATAAAGCTTTTGGTTGAAGCTATCACTAGTATCGTTGCGCTTTTTTTTACAGTTGCAAAATAACTCATTAAAACATTAAAAGCATTCAAAGCAAACCGCAAAGGAAAAAGTTTCAGAGAAAGAGACGGAATTCCCCAGAACTAGTAGACAGAATAAAAAGCTCGGCAATAATTCAAAAGCTGCACGCTGCTGTTAAGGAACCCCAGAAAGTAAATCCATGCTCTATTTTCCTTGCAACGTCACTGGCAGCATTTGGCCCGAGCACAGATTTTAATGAAATGCCACTCCCAAAATTAGGCAAACGTATCTCGCACCAGCATAAAATGGGGAAGCAAAGAAATAGTGCCACCTAATGAAACAACCCACCGCTTCTGTGACTTTTCACCGAGGAGAGCGGTGGAGGGGAGCTGCCCGTTGCCCGGTGCTTTCGAAGGATATGCACAGCTTTCGGGAGCATTTTACTTTGATGTTCGTGGGCTCTGTGGTACGAATTTTCCTTTTCACTATACAATATCCCCCCCAACATCGGGTCGGGTCAGTGGGTGCAGTTTTGCGTTGCTTTTCAATGGTTTCGCGGTGTGCGGCAGGAACGGCAAGAGCGTGAGTAGCATGAAATGTGGAGTGAAAAAAAAGCGAGACCATGCACAACGCGAATATGCACACTGCATTGACGTCAGTGTACGGGCAGTGGCGTTTTCGGAGGTGCCTGCAGGTACATAGCTGTGTCCTCGTGTGCTCTTAACACTGGTGCTGCATTCCTTCATTCCACTGCCGGTAGCGCTTGATCCTTGCAGTGGCACATTTTTGTCTCTGCGCGCGTTCGCACGTGTCTGTGTGTGTGTTGGTCGTGATGCACTTCTTATCACTGCGCTAGCTTCGCTCAACATAATCATCATTATCGTTCGCATCATCAGCTGCTTCGTCACCGATGGCCCCGCGGGGAGTTCGCTCGTTTGCACAGGTTTGCAACACAACGTAGAGGGGGTTTTGGAGATTTTTTTGGAGTCATTCTATATGCACCAAACTACCTCCATCCTGCTCTGGATAGGGTGGAGAGGGTGGGCTTTTTTTAGACTCATTTGGTTTTGTTTTGTGTCTTGCTCGGTGTGGCAAAAGTTTCAACAACATTTTTGGAGGAACGATCCCGCTGCCGGTGAAAGGGGATCGAATGCAGCACGACAAGAGCACGTATCGTGCGTCACTCCTTTCGGTCACTCCTTCAACACCAACACACAGACTCACCGAGACACACATACACCCATTATATGGGTGAAAATTAAATTGGCTTTTAAACTTTTTCCATTTAGCAAATTATGTTAATCCAGCACACTAGCGAACAAACATTCAGGCACACCGAAGAACGTAACCGGTGCTACCGGGGCCTTTCATTGCCCGGCGGGCTAGAACACATATATTTAAATGTTGTACACTTTCCTTCCTTTCCCGTCCTGCCCCTGGTCACTTGTACCACATATTTTTGGTTTTGATTTTACCGTCGCCTGAAAGTTCGTGTTTGAGTGAATAGTTTTCGGTTTGTTCGATGCGTTTTTTGTGTGTTTTTTTGTTATTTTTTTGCGTTCCATCCTCGGTTCCAGCCTCACGTCGTATATTCGCATTTAATTTTAATCTTATTTTTGCCCATTAAATGTGCGCTTCCGTGCATTTGCAGTAAATCATAACCATTAGAAAGTGCAGCAAGGCATGTTGTTTTTCTTTAATCGCTATTGGGTATCCAAACGAACACGCTTTGCAACGCTGCTTTCAGAAGCTGGTGGCGGATCTCTTGACTCATGTCGACTATAATTGCAGAGTGTGGAAGCGTTCGTTGTTTAAATGGTTTGGTAACATGGTTTGTACTTAGCCCAGTGCATGGTTTGTGCGCAATGGTTGAGATGCAACGTAGTTTATCTTTTTTAATGACGAATATGCCTTTGATCATCGTCGAGTTAGTTTTAAGTTTGTTCATACATAAATGTAAATACAGTCTTTGAATTGGAAAAAAAATCATGTAATGATATTTTGTACGAAATTCGTCTGAAGCTAAAGTCTCGAAACACGATGATGATAAACAAAAGAGCAAAAACCTCTGTAGATATTAGTTAGTGAAAATCGTTTAAAAGTGGCAAGCAAATGGCTGATTGAATATTATGTGCATTTTCCTGTCGAAAGCTGTTACACCTCTGTAAAACCATTCAATCCACGCCAGCTCCATTATTCATATTCAATCATTTTTGCTTCGCAACCAGCCACCTACACCTTTCCACATCCCTGTCCCAAACGCCCCACAAGTAAGATGCTATAAATTGTCCCACCCACCCAGCCCTGCGTCACGAGCTAACGCCACGTACCGGATAAAAGGCCGCAACAGCACAAGCGGTTTAAGTCTTTCCCTTCCTCCAAGCAATATTTATCGCTCCGGCCGAAGGATAATGTAATGTAACCCAACTCATCACCTTCCTGCAGCCGTCCGTCGTCCGCAACACGTCCCTGCAACAATGGCTCCCTGGTTGCGAGGCTGCAGGCAATCGCTTGAGGTTAATTTGCTTAACATGCTGCTTAAGACGATGAGGCGGACGAGATGCAAAAGTTTGCGGCAAAGTTTTCAGCTCCAGCATGTCCCGCCGTTGCCCGACGTTGCCCCACGTGCTGCGTCGTGCTGGACCATCGATCAAGCCGCATTGTGCCCGGTTGCCACCGCCCCGAAAACAAGGTCAAACTGGGCCGGGCCAGCTCCCCGGCTGGGTTGGATTGAATCACGGCTGGGAGTAAATTACCGGCCTGGAGAGGATTATAAATTTTAATCTTTCTTTCTACTCACCCCGTTTTGGTGGTGGGGCTGGCTGGTGGGGGCCCAAAGTTACGCGCACGACACTTGCCTGGTGCACGTTTTTAGTGGGACGAACATGATTTTGCTTCGGGGAGGGGTTTATTCGATCGATGGCCGATGAGAAATCGAGTAATTGTCTTTTGATGTTGGTAACAATTAGGCGAAGCAATCGAGTTACGATGTACAGTGGGGAGGCGTCATTAGGACCGAAATGCTTTTACGTAAAAGGTACTCCATCGAGATGTAGTGCAAAGTGAATTTGCTGTGCGATTTGCATGCATTTAGGCGTTCTGCAATGCCGAATACTTACGTGATGCTTTCAACAAGTTAGCGCCTTGTTTTAATCGCATTTTTGCAATCATATTCACAATAGTCGCAGTAAACACATTCATTTCTTTCACAATTGAAGTTTGTTCTTGGAACGGAAGTAAATATGCACCATTACTGTTTTCAAGATCAATTATGATTTGTTGTTGTTTTTCTTTATTTTTACTTTCCATACGTTTATTAATCCTAGTCGAGTTAGGGACATCACTGAAGCATAAAAAATGTTACAAGGATGCATTTTTCACTTCATCCTGTCCGCTTTGCTTGGCTGCTGCTGGGTTCATTTCATTATCGTTCCTCTGCTCAACTCTGTCACACAGAACCCTGTTCACATCTGCCCCGGCCTACCACGGGTGCCATCGTGTACGCACCGTAGTATGTGTGTTTGCGCTGGTTTTGCGGATTAGAATAAAAATCGATTCGTAAATGGACGTTTAAGGCAAACACAAGTGACATAAAAACAAACGCCTATCAAACTATTTCTTCATCCTTGCTACGCATCAAACACAATACGTTCACGATTTGTTGGGTGAGTGTGAGGAGCGCTTTTCATAGGTTTGCTTCTGTTTGTATTAGTGTTCATATATTATTCTCTGTTTGTTTTGTGTTTTATTTTCCGCACGTTGTTCTGCCCCTGCCGAGCAGATACATTGTTTCAGTGTGCTAGAACGTGGCGGCCATTCGCTTGGAGTCACCTTGCTCTGCTGTTTTACCGTTTCCATTTGTGACTTATTGCCTTTAAATTTCCCTCAGTTTTGGCTGTTTTTGCTTTCTGCCTGGGTGTCTCTGGAGTGAGTAGTGAGTGAGTAGCTAGGGTCGCACATCTAGAGTCACATTTATACAGTATTTACAGATGAAAAATCTGGCTTGTACGTGTTTAGTTGTGTAAGGTGTGTAAGGTGTGTTTCATTTGCATTGACTATGCTATTTACTATTCGAATCATTGATGTCACCGTTTGTCTCGTTCATCTTAACTATGTAAAGTACTTCAATGGTTTGTATACGACTTGCTGTAGCAGAAGTTTTGACAGCTTCCCCCTTTCTGCAATGATTTTGTTTTGCAACAAAAAAAAGTATGTTGTATGTGTTTTTTCTCTTAAGTTTACATCCTTGCTGTTGTACAGTAAGTTTTCCGTGGCTCTCTTCTTTGTATCTGTTACCAACGCGGCGTTTCTAATCACGTTATCCGCGCGCTACCACATGCTTCGCGTAGTCTCATGCCCCTGCACAACCACATTCATCTACCCGGCCGTACGTTTCCCCAGGCTGGCGCTATTGTAGGCTTTTGGGTGCATAATTTTACCCGTGCGCCCGCATGTCCCGGCAGTGGCCCGGCTCGTAAATCTTCGTTACGGGAACTTTCCAAATATCCTGCTCTAATCCCTCCCCTGGCACTCGGTAAGTCGGTTAGGGAACGAAAACTTTGCACTAACCTACTCTCTCCATCCCCTCTCTTTCTCTTACACCTTTTTCCCCTAAATCCGAAAGCATTAAACATAGGAAACGAACAGCATAAAGGGGAAGCAACAAAAAAAAAAAGCGTTTGCCCGAGCTGTAGATTGCATCGACTTTGCCTCAGCTCTTCCGGCTTCCTACCCCATTGCAAGCTTCGTAACATGATTACACTCAATTACGCAGATTACATTCGACTACTAATTGGGTGCGCTAGTACCGCTAGTTTTATGTTGCAATGATGTTCTCCGGTGCGCTTCTCGAAGATGGTTTCACACCCAACAAGAAAAGTGTGTTAGTCGCATCGTTGTTGTTGGCATCGTGGGTTCTGTTTTTTTTTGCTGCTGTTTTGTGCCTGCAGGAGAATCCCAATCACCCACTACGAGCCTACCACCCACCCCTAAGTGTCGAACGTTTTGTGCGACCCCACCACCGAAACGCCTTAGACATGATGTTCAATTCGGGGTTTTTAGTGCTCATTTCCCGGCCTGGTGGCTGCGCTGCCGATTCCGCTCCAGGAAGCCGGGCCGAAAGAAAATCAACTTCCCATTTCCCGCGGGGTTTATGCTGCCGCCACCCGATGGATCGGCCATCTGTACGTGTATGTGTGTGTGTATGTTGTGTGCGTGTCTGGTGGATCGTTCTAGCCGCCCCAAGAGCTTGTTCAATTTTGGTTGGTTTTTAACATTCCGCAACTTCGTGTCGGTTTTATTTTCACAGCTTCACCTTCCGCGGATGTAGAGCATCGGCTGCGCGTACATTAAATATTAATTTGGCTGCTCCGTGACACCCTTCTGCCTGTCTGCGTCCCCAGACTTGTGGGAAGTTTGCGCCACGGTGCGCCTAAAGAAAGGGCAGCTTGGGCGAGAAAAACAAGGAAAAAAGACATAGAAGTAACGTAATTGTACCAAAGTTGTTTTTCTTGCTCTGTCTTGCTCTTCTCTCCCTTAAAGGCGTCACGAAGCAGAACGAGTCGGAGCAGACTTTCGAGAAAACGTGTTCGGGGGAAAAACATCCCATTGCGCGCCCGTAACGCGAACCCGGGTATGTGGCGACAGAATGCGTTGCATGTGTTCGGTTGCTTGTTCGGCTAGTATAATAAAGAAAAAATAAACTGTAAAATAAACGAAATAAAAATAAACTTTCGACAGCCCTTTTTGGCCCCTCGCCGGCGTACGTTGGGCATCGATAGCCGGGGCCACCACCCGGTCCATCGCAAACACCCGTTCCAGCGGTGCCATGGTTTATGTACGCCCGTTTTACACTTTTTACGGTGGCAGTAAATGTATGCTTACGTACTTCGTTATTTTATTAACATTTCATTTTTTATCCTCCGTCCTTCGGTTCATTTTCGTGTGGGAGCGTGCGTTGTAGTCGAGCGTGTAGTTGTTTTTCAATTCTTTTCTGTTGTTTGCAAACAAACACAAATACATACATACACTCAGACAGCTCAGTTCTGACATTGGGCGGGTTTGTTTGTTAGTCTTGCGCGGCTGTTTAGATGCATCATGTGAGTCTGGTTTTAGCTTCCTTTGAAGAATTTTCCATTTCCAGACACATTTTATGCGATGCGCACCAGCAGGCAGTAAGCATCCATTTTCGCACACCTTCAAGCAAGTGTTGCGAGGCGGTTTTCTGACTTTGGGAAGTGTAAGCGAACCTGCACACTTGGCTGTACTGTTTTTTGACAGCCACCGAGCGACGGTACTCGCGACAAATGGTCTAATGTTTCAACCTCCGGCGACGTCAGGGTATGTAAATTATGACGCTGATGGTATGAGTTTTAGGCTGCTTTAAAAATTCAGCTCCGTCTTCCGTCGCGCTAACTGCACACGGTGCAAACGTCCATTTATGGCATTGCCAGCCAGCCAGATTGGAACGGTCGGCGGGGTGTTACTTACTGGGGTAATGGGCTCGTTAACGTGCGCTCGTGAAACTGACGACCGTTGCCTGATGAGGTGTCAAACAGGCTCATTTTGTGAGCTTCGAATGAGTTTCAGGGAACGCACAATCAGGCTTCTACCACTTGCTGCTCCGGGGTTGTTCAGAAGCAGCTTTACAAAAACGGTGTTTTATTAACTCATTTGCAAAAGGACACTCAAAAACAGGGCTGAATATTGAGGATCGTGTAATTAATGGTGTAAATTTGACAAGCACAGGTAGGGTAGGTAGTTTGCTGTTTTAGTGGCAATGTTGACTTAATTTAAATCAAAATGAACAACAATTGTACTATAAAAAAAGCCCGAATTAAAAAAGCCCGAATGATGGTAAAGTGATGGAGAAGAATAAATAATGCCTTTGCTTTAATGCTGCTAAAATGCTAACACCAAATGTAGCAGTGAAAGGGCTCTACAGTTTGAATCAAAACGCCTAAAAGTATGCAATTATTAAAGCAAAAGGCATTTAATCGCAGTTTTGACAGAAGCTTTTACGACCATTTGCAGGGGGATAAAGATATTTTATGAAAAGAATGTTGAAGTAACTAGCTCCTAGCAAGTAATATAAAACGCCAACCAAATCGGAAAAGGAAAAGGAAAAAGCTGCTGTGCTGGTCGCTCGGAACGCGTTGTAAGACGTAATATTATTCTTTCAGTGCTGCTATGTACACGTACATTCCGTAACCAGTCCAATACCTGCGTGGAATTGAAAGTGTTTGTGTGCAGTATGTTACTAAGTGATCCATCTCTGCGTACCTGGGCGAGGGCCAGAGACACACATTTAGGTACCAAAAACGTTACGGTAGAGTGTCTGAACAGATGAAAAGGGGTAGAAGGAAAAGGTTGTATGTACAAGGCCGCTATGGACCACACCGTCCTAGGTGTGATGCACTTCATTTATCCGTCTGCCGTATGCCATCGAGCAGTAGTTGGTTGTAAGAGTTACAGTTGCAATGCTCTAGAGTGTGCTCCCTGGGCTGTCCTCCTATCGGCTGCCCTATGAGACACTGTACGAGCAGCAGAGCATCGTTGGCATTCGTATAAATTCGTTTTCGATCTAAATTACCATTATTTAGCTACGGGCAAATCAGCGATTTGCCACTCTGATCTAACGCCATTATTTACACTGTGCGGGGCAGATCGCGTTTCCCACTTTCGTTTTGTTTTTCTTTCTTTCTCCCCTCTGCCTTTCACAAACGAAATAGTACAGCATCAATGCGAGAGCAGTGAAGGTTGAGATCTTCTGGTAGATAAAACAAAACAGTCTACGAGAGGGTATACACACAAACACATCGGGTTCCCCATCCTTACTCCCCTTTCCTAAACCTGCCGCCATAAGTAATCCTGTCGCCGTTAATCGTGATAAGTGTCGGCAGCGTCCAAAAACTAACATCTTCGCCGGGTAAGCGCGAGCAGGGAACACATACCGAGCAGCAGCCACATCGACCGGAGGCAGCTTGCACTATCGCTCATGGCCGTCACCGACGAACGCCAGCCCAGGTCCAGTCCGATGGATTCGCGCGACAGCGGCAGCTCCGTCGGTTCGTCCAGCTCTTTCGGGCAGGGCAGAATCGTGTCCTTCCGCAGCTTCATCAGCGTGACGGGCTGCAGCTGGCCCTTGTCCGGGCCGCCACTGTCCGGACCGGCACGGCTCGGGCCGTACTTTTTCTGCTGCAGCACTACGCCCGGCTTTCGGTGGCCGGTGTCGTCGTAGTACTCCTCGTCGAACACGACGGTATCGTGCGGCTGGCTGCGGCCGTACTCTTTCGGCTGACCGTGTGCCAGCGCCGGCGGGCCGTAGATGCCCTTGATGTCGTACAGACATTCCACCTGCTGGAGCGCCTGCCGAAGGTCCTCGTTTTTGGTGTTGTTGCGCAGATCGAACAGCCACAGCAGCCGGCAGTCGCACAGCAACCGATTATCTGCCGGAGAAAACGAAAGTGAAGAAAACAGAGTGTCAGAGAGGCGACGGGAGGAGCGTGCTGTGTAACAAAGAGAAGATGCATGAACGGCCAGACCGGCTAGGACCTGCTGTGAGTAATGTGGAATATTTAAAGCACAATCTTATGCTCCGTACGCGAATGCTGTGGCATCTTAAATTGTTCGAGGTGCCAGCATCGACACTAGCGGGCAATAACCAGCAGCATCGCGCGCAGGGCGCCGTCACGTTACTGCGCCACCCGATTGCATTCTTGACAGTTTTCGCACGCTACAGCGAAATTCGATCATAAACTCTGACCTGCCAAATGCACAGCAAACGTGGGGGAGGGTTGAGGCAATACTGTCTGTTAACTTTTTGGCACGTTGCCAGGCCACAAACAGCATTCGAAGTTTGCCCTCCGATGGATGGTTGCGCTTTCCTTTTTTGCGAACTTTAGCTGCCCCGTGAAGGCGAGGCAAAGGTGCAAAAGTCAATCGTTTAAAGCAAACGCCAGGACGTGGCCAATAAGATGGCCACGGCACGGGCCAGTGTAATGTAAAAACGATGTTCCGATGAACCCTCAAACAGGCTAAGCACAGCCGTCCATCATGAGGTTGAGGTTGAAATTTGGAAGAATTTATTGCAACCAGTACACGAAGTGCGGCGAACCGTTGGCGGCCGGAAAAATCCATCAACAAGGCCCGCCTTGATTTGATGCCAGCGTTTTTGTTTTGGTTCGATGTATTATACGATTTTGTTTTATTTTGCAGCATTATCGATGAAGAAGTTTTTGTGCCAGCAAAAAGGTTCGCACCGTTGGCAAAGTTTGGGTTAAGCTCGTGTCAAAGACGTTGGCGTTTTGCGGAAGCATCGGCAACTGTTTGAACCGTTGGCGCGTTTCGCGCTATCGCAGGAGTAAGTTTTTCTGCGTATCAACGGCAGGTGATGGGTTGGTCGGTTGGCAATTGAGCGGTGATTGATTTCAGCTGTCAGGCGTGCACCGTGCTTGGCGTACGTTTATTAAATCAATATTGCCAAAGCGGGACCGACACGACAGTGTGCTCGCAAAGTTCAATGGAAAGCGGGAGGGAATGGACACCAGCCTCAGCATTATACGGACAAAGTTTAAGCTGAAATGCTGTAGGAAAGTAATAAACCACTGTAGCGTCACTATTTCATAATCGAAGGTATGGTTAATTTTCGGAAGTCGATTGAGAACGGACGAGTGAGTTTCCAGAACCTGCCAGTAGTGAGCAAAGTCACCGGCTCACTGGTGAAACGATCAAGTTTTACTCATTTTCCTATCGAAAGGATTTTTGTGCGTTTTCGGCTGTCGCCGGTCTCGTCGTCATCTCTCGTGGGGCAATATCCTTCGGAGGACTTCTGACATTCGTCAGAAGGCTAAGGTGGGCGCACAAGCTAAATTGGGGTGTGGGTGACGTACCATTTGACGCTGGGTTGATGATTCACCCCGGATGGTGGGAGAAGTTACTAAAGTTTATTTAGCTTTTACGGCTAATGAAAATTTAAATTAACTCCAAAACTGTGTTCTGACCAGCCGGGTACAGGTAGGCAGTGGTGAAAAGTGGCACAGGGAAATGCTTGCAAATCTCCCACACTCCAATGGTTTAATGAAAACGATGATTGATGGTGGTAAGCTACCCAGAGGGCGGCAACGAACCAGACCGGCGACACACGGTACAGCGAGCGGTGCTCCGTTTGCTAATGTGCGACCACGATGCGCCCGTCGGTGGTCACTTACCGGGCGGCTAAAAGAACCAACAAAATCACTTGTTTTTTTTTTTAATTTCACTTCCAGGAACCAACAATTTTCCTGTACACGAGTGACAGTTTTCCACCATCAACTCGCCGAAGTTGGTAATTGTGATTGATGGTTAGAGTGATTTTTTTGTTTTGTTTTGTTTGTTTACTCGCTCACTTTCGGGTGATTTTGTTTCGGGGTTGAGGTTGAAACTTTTCCAAAATGCCCAAAACACGAACCCCAAAAACCCATCTCACCGCAATGACACAATGGGTCTGGTTCATGTGTACGGAGAAAAAGGGAGACATTTTGAGGCAAATTTAACAGCACACGGTAGCTCTCGGGGAAATTAACGCACCAACTGAACCACCAAAAACAAGAAGCAAATTCATGCATAAACATATACCAGATGATGAGCGGTTCGTTACCTGTTTTTTAGTGTTTGGTTTTACAAAAACCAAAAAAAAAAAAAAAACCATCACTCCAGCGCAAAATGTTATTTTTGTTAATTAAAAAACAATCGCAATGTGTTCTTTCGGTGGTCCACCCATCTTTGTTCCATCTGTTCCTCCCCATTCGCCTTGATTATTCTTTAACGTACGCTGCTGATATCAACCACTTACCGCTTTCCATTGCAAATGGCACTGATGATGGGTGAATTTAAATTAAATTCAAAATTATGCATTAAACTGTGCCCACGCATGGGACGCATGTCGTGACCGAAAAAAAGAGCAAACTTAAGAGAAAAAAGGTTCCAGCTTACCAATATGGTGCGCGCGTGTGTTTGTCTATATTGGAAAGTTCATTTCTTTTGAAGAATTTCCAACGTTCCAAAAAGCAGTCGACAGGTTGCCGACCCACCACAGGGAACAGGGAACCAAATGGGAATTGAACGCGTTGACAGGTGAACAAAAGCAAAAAAGAAATACTTTGATCTTGCGCCACTCGTAACGACACCACCGGCAAGGATCGGCTTGGAAGTGGCCAGTCCGAGCGTTACTGATGGAAGAGTTATAAAATACGGGTTGTGTTTTTTTGTTGCTGTTGTTTCTCATTAGTTTTCTCATTACTTCTTTACAGCCCATTGCCATTAGCATATGCAATCGACGGTTTCAAATTGGGCAGGTTGAATATTATTAAATATCTCCGGAACACCCGATCAAAGGGATTATGAAAGGGCTATGGGCGAGCAATAATGCGCACACTTGGGACGGCATTAATAAACTGTGATGAAGAGAAGGAGAATGAGTGTATGGGAGAAAGAGAGATAGGGTCGGTGGGACTTATTATATTGGTCCGTAAGAGCTCAAAGCTCAAGTGCCACATGGATGGGCTCATGTAATTGCCCGAGGGTTTTTCGATTTATAATTAAACTTGAGCAGGGCTTATTTGAATTCTCATACAGCAGGTATGTAATGAAACAGTTCAGGTGAATTGAAGCTTTCATGTTGGGCTGGAATCAGCTCAAGCAGCAATCGAAGTTGGATAAGCCTATTTGTATGAGTAGGCTGTATTGGAATATTCTTGTCGTAAAGTGCTTGATTGCAGGAAGACATTTTCAATACAATAATACCCTCAAGCCACTGCGCTTTTGAGGAAAAGATTGCATAGAAGAAGGCGTTACCGACTTACATCCTTTTCATTTTTTACTCGATATTTTTTTCTTAAAGTTTTTTGGCTAGACAACAGGTTGACTAACAACTGTTTTATGTTGGCATAATTTTAGATGATATATGTAAAACATGGTATCAAGGTCAACGTTTTGTTTTCATTCTCCAACTTCCTCAAAAGCATTCTCATCCCCTTGGGCAGCACACGATAAAACATAGAATAATATGAAGCAAATCAGTTTCATTAAGCTTTCTCCTGGGATGCATCGGTACAACCCTTTCCCGAAGGCCCGGTGACACAGGATTCTGGCATGCGGGGCAACCGTTTAAAGGTACTCTATCTGCTTTATTTTATTTCCCTTCTTCCAGCGCTCAGCACGGAAGAACGGTACGAAAGCTGTATCCTAGCTGGGACATGGCAGGAACGGGCAGATGTGACCCCAAAGTGGTCGTAAAACAAAAAAAGATAGGATCCCTTTTTTAAGGTCACACTAACAAAACCCAAACAAGGCACGGAGCGACATACGCTCGGGCCCCATCTTGGGCTCGACCGCCTTTGTGGCACTAATTGGGTTGAGATTTGTGCACGTGTGCTCCAAAGCCCGGGGACGTATTGTGCTTCAGGTTGGCCTGTCTGACTCTGCCATGCTTGTGTGGTTTTCGCCCTCGTGCGCTCGAGCTGGCACGAATGATAGCGATTGTCTGAGATATAAAACTTTACCCGCTTCGAGCGTACCTTTGAGATGAAGAATGGCCGTACTGTTGACTAGGTTGTCCATCAGCGGCAGGAAGTTGTTGTACGTAATCGTTTCCAGCTGATTGGCGTTGAGGTTGAGATTAAGGACGGCCGGTACGCCGGTAAAGATGCCACGCTCGAGCCGCTTCAGCCGGTTGTTCTCCAGGTTGAGCTTCCGCAGATTGTTCAAGCCGTCGAATGCACGGGCGGATAGTTTCTGTGCAGGCGCAGAGAGACGGAAGAAAGGTAAGAAATAAGCCCAATTAAAGTGAAATGATTTTGAAATATACTGCTGTATTCGGTATAAACAACCCACCCGTACCACTCTTCACTTACCTCGATCTGGTTGTGATCCAGATCCAGCTCCTGCAGGCTCCACAGCTCCGCGAAGATGGTGTCCCCGATGAAGGTTAGACTGTTGGCGGTCAGCTTCAGCAGTCGCAGGTTGCCGAGACCCTTGAAGATTTCGCGCGTCAGCACCGAGATCTGGTTCGATTCGAGCTTCAGCTCGTCCAGGCTGGTCAGATAGGCGAACACGTCGTCGTGCAGCATCGAGAGGTTGTTAAAGTCAAGGTTGAGCTTGCGGAGCGCCGGCAGATGTACGAGCGCCTCCTTGTCCAGCTCGAGAATCTCGTTGCGCTCCAGATTGATCTCCTCCAGGAACGGGTGGTTAGCGAACGCGAACGGATGCACGATGCGGATCTGATTCTTGTGCAGTGTGACATTGCGCAGCTCGGTCAGATTGCCGAACGCGTAGTTCAGCAGGTCCGGTATCACGCCGTACTCGATCGTGAGCTGCTTCAGGTACTTGAGCGTGTGCAGCACGTCCGACGGTATGTACGCCAGGTTGCCTATCTTCTGTACCGTGATCTTGAGCTGCTCCAGCGTCGACTGCGTCTGGAAGGCCAGCCAGTTGGCGTCCTTGCGGGGCAGATCCTTGCTGAAGATCCAACAGTTTGCCTTCTGCGCCTTCACGTGCGGATCGTCGGGTGAGCAGTGGCAGACGAGCTTCATCTCCCGATCGCCCGAGCAGAGGTTCATCAGCGGCGACGGTACGATCATCTGCGGTAGGATGGGCTGTGCTTTGCCCTTCTTAGCATCCTTCTCCCGGTACCGGCTCTCAATCGGGCTGGTAACGATGCACAGCACCAACAGTGCCAGCGTCAGGTGTTGATATGTCGCCGATACCATCGTGCCGGTGATGCAGGGTCGTTGCGCCGGAAAAGTTTATGTCTAGAAAAAGCGAACAAATCACCACAAATCGAAAGGTTAGCGCGTGTGCCATATGTCAAACTTTTAGCCCTCCGGGGCGCAGCGTTCGCCACATGATAAGGCTAATTAAAATTAATTACCATCCCATTCGGAGCTCGGCGTAGCGAATCGTTGCTTGGGGGGAGCGAAATTGCCACTGCGAAATTTATTGAAATGATGAACAAACAAGCGATGTTGCAGTGTGTATTGAGCGAACAGCGAATTGCAAACACACGATGTGTTGATGGCATTGTGAAGTAACGCTCTCGGTAAGGTTGATGAGTGGTTGGGATTTGGCAGTGAGAAAGGAGCACATTTAATGAACGTGTTTATCGCGGTTCTACCATCGAGCTGCGTTTTGTGCAATGTTTTGGAGTAGTTTGTTGAGTGTAGCTTGTTAAAATTGCCGAGCTGCTAAGCGCTGGTGCATGATGAAATGAGTGTAATTGGTTTCTGGGAAGAATGAGGGCGTTGCAAGTCTAATTAGAATGATTATATTGTTGTTTTGAGAACGATTCACAGTTTAACACCTACACCGTTATACAACTTATGTTCAGAATGTTTAATGTTTATCGTTAAAGGACTGCAAAGCCCACTCGAAACTGCTCTCATACTTATACAGACGCTGAAGTTATTGGTTTGTATTACAGATACGGGTAGTTTATTCGGACCGTAGTAGCGGACTCGCAAAGGTCACCAAACGAAGTCCGAGGTGCAGTAATAGCCAGCATTGAGAAATTGATTATAATGTTGTTTACACTGTAATAACAGCATTTTTCCTCATATAAACGCCTACATATATGCAAGTCACAAAACTAATTATCCAGAAGCGTCCAATTATCCTACTTGTGATTCTTTTAGCCGATTGTTTGTGCATCGGGAGCAGTTCTTCTTCTGCAAACAGCTTTTAAAATATGGCATTAACATTCCAGTGACGGTATTCAGGTCAACAGTATCTCGTAGTCCATAACGCTAACATCTAACAGCAATGAAAATAAAGTGCTACGACAATGCTTGGCTTGCAGTTCACATTCCGACGAAATCAGAAATTTTGCCGATTGAGCAACAAGCGATAAGAAATCAATGTTGACAAAACATTGACTGTGCCAGAAAGTTTCCTCTTCAGTTTATCAAAAGAAAAAAAACGCAAAAGTTCACCCCCGGCAAAACTGTACCGCTCAAACGGTGAAGTGTGAAAGGACGAACGGGACGGAATGAACCGCAAAAGGAACAGCTTGCGTATTTGGCACGGAGGAAAACAGTCGTGCCGAAAATGCTCGCACAAAACGGAGAGAAAGCCAATGAACAGCTTTATTATGAAAGTAATTTCCGGCACGAGACCGAACGGCGCCAGCGAACGTACTGCGCGTGGCGTGCAGCACTATTCCGCAGGAAATGGAAAAGGCTTCAGCGTTTGAGGGCGGGAAGAACTGCGTGGAACGCTGGAACTGGAACGGTCTTACTTGGAAGAATGTTAAAAGCGATAGAACAAGTATGGTAAGCATTCGGAGGACTCTTCGACTGTTTCCTTCCTTGAAGCATTGCTTTAATCGGAACGTTAGAATGACCAATGAGTATGCAGTTTGACAGAGTGATAAACAAATTAGTAATGTAATAATTTCGAATTTCAAGTGGTCTGAAACAGGTAAGTAACTAATCTTTCGTCGTGCGTAAAATCAACTTCAAATTTTCTAGAGAAAAATTATCTCCCATCATCCCTTGAAAGATTCAATTTCTAGGAATGAACAGAGTAAAATGACCAGCCCCGTTCAACGCCAAGCAAAAACAGCCAAAGTGACGGCACTGGAAAGATTGGTAATAATTGTATTACAATGGTGGAGATCAAATTGTAATAAAATTTAAATGACGCCTACCCGTTCCTACCACCCGGCGAGAAATTTGATCGTTCGCTGAAATATTGGCGCTCGTTTACACTTTATTCTCTTCCAATTACGTGCAGCAGAACCGAGGAACCGATGCTTCCTTCGGCCACTTCCGCTTCCGTTTGCATGTAAAGCAACCGGATAGAAGTTTGCATGTAACAGAGTCTGGGCAGGGGCAATGGCGAACAAAATGGCGAAAATGGACCCTAGGAAAAGGAACACCAATTTGCCCAAAAGAAAAAAAAACCTTTGTTTGGCATGTCGCAATGGATGTGATGCTACCCTCGGCGGTGGCGGAAATTTTCCCGTACGGCAAACGGCATATTGATGAGATGAGATTTTCCCCGGGACGAGCCGGTTGTGCGCATCTTTGTGAGCATTTATTTATCATTGGTTCGGACGCGGGAATACTCCTGCTGCTTCCGGATTGCGTTGGCGAACGCTTTCGGGGTTGTTGATGATGCGTCGGAAACAAACATCCCTTCCCACCAGCCGCCACCATCCTCGTAGCGTGAAGCTCTTTGTCTACTTTCTTATGCTGGTTGCTCGTAATGCCGGCCAACACCGGGGCTGGAGGTCTACGTCTATCTTTTCCAGGAATTATCGGAATATTTGATGGAGCTAGCACCGCACCGACGCCGCAGAAGGCTTGTGAGCCGACGTCGGCTGCTGCTTGGGCTGCTCGAATCTTTCAACCTGCCTTCTTCTGCAAAATCATTTTCAGGTCTCGAATTGGGCAGAATAGATTGGCCTGCTAGAGTGATGAATATTTTTGCAAAGAAAAAGTAAAGCAGCTAGTAAGATGAGCAGCCAAACGATGATGGAGCATAAAATTGCTCCGTTCCGTTTTGGCGTGTCCGGACGCACGGAAGGTAAAGCATAGGTTGGTGACGAAAGCTCACGAACGGGCGAAGCAATCGAGCCGGAGATGCCCATCTTCCGTCTGCTGGTAGAGCTCCGGGGCCGAACCGGACCGACCCATGCCCATTTCGGATTGATTTATTTCCGGCCGGTCTGACGGCCGGTGTCTTGACTTTTACTGCTTTTCCTCCGCTGGGTACGAGCCCGGAGGGGCCAGCCAGGGTTCGATTTGCCGCATGCGGTTTTCGGTCGATTGTTTGCTGTTTTGTGTGTTTTTTTGCCTTCCCATCTGGCTTTTGTTTTCTTCCTGATGAAGCCATTCTGGTGAAGCTTTTGAAATCGAACAGCGTTGTGTGTGTGTGTGCTGGAGGAGCCGCAAGAAAAGGATGGAGCAGCGGCAGCGACATGGATATTGTTGATTGATAAGGATAAACCTCTGGGGAGCATCATTGACTGCGGTTTGCGCTAGGAAGACCACCCTCCCCCACGCTCAAACAGTCTCCAGGGGGTGGCGAGACGAACTGAATTAATCACACGCAGGAAGGTGGAAAACTAATTAAATTATGGTTGCAAATCAATCTGCGCGGCATATCATTAGTGTTTTATTGTTATTATTATTATTATTATTGGTGTTGATGTTGTTATCATTTCGCAGCAGACGATGAGCGCCGACGATGTAAAGCTTCGCCGTACAATAATGGGAGCGATTTAGAATTGAAATTAGTTCAGTCTTATTTGTGCAGTCGCTGTGCTTCTCATTGGTATTCATTGATCGTTGGAATGAATTTATTTCTCAAAGCAAACAAGCTGCACGGGGGAAATGATTGTAAAATAATAAATATCGATTACGCTTGGCGCTACGATTTGCAGCAAACTTTGCATCCACATTTGCCCAGCTTGTGCATTGCACTGTCCTACCAGTGGACAGTGGTTTAACGCTTGTTAAGGGAGTTGCTTTTCCACCACACAAAGAATGCACCGAACGTCTGCGGTAATAAATGTGACTACTTTCGGCACTAAGCCATATTACTTTCCTTTCGCCGATAAAACGATGCTTTTTTATGATGACTTCACTTTGCGAGCGTTCGCTGCGCTGCGCCTGCAAAACTTCATAAACACAATTACGAAGCAATTTGGCATCGATCCACTCGTCGGAACGGTCCCATTTTGGAAGGGATGCGATTTTTTTTACGATCTAGCGCACGTCCATGGATGTGCAAGTAACCGTGCCAAAATACGTGCGCTCCTGTAAATGTCTGCAGCCAAAAAGTGTAATTTCTTGCGCCCGGCGCTCTTTGGGGGGAGAGTTGATCGTAATAAACGATGACCCGGTGACTCCCCGGGTGGGAATGGATGTTTTTCATGCTGCGACTTGACAGCGGTTCAAAGGTCGTCCAATATGACGTGAATGCAGCCGTGTCCTAGCGGGCAGGAGTGTGGCCCTTGGGTGTGGGTTGTAGATGCCGGCGACAAAATTGTACGTTACTGGGGGGTGTGTACTTCGGCGAAGGCAATGCATAAATTGTGTGCATGTAATATTACAAATGCGTTCGATAGCAATCTTGATTCACACGTGTCGCGTGTATACGAAAAAAGTGTTTGGCAAAACGATATGTACTTTTTAATCGCTTGTAAGCGCCTAAGCGTTGTTCAGATACTGTTAAGATGATTTTGAAATAATGTTTGCATACTTTCAGGTGACTCAAGCTTAAATTGGGATTCAACAAAGTTGAGCTTAAAGCCTAAAGGTAGGCAAAGTTATGTCATCAATAAAATCATCAATCCAGTGGTAATACATTTTGCATATCTTCAGGGGCTATTGATTCAAATGCTCATTTAATACATTTTTTATATTTTAATGAAAGCATAAATAACTACATTTTTGACTATAAATTAGTAGTGTAATGCGTTTGCAAAGTGTTAACCGTTTTAAAACGAGGCCCTCGTGTACTTTCGTGCTTATCTAAACATTTCCGGAGTATTAATTCATTAGCAAGCAGCAGCGTGATGCCGTTTCCATTTCGTTTATGTTTTCACTTTGTCCACCGTTCAGCGCCATTACTAACGCGGCACACAATCAGCGAGCGTAGATACATTTAGAATACTACAGTGCGACCAGAAGTGTCAGCGCGTTGGTGCCTTTGTGCCCTCAAAGGATGAGCCATTCTTCGTTTCTCGTTCCCGCTTGACCCACCATCGCATTCGCGCTTTGTGTACAGGAAAAGCTAAAAGTAAGCAGAAAGCACTGTGTTAGCGTGGAAGCTCTGTCCTAACCACTCTCTCTACCCTTCTCCCTCCTTCATTCTTTTCCTCCAATTCATTCCTCGCTTTATTGCAGCGCTATGTGCCAGTGTGCTTCACTAAAGCGCATAAACTAATGGCCGCCGTGAGTCGTTCATTTTATTGCCTTTCGTCCGGTGCGCTATGGTACTTTTGTGGCTAGCTTAGACTCTGCACTGCCGGAAGGGTCAGCGGGCAGGGGCAGGGGCGGCAGCGAACGCTTTTATAGCATGATGGCTTCTCCGCATGCTCATCCATCCCATCCACGCGCAGTCCCGCAGGACAATTTGTGCTAAAAATGTTGCCCCACCGGGAACGATACCGGTCGGAGGTGCTGGAACTTAGCCAAACATAGACAATAATTGCCGACCGAAAAATGTGGGCCCGCCTCGCCCGTGCCCCGTAGGCCCGCACTACCGCGCCACAAACTTTCGCGCGATTATGATTGCGTTGCTCACCTGAGGCACATTGACCGTCGTACTGTCGTACCGTCGGGCTGGCGGGATGGAAACGGGCGGAAAGCATTAAGAGCCGACGCTTCGCGCACCACGACAGGACCGGACTCAATAACCATTTTCCATAAATATCATTCCAGCGAGCTTGGGTGCGGCCCAGATTATAATGTTGAAGCGAAGAGGTGGGTAGGGATGCGCTTGCGAAACAGAGGACACCGGAAATTGCTCTCGTAATGGTGGGATGGCTCTCGTTGACGGGTGGTCGCGATTCTCTGCATCAAAAACTTTCCAATTGATTCACCTCAACCCGGCTCGGGAAGATGGGGGCTGTCCCTTTGGGAGACCGTCACTCCCGCCTGCAAAACAGGCGTAGGAAGCGATATCGACTACTTTTGTGCCGAAATTTATCGCTTCCGCCTCCTTGCTAGGTTGACTTCGTTCCGCTAGCGTGTAATTCTATTATGTTTCGTTTGAAGCGAGGCACCTTTCTTCGGGGTTATGATTTTGCCTGCCGCTCCAGCGAGTCGCGAGTGGCTACTGTAGCAGCATTCTTGCTCGGATAGATCGATAGAATCTTGCGGCTGCCGAGAGTGGAGGCAATTCCTGTAATGTTCTTTCTTCTTTCAGCCCACAAACGACCCGGGCCCGTCCTGTTCAACCGTGGCTTGCCGGGTGAGGGTTTATATTTTCTCTCAAGCATTCTACCGGGACGGTACCATTTCCTACCCACCCGTCACGCTTTGATCGCTTTATTGAATTTCAATAATTTTCCGTCCTTTCGGATGCACGAACGACCCACAGACCGGCGATAGCGATACAGAGGGGGGTGACAGAGCGGTGCGTGCGTGAACCGGTGACGGTGGGAGTGCAAAATGAGATGGACGGTTACAAGACATTTTTATCAATCATAATTGATTGCCCGACCCCCAGACTGCGATCCAGCGTTTCCGGGGGCAGGGAGGAACGGTTGGGGCAGAGCGCGAGCGTGTAATCGCGATACCATCAGATACAGACCGGGCATTATGATGATGGAGATTTAATTCAGATTTGTTATGCTTTATTCGATCGGGGGATGGCGAAGGGAGCTGAGCTTGAAGGACGCGCAGAAAAGATAACGCTTCAGCTATGAGCGATTTTAGATGAGGATGCGAAGCGATGCACTTTATACAGGCTTGAGTTGGCTTTTGGAACAGATCGTTCCATTTTACGTCCTTTTATCATAATTTTATATGGTTTGAATACAAAGTATTGAAAATAGTGTTCATTGTTAAGTAGAAAATATGTTGTGTTTTACGTGTATTGAGAAACATATCGGACTGCTTTAAAAACGCCTAAATGTATACTTTGATAACACAAAACGTGACACAGTTTAAATAGGGCAATTTCCAAACACCAGAGTGACCTCCTCGTTCAGCATAGTAAAGCTTTGCCATGCATTAAACTAAAACAAATACATTCTTGCCGGCAAACTTAAACGAATTGATACGTCTCTCGCTCAATGGGATGGTAAATTATTAGAATTTTCAAAAGCTAATACTACCCTCGCAACATTGTGCGCCTGTCACTTACCTTTGGCGTGTTGTTTTCTTTCCTTCTGTTTGTTCCTCGCTTGTGCAGCAGCAACTTTCTACACCGTACACCGAACGGTCTCGCAAGCTCAGCGTGTAATTGATTCTGCCGATTTGCTGGCGTTAATTAACATGTCTGAAATGAGCCAGGTAAGGGGTAAAAGAAAGCGTTAGTCCGATCGGTAAGCACACTGACGACACGGAGCCGCCCGGTCGAGCAACAAAGAAAGTGTCTTGAAAGCGTGAGCAGTGCTGGGATGGGAGTTTGTGCAGTGAAATTGCGTGCCACCCGACACCGGATCGAATGCAAGCCAACGCGGCGGAACGGGGTTTGCTGGCGCCCGCTCTCGGGGATTACTGCATCCGGAAGAGTAATGTTTTAATTCTCTCCATTCCAGCGTGAGCCCATTCATTATCTCCCTCCAGCGACGCACCGGCCGGGCGTTGCCATGGGCGAGGGCGTTCGCACACGCGGAGACGGGCGGAGGACGGGCGAGGATCTCTTTTCTTACGACGACTTTGTCGATCTCGGGGCTTAACGATGCATGGCTCACTCGCACCATTGGAACGCACGTGTCTGCACACAAGGCAAGTTGATGTGCAGATTTTGACTCATTGTCTTAGACGGCGATGATGGTGGCGGTAGTGCTGGGGACTATCAGTACCGAGCACACATACACACACACACATACACATATACTCATACTCGTCGTTCCGTACATTAGAAACGGGAAAAGGCGTGTGCAATCGAGCGGCAAAGGGAAAGGCGGCGAACGGCCCAAATGCCGAAAAGCTCGTAGAATTCATCGACTTTTTTCTTTGTCTGAGAGCACACTCCGTTTTGGATTGCATGGTTTCACATACCACAGCAACGGCAGCAGCCAGCTTTTTGGGTACCGAGCGCAACCGAAAGAATGTGCCCACTTGAACAAAGCATAAATCCTCCGGACGTGTGCGGGAGCGTTGGTGAATATTGCACCGTACTTTCTTTGTTTCCTTTCAAGCGCAAAGAGTGTGGTACGTGAATGGTACGCTGCTGCATTGCGTGATTACTGGTTCTATGTGTCGTTTTTTTTTTGTTTCCGTGGCTCCATCCCGGATGGTTGTATGTTCTCACCCGATTCGCTAATCCGTTCCATTAGAGTTAATTCTCATTTCGACGAAAGATACGTTTCAGCTCGTGGTACTCGTAATCCCGTCCATGGAGCGGAGCTTCATTCTGACGTAAAATTAAATGTGTGACAATCGCAAGGGTTTGGCGGTGCGGGTAGGGAGAATATTGCATATCCTCGCAGCCGGTGGTATGTGTTTCAATGTATCATGCGCCTGAAAGTATGCACTTTTGAGGCATAAGCACATTTTAATACCGTTGTAGTTACAGCAGAACGGAACTAATTAAAAACAAATTTTATAGCACATTTCTGGGCAAGCATTAAATCTGTTTATAGCAGATACATTACTGGAGTTGATGAGGGAACTGTTGTTTATTCAGAAAAATACTGAAATTTACAGAACGGAAATGAACGAAATCATTAGGCAGCTGAGCAAATAGACAGGATATCATCATAGAAATAGGTTGTAAATATTTAATATAGGAATGATTCAATCCGTGTTTTGTATATTCGAGGACATAAACGTTGACTATAATTCATAAAATTAAACTAAAATTAAACTCAAACAACAATAGACCGTTGGCAATGTGCGTCTCTTTTACGAGATCAACTCATAGTTTGCTGAATAGACGTTTTCAAACAAAAAAATAAAATCAGAAGAATCACGGCAAAAACCACTCACTGAGATCATTGAGTTTTCGTGATGTAGAATGCTCTCGCCATGAAACATTCTTGACAAAAACAGCTAAGCTCATCAAATTTGGATACAATACATTTCTTTTCATAAGCATTTTGTGCCGCAATGATGTGCACTTCAATTATTGAGAAGCATTACATTCCACCCTGTCCAATGACACTTCATACACATTATCGATGATGTGCGTGCAAGAATAATTAATGTTCCTACTAGAGGCATTGGCTGCATCACTGTAGCTTGCGGAGAATTGAGTGCCTTTTATTGTTCTCCATTCTGCCCGAAACCTCTTGTTTTCTATTTGCATCGACAAAAAACACTGATCCAAATCGCTTCACTGTCGCATTTTTCACCAAAACCAACAGCAACATCTGGAAACCAATTCGCCAAACCACAACAACCACGATACGCTATGGTTTGTATGAGGAGGGGGAAGACAACGAAACAAAAAGAAAAAAAATGATTCAAAATAAGCTGTGAGTGCGATAACGACATCGGCACCCATTTCCTATTCTTCCTATAGGGCCCTCACGCTGGCAAAACATTGGCAATCTTGTTCCAACTGCTTGTCGGAACAACTGGTAACGACAACCGACAAAAACCCGACGCGCCTCCCCACCCTACCGAAAAAACAGCAATCAACTCTCATTACTCGGGATAATGCTATCAGACACTTTTCGCACGAGTGTTTCGTTGCGGTGCGGTGCCGGGATGCGTTCGGCGGATCGAGGGATGCTGTAGAGGGAGCTTTTCTAAAAATTCCTACCCCATCCGGACCATTCGCAAAAGCTCGGGCAATTTAACCGTTTAAAAGTCATTTTTCCTCCCGCTCAAAACCACTCGTCGTCTCGCATCAAAGTGTATTCGGTGAAGCTGGGAGGAAGCGCTTCCTTGCAAGACACAGTGGGCCGCCTAACCCGGTCCACCGAACCGTTTCCAAATCGCTCCATTTCCCAATTAGGTTTTCCCCACGTTCGGCATGGGCATCGAGCGAGGAAAGCGAGCGGAGCGGCAGTTTGGTACGAGGCATCGTTTAGTCTGCCCTCTGCCAAATAAAACCACATCCCGCCCGTTTGGGCGTTCGGCTTCTAATATCAATATTTTAAATAATAATCAGAACTTATTTGAAAACCCCTTAGCAAACGATAACGTCTTCCTTACGGCTGGAGAAGACTTTCCAGCTCGCAATAGAAAACGCGCTGCCCCCGTAAAGGCTCGATGGAGTGTGTTTATTTTGTGCCTGGCGGGAGGGCGGCGAAGAAGTGCCTTCTAACTTTATTTGCCCGGGTTTAGTGCAGACAACCCTTAGCGCCTCCGTTTGCCAATGATTGGTGAGGAATAAATTTCCCCAAAATTCTAGCCCGATTCGCGCCTCTAAGGGGTGCAGATTGCGGGGGCGACAGGACACGAACGAACGGGTCACAACCGGTGTCATAACCGAGGCGAGAACATTAATGAAGATGATACCATAACCGTTCATCGTAGCAACTTGTTTCGCGGCACCCGCGTCTCCTCAAAGCACCCGTTTGGTGCCGTGCGCGAAGAGGGCGAAAGCGAAAGAGAGATAGCGGAAGCAGCGGACGAAAAAAAGAAGGTCAAATGGAAAATAATCACTTGAAGGTGAAGTGTTTTTAGTACCGACAAACCCTCCTCCGGGACGGGTTTTATCTGCCTGCCCGGTTTGGTTCGGAAGTTGCGTTGCGACGGGAACAAAAAATTGCCCTGCTCATGCCGGTGTTTGCGGAGGGGGGCAGACAAAAGGTCGCTTTGTGTACGAAAACTTTGGAAAGGACCGAAAATATGTCTATGATGATATTCTTCACCGGGGTTTTTCCTGCCGGCCGAGGATCATTCTGACCGAGTGTTATGGTTATCCTTTGCTGGCGGGCTTCTCTTTTTGTTTTTGTATCTCGGTATGGTGAAAATTGAGCGAAAAGGGTTTCAAACGGTACAGTGTATGAGCCAACAGAGAGAAAGCAGGTGAATAAGTAAAACGGCAATGTACAAGTTAGAAGATGTTCCAATTTGTTTAAGGAATTTTTTTTCGTTTTTTGTCTGTTCTGTATCTTGTACTGCTTTTCCAAATATCAAACATTTTTTTTGCAGGTTTGGGAAAGAGTTCAGTGGCTTATGAAGTAAACTTTTTCGTTTATGGAGGTTTTTTAAGGTTAAAAATTCCTTCTTCGAACGGCAACCATTGAAGAAAGAAGCAGAACTGCAAAAAGTACAAACGAAAGTGTAGAAATTGGACCATGAAAGATAAAAAAGGGAAGAGTGCTGAAAATAACACAACGATTATAGTCACACAAAGTGCAGCAACCTTTAAGGACGAAAAAGAATATTTTAGTTCTATTTTTGTATTTCAGGAAGCTTACGACAAGTTATTCTAAAAGTATGCAATTCTAATTTTTCCTTCACATTGACGTTTTTTTATTTCAACACAAAAATCGAGAAGAATTTTCGCCCATTGTTTGCAAATTCAATTTAAAGCTGTTAAACTAAATCATTTTTATGGTGCCATCCAGCGCACATGGAGCTCTCAATGGGCAAAAATTCAAACCCGTGTCTATTTCACACGAAATGCCAAAGAGAAGAATGCACCGGCACACGAGCGTCCAAATCTCCAATGGGCGAAGGCGAAGAAAGACAGCAACCCCCCCCCCCCCCCCCGAACGCTTGACGTGGACGAATGCGAACGGAAACGGAAACCGCCCGAGAAAATTATCGTCAACGCGAGTGGTGTTAAGTGTCAGTTTCATTTATCGTACTCGTCGTCGTCATCGCTGCCGCCGCCGCCACCACCACTTGTCTACAGTCTCGTATCGCATTGCACGGGTGCCTGTCTGGTGCCGGGATCCTTTGTTCTGTAATATATATTTATTTTTATTTTCCACCCGTCCTCCCCACCCAGCCCTGACCCTGTTCCTGCATTGCGGGCGGGTTTCTTGCTTTTATTTCAGTGCTGTTTTTTTCCTTCTTTCAAAACCACTCCTTTATCTCCTACTCTGCTGCGACCATTCCACGCCGCTCACTGATTAAGGTCGCTCACGCAACGGTGCCTCGTGAAGGACGGCTGCAGGCATGAAGCCACTTACGCCTCCAGAGTGCCATCGCTGCGTTCAAATTGCATGAGAACGGTACCGCTTTTTTCTGTTGTCGTTGTTTTCGTTGTTGCTTTCAGTCCATTTCTTCGCTTCTCGTTCATTTCTTTGCGTGCCTTTCGCCGTTTTCGAATTTTTCCACCATTTTCTCATTGTCGTTGTCATGTTTGGTAGGAAATTGCCTCGTATTATCTGTTTAAGCACCGCTCCCGTTTCCGGTTTTTTCCCGCGCAAGCGGAACCGAATGCCCGGAGAGTGAAAAACAACAAGCCCTTGAAAACAATTCGCTTCGGATCGCGGTGAAAGCTTCACCATGGCGCGGGTTAATCCGGGCTTTACGGGTAGAAAAAAAGGGAGGACGAAAAAATGGGAAAAGTTCTCGAAAACAGATGCCGTTTACATGCTTGCCTGAGTTTTGCAGGGTTCACGAAGCAGCTTGAAGCCTTTGAGGGTGCTGGTACATACGATAGGGTTATTGAAAGGTTTCCAAAACTGAATGTATAATAGTTCATAACGTAAGGCAATTCGTAGTGCAAACCTGCTCTGGTTTATTTAATTCATCGGAGCATTGTTCTTCATTATAGTTTGAAAGAATTTAAATTGAAAGGAGTATTTAACTGGACTATGTTTACAAATTGCATACATTTTGGCGTTTAGGCCTTTGTTTGCCTCGCATAATTCTTATTATGATAATGATTAAGGTATGCATTATGCAACACTATGTATTTATTCGGAAAAAAGAGTGAACTCGTTTCATTTTTCCTGATGGAACTTTTGTTTCGTTTTATTATTCAATTACTCAAATGTACTTCATCAAAACCTAAAAACTATCTAATGAATTTAATTAATGGCGCTAGGGTCATGTCAACCCAACGTCATTTTACTTAATAACTGATTATCACTTTCAAGCGAAATTTCTCACAGCTTTGGAACCATTGTTGAGCACTTTGTAGATAATTTTTACCAACCACTGAGAGCAAGTGGTGCTGATATCTTATCCGAACTATTCGCAGTAAAAGCACGACCGCCTTCGTCCGTATCGTCCAATTTGATTAACATACCACTCCAAACGCGGGCGTGTGCATACTTAAACGCAAACCGTGCCACAGTGTTTTCACTTCAAACAAGCGTTGCGGTTCAGCTGGAACGACAACCGACACCGTCGTGGTGGGCAATATCGCGAAAGGTACTTGTGGGTTCCTTTTCTTAGCCCAATTGTGTCCTAAGCATGGAACTCTGCTCAGCGATGGGTTGCCAAGGCGTACGGCTGCACAGGGAAAGCAATTTGGGATTAAAGTCAAACGATCCTTCTTTGTGCAATGATGCGCACCGCGGTACGTTACGATTGTCCCGTGCTACGCCACCACTGACACAGCACTGCTCATTCCTAATCATTTTGACTTAGAACGTTTGCTGGTGCGCCGGTTGACGGTTGACGGGTTTCCATGGCCATCTTTGAAGCGATTCGCAGGCACAACAGATTATAGCAAATCTGAGAAAATGCTTTGTTGCGCCGGGGGAAACTTAGTCTTTCATGTGAATTTGTGTGTGCGTGTATGTGTGTGGGTGAGTTTGTGTGCTCCGTTTTGGTGAAGTGAGACTGTCACGAGGACACACCGTTCGCTAATCTTTGACAGTTTTGTTTCGTCCGATCGGGTAGAGCAAAACTAAAGCAGAACAACTTTTTTAAAACTTTGCAAGTGTGCTTTTAAAGTTTATCCGTGTGGGAGCTAGATCTCTCTGGGTGCCGAGCTGTGTGCACGAAAAAAAAAAGTCAATAGACAAAAGGAGATAATACGCTGCACGAAGCTGTTGAAGTTGAATGTGAACTCTTGAAGCACACTTAAAATCATTCGTGACATGTGTGCTCGATAAGCGAGTAAAAGATTTCCCGTGTTTCTTGCTGCTCTCCGGAACATTCGCCTCACGATGCAGTTTATCGGAAACAAAGAAGCTCTCGTACTGTTAGTGAGAGTAGCGTTAATCTGGTTCGGGGAATAGTTTAAATTGTTCTTGCTTCCACACTGCACTTTTGAGCATATCGTCAGTGCAAATGTTCCCTTTTCCCATGCGGTGCAAGCTAATCGTTTTCTGGGAATTTAGCTCTACACCACTATGCGTATTGTAATAATGGAACGTACTTTGAATGGCGCAGAGTCACAGGGTTTTTTAAAATAATACGTAGCGTATGGCTTTACAAATTGCTTACACTGTACCGATAGAAAAGTACACGTTGGGAAGGAAGCATCCCATTCTTCACTGCAAGTGGTTTAATACCTTTGAAGCGTTATTATTATTCTTCTACTGAAAGAGTTGGCAAGGCAATTTAAGCTCTGCTAGGATTAAGAAAAATCCATCACATTGTTCAATTCGAAGGGTTAAATATTCCCCAGGCATGCGTCCGAAGTGAAGCTTAACGAAATTAAATAACTCCATTGGTCCTCTTGAAATCCAATGGCATTTGCTTACAAATTTCAAATGCAATAGAAGTTTACCTTATACGCTCCTGTACAAGTAAAGCTGCAGTGCAGTGCATTCTATCTAGTCTTTAGCAGCACGAAAGCAGCAAAAGCTCCAGTGTTTGTAATCAATGAATTAATTTAGAGATAACCTTTCGCTGCAGTCCAAACAATCCTCTTTTTACACAAACACTCACACACACACACAGGCCGGGAAGTGATGCTGCTTAAGACATTATTTAAACATTGTACCGCATGTTCTTGTGCCGTGCCATGCAGGGATCGGTTCCGGCTCGATGGTTCCGGAAATCCTCTTCGAGTTTGCCTTTACAAAGCACTCCGACATCCGACCGACACGACCGGTGCCGCATACGGGAATCGGGAGCCCCTAAGCCGGTGTACCATCGTTTTGTTCGATTATGCAGATTGACGCAGAAAAGTGCATCCGTGCTACCGTGGCCGCTCGTGCGAGCTGGAGCATTTTGGGGAAGGTAGCAGTGTTGGTTGCTATTTTTACGCCCGACTGCACACACTGCTCGTCGACTTCCGGAACGATCGGCGTCGTCGTCGTTTGTGTTGGCGTACCCGTAGCCCGTGCAGTTTGCGGGTGCAGGCTGAACTATGGCCTTGCCGCCGGTGAGTACTGCAATAAACATCCCGATAAGTGTGGCTGGACGGCAAGTTGTGTGCCGTACGGGATGTGTGGTTTAGGGCCGGTGGGTTGGCCCCTAAGCTGCTCCGGCCCCTTGTACCAATAAACCAGCTTCCTGCAGCTCCCGGCGGCTGTGTGGCAACCCCGTGTCAGTTTTGAAACCGTTTTTGCCCATGAATGCCCCCGCAAGCAGCGGGATTGACTCAGATGCATTGCAGGCGCACAAACGCGCGTGCAGTATCAACGGGTATCAAACATTGCGCCCGTGTTGGATATGGCAGTTACGTTGCGAGAATAATAATAATCATAACAATAATGCAGATGATGATGATGATGATGCCCGTTGCTGTGAATTCATTGTACAAAGAGCCAATTGAACACCCGCACGGGGAGAAAAAGGAGGGAGTTTGAGAAGCGAAAAGCCTCGAAGGTTTCTTCGGCAAATAGGCAAACGAGAGCTGAGCGCTAGGTTCAGAGCAAACACCACAAATATTTGAAGCGCGTTCAGAGCGTGTGTTGTCTGTGCTGTTACAGGCACAGTTTGGCCCTTCCAATGGCTAGTAACGCTTCTACGGGGTTTCGGGAAAACTGCAAGAATCCTACAGCAGCATCCGTTCAAGTGAAGCAGTTTTCTCTTAGGGCAAGCAAAACGAATCGGAGGATAGATTCTACAACCACACGGCGATTTGTGTGGCAAAACCGACCTGAAACCGTGCATCGGTCGGCATGACTTTTAAGTGGCCCAGGATCTAGTGCCAAGTGGTAGCTGTTGTGTAGGAATTTATGACTTTGAAACGTCTGACGTACGGAATATGTAAGTGAGCTTACCGAGAAGAAGAGAACCTTAGCTTTGCTGAAGATTATCGTGTGCATTAGTTTCGTACGGCCGCTTACTTACGAATCATCTTCACGTTTGCTATCGATATTGCGAATTTTGCTGACCCAAGATTATTGATCTGAGTCGAACGAGTGTTTTTAGCATCCTTGTGATTATTGAAGTATTGTCGGCAGTACGCATACTGCTGTCGTCTTCTTTGCTGCACCACAAATATTTGGTGTAGATATGTTTTAAGTCTTGTATTGAAATCGCCTGAATGTATGCAAATTGCATTTAAATAGTCTTGTGTTAACGCTACTGACAGCTACATTGTACATAGTTTGGAATTGTTTCAGATTCCGTTGAATGAAGTTCTTTTATAACTTCAATAGTTAAATAATTTCTTCTGAAGTCTTACTCATAGTTCCATGTTTTAACATAAAGCACTGCGCCAATGCGGTGCTTTATTATTTCGATTGATTTAAATGTAAATACACACGTACGTGCTCGAAGTGCATTAAAAAGTAACAATCAATGGTCACTCGTTCCAGATTTCCACCTTCACTCAACGCCACCATCCGTGGTGTTTCTCCCTTGGTCCCAATCGAGATTTCAATATCCAAAGCTGTTAAAAAGTGTGAAAACCTTCCACGATCTGATCGGTCCGGAAAAATCGGATTTGCGCTCCAGTAAGCATACATCTTCGGGACGATAATGTTTTCCACCGTATGCACACACAACCTGGTTCGTTGCCTCTCCAACAGACACACACACACACACTTATCGTGCGGCCGATCGTTATCGTGTACAAATATTTGATTGCATACTATCGGTTCCGGTTCGGTTGGCTGGCTTCGCCAAGCGGGCGAAGGACGGATGGATGGATGACGATAACTGAGCCGGATGTGTGGTGCACTGCAGCACGGTGCGTGGGTACGGTGGGTAAAGGACATTTTTACGCTTACTTTTACGCTCCACAATTGCATGCCAATGTTCACCGTGTGCGGTGCTTGGCGTGCGTGCCAACGTGTAGCGTACCCGTGTGCGCCGTCAAGGTATTGGAGACAGCCGGGAAATACGAGTAGGTCGATCAGTAGCATCGGAGAGGAGGGGTGGGGAGGGATTCCGAATAAAAGGGAACGAAGTTCAAATATTGAATCACTTATATCAAATCAAATAGCATTAACATTTCAATCATTTAATAACGCAGTGGAATATTAAATTTCACTCGCTCGCATTGTTCGGTGTTCGGTGCTGCACAACTCGAAACCAACTGCTGCGTGACGCCGGGAAAGCGAACTTGTCGAGCTGGCGTGGAAAATCGTGTTTTGAATAGCAGGTCGATCGGTGAAAGTGTGTACCAAGCGTGTGAGTAGCCGCGCACCACGGTTAGTGATACGTCCGGTGGTGTGCAAAGCGCCATAAGATGTGAAGAACGTATCAAACACGATGACATTATAATTCTGGTCGCATGAGTGGAGAGTGAGGCTCTAAAAGTCTTTCTGTGTGTCGCCGAAATGCTCACCTGCTTACTCATGAACTGACCTAGCAAATGGAAAACACCAGTGAGGGTGGTTTCGCCTTTGCGATTGATCGCACATAAAATACAAAATGAAACGATAATGGCTTGTTGATAAGGTACTTCTTTTCATATCAAAATGGCCTTAAAGTATGCAACACACTTTGCTTGTTGCTTTAATCAGCCTAAATGTTTGCAACATGTTGAACAAAATAAGACTTTTTCCTATCGTAGCTCAACGTTGCGGAGCATTCTGGACTGCACAAAAATGTAACTGTTAATTGTAACTGATTTAAAACAAAAAAGAGAAAAGGGTTTTGAAAACATTCAACACACTTCCGAACATGTTGCAGCATTTGAACAGTTTATATGATAGCTCTTCTATTGAATGCAAATCCCAATGGTATCGAAGCACTCTAGACAAACGAGAAAAAAAAAAGTTACATCATCCAGGGAACCTTGGCTCAACTTTGTTGCCCCTCAGTTTTCAGTCGTCAGCATCAGATCTCGTTTCTACCCTTTTCTAGACCAATCGTGCTATGAACTTGAACTGAACCGAAACCGATTAGCAAAGGACACGACCGGGCCGTGGAGGGAAAATATAGGGCAACAGCAGGGCGGAAAAACCTCCGATCTCATCCTCACAAGTCCAATAAAATTGTTCAAGTCATTCGGTCAACTGTAAACATCTCATTTCGTTCCACACAAAAAAAAAACACCCTGATAGTGCCTTGCTATTCCCGCCTGTGGTATCTTTCTTTTCACAGCCACACGGACAGAACATGGATCCAGAATTCGAGCAACGAATAACGAATCCTCCGGTGGGAGCGTACACGCCAACAGCGTCGCCCATCGTGCCGTACCTTCCCGAAGCTGTTGAGACCGTTTCGCCCCCGAAACTTGGATTTGTCACGAAGGCGAAAGGATTTGTTCTTCCTCATCCCTTCATTTTCACCTCGTTCCTCGTTGTGTGCTATAACCCAAAGAAAGGCACGGAAACCGGCACTGGGACCGGAAGCGAAGCTGTCCGATAAGCTTCTTCATAAAGTGGGAAGTTTTCCTGCTGGGTGCAACGGCGAAGGGGCCCGAAATTCCGTGTTCATCGAAAATGAAATTTTCAACCCAATCCCACCAGCACCGGCACCGGTTTTCTTTCCGGCAGAATTGTTGGCCCACCATCACAGTGCAACATTTTCCCCTGCTGTGAGGCCTGTGTGAGGGAGAAAGAGGTTTGGACTGTTCTAATGCGAAAGTCAATTCGTATTCCCGTTTCCCTCCGATCCTCAGCCGCTGCATATATACGGTACGGTTGCAGGTCAGTGCAGAAAAGTAGTGCTCGATTGTTGTTTACCGTTTTATTGTGTCCTGCTGTCGAGGCAAGAGGTTAAACATTGGGAAGAAGCCACAGAAAGCAAAAGAAGGGAAGAAATTAAAGCACTCCAACACAGACGGCAAGCAGCTGATCACGATCCGACGCTTCATTTCGGTGGCCGGATGGTTTAAGAGACCCAATGGCTTCACCCTTCAGCCCTCCGGTGCTAGACAATAGACGAGGAAATTCGATCAGCGATTCGGGACCGCTTTTTCGGGACATTTCAAACCTCACGGGAAAAATCAGCTTCACGTTCTTGGACGCGCGCCCTTCCGGTCTCTTTCCCTCTGCCGGCCGGAGGTAATCTTCGCGCGACGGTGCGGCACGAACCAGGCAAAGGAAATAATCATCCGCGCACACACACACACACACGAAAAAGAACAAACCCACCCACCGGGGGAATAAGGAATTGCTGGCTTGGTGGTACTGCTACTGGAGCTGGAAAAGATACACAAACAAGCGCTCAGGATCAGGAAGGTGATCGAGAAATGGAAGGGATCCACATCCACAGGCGCGAGGGCCGGTTGTCGGAAAGTTTCGGCAAAGAATCTCAATCAACGAGGCAACCGCCGTGCCGGCCCTCGAATATGAGCCCCCGGGCCGGAATGGGTTTGATGAAAAAGGTTTTTTTTTTTGTTTCTGCTCCCATTCTGCGAGCTCGCAAGGAAAATGTTTTGTTTTCGTCGGGTCTGTTTTCTTGCGTCCTTCTTTTCTGGAGCGCCGCAAATATTGAGCGAGAGATACCTTTATTTGCATTTTTAGCCATCCCAGGTTTCTGTTGTCGGCTTTTAGCCGGCCGGCCGTACTAAAAGTATGTTTAGCATGTTGTTTTAGTCGCTAAGGGGGTGGGGTTTGTGCTTTTGCACTTCCAAATTTGTTTGGCTATCAGAAGTAGCGAAAATTGTTCGCTTTAGTTGAAGGCGGAATGTGCTGCAAGTAGATTTTGTTGTGTGAATACATCATCTCAGAATAGCTTGAGCTTTATGTACAAGTTTTGATAAAAAAATGATATTTCATACGCAAAGAGTCGATTTTAGAAACTGCTTACAAAATTTACTTTTTTTAGACATTTTTAAAAACGTCTACAAACTTTTGTAGTCACAAAATAAAGCAAAAGATGTTTCTTTTCGCGCAAATTAACAACTTCGAAGTGGTACTTTGCATTGGAAAATCTAAATCTATAAATAAAATACCAAGAAAATCGTCAAATATCGATAGACAACTTACAACAATAAAGTTCTGCCTTAAGTATTGTGAACAATGAACAAAAAAGATCAACCTGATTCCGAGCAAACCCCAGCAAACGAAAAAAAAAAAACACAAAACAGCACAAATGCTTTTCGCAAATTGTTTGCTCTTGTAGAAAATGCCCGTTCCCTTTGCGCACTTTTTCCACACGAATAACCTTTGATTTCCAGCGTTTCCTCCCAAGCATTACTTCCCCGGCTGAAGGCACCAAACAAAAACCTGTATCTAAAACTGAACGCATACTTTGGCAGCTCGCCCCCCCCCCACCCCTCCACACTCTTCCACATCGTTTTCCACCCTCCCGTATCGGCAAATCCCATCAATCCGATCAGTTTTTCCTTTTTAATTCAACATGTTTTGCCATTTCGGAGACATGGTAGCGTTCATTTAAATCGTTTGCTTTCGTCTTAACATGCCCCTGCTGCCTCACAAAAACTCTGTCACACATGCATGTAAGGCTTTCGCTCTTTCCAGCAACTGCCATCAAGCCAACGCGGGAGGGGGAAGGGGCAAAAGGCCCCCGAACACGCTTCTTGTTGCGCGGCAGGGAAAAAGCATCCAAAGCATCGAAGTTCGTTTGAAGTGATTTATTTGTTTCGACGTTCATTTCTTGTGACTTGTTTTATTGAATAGACTTGGGAGCGAAAGCGTAACTCACAGTCGCCAAAAAGTGTACAGAAACAACATTGAAAACACAAGCTCCACGCTCCGTCCGAAAACCGATTGATCGGTTCGACATGCATCGCCAATCGGAGGGCGGGTGAGGTGCGCAGAGTCAGATCGCAACAGCAGTTTAAAATCGAACCAAATTCACCACAACAGCAGCAGCAGCAGAAGGAGCAGCCGGAGATTTTCCTGACAAAATAACAAGCACAATCCTGAAGCAGCCAGAACATTTTCCAAAACCCAAGTTCTGAGAACCGAGCAACAAAGGGAGCATGCCGGCGCTGCCTGCCTGCCCCAGTACGATTGTTCGAGCAGGGGGATGGCGGTTAGAGGGCGGTCGGTAAAGACAGTCTCCTTTAGTGTACCGTCTTCCGGTTTCGGCAGTCGGCACTGCTTGCCCGGTGTGCCCGGTCCGGGGCAGTGATTTCTCATTTCGATTACATTTCCGTTTGCCTTCATGCTCGGGATGTTTTTCCATTTGACTTAGCGTTCGGTTCGGAGGGTGAACGAGAAGGTTAGCTGTACGAGAGGGGGGGGACCTCCCAAGCCGATGGTAGATGTTGCGAGAATATCCATCAACACAGGTATCGAGCAATGGCAGGAGTCTGGTCGATGCTTGGTTTGCGGTAGCAGAGCGCATGCAGACCGTTCCGTGTAAGGGAGAGAAAGCAGAACCGGAGCCAGGCGCAGCGACAAGACGTCGTGCCAACGTACAACCGTACTTACTGTCGCCATTTTCTCGCCAATCGAAGACGGAAATGCTTGGGTCGGAAGCACCGCACGAGCATGAGCCCGTTCGGAAGAGCTGCTGGGTTTTGCTGGGCGCAACGGACGGGACGGCATGATTGTTTTATTCAAATTGCTACGTGATTTATCTGCGATGTCGAAAATTGGAAAACCACAAAGTGTCGGGCTAGATGAGCAGCTCGTAACTGGCAGCAAATACGGTACTGGCAGCACTGCCAGCAAAGAGCCGGAAGGTTCATTGTCATGTAACCGGAACTGGTTTTTCTCCCCATTGTCATGCTTCCTCACGGTGCGACCGCAAGCTTGCGCTGCACTGTGGTTCGTTGTGTATTGAAATCAGGCTATGCATTTAATTAGATAAAGGTCGAAGAACCGGGCGTCTGAAGGAAACGTTGCGGTCTGCAGAATCGAAGAACGGCACCATACCCACGCATTGAGGCACGTAAATTGTAATGAAAACCATTTGCGTTCGATTGCTGAAACAACTCGCAGGATTGGTGTACCGGGAGCTGTAATGCTGGGTTGAGAAACAACACCCCAAAAAAAAAGCACGCATCAAAGCATCAGCTCTGATCTGCTCATCCTTTTGTTTGATACATAATCTGCTCGTTTTGCACACTCAACGCTCTACATGTGTCGCCGTGAGTGGAATGTACCGTGTCATGTTTATGACACGAAGCATTAGCAAGCTAATGATGGATTTAATCAGATCAGCAGCAACCCGGTTGGAGTGGCTCCGAAACAGACGGAATCCAATTACCCTGCCTCAGCACAGCAACCTAATGACAGATGTGTTTGTTTCGTTTTGCTTGTTTTTTTCCATCATTTGTTGCTTTGTTTAACCCTGCCTTTATCCATCGGAAGTGGATCGTGCCGGTTGCTGTCGATTGATGGCGGCACGGTTTCCCCGCACGTAGGAAGCACACGTGAAAGCACAATAATGTGGTGCCGTGCCGTGGAAAGCAACACCTGTTTGGGAGGTAAAACAACGCGTCGAGGGGTTAGAATTGAGCGGGGAGTATTAATTGTTATTCTATTTGACACGAACTTTGCTGTGATCGTTTGCACGCAGCAATCGTGTCGGTTGAAAATGCCACAGTGGGTTTGCGCCGGAGTGTGTGTGTAGGCGTTTTACACATCCGTTAGACAATGGCTGTTAAATTAGGTTGAGCATTGAAAGACAATTGTTGATGAACGGATAAGAGCGTTCCTAGAAAACGCCTGCAGGTAGGCAATTTGCAGTACAATCTTTCCCTGTGTTGATCTAAATGGATGCAATTTTGGAAATAAATGTTGGTGTTTTGTAAGTGATTACATTTGAAACGCTTTATACTTTTAATGTTCACGTCATAATCTTTTTTATTTTTATTAAAAATTCCCTTTATTTCATTCATCGACCCATAGTTTCCCGGGACGCGCCAGTCCTCTGCAAAACCATGCCGGAACCTGCCGGCGGTGTTAGACACGCAATGCAAAGCAAACAATTAGTGTGTGCGTGAAACATTTGCATGCACCGGTTGACGTACACTTGCCGGTATAAAAACAACAACCAGCTCGCCAACCAACACCAATCAACCTCCAACCGGTGACCGTTGGCGAACGCATTTTAACACTTGCTAACACGCTCATTATGCATGCTCGGTTGGGTTTTGGTTTGTCACCACACGCGAAACCGCACGAAACCGGTGCGCAATGTTCGGATCGCGTTTGAGCGGCCATGTTCTTTCCCGGCGCCAACAACACAGCATTACACAGCTAGTAGTGTCCTGTATCCCTCACGCTCATACATCGGTTGAAATAACACGTAAAAAAAAAAATCATACACAAAACAGGAAAAACTGTTTGCATGTCACCAGTTTTGCAGCATTCGAATTCCTGTGATGTGGCTGTGAGGTGTTTTCTACTTCCACTTCTACCAACGCAGGCTTGTGGGTGCGAAGAAGAAAAAAACAGATGTGTGTTTTCCGAAAAGCCGTTGAACAATTTCATAATGTTATCGATATGCGTTTGCCAGTGTTATTCTTTCATTTAGAGTTTCGGTTTTTTGTTACGGCATTTATCCGAGTGCTGCAATGATCTTTAATGGTAATTGTGGTTAACAGGAAATGGGACAAAAACGAATATCGCTCCATAGCAATATTAGCCAAGCCTTGATTCGTTCATTTCAAATGGTTGTTTTGTTGTTCGTTGTTATGCTTTACCAGTCTGATCTCTTTTTATCCGTGTGCACCATTTATACGAGTTGAACCCATTTCATATTAATTGGTTTTAATAACAGGCGCGTTTGTCTGTTTTTGCGTACGCAAACCAATTGCGAGAAAGGGGTACTTTTTTGTTCGTACTGTATGAAATAGAGCGGCAGATGGAAATATATGATGGTTATTGCTGGTGGGAGTTTAAACTGTACGCAAAACTTTTTAGTTGGAGCTCAATTTTTTCTGCAAATGTACGAAATAAGCCTCGACGTTTTCGCAAAGAGCGTATAACGACATTGAGCTGTAGTGGGATCCGGTATGGTGTTCGTACTCTTTGATGCATTCAAACACTATTTCAGCCATTCAGTATTGAAACCATTTCGATAGAGCGATTTGATTGAAAACTGTAATCTTTCTGTGCTTCTTATCAATCATACATTGAGTTAAGATTTACAATGACATTGTTAATTCATGCTTATCTCATTATTTTAAATTTGAATTTTACAATCCAATTTTGTGATGGATAGGAAGAGGTTAACAATTGAAATTTATTTTCATAAAATAAAAACCAAACATTTCATTCAAATTGCAATCGCCTCATTCACGTACTCAAACGATCAGCAGCACAACTTCCGTGCTTCAATCTGCGCTAATGAGAGGCCTTCCTTGCACTTGTGTATGCAGCAAACTCGATGCATCCTGCCCAACAATGCCATCCATATGGGCAGAATAGGAAAAACTTCTCCTACCGATGCAAGCGAAACTAGCACGCTCTGGATTCGTGTTGGCCGCGTTACACATATCTGTAAAATTACTCACAAGCCGGAAGCACAGGCTGATAAACAGCAAAACGCCAGCACGGGAAAACGCTGGAAACATCCCCCAATGCTCGTCCCTCTGCGCCCGAAAGCGAATCGACAACTTTAAAGCGTCAAACGAGAGTTGTTGAAAAAGTCATCTCGTTAAAAGTTACTGTCGATGTAATTTCCTCCCAATTCCGTTGGGCCGCAGCTCCTGCTTCCCACCGCCAGACTGACCCACCGAGCCGGGAGGTGGAACCCGCCGGTAATGATGGTCGTTATGATTACATTTTGGCGTCGCGAACGAGCGCCATCTGACCCCGCGGCCACAGTTGGCACCTTGTTTGTCTTCTTGGGGAGTTTTTTTTTTCGTCGTTTTTTTCCACGCTCATTGGCAGACGTCACCACTACCGAAACCGCTCGGGATCATTATCGTCATCTTAAGGATGGGGGGCCGTGCAGTATGCGCTCTGCGTTGGTGGATTTTTAGGCACTCGACGGGCGCCGCCGACGTTGACAAACAAATGAGCCCAACTTTGGCTGGGTGGAATAAAAGAAAAGTTTGTCCGGCCACTCATCGATCTGGACGGGTACCGGAGGGTGAGTTTGCAACGAGTTTTTACCGTAGCATAATGTGCCATCATACCACAATCTCCATCTGCTGCGAGAGTTTCTCTTCAAATGAGACCGTGTCCCTTCGTTCACTAGAACGAGCGTGTTTGTGTGGTGTGAAAAATGGCACCAGGCTGACAACAGACATTTCATTCAATTCGTTTTGTATTGTGATGCGGGTTTCCGGAATTGTCACAACATTAAAAATACATGAAAAGAAATGCACACCAGCTACATTATGGGTGAAAAATTTGGGATAGAGCGATAGCTAACGTCCCATAAATGATACTAGTGATAATATCAAGGTTGCATAACTCATATCAAGTGATAAGAAGAATTTTAAGAACGCTCCCAGAGAACGCTTTTCTTCGCATCTATTTTCTACTCCACCCACCCAATGATACTATTTGGCAGATCCATCCAAAAGGCAAGGAGTTGCTGCATAATGGAAAGGGCCGGCCGCATCCTCGCGGGAATAGCACTTTGATTAGCTGTAAAAGCGACGCACATTAAAAGTAAAACTAATTTCCCAAACCAGCAACGTTCTCGAAAGGCGAATAGTTGTGCGTGTCGTGGGCGTTACTGGCGATCCCAAGAGTGTTGTGCAAAATGGTAAAGAGGTTTTACATTTTTCATGAAGCAAAACCACACCCATACAGCAAAGTAGCAAAGGCTCGCAATGTGATGCGCAACATCGCGATGGATTTCGAGCAGGTCGAGGCAGATTGGCCAGCATCGATCTTCACAACCGGAAGACTGTAGGGATGAACCGCACATCGCACACTGTTTAACGAGTGGCTTGATGGGTGGTTCGGGAAGTTTTGAGGTTTGCGCAGGTTCAGTGGAAGGCGAGACAACGTACCAACCATTCCATAGCCCGGAAGCGACCGGAAATTGAAGCGTTGAAACTTAATTATGGAGAATTTGCGTTCGATTGGTAGTGTGATTTGATCCGTTATGGAGATGCAGAGTGTGGAGGCGCATAAATATTAACAATCCTCGTGCTTAATCATAACAGTTTGAAACGCTTGATTAACAACGAATGCCATTTTGGACCCTGAGCCTCAATGTAGGTTAAAGATCAGTGCCTTGTGGCAGTTTATTTCATTTGATTTGTCCACAGAACAGGTTTTTATTATTATTTTTTCTTTACAAACAGTAATTGTTTATCAGAGATGCTGTTCCTTCCAAATCATATAAAAATATCAACTATCAAACAAATAGTACCAATACGTTCGTGCAAACTGTATAATTATGAGAAGTTTGTAAGGAAGATTGCATACTTTTAGGCGATTGTGATAGCAAGCGTTAATACAAAAACAACTCTGAAGCAAAGTTTGCTTTTAGTAGCTCGCACATTAACAAATTACCAGTGACAGCATGCATTACTGTGCGTGAAATTACTGTTGAGTTTTCTGTAAGCTCACTTCCGTGTCGGATTAACCGGGCGGAGTGAACCTAAAAACCGCCGAGCCTTTCACGCACTCCCGCTCTCGCCGTACCACAAATGAAGCCGAAGGAGCGCAACCTTCGGAGCTAATATTGTTGTTTGAACATTAATTGAATTATGAGTAGCAGCGGGTAAGATTAAACAGTCGCGGCTGCATGCGTGGTACAGTTTATGTTTCGGATGAAAGTTGCACCGAAAACTTGCCACCAGCAAAACTGGGTACGGTGTAGCAGCACCATCGGAGCGTAGTGGATGGTACCACCGGTATATCAGGCGAAGCCTTCACATGGTAATTAACTTCACCTGTGCGGATGTTTGGTAACAGCATATCGTCACATGCCCTGGCATCGTCGACACCGTTGTCGTCTTTCAACCAAAGTGGATGAAATTAAATTACGTTTTCATCCTACACACACACACATACACACACACACGGTGGGTTAGGGAGATAAATGGTACGATCCTTCAACTACTTCTCCACCCGCACGCGGCGATACCGGCGTTAGAAAATGTAAAAGCTCACTTACAGCGCCCTCCTTCGCAGGTGTACCCTTTTGCAATGTAGTTATCAAATTACGATACCATCAACAGACATTGCTTAATTATTTAAACCACCACATAAACATCAACTTTGGCTTGTTTCACACCCGCACCTTGATGGGGCTTGATTCGCGCCGCTGCTGAGGCGGCTGGCGTAAAACTGTCGACAATGACGGACCGCCCTTCGTCACGGCAAGCTCGTGCTGGCGTTGTCGCGCAAATGGTAGCACACTTTCATCGCCTGGTATGCAAAAACTTTCTTCCCTCACTGCCTTTTCCCTACACCCCCCCTCCCCTGGAAAGATTCATCTGACTTTTTCCACTCTATATCCCGAGCTGCTGTGGCCCCGTTCTGTATCATTCACTTGAAATGATTCCTGGTTTTGTTGCGCCAACAAACACACGGCACGGGAGGGAATAAAGCAACGCAAAGCACAGCTACAGCTAAGACCCCGGAAAATTAGTTAACTAACAGTGTCGGCACAGGCGAACGAGATACCACCGTTCGGACGACAAAATGACGAAGATTAAAAGCGAAAGGCTTTGCCGGCTGTGGCAGCCGTTGTGATATTTTAAGACCGTCCGATAAGTTGCATAAGAAATGAAGGGGACGGCCCCTTGTACTTTTGCGGATGGACGGGGCGACACAGACTCCCCGGAGGAACTTTCGCAAATGCCGTACGAACAGGTAAACATCCGCAACGGCAACGACGCTCAGCCCGGAAACCATTCCGCAACATACACCAATGCTGGCAAAAGTTCTGCTCAACTGCCAAGCCCCCGCAAACCTTCGTTCGAGCGTGCCGGGATGGTCGCGCCATCCACAAGGCGCACCGGTAAACCGACCAAGGTGGAGCACAGATCATTTCTCTGCCAGCATTTCATTAAGACGCTCCCTTTTCGGCCAACCATTGCTGCCATAGGATGAGGGAATCCTTGCCGAAGCAGCAGCATCACCAGCTGCTGATGATGATGATGATGAGGTCCGTTTTGGGGGGCGCAGTTTATTCGGCCGAGATGCTGGTGCTATCGTCACCCGGCTATCATCCGGGCTCAAGCTTTGACGGAGCGCTTAATGACACGAACATCCCACCAGGTTCAGAACCTTTGCACCGTGCGCAGACAGCAAAGATTACCTGTCGGGCTGCTCGAGAATCCCATGGACGAAGCGGGTAAGAAATCTGATCCCTCGGTGTCGTTAGAAGCTGAGCGTTGGAATGGTAGTTTCCCTTCAGGGGGAGCATTTTTGGGGCCCAACATTCCACCAAACCTTCGCCGCGATGGAATGCCGGTATGAAGAGCGTCATTTCGTCACCAAGTGTGGGAAGTTGTTTTTTTGTGCGTCCCTTGGCAATTGAACATTGTGCTGTTTCCGATGGACGGAGGACGAGCTTTGCAGGATATCATCACTTGGATATGATATGTCTGCCATTACAGTGCGTGTTTGGAGTGATTCAACAGAGATTATGGAGTGAGGTTT
Source organism: Anopheles arabiensis (assembly GCF_016920715.1). Lineage (NCBI taxonomy): Eukaryota > Metazoa > Arthropoda > Insecta > Diptera > Culicidae > Anopheles > Anopheles arabiensis. The sequence continues at coordinate 13,356,274 of NC_053517.1, forward strand.
GAGTTACTATATAATTTCAAAGGTGAAATATGAATAAAATATTGGCATTGAGTACTGCGAAAGCAAGCAATAAATGGAATTTCTCGTCAGTGAGGTTATTGTCAAGAAAAATGCAAAAAAATAACAGACACTGCTCATCTAGATCTTCCTATTTAAGCTGGAAGAGGCAAATATTTCATTACAGCGCATTACAGCTCGCTCACCTGACCTTTGCGCAATCATTCTCCCATTGGTGCATTATTACCACGGAACCATTGAAGCGAACCACGACTGCCCTCGCTGCGAATGCACCCTTGGCAGCGGCAAAACACTTAGAGTGCCGGCAAGAAATCGCTCGGCCCGCTCGCTTTTATATCGTCCACCGTTGCCGGTGCAAACGAAATGCAATTATTCCGATGCGCCTGTCCGGTGCAGCCGAGCGCTAAAGTTCTTCAGCTTTGCGCCCTTGCCCAGCGCCGCGCCGGATGAGCTAAAAGCATTATTAATTCGTTTCCATTTACGGCTAAATAAAGTGCAATGAAGATAATTTTCTTGTTAATTTTTTTCCACCATCCGGAGCCCGGGGGCCCCGGTGCTTCAAAATGGGCTCACTGTGTGGGTAAAGTTTTTTGCCCGTCTTTCTTATTTAACACTCCTTGTTTGAAGTGTGCCTGTGTGTGCTGTTAGTGTGTTCCCGGTGTGTTGTGGCGATGTGATGATGGGTTGCAGCAATTGCCTTGCCTTGGGAACGGGTGAGCTGCGCGAATAACCGTAGACCATCCAGCAGCCAGCCAATCAGGAAACCAGGAACTCCATTGAAGCGCGAAAGGAAAGATAAACGGAAGCGAACGCTGAGCAATGCCCCATTTTTTGCTTGTTGTGTGTGTGTGTGATATCATGGCCCTGGCTTAAGCATTGTCCGGAAAGAGGTGCATGCGGAGACGGAGGGTCGATTCTTTCCCTTCATTGCGTTTTCGCTTTTGTTATTGGTAATGGAGAAATATATTTACAAGTGTTTTTGTTTCGGCTTCTGACTTTAGCTCGGTGCTCGGAAACTTTAAAGAAGCAGCCGCCACCTGTCCCTCCCCCCGCAAGCTTCCTGCTGCAGCAAATGAGCGAAAGTTTTGAGTCATTTCAATAAAGTAAAGCGCACCGAAAGCAACTCACTTACCATGCAAGCGTTTCCGCCTTTCGAGCAGCGCGCTGCATGAAGGCGATTGTTACGCCATGGGTTCGGGTTTGAACAGTTTCGAGCGCAACCCCTTTCGCCGTAGCCTTACTTTCTTACGGCTTTCACTGCTTCCGTTTTCGTTGTATTTGGTGTGTGTGTGTGTGAGCGTGTTTTTTGTGTGTACTTGCGTTAGTAATACCGTCCTATCAGTTTTGAGCAAAACCAGCAAAAGAAGGAGAAACTTTTGCACCGTGCCCCCCGTCCCCGTCCCACAACTGGCAGGTGAAGTCTATTTGGTTAAGGAAATAACAAATTGTAAGCCGATGGGAAGCAACTTTTTGGAGTTTCAATTGTGAGAGGATATGGCAGGGGGTATGGGGGAGGGAGAGATGAGTGGGTACCGTGGGACGTATCAAGGACGAATCGAGGAGGGATTCCAGTGCTGCGGCAGTAGTTTTCATATTTTGCTTCCCCATTTTGGCCGGTTGGCAAACACAGCGGTACAAATTACGGTACAAAACTGCGGCTTGCTAAGGGGTTTTGCCCGACATTCCAGCGGAGCGGAGACGGTTGGCGCAATAATGCCAACCTACCGTGCCGTGCTCGGTTGAAGTTTCCTTTTAACTGCATGCGCTCGCTTAAAGGAAAGTTTCTTAAGTCTTATTTTACCTTCGCCTGCGTGGCAAACACATTTCTGGCTAGCCTGTCGCTCGTTTGTGAAGCCGGTTCGGGGTGAAGTTTGCACTAAAATGTCCTCCCCACCTCCTTCCTGCTCACGGTGGTCGGATTGCTTGTTTCGGTAAAGTTTCAACCCACTTCAAAACAACCCACCGGAGGTGTTCTTTTGTTGTTGTTGTTGTTATGCTTTCGCAACAGACAGCGACAGACATAGGGATCCGGATTGCTTTCCGTTGAGATGGATTCATTGTCCTTCGGGTTCGGTGCAGGCTTTAAAAAGGTTAAGGTTTAATTGCAAAGTTTCATTACGGTGGGAATGGGCAGACAGGAGTGACAATTGGTTTTTAGGGATCTTTAAAAAATGGTGCCGTGAATTGATTGCTTAACACGGGGAACGTTACAGTTACGCCAATGCTTGTAGCGTAGTGTTTGAGTTTTCCTTGGAAAATGTTAATGAAGTACTTTTCAAGATTTAAACAAAAAGTTTTATTTTAGTTTTTGCAAAGGAACATAGTTTTACATTCATTCTTTTAAGCCGTTGCAGACTAAACCACGAATTCGCTGTGCGGGTTGCATATGCTTATAAGTAAATGCTTTCCGTTGTGCATACCTTTAGGCGTAGCAACAAATTGAATTAACTTAAATATAACATCAAATTCATCACTCTCGGAATGGCACACAAATGTTATAGTTATTCTGGCTTAATTTAATGGATTGTTCACTTTCGAACCCCCAAAACCACACAACCAGGCCTTTGTTTACTTTAGCTAAAACCCACCTCAATCTGTGGAAGAGGTTAGTAGTTCACAAAAATAATCCTTTTCATTCGGAAATTCGTCTGCAAATTTAAATCAAACCCTTCAACTGCCAACCATTGGCAGTCGGCTGGACCATTCCGAACAACTGTTTTCATCATGCAACGTACGATGAGCTTTTTTCACCAGCCACACTACCTTTACGCTTATCGTTCCGAGTACCTGCGCAACGATGGGGAAGATACGTTTAATAATTCTCCCAAATAGCTACCTGCACCCCTGTTTCCAGTTGTAGCAGGGAGTGGAGGAACAGTCTTCACCACAGCAATGCAAGTGGTAGCATTTTTCCAGCCATTTGAGTTTGAGCACTGGCTTTTGCTCCGTTTTACTTTCCATCCCGACCTATTTGAACAGCTGACCTCTCCGATTCTCCAATGGTTTGGTCCTACAACCAACCAACAAGAGGTTGTTCATTCCAGCTCAATCTACACAAAAAGAGAAAGAAGTAGAGCCAGACCCGCCAGTCTGTTCGTACGCGTATGCTTGATGATGATGATGATGCCCACTGCAAACTACCGAGCATTCCGAAACTGAAATGGCTCAGCCGTTCCTGCGACTGACGTTTGGAGCTTACACGTGTTCATCTTCCCCCATACGCGGGGCGTTTCACGGGACCTGAAGTTGAGCTTCCAGTACCAAGAAACGCACATGGCCAAACGGTGTAGTTGAATGTATTTCATGGGGTTTCTTTTGATTGCGAGGAAAGTCGCCCCATCACCACTCCCGATTTGTGTGGGCAACGCGCGTTTGGAAGCGACGCGTTTCCTGCCGGTGGTTGCACTGTCAGTGATTGATTGATCCTTTTATGCGCTGTTGGGAGTGATTCGAGCTACATCGCCCAGCTTTGATTGACCCGAATGTCTGCATTTGGCGTACGGCGTTGTCACTACGGGTTTCGGTTGCACGAGTACATACTAGTGCAAAGGGGTGGCGTGTGAGTAAAGGAAATCTCATGAAAGCGTTGAAATTGCATTTTGCGACTGTCCCTTTCGGGGTGCGCATTTCTGTAGGGCAGTTTCAAATCAAAAACATTAATTTGATTTATTTGTTATGTGTCTACTGGTATGCGTTAGGCTCTGTAGAGAAATTTGAGCGAGTATGCTTTCGTTTCTCCGTAGTTACAAAAATAGTACCAGCCACAAGCCACATTTCGACAAGATGCGATGAAAAGTTGGACCAACCATTAATGAAATTAAATTCAGTTCGCTACACTCGCATTCCTGCTAACAGACGATCAGCGGTTTAGAGCGTTGTCATCGGACAACTTGCCCTGAGCTAATGCTTTCAACAAACCATTACCTCGTCCCATCGCGCTCCTTTCATGAAGGGAAGTTTGTTTCGAGGTTGAACGGTTTGTCCAATCACCTTCCCACAGTCCCCGGTTACCGCCGGCAAGACAACCCATTTTTCCGGTGCATTCTTGCACACTTTGAAGCGAATGAAGGCGCACCTGCGTTGGTTGCTGAATGCTGGACCGTTCCCACTACCAGCCCTCCTCTTCCCATCCCCGTTCCCATCAGCCATGAGTGTTGAATTATCTGCACCTTTTCCTCTTCATTGGTAGCAAATTGTAACACCAATGTCCCGGGAAAAGTTTGTCATCGGGAGCTTCTTGGTATTTCACACCTTGGGTCAAGAAAGGTGTGTTACCCCTCGGGGCTATTTGGTCTACAAAAAAGGGTAGTGTGTGTGTGTGTGTGTGTGTGTGTCTTGGTTCGTGAATCCAAGGGAACAGTACCGGGTCTGCTGGAGAAAATTTTACGGAAAAACCACAACCGCAACCCGATAGCAAACGGCACTGCGCCGCTTACTTTGACCGAACCAGGGAAGCGGAAGAGCTTTACTGCACCGAGCACATACAAACAAACCGGCGGTTTGTGTTGCCCTTCCGGTACATTAAACCCAGAAGGTGCTTGAGTGTATGTGTGTGTGTGTGTGTGATTAAAATGGAGTGTGCTTTCTGATTTCTTTTTCCCTCTCCTTTCCCAGTAGCACGGCGCGAGCAGGTTGCAACCGCAGACGATTGAAATGCATGGAGCGCTTGGTAGGTGGTTGCTGTGTTACTCCACCTCCCTTCACAACTACCCGCGTGCGGTACAGCTCTGCCCCTGAAACCGATTCGATGACAAACCGAGCGTACAAACCGACGACAAAAATGAACGCACAGGAACGCAGAAGCGAAAGGGGTTTATCCACACACATTAAATTCTTGCATGCGCACACACACACACATAGGTAAGTACCGGCAAGGGCAACCACATTCCAGCACAGGAAATGGCTGGAATGAGTGGAAACTTTTTCAATTAAAACTCGCATCGAAAATCCTGCGCGCAGCAAAGGGCGCGTGTGAAACGACGGGAACCATCCCGACACGTCGTCTTTGCGTGACAAATCTTTGGCTAAGTGATGAGGTCGAAAAAACACGGGCTTCCCACCGCTCTTGCTGCACCCAGTGCAGGTGGGCCTGTGGGGTGAACAAAATGCGGAGCAAAATTAATACGAAAAATGAAGTCGTCAAAAGCGAACTCCGGGAAGGGCGATAAAGACTTATGTTATGCTTCAATCTGTGCGCATTGAATGTGGCGCAGTTTGCTAGCGAACGCGGTTTTGCCGCTAGGCTGTCGTGTCTTAGTAGTTGGGTGAGTTGCTCCTACTGGATACGCTCTCTGTACTGCGGTATGTAGCGGGAGGGACTGCAGAAGCTAGATTAAAATATGCCTCTCTGATTGCCTAATGAGACATTCATACAGTTGCGCGCAGATGGTGCGCCTCATCGTCGCTGTCGTCGCTGTCGTCCTCTGGTGTTTGGGGAATTGCATCGTGCCGGCTTCCTAGACAGCTGGCTGCGGATAAGTGAAGTGGCCTCACATAACTTATGAATACATGACTAATGAGCGTGCCGGCTGGTGCACCCGTGGCTGGATGCGATCATCCTCCTGGTTCGGGGTGAAGGCAGCGCTTTTCGTTGGCAATGAATGGGTGTACGAAACGAAGGACGGAGTGAAGGAGAAACTCTGTTAAACGATAGATCAGTACGGCTTGGAGGGGTGTGAAATGGATGTTTTAAAAACAAATTTAATAATGGACACTTGGAAACTTTTGCTTGAAAGGGATTACGGAATGTTTGAAAATATGAGCGATGTTTTGCATTGATCTTGTTGAAAAAACAATTTGGCAACTTATTCCCTTAGACAAATGTCAGCGTTGGTTTGAAGCAATGTTCCGAGCGTTTCCCCCTTTTAAACGCCACTAGAGTCATACTCAGAGGATTTGATTGTGAAGAAATCCCAGTAAGCTGATTGGGTAAAATCTCAACCACCACCAGCTTTGGTTATCGAAAGTTACAGATCCATTCGAACAAGTCTCCGATGCCCTCAAACTAAGTACAACTGCAGCTATTAGCGAGAAACAGTCCGATTTATGTGCTACAGTCATAATCGTATATGCTAATCAGAAATACGCTTTTCCAACAAGAAATACCTATAAGGGAAATACCTATAAGAGTTTTGCTTTCTATTTGTTAAATTGCAAGAAATGTTTTGATCCAACCTTAACACAGCACCTGAATAATATATGTGAAAAAAAAGAGTTTCGTTCGTTCGTTTTCAACATCCGGTACCGGCGACACTTTGGCATATTTGTTTTAGGTTTTCATTGCTGGATTGAGAGTATCCCTCCTAGTAAAATCAAATTGCAGAGAAAAATGATCTGACGGAACACAATGCGTTGTGAATAGTGTACTTAGAATTCAAATGGGCTCCTAAGTCAATATTTTCTATGATTGTACCATGATGTACCATGAACTTTGAACGCGGTAACTTGTACTCGGCGCCGACTATTTTGGACTATACGTCACTATTTTGGACGTACATTAATTTGTACCTACATTAGCGCACGCTTTTGTAGAGAGCATATCAAGACGTGAAGTGTTATGTTGAAGGTCGAGTGCGCTGCATACCAAACTTTGAACGCGGTAACTTGTACTCGGCGCCAGCATGCACTCCCAAACCCTGGAGAGGTGCTTGGTATTACATGCGTCAGATTTATAGTGGTTACAACATCGAAATTAACAATTTAAATGCAAGTATTGTGGTGCTACATTTTTACATTTTGTTACATTGGCTACATTTTGTTTTTGTGAGATAACTATAACCACAAAATCCATCTACGATAAATTAGTCCAGAGTTTATCTAGTGTCCCATTTCGTTCTCTATTTCACCTAGCACTGATCTAGCTATGCACTACGAAGCCCGGTCCCGGAGAGCAATTGCTAATTAAACTGCTAACAAGCAATCCACTGCTTGTTACAGCAAAGCGCCTGCGACTAACTTTGTTCATTCCGGATTTTGATTGTTTTCCGGGAAATGAATCCCGGGGACGCTTTCCCAAAGCAGAACGATTCACTTTTGCGTGCGCTCCGTTCAAAATCATAATCGCGTTCCCGTCTTACATCAAGACGTGTCATCAACGGCACTAACTTCCAGCTAATTAACTCCCCCATTTGCTTCACTACCCCACCCCGCCCGGGCGTACTGCGTAACGTTCGGTTTGCAGCGGCCAATCATTGGCCGTGTGTAATCTTTTCCAATCGCTCCGTACGTACGAGCGAGGGGCCGCGGTCCGCTTTGCGTTGGCACATTAACACAATCCGCGTGGAGGCGCGAGTGTGATCACAATCTAATTCCCGTCTAATGAAGTTTAGCTCCTCCCCATCCAGCCCGGCGGGCAAAACTTTGCACACAAACAAGCACGCTAACAGTCGTGTGCATCGACGGCTTGTCAGCCGGTGCGGCCTGAGAGTCTTTGCCGGGTCTTTTCCGAGCGATCGCGTACTGTAGCTTAAAGTTTGGCTTCTTCGAAAGCCTGCCGCTACGGCGGCGGGGTTTAAGATCTTAAGCTGGGTCCGAACCCGTGCGGTCTGGAAAGCCGGCGACACGTTCTCGAGGACACGCCACAATCGCCCAGTCCGGCCACTGGAAGTTACGACCGGCCGTTCGATTGCGTCGGCAAGATTGCGCCCGACCGCTTTCGTAGTGGGCAACGCCGAGCTCACGCCGATGGAAAATCTAATTTCTCCCAAACCCAAAACCATATCAACGACTGCTTGAGCCTGTCTATGAGTGTGTGTGTGTGTGTGCGAGGGCATGCTTTTTCATTTCAGGGGCTTTCTCTGGGTTTGGTTGGCTTTTATTTTTGATTACGACCGAACCGATCTCGGCGCTGCTTTTGGATTCCACCGCTATACCACCCGGGGATCGCCCGCTCCATAATCCAACCCCGGGATTAAGCCATTCAGCCGGTCAGCCAATCGTCTCTGACCACGAACGAGCACATTAAGGCGAGAGCAGAAGAAATTAAAATAAAAACACCCAACCAAGGATTCGACCGCCGCACTCGCCGCACCATCTCACTCGCTCCTCTTCACCAACACACACACACACACGCGTGCTTTCGTCCCCAACGGTGAATGTGCGTTCAGCGATCCGTAAGCAGGCCGTAATAAACAATGGCCAGCCAGAGGATAATGCCCTTTGGAACAAAAAAGCACCCACAAAAAAAAACCCGCACCAGATCAACGCCGCATTCGCCCGTCCGGACAGTCGCACCGTCCAGGTCCCGATTCGGTGGGATGACCTGCAAAAGGCCTAGGCCAGGAAATGAAATCAACACCGGGCATGACAGAGGCCGGGCAACGGTATCACCAAGACAAAGATGTATCGAGCTGGCGGCAACTGGGGGGGCGGCAGTGGCGACGATGTTGCCGAAGAAAATCCGATTAATTCCCGGGGCCAAAGCCAACACAGAGAGCTAACAGATCGACAACAACAGCAGAGGAGGGAAAACACATACACATACAGGGAAACACAAACCTCATCGAATCCTTGTCCACTCCGTGCCCTTCCTTCCGCCCAACGGTTTGGTGTGTGGTGTGAAAGAACGGTCGGCACCAAAAAGCCACCACGGTTTGGGGGGGAGAAGGAAGCAACGGAACGTTTTTATCCTCTTGTTTTTATTCGTTAGCAGATGTATTTTTTCACCATTCGCTTTACTACACGTGCATTGGATGCTTATATCGTGAAGCGACGGCACAGTGGGAATTGGAATGGTTTTTTTGTTATCTTTTTTACTTGATTATGAAATACTTTCTAAACTTTATAAAGCTGACGATTGTAAATTATCAACATGAGTGACAGAAGCAGGGGATGTCGATTCCTAAATTAAACACCAATAGTGAAAATATGCTTTGGAATAGTTTCCAGCTCAATTTGCACTGTTTTTCCCCCAAAAACATAGAACAATTTGAGCCGTTGGACTTGTGTTAAATAATCCCACCGTCACCCATAGTCTATTTGTGTTCTGATTTTCACGTTTCAATCCCTCTCGAGCCCGACCCTCCTATTAGCCTCTTTTCTCCGTCCTCATTTGCCACCCCTCAGGGACGAATGCGGGTTTATCTCTGGCCCGATTCTTTGCCCATCGTATAATCACATAACAGCGAATAAAGCGTCGTAATTTATCCAATAGGATTAACATAATTTCTTCTCCCACAGATCGTTTTTCCCTTCTCCCCCCCCCCCTCCACTGGCGCTCGTTGACCTCTTCCCCTAGGATTTGCTCTCGGGTTTTGCAAAATAAATTCCACCGCACACAATCTAGCTGCTCGATATTGGAGCTAGCGGGGCCGATGAGCCGACGAGAAAGTTTCACCCATCGGTGAGCAAAAGTTTTGCTGTTTTCCGACTGCCGCTTCGCGCTGATCAACGCGCTCCAGCCAGCGGACAGCGGATTGGGGACAAACACACGCATACACTGCACTGACTGACCGCACAGGTCGGCAGAATGCGGCATAATGCTTTCCCCTTTCTTCCCCTTGGGTGGGTTGCTCGTTACTCTGCTCAAAGATCACGGCGCGATGGAGCAGCCTGGTGCCCGGTGACGGTAATCATATGGCCATCGTATGGTTGCTGCTCGGACGCATCGAAACGGAGGACCAAGTTTCACGCGGGCACGCATAAAGAACTACTTATAACCAATAAATTATTGCCACTCGTGTTTCTCATTCTATCGCCCTCTCTTTCTCTCTCACACACACACTTTTTTGTCGTTACGTTCACTCATTGGCTTGCTGTTGGTTTGGGTGTAATGAAAATGGAATTAGTGCACCAAACAGCAAACAAAACAATGAATTTGCGTGAAATCACCCCTGATCTGCCTTGTGCGTATGTGTATGTGTGTGTGTGTTTGTGCTATAGACTATTGAGGTAGGCAGGGGGGAAAATACAGAGAACAGAGATAATATGTTTGAAAAGCAATACGACAGCAAACAAGTCAATATTCGACCGTGCGTGTGTGAGAGTGTGTGTGCGCGCGCGCCAAGAACAAAGCAGAGAACAAAGTTGCGTCCAACGAGTTGGTGGACAAAAGCATCTTTGTTTGTTTCTTTTTGGGGAAAAAGCATAAAGCTTCCAGTTAATTAGGGCCCATTTGGTTGGATGATGGTGGATGTGGAACGGGTCATAGAATATCAGTATTTGTGCTACACTAAAGAGATCATTTGGCCCTATGAGTTAGCGTTGACTTGTTTATGTTTACGTTTATAGCATTGACTTCCATTGAATATGGTTTTTGTAGGGGTTTTCTTGAAATAAGCTCAATACGGATAAAGTTGTGAATGCAGGTAGTTCCCAAAATATGCGATACCTTGTAGAGGCGGATTCAGAAATACCCGATTTCATAAATTTGATAGTTTTTTGCGATATTTGTACTGATTCGACATGTCAATTGTCAAATGCAAAATAGTTACTCTTTTCGACCGAATTTTAAACATCACTCAAAAAGCTTTAATGCTGTCATCTTCAGTCAGAATCAAATGATTAGTGTAGTGGCAAAACGCTGCCATCTATAGCATAATAACACGAAAATTTGCTATGTTTTGATAGAAAACCGGTAGATTTGAAGCAAGCGGAAATTATGAAGAAACGCGGTTTGTCCTGAATTTGCATTAATGGCGTATCACGGGGTACTATGAAAAGTATTAAATCTTAGTTAAATTGAATTGTAACATATTGAATGTAATATATAATTGTTTTACAAAAATAGAGCCATAAAAACCAACTATTGAACCTTTTGCACGATTGCATATCGTTGTAGTGATAATCCGATACGCAACATTTCTGGATGTTTCTTGAAAAAAATATTGTACAGAAAACGAGCTTCAATCGTGAATAAACGCATTTAGATTCCTTTAGATTCTTCAACAAGTACGCTTCAACATGTTGGTAGCTAAACAGGCAGTGGGCCCCTTTTTGTTTTTAGATCATAGGTGAAAATTCAGCCTGTCAGCTGTTTGCATAGCAAGGCAGTTTTTAAGCAGCTGTCAAAGTTGGTTAAATATATAGGTGGGCTTATCCCAAGGTGTATGCATTTAGAAGCCTGATTATTATCGCTTCTGTTTATGAATGAGGGTTTTAAAAATGTTTTGTGAATACTTCATGCTATTAGAAAGCCTGTTTGAGCAAATGTTTTCACCCGTCCTGTCAAAAAGTGAAGTTTAAATTTTAATATAAAAAAATGCTATGAGACCAACTAGTCTATATACACCAAGATTCTGGATTCTACCACCTGATCTCATTAACGCACTTTGGGATAAATGGAAACACCAGAATCGTGAAGGACCCAGCAACAGCAATAAACTCAACACAGTTTCGTTATACGACATATCATCTACATCAACATCTTTAACCTGTTTTCTCCTTTTTTTCTCTCTTTCTATCTCTCTCTCTCTCTCTTTCCCTTTTCCCTATTTCTTTTCTGAGACCTTAATTGTGAGGCAAGAGCTTGAAAACTTAATTACATGATGCATTTCAATGCAATTGCTGCTGCAACACCACCGTGAGCGTTGAACTGGCGCGAACATAACTCACCTATTCAACGCCGTGCCCGGACGTAGCGAAATGCTAATATCAACTTCTTCACCAGACGAGCTGTTGTGCTATACACTGACTGCGCTGAACAAAGCCTTTCATAATTACTTCAATTTATGCTCCCGGTTGTTGTGGTTTGTAATTTTAGTAAACCCTCTCTCCCTTTCTCTCCTTCTCCCTTTCTCTCTCTTTCAATCTTTCAGCTTCTTGCATTCCTGCACACGCACTCTATCACTAGTGGGTTTGGGTCACAAAAGCATCTCCTTCCACTTCCTCCACTTTGAAGCAAGCGTCACTCTGGACGCTTTTGTATTCGTTTGCTAATTAAGAGTTTCTTGTCGGAAAACTGCATACTTAAGTAACTTCTACGTCACGAGTCGCACCGTTCAGGGTCGCTGTTCTGCTGCTGGCTTTGTTGCAAAACTGGGAAGCATAAATTTGCACTCCCACCGTGAGCCAGGAAGCTCTTGCACTACCACCACCACCGGAAAACTGTATTCCACGCACGTTCGCTCCATTTTTTTTTTGTTCTACCCAAAACACAGAAACAAAATCTTATCAAAACTTTGCAAACCAACGTTAAGGTGAAGCGGACGGAGGGTTAAAAAGATCGTGAGGGTCATCTTTAGACGCATTTTTGGGTTTGTTCTGCACTGGAAAGGCAGCCTATCCGGCCGCGATTCCGATTGGGTTGAAAACGGGGAAACGTCTTCCAAAATTATTCACCAACACTCTGATCTCGAAAGATTGTGGCGAGAAACGCGCCACTTTTTCAACCCACTGATAGGCATCTACATCTCACTGGCGCTGCTGGCACACGTCCCCTGCACCAGTCCAGCCAGTCGTACAGGCGCGAAACGCTGATAGAAAAATCCATCAATCATTGTCAAAAGTTAGTCCGTGGGCGAGTTTTTCTCCTGTACTGTCGTGGCCCGTGGGAAAAATGATTCTAGGACTTGTGCGCCATTCTTCATTTTACCCTAACGCCCCATTCACCCACCCTCTTGGCCAGCCAACCAATCGTTCTGAAACCTTCCCTTTTCACTGCCCCATTCCGTGGGGCACACAGCACAGTCCGCTTCGGCAAATTTGCACGGTCATGATTTAACCGCAATGAAACTTGTGTCAAAATAATGTTCCCTCCGTGTGGCAAACGGCACGCCAAACTCCCCCCATTCCCTTCCGTTTTTTTTTTGTTCGTGCGACTGACACTCAATTAGCGAAACGGGTGTAGCGTAGGAGTGGGCCAAAAAAAAGTCCATCATCGACTCGAGGTGCGTTACAGAGAGAAAGCAAAGGCGAAAAAAAGCACAAACCCCTTAACTTGCTTGCTTCTGTGTTTGTGTGAAGCTGGCACGCGCATCATCTCCCCCCCTGACCCTGTATATGGCATTGCAACTGCGTCCCTGTCGTGCTCCCGCTGGCAGGTCTAATGGTGATAATTGAAAAAGTTTCGACCATCTTTGTGTTGCCCTTTTTTGTTCCTCATCCGCTGTTTTCGGAACAGCCCTGCCCTGCCGGCCCAAGGGACATCTTGTTTCTGAATTGTTTGCTGTCAGTGGTTGTTGTTGTTGTTGTTTTACTCCTCCCCTGCGTTGGCGGGTTTGTTTGGCTTATTGAACGATACGGCAAGCTCATTTGACAGGCATGTCGCGCGCGCGTTACCAGCATGGGAAATTAATGAGCAAAACAGCATGTCCAATCCATTCGACGTTTTGTGCTTTGGCGTCGGGTCCGGCATTCGATTTGTGTCAGCGTGTGTGATTGACATCGAGAAGAAGTTTGTGCACAGTTAGGAGGAATGTTTGTTATGGGAGGGAAAATGCGTATGTGTGTGTGGGCTATTGTTGTTTGTGTTTGTGCATAACGTATGGAAACGGGGGAGCATTACTCGGGAAGAATTTTAAACGAATGGCATCCCAGTGATCAATAGTTTTAGTCCATCGAAAGTGATTGTAAAAGTTTAGACAACGTGTTGATTGTTTATTTTTTATTGGAAATAAAAGTGTTATGCTTAGCTCTGTCGTTCTCTGTGTTCCCCCATGAGAAAGGGCATGCTTTTACAAAGTACCAAGCGCCTCCATTTAAATTTATTTAGGAAACGAACATGGTTTAACCATTTTTTCAAGGTTTAAGCTCGAAAAAGGAAACGTAAAAAACTCCCACAACTCTACAAAATGTGCCGTACTTAAGCATGCCACAAACAACGGAACGCAAACAATCCGGCAGCCTGTAAACGGTCGAAACACTTCCCTGTGCAAACAGCAATCCATTGAACAAACAAGTAATGCCGAAACGGGGCCACAAATGCACTTCATCAATCCGTTCCTGCGACACGCCAGACAGCCAGTCTTTTTGATGGTTTGCATTTCGGGGAGAAAATATTTTCATGAAAAAGGTTCTGTTGTTTTCCTTGTTTTTCTGCGTGTTTTTTGTGTGTGTTGCAGCCAACCAGTTTCTGTTCGCTTCGAACCATTTTGCCGGAGTTTACAAAATGACACAGCCGGCAAAGTCAGCAATCCTTAATTGGCTTGCGGCAGTGGGTCCATTTTTTTTTGCAAAAGAGAAAGGCGTAACGAACACTGTAGCGATGGTGTGTTTGGTTTTTATTTTGTATATTGTGTTGTTTTATCGGTGGTAAAGTGGACAAAACAGGCACCATTTGGCACCAGATAAATCACTTCGCTGTAGGCTTCTTCATCAATTCCCACTGGAAACACGCACTCACACTTATACACATTAACACAAGCATATACATATTCATACACGCATACACTAAAAAAGCAACTCTCTCACAGCATCCTCACACATACCGAATGGGGATGGGAATGAAAGTTCGCCCGATTGTTGTGCCGTTTACCAGCGGGCGTGTAGCAAAACAAAACCCGACCCAAACAAACGAAAACAATTGCGATGTGTTGGTGGTTGGTTTTTTGACCTGTTTTGTGTGTGTGTGTTGGATTCGAGCTTTTTTATGGCTCTTCTTCGCATGGAAAGTTACAGTGACGAAGCTGTACCCATGTACCGCACGCATATCGGCATGATCAATGGGACCGTGCTGCTGTGGCTGCAGCACTGAACTCGATCGACCAGGCTTTTCCGGGGAACTGTCCGGGTGCCCTTGGTGGAAACTTTCACCCCCCTCCCCCTTGCTTATCTTTTACTGGTATGCAGTGCCCTTGGGTAGTGAGGTCCTCAGACTCCTGTGCCGTTTCCTGGGTGATTTATGGTTTTTTTTTTGCGTTGCGATGGGAGAGCACCAGAAGAAAGCAAAAGAAAAAACGCTGCCAAGAAAAAGGTTCCCTCTGGGACGATGGAAAAAGAGTTCCATCTACCGAGGGGTTTGGTGTGCTGTCTTGAACAAAAAAAAACACGAAAGAATACTTTACTCTTCTGAGTTTGAAGGGCAAACAAAAAAACGCAAAAATACACAAGACACACTATCTACGTTCTTGCGGCAGCGAGCGCTTTTTATGCATTGCACAAGCCCTGCGTCCTTCATATTTGCATATGCCAAGAACGTGCCACACGTCCAAGGCTGTAAGACACACGACAAGACACACCAGCGCCAGTGACGCACAGCATCCATTAGATTCATTTATCAATCAATTTGCTCCCTCTTGCAGGCGGCTTGCAGTACCATAGCTTTGCTTCTCGGTAGAAACCAACACGCACACACATACACATACACACAAGCGCCCATCGATATTGGTGCGGCTTGGCTTCAAAATTGTCACCCGGCGACGCCTCGCCTAGCCGACACATCATCGAGCACGAGCAAGAAGCGCTCCGGCTTTTTCTGCGATGCGTGAAAGAGCCAATTTAGAGTGCCATTATGCTGTCATTTCCATCCGAAGCCCGGCCCTTTTACGATACGAGTCCTTCTTGTTGGTGGCGGCGACGGCACCCGTCAGCTCTTAACGTCGCATTCGCAAGCCAAGGAAGCGGTACAGTGTGAGTCGAAGAATTCACTCCACCCCCGTGGGCCTGGTTGATGAAGTGTGCCAATCAAGTGAGTGTGAGTGTGTATGACCTGCTTTTTGCCGCCTGCTTCAGAACACACATCCGAACGAATCCCCGTCATCGGCCCAGGCGCTTTCATGTTTCTTTAACGGAGATAATTTGTGTAACATATTACACTGAATGCGTCAAATGCAAAATCAGCTCGCCCGTGAAGCCGCCGCTTGTCGCTGAGAGAGGGCGATGGGGGAATGTGACGAGAAAGCAAACAAAACAAATAAAACGAACAGTAAGCGCACGCCGTCGCACGCGTGTAGAAGGTGCATGTTTCTCACCACTTACCCGGTTGTAATTTGTCGTGCTCAGGCCGGATTCGGTTGAGTGATTAAGTAGTCCTTTGGCTCGTTTCCTGGAACGAAAAATGTTCTTCCGTCAGTTTAGCAGCTGGGATTTGCTTTGATTACATTGTCAGGTGGATTGGCTGTTGTTTGGAAAGTGTTGTGATGGTATTTTGTCACAAGAAAAATAGCACACACTTGAAAACGGTGCTAGTTTAGTATTTGCAGAGGACATTAATAGGCATTGTGCAATGCACTCGACGGTTCTACGAATGCTTGTTCAAAAGCTCACGCCTGAAGGTATGCAGCTGAATGTTTGCTTTTGCCTATTTTTAGGCGATTAGTGCTATTCCTCATGATAATTGTGGACAGCTTTAACTCACAGGTTTTCTTAATTCTTAATTTAATGCTTCAATGATGTGCAAATTACAGTTGTTGCGAGCATACGATTAAAAGTAAGAACTTTTTAACATTAAAGCAAAATTAAAGGAGCCATTCAAATGAACATCTGCATTTATTAATGTTTAGCATAACGAATATTTATCTCAGATTGCGTGCGAAAATGGTTAAGCTTTCCAATGAATTAAATCCGGATTTAATATTCAGCATCTTTCTTGAGGATATTCGCCAAGTCTATGCTCCATTCCCACCGTAGCCAAAGATCATTTGCTTGTGAACCGTTGGTAGATGTTCAACTGGCCACCCCGCCTCCCTCTAAGAAAATTAATTCCCCCTGATGGATTCCAACCAGCCGTTTACGCATAGCGCAGCGGGAGAGCTACAAATTGTGGCAAATGAAATCAATCTCGGGGTGAACGGTGCGCGGTACCGGTGCTGAGCGTATCGCCATTACCGTCCCATGTCACGCACGCTGGGCATAAGAATTTCATCGCCCTTCGCACACAAACGCAACTTACGGTATGCGTTCGTTTAGCCAGCCAGTTAGTGAGGTGCTTTGCCGTGTCCTTTTGCTTTTCGGTGTGCGGCGTGCGCAAGCCCGTGTGGGAAAGCCGATACCAGTCAACCACCTGTACCATGGCCCTGGGACCGAACCCAAACCGGCCGTTACGATGCCATTAAAGCACTTTTGTCCCTTAGCCTGTCGATTGGCCGGAACACGCGGAGGTTGGAGAGCCCCAACGGCCGATCCCGACGAATGACGAGAACGATGATGGGAAGCTGATGCTGATGACTATTGTTATGATTATGGATTTGGGTGTTCTTTTCTAGTGCCCGGTCGCAATCTCAGCCGCAAACGAAATTGGAAAAGCGAACCGCTCGCAATGGGCAGCAGGTGCGCCCAGCTTTGCACCGTCTGCGAGGTGGAAGTGTTTTTGGGCGTCTGCTCTGCTGGTCTGGTGGGAAAAGGGAATGGAAAATAAATGCGACGCAGAGCAAAAAGAAGACGAAAAAAAAACACTCGGATCAATCCGTTGATCCGCTGGTACTTTGGCGCCGGATTTGCTTGCCCATTCGGTTTGCTCATTGCAGAGATCAGCGATCGATTGTCATAAATGGAGAATAAATACATCACGCACAGATGGTAATGGCAGCAGCAGCAGCAGCAAGGGCAGCAATAGCCAGCTACGGGTGAGAGCCCTTCACGCTGCGGGGAACGGCAACGTCAGCACTCACCCCTCGGTCGGGGCACGGCGGGACGAGCGGATTTCGTGATTGCATTCCAAATGGAAGGATTTTCTTTTCCCCGAAACAAACCTAGCCGGGGACAGTGGCTCGATTTTCATCCTCACGCGTACTTGTAATCCCTTTCACAGCTGTGTGAGTGCACGCCATACAATACGGCACACAGTGTGTGTGTGAGAGAGTGTTGTTTTTTCTCGCCCGTGTCTGTGGGTAGGTAGATACCATTGCTCAACCCATTGGTTGTCACGGGACCTCGAGAGCCATTGCCATGGAAGTAGGCGTTTTATGAGCGGAACGTGGCCGTGCTACTATCGAAATCCTCTTTGCCCCAAAATCCCTACCTCAAAGGAGCTTGGGAGCGTTGAATGGGGGAGTGAACATGGTGGAAGAAAAGTCGACCGAATCACGGCCTTACGGCCGGGCAGAAATAGTCATACAATTCCACCGAAAAGCCACGCACTAACACCCTTTATGTTGAGGTTGGCCAAGGCTTTACAGTGCCAGCTCGTCGGTTTCGCACTCATTCGGCCCCCTTTGAAATCGGAGTTTCCAACTAGGCCGGAGTGTGTTCTTTTTTTGGTGTTGTTGATTAATTTTACTTTTGAGTTGCGTTTTCTCGTACCGATCGATCCGACCTGCAGCAGCAGCACCGCAACAATTTTCCCCCGTGCTGTTGTGTGTCCTGTGAAAACGGGATGGCTCCGGTCCTGGCTGGTGCCCTATAACGTTGCAGCGCAGTAGACACATCCACGAGAGCACGAGAGAAAGGCCGACTGACAGCGGGAACGGTTTGGCAATGGTTGAGTCAAATTCCAGCCCCAAAACATTCCTGCCGACCTGGGCAAAGGCTTTTGGGCCGCCCGGCCCTCCGCCGTTCCCTTCCCTGCGTAGGCTCTGGCAGCGCACACACACAACGCTCCGGTCGAGGTGAATGTGTGAGAAAAGTGCTTTTTCCGAGAAATAATGGCCTCGTTACGGAGCGTTCGTTCGAACGACACTTGATCCGAGAGTTCGTCTTTTTCGTGGGCCGGGAGTTGAGGGACTGGAAAAGCAGCACCATCGTACAAAATATTGTTGCAGAAGGCGTCCGTTCGTCTTCCTTGGCTCGTACGCGGTTCGCATTTGGCACTTCCCCTAGCGCACTCCCACCCCCACCGTGCCGCGCAAAAGCACACGCGATATGACACGCAAGTGTAACGGATAAGCTAATGTATGCCATAAATTATTCAAATTTTTCGCACACTGATTCAAATAATGCTGTTATGCATTAGATGTCAAAGCTAGACGCAGTTATTCATTGTTCGCAAAGAGTGCTGCCTATTCGGACGCTGCTGGAGGCAGCGCTCGTGGCAGCTTTCTTGGCAGCGCATTCGCTCGCGGTGCCGGTTGCGGCTGAGGGTTGAGGGTTATGCGTTTTTTTTTTTTGCTTCTTATTCACCGACAATCGGCCAGGATCGATTTTCGATTGTTGAGGTGCCAGGCTAGGGGAGGATGGCGGGACCCGGGCACGCCATAATGGCTCGTAATGGATGGTATTCAAGCAAATTCGGGGGAATCGTGTGAGCGCGCCAGCCCCTTGGTGGGGAAGAAACGAAGCAGAATACCGCAGGATGTGCAGCACTGTGCCGAATTGGCATCGATCCATTCCATTCCTGGAGCAACCGTGTGGGATGGAAACGAGAAAGAGGGGGACGTGAATTAAAATATAGCTTCCATAATGGTTGATAAAGGATTATCCGCTTTCAATACAGCCTGGGAGGGGGACGCATTATGGATTATGTTTAAATGCATCCAAGAAAACTTATGACGTGATTTTCATGCTGTGCATGTGGTACTTCTTGTGAACGGGAAATGGCAGTCAAATTTTTGTGGAGTTCAAGGTATTTTGCAGAAAATCGGATGAGAAACCTTTTTTTAAGCGGATTTGATTTGCCATTTGATTGTTTGAATAAACTTTAGCAAAAAACGCCTGAAAGTATGCATTATTATAGCACGGCATAAAACGGGATGATTTGATCTCCTATACGTATGCAATCAGCTAAACAAAAAATACCTATTTCAGTCGTTGCAGCTACATTTTGGCCATAACTCTCCTCTTGTTGTCTCTAAGACACACATTTTTGACAGCGTGTCACAATTTTGGCATCCAATGGATCAATTGTTTACAGTGCTCATCAATTCTTATCTGAAAGACATAAACATTCGAATTTAGGCGAATTGTTTTGTTTGCAAAATTCAACCTTATTTCTGAAACTGTGTCTAAACATTATTCAATTTAATTTAAATAATTTATTGTTCAATTGATCAATTTTACAATACAAAAATTGCTTTGTCTATGTTGGAGGTTTTAATAGAGCGTAAAAAAAGTTGGCATGTATTTTCAGGTGTACTTAATGCCTTGATAATTGATTAATTATCAGTATTTTTTCACAAAGAGCTATCAAATTATTCAAATTGTAAGTGTTTGTGTAAAATTTTATCTTGATTTTAACAAGGTTCAAATTTTGTTTTTACTTACAGTCCAAACAAAACACTGGTGCGCATCCTCAAAAATGGATGCCTCAGAACTAAAGTTTGGCGGCAAAGACTGTAATATTCGAATGAAGAACTCAGCTGTTTTCTTTATATTCATATTTGGCACTATGGAAAAAGTGATACGCAGCAAATGGCGAGTAAAGAATACATCTGCAAATGTTTGCCCAAAGGTGCAAAAAAGTCGGTAAGTGTAACTGTACAAAACATTGCATCCTCTGACATAGCTTCTACCAGCCAAGGGTTGAACCCACATTAATGTTGATATGTCCTTATTTCGCATCTGAACATATCCCATATGGGTGTGGTAAAGAACACAAGTCCGGCCACATCACAGGGCAGAAGCTACAGGAAAGAAACGGCAATCGCAAGCCTCGCAACCCACCAACCTTGCCTTCCTAGTTTTCTTAGGGCTGTGTATACATGTGCACGGGAGAAAATCAACATCGAAACCGAACCAATTCAACACCCGGGGAGCCGAAACCTCAATGTCCGCCGGTACCGGGCCCGGGATTCAATCGTTCAAACAAAACCCCAATCTTGAGCGTTCGGGTCTGCCGTTGGCCTTTGACTGTTTGACCGGAACACATTTCCCTTGCCCTTTTATCGGACAGTGCGGTTGGGCGAAGGGTTGGGCTGGCCAAAGAAGGTAAGAGCACGGATGAGTAAATTCATTCCCTTGCGTCCCTCCGTGCACCGTTGACCTTCTCCGGGCGGGGAAAGCCTCCAGCTGAAATGGTTCGTTTCATTTCGTCACCAATGAATTTGCCGCCCATTGGAAACCCAAGTCAAGGGGTTGTTTCTTTTCCTTTCCCGGTAGCAGTTGCTTTGGTTGCGGGTGGTCTCACTGCTGGATTAATCCATCTCACCCCTGGGGTTGCGCTAAACGGTGTGAGGGGATAGCTTTCCTATTTTCCCATCCCGCACCCAAAGGGCCCCTCCCCCTTGCGGTAAGCATACGGATCATGTTTTTCTTACGGATTGGAGATTCTGTTTGGACAGCGTTGTGAGTCCGGGTGATACTTTGCGCACACAAAACGGTCGAGGTAACGATTAGTTTTCGGGTTTTGCCAGGAAACCCTGGGTTTGTCACAGGGCTGGGACAGGTGGGAAAGGGGAGACACAAAAATAACCAAACATTGTCAAACAGTGGATATGTTTGGATTCCTTTCGCATTGCTTTTTAAATAAACGATTGTTGGGCAGATTTGACCGATGCTTTGAGGTGCCGATGAAAACGATAGCTTCGGAAATGGACCAAGAGCAGTTAGGCCTGGGACCGATGGGAACAGATGATGGAATGAGATGAATGTACTTAATACACTAAAAAGCATTAGAATGTGAACGATGCTTCTGATGAGTATGATGATCATTCATTTAGTGTCCTTTTTAATCTCACATACTTATGTATGTTTCAAATCATAAACTACACCATCATCATCATGTTGAACGTAAACGCTTCAATGGCAAAATCCACATCGAGGAAAGCTAGTTACCATATTGAGGTCGATTTAATGTTTAAAGCATTTAATGCTCATGATTTCCCTGTCTGTTCATAATGGCCTACAGTCGACTGACTTTGCGCGCACATATAAAATAAACCCTCCGGCAAACATTCATCATGCGAGCAAATAATAAATAGCGAAACGAAAAGCAAACCACTTTCACCCACACACTGCCAAACGTTGAAATTATCCACAGTGGCATGAAAAATGTGAATGAAATCGAATAAAAATGCTCCAAATGGAAGGAAAGGCCCGGGCCGCAGCAAACTGCACTCTGCATTACGAACTATAATTCAATTTCGGGCCATCGGCCGTTCATTCCTGACGCCGAATTCTTCTGGGTGGATTTTTTTCTTCCCTTTTTTGTGAGTGAGTATCTGCTTCCAATCCCCGGCTTGCAATCCCTATCCCAGTGACGGTTGATGCTGATGAAAATTGCAGCGACAATCATTTCAATCATCATACAATTTATTGAATCATTTTTCGGAAAGAAGGAATCCTTCCAATTATCCGTTCGCAAGCGGCTCGAACGGTTCGAGCAATGCGGCCAATCGGTTTGCTGGCTGGCTGGATGGGAAGCGCAGATGAGCCCCGTAAAAAGGGGTAATACACAATACAGAATGGATAAAAAATATTGTGCCTTTCTGTGGATGTCTGTGTATGTGTGTGTGAGAGAGAGAAAGAGAAACTAGCATGGGGTGAAAGAAAGAGAAGCTTGTAGAACGGCACGGTATCAACGTTCAAGAGCCATCGTCAGTGGGAAATGGCATAAACGCGTCCGATGTATTGTTGATTGCGGGCTACGAACTCGGCATAGAAGATGGAAGACTGTGTGTGTGTGTGTCTGCGCGCGTGTGAAACGTTGTGGTGTGAAAAGATGAGGAGGTGTGAGGAAATCAATCAATGCCATCGAACACACACACTCACACGTTGGGTGCTGACGATGCTGAAGATGTTCCAAATTGCAATTCCGGGCTTCGTCTTGCCAAGAGACGCCAGCAGCAGCACCAACTGCTCGATTCTGCTGCTGTGGGCTGTTCGGACAAGTTTCTATTTTAAAATCGATTAACCCATAAAACACTTAATCCAATTGATTCCGGTTGTTTGCGCGGGACCTCTTCGCACGCCCTGGTGGATGGTGATGGCGTGCTGGCAAGGCGGTCCTACCAGTGGACTACCAGAATGGGGGAGCCGCTGGGAACGATCTCTGGTGTTTTTCGAGCGCAGATAGCAAGGCTAAGGCAGTGCTCTGTGTGATGCATTTGTGACCAGTTGGCAAAGTGACGGGCTTCTGCATATCATACATGGAAAAATAGACTAGTCGCTTTGAAAAGTGTGTTTAGCGCCTAAAGGTATACAATGTGATGCTTTACTCTGCTTTAAAAGGTTGAATACATTTAATTTGCTCAAAATTACATACATTTAGGCGCAATTCAAGTATTTATCCACAAATACAAGACGTCAAACTGGTGCTTGTATAGAGCGGATAATTAAATGGTACAGTTTCACTCCATCAACATGCTTCGTCCAAGTGTACAGTTATACCAGACCACCATCTAACAGAAACCATCATCCACCCGACTGTAAGTGTGACCGGAGGCGATGAACCATGACCAGATGATGATTGCGTGTAGAAGAAGAAGAAGAAGAAGAAGAATAAAAAAATCATTCCCACAGTTAAGGCACCATTTCGTAGCGCACAAGAATGTCCGCCCGAGGTTACAATTTTCACATCACATCGAAACGGAGCGATTCGTTTTATTTTCTGCGTTTTTTGCACTTTTTCACCTCCTCTTGCCCATCAGAAAAGCGCACCTAAGCCGTGTTCACGGAGGGTGGGCAGCAGCCACCAGCTTCCTTGTGCGTGCCTGTATCTTAAATAAGAAATAGAAGCTTTACCACAAAATCCAAAAAACACATTATCGCATTTGATCCATTTAGGTGTTGATTTTGTTTCCATCCGTCTTCTTTCCCACTTCTCACCTTCAGGGTACTATTATTATCCCGATGTGTGAGTCTGTTTGTGTGTGCGTGTATGTGTGTTTCCAGTGCCGAGCACAGCAAAGTGACAGCGTGACGGCAAGAAAGTTCATCCACCTTCCTGCCTGAGCTTTGCCACTTGGCCTGTGTTCTTTAAAATGTGGTCAAAATGTCAAACAAAATGGTCCTTTTCCCGTTCCCCTGCCGGCAAAACACGACACGGTGCTGGGAATTGAAAAATGTGTCCCATGACGATCATTGACAGTATGTGTGTGTGTGGGTGTGTGAAGGCGTACTAGGAAGCAGCACCCCGTGGAGGTCAGGTTTTGCTGCTAAAAGTCCCGAGCCGGGGCGCGTAGCGGATGCGAAATGTTTGACAATAAATCGATTAATTTTGCGAAGCGTAACGCCCGCGGCGGGATGCCAAGGCGCCCATTCGGGATTGTCAGTTTGTCGGACGTGGGAAAAATAGAAAGCGTTTTTCACACCCTGCCGCACACCGATCCGCTTAGCAGTGGGGAAGCACAAACGGTGATGGCTTTAGCAGCGCACGATCCGCCGATTAAAGCGACTATGGTAGGGGAATGATGGGTTTAACTTTTTTTTTTTTTACAAGAAATAATTCCTTGTTTTAGTAGCGCAAGATAACGGAAACACAATTGAGGGCGAAGAAAAACAAAATGTAGGTCACCGCCAGGATGTTCGTGATCCCATGATAAGCTCCCGGGGAGGGAGAAAAAATGTCTCAACATGCTCGAGTTGCAAAATAAAACCGCTTCCGTGCACTGGGCGCACGCCTCGACACCCGGTACATATCACTTTTCAATAGCAATCTACTTAACAGCACGCTCCCCGACTGCACCGATGCACTCAGTGCGCCATAGCGCGGGGCGGGTTCGAGGTAGGGTTTTTGGGGGTGCTTAAGTGGGCGACACTTGCTCGACAAACGACGCATGGATTTCGCAATATCGCACCATTGCGGATCAGCTTCCCGGGGCCAGCGCTTTCACCGTTACCGATCGTCACTGTGCGCCTGTTGCCCGCCGCTCTATTGCCTTCCCCGTGCTCGACTGCTGCATGCATTCAGCAGTAGCAACAACAACAACAACAGCAACAACAAAAAGTGGCTGAATGCAATCATCAATGATTCTTCGGAGCAGTGTGTGTGTGTGTGTGTGTGTGTGTGTGAAAACGAGCGTATCGTGAGGCCGTGAGGCGCTAGAACGATGGCTACGGGTCGTGACGAGCGTGTTGGTTGCCCTTTTCTCTTCTTTTTTCTCTTGCTCCCCCCATTTTATTGCATCGTACCAGAATGGTCCTTACCAGGATGCACCAATTCGAATGCGTGCCAAGCGTGAGTAAATAATGAAGCAATAGACTATTTCTCGGCTGACTCCTGCCTTCTTCCGTCGCTCCGGGCGGGATTGACGATTGCAACCGTAACCCGGGGAGACGAAATTTGGGGACCCTAATGGGACACTGGCCTTTCGGTGTCTCTCTCTCGCTCGCACTTATGTCCCCTGGTAGAGAACGGGTAACGAACACACACACACACACACACGCGCGGTCGGTGCATTCGATACACGTTCTTTTCCCTTTGCAAAGGGAACGACGAAACCATGGCGCAACATAACAAATGGAAAGCTAACGGTTCTGGCATGTATGCAAATGCTTTCCACTCGTTGGAGGAATCTTCGCCCGGGGACTGGAGGACTGGGTGGGAAGCTGTGGGGTAGGGCCGGTAGACATTAATTGAGGAGACTTTTGTACGAACCGAGCGTGCTGGTACGGTATGGCCCCAAACCAGATGGTGTGTAATCGGGTCACTGATGTATGTGTGTGTGAATTGAAGAACCGAAGCACTGGTAAAAGGATACCCCATGCTCGGGGGACCCATTAGGCGAGCGTGTAGCCCGTGCCTGCGTGTTTGTGCTGCACTGGATCGTTTGCGGAATGCAAATGCCATCGTACATTGCAGCAACATTCGCAACACACTTCACAGTCCGTATGGTCTGAGAGAGAGAGAGAGGGAGGAGAAAGTTGTAGAAAAAGTGTGTGGGGGTCGAGAAAATGGAGATGGAAGGGAGAGTAGCGGAAAAAGTAGGACGCAATGCTCACTTACAGAGTGATGAGCTGGGCGTTACGAGAAACAGGATATCAAAGAAGTGCAAGACATAGCCGCCCGACCGACTGTGACTCCGAGGTCCGGCCAATGCGTCCTTAGTGCGGATGGAGGGTAACGAGTGTCACACTGACACACACACACACGGTGGACGGCTTCTTGTGGGTGCATCAAAAACTGTCACCACCGGAACCAGAAGATATCACATCACAAACGAACGTTTGTATAGGAGTTAGGGGAGATTTTTCCAAGGGTAGCCCTTGTAGTGCTGATACGGTTGTAGAACATTTGGAAAGCGGGCTTTCCCGAAGCTTGGATTGAAATGTTGGCTTATTTTGACAGCATCAGGTAGAGTGAATCATGTGAGCCCACGAGGAGGAGCGGCCCGTGTAAGCAGAGAGTGCCAACATCGTCTGGGGGACATCGTTAGTAACGCCGGTATCGTTTATCTTTCCGCCGGCTGCTACGCATACCCTGAAGTTTGATCTATTTCCTAGGAATCATGTATCGCAGAACCCATCGTTTGTCTTTGGCGAGCGGGTGGTTTCATTTGGCATCGGTTCCGCTTTGATTCATACACATTTCGTTGAATAAAGTTTGTATGAGCTATTCTCACAAAAAGGAACATTTAGCAACGGTAGCCTCAAATTTCGAAGTCGTTATTAGCTTTGAAAATATCCAAAAAACCTATGTACTCCGCTGAACGTTGTAATGCGAATTGCATACTTTAGAGTAACGTTGCTTAAGCCGCTAGTTATGCAATACCTTTCTCAATTACGCCTAAATATATATAATTTGAATACCAAAGCGATTTTCAATGAAGGTGGAATAGAGAGGAGGTGTCTATTTAGCATCTGGTTCGTTGTCATGTAGAGCATCAGTTTGACAACAGCTGTTAATGTGTGTCTACAGGCAGCAACCGCAATGTAAAGAGGAAAATGCCGATTTATAAAGTGTAGTTGCAAAATACATGTTTTAGTACTAAAATAATCTTCATCAAGTGTAAACAATTTTTTTATCATACTCATGTTCCAGCAACAGACTTAGCATTTGACAACTGCTGTCGATCCTTTTGATTATTTCTTAAGAATTGAAGGCTATATGTCTTACACGACAACCCTCTATACTTGTATTGTTCTTAGTTTCCTTTTTTTATAAATTTCTAAATACAACTTTTTACACACTTACGAAGCTGATAATAATCCATTATGCTTCTTTTAGTCAATCCGCAAACATTCGAACACCGCACCACACTGAAATCTGCGCCTTGATTTACAACCACCTAATCAAGACACGTGGCCGGGTTGTTTGTATGGGTTCTATGGGTTGCATGTGTGTGTGTTTCTGTGTGGGTCTGTCTTCTAAGCTGAGCTTGCTGGCGTGCTGTTAAGTAATTACACAATATGCCCGCTTCCTTCCGACTTACGAACGCTCAAGATTTGGGTAAAGGTACACATATAATGTTACCAAAAAGGGGAATAGCATCGTTCTCTCTTTCACTAGCTGTAACGCTACTGCTGTTGTAACAGATCCATCTCCGGTTTGTGCTTGTGTGAGCTGCACGAAACACGAGCACTCCTCGTTTAAGACAAGCAAACATGCGCTCCATCTGCCCGTTCCTTTCTCTACACACTGCAAACCCAAACCCAAAAACCATCACCCCTCCCACCCCCCTCCCCCGACAACCCTCCACTCCATCAACCTAAACACTGACACAAATTCCTTGCCCAAACAAGACCCTTCAGAAGGATATTTTCTTAGGCAAAGGATAAAACGTTGTCACACAGCGCTAATGTTTCACACATTCAACGCCCCATAGTCCCCTTCCCTTGATATCCCTTTGCCCCGACCACGTGGCTTCCCCGAACGTCACCAGACGCCCCCCCGCCAGCCCTTCGGAGAGTAAGTGCAGGCAGACACAAACACACACATATACAAACACAGCAGTTTATAAATCATCTTAGCCCGCGTGACGGAAAATTGCTTTGCCGCAACCGAATTCGGGTCTCGCGGCGTGCTGGTGTGTTCACGCTCCCTTCGCCTCAGCAGCGAGCCGGCCAAGGCAGGACCCGTGGGATTGTGTGGGAATGTTTGCGGGTTTCTGGCAAACATATTTCAATTTCATCATCCACATAATACGATTTCCACATCACCGAATACACACACACACACACAGCGAAAACACAACCATCGTCACCGCCGTCCGGGTTGGGAGGTGAACTTGATTCTGCGTTTCGTGCATACCCGAAAGCAAAATCGAATCGGTGGTACGCGTTCGAAGTAGCAAGCTGGAGTAGGCAGGCGCTGTTGCTTTACTTCCTCTGCTATTGCTGCTTTGTTTAATGTTTTCCCTTTCCCAAGGACGACATCTCAACCTCGGCGAACTGTGAGCCTACAAATAAGCAGTGAGCAAAAAACAAAACAAAAAAACCAAAGAGAAAAACAAACCACATTAGGATTGTCCTTCGGGTGAGGGAATGCTGTACACTGAAACGGCATGGTGATACAATGGAAATGGAAGCATTTTCGTGGAAAAACGCCACAGGAACACACAAATTATCAGCTTCCGTGTGCGACCAAACGTAGCCGCCCCACTCGGCAGGGGGCGGGGATGGACAGCAAATAGCCCCGCACCGATGGTTGGATGGCAGAAGGACGACCCGCCCGCGACTGCTCTCGGGCTGATTTCGGGCCTCCGCCCGGCGTGCTCCGCGTGTAAATAAACAGCGCTAGAAACGCGCGCGCACAATCCGGAGTTTTCGGTGGAAAACGCTTCGAAGCGACACGAGAGGTTGGAATATTTCGATCGCTAAGCGAAAACGTCGCAGCGACGAAACAGTGCGGCCTCGCTGCCTGTCACCGTAAGCACGGGAGGGAAAAGGTACCGGTAAACGCCTGGCCTAGTATGCAAACCGCACACGGCAAAGGGCGACAGAAACTCGACGAGGCGCGTACACCGTACATACGCAAAAGCACCGCTAGCGATCGAGCAATCGAAGCAAAATCAACATCCAGAAACCATCTCGAGCTTGAGGAGACAGTATTTTGTAGTTTTTTTTTTACTTTTTATTATTTCGCCTCCATTTTCCCAGCAACCCAGATTCGTTGGTGCGCAAGAGCTTTGCCATGCGTAAGAAAATACAACCGCTTCTCGGGCAACTGGTGGTCGTGCTGATGGAGCCCGACGGATTGAAGCACCAATTTGGTTGCAATTCGCAAAGATAAACAACGGCCAGGTTTCGGGTCCATTTGTAGGTGGAGAGTGCTTTCATGACAGTAACAGCAGGCTGCATTCGATTGTTTACGACGGGGTAGCACCGTTGCCCGTTAGCCCTGTAGCCCTTGGTTCCGTTCGCTCGGAAGTGCTGGGATCGATGCAATGGTTGATATATTTGCCTTACCTTTCACAGTGCGCACAGTGCAAAGTGCGGAAATTGACGTTCAGGGGGCAGGACGGTAAGTAGGTCAACGGAAGTTCATAAACCGCTACGCTGCACGCGGGATCAAGCACGGTGCTGTGAGTCTGTAACTGCATCGCACCGGATGGTGGTGACAGTTCACTTGAAATTGCTCATGAACTATTTTCTATTTAAATAAATATCTGTTGCTTTGGTTTGAGTTTCTTTCAACTTTAACATTACTGCTTTAACTAAAACGAAGATATTGTAATGCAGAATGCATTGCTTGAGGAGTTTATCTGTAATATTGCATACATTTAGGCGCTTTTTTTTGCAACCAATTCATTTACACAATACGATGTAGAATTTGCAGCGAGAGCACAAATTGAATGATAGCTTATGCATCGCTATACTAAGCCGCACCTCGCCTGGATAATCCTAATGGTTTCGTAGTGGTGAGTCATAATTTGATATAAAATTAATGCTCAATTGTCGATCTCCTCCAGGGCCTAGCGGATACTCCTCGAGTCTATCCGGTCGAGTGCTTCACTCCATTTGCCAGCTCGCTTCAGATCGCTTCAATCTCTTCCTGCACAGCTCGTTAAGATGCTGCAAACAAAAACCACTCCGCACAATGGACAGAAA
The DNA here is from genome assembly GCF_016920715.1 of Anopheles arabiensis. Classification (NCBI taxonomy): domain Eukaryota; kingdom Metazoa; phylum Arthropoda; class Insecta; order Diptera; family Culicidae; genus Anopheles; species Anopheles arabiensis. Next base: position 13,385,965 of record NC_053517.1, read on the forward strand.
GGTCAGCCGGTTGCCGTCCACCCTGCCGCCAACCACACTGCTGCGAGTGAGAAACCGCGAAACGGGGCGTGTGACTGGCAGAGCAAAACCAGCCATGAGCCCGGCTGGTGTGTGCCTGTGTGTCCCGGATTGGAGCGCAGCATCGAGCGTGTCATAACGCAATAAACGTTGGCGCTAACGACATTATGTAACGAACGATTATGCTCGTCCCCAGGCCCCCCGCGCCATGGGAAGCAATGTTAATGTGTGACGCTTAGCCGAGAGGAGGAAACTCTCCTTGGTAATTTACATTTCTGCACTCGCGTATAGGCTTCGGCCGTTTTTCACTGCTCCCACCCTACCCAACACTCACACATACGGTGCACACAGACGGCGGGTACGATATGCTTTGTTTGGGGTGGTTTTAATGTCATAATTTGAATAATAAAATTCACCAACAATAACAATGCCAGCCTCTTTAACGAATGGCTTTCCGCTGCTGTTGTGTGGGTGTGTGTGTGTGTGTACAGCTTTTCAGCAATGCTTTCACCAAGCACCCAACATTCTCTTCCTTGTTATGTATGTGTGTGTGTGTTTGTGTGTGTGTTTGCCTATTTTAAAGGCAGATCTTCGCCGTTAAAGAGCTTCCGAGCGGCAGCTTTTGAAACTAGAACTTTTCGTCGAAGGCGCTGCTGTGGTGGCAACCGAAACTTGAGCATGTTGTTAACGACGACCCGCAGCCTTCACAGGAGGTTAGGTTGCAGCCACCGGCGATACACGAGGTTTGACACTTTTGCTCGCGCTCGCTCACACACACACACACCTCGACGACAACGACCAGGGCGCTCCCACGCGTAAATGAACCGGTTCGGATCGGCTCTGGGCCGAGTGGAAAGCTGTGAAGCCGTGGCACCCGTAACACAAAAGCCTACCGTGCACCGGTGGGGTCGGGGCTTAAGAATGTTAGACAGTCGCGCGATTCGGCGTCTCAAGCGAAAGCACCCCTTTCCCCACCCCCTGGGCGGTTGCGTAACCAGGGCTTGCTGTTGGTTTGCTGTGCGGAACGAATTTTCGCCGGGGCACCGGCATCAAAACTTTGCGCCCTGGTGTCTGCAGCTGCTGTCGTTTCGAGACAAATTAAGATATTTGCAATGTTTTGCGGCCTTCACCGAGTGGCGAGCGTCTTGCAAAGCGAATGGGTTGGAGCCGTGCCAACCGGTGACGGGCGAGATGGTGCAGCGGCGCGGGGTCGCCAAATTACTTAGTTCATTTAACGGGGCTGCTGCTGCTGCCGTTTGCTGCAGGTCGCGTACGGCAAGTGTAAAGAAGTGGAAAAGAATAGTTTCAACAACATTTAACAAAATGCTGATAAATTGAAGAGCCGGAAGAGCACATTGTCTGGGCAGGGCCGGCTGTACTGGGGTACTTGGGGAGGTGGTTGGGTTTTTGTGTGAAAAGTACGCCGCATTGCTGCTACAAATTAGCTTCATTTTCGCCCAGCCAACGGGGAGGGCGTTTGACAAAGGGGGAAAGTGTTTCGCGATGGTAAAAAGTTGCTCTCGCCCCACCCCTTTCCTGCTGACTTTCGCGGGAATGAGTGAGAAAGCTGGGCTGTGTGCTCTGCTCATATGTTGTATGTTTTGCACATGCGTTATGCTTTTCATATGCGTCAAAGACTCGCTCCGTCCGGGTAATTGGTTTCACGTGTTTTGCTTCGAGGGCCTGGAAAAAGTCAACTTGAAGAATGCTTCAACACTTTGGGATCACTGATGAGAGCTGCTGAATAAAGCTGCTGTTTGTACTATAAGAAAAAAGCCGGTTTAAGGTTGATAGTGTTGATGACATGTTAAAAATTTGTCTAAAAGTTGTCCTTCGAGAATAGTTGAACTTCATTCAAGTTCCGCATGTATGGGTTTTGATTAAAATCATTTTCTCTACACCTGAGTACGTGCGAATCATGTCTGGCAAAGCTCAAGAAAAAATAAACAAAAATCATGTATCACCCCCACCCAACTTTAGGCTGTAAAATATACTAGTTGTCCTACTTGATGTTTTGCTGGCAATCGTCATGGAAGCGCTACTTTAATCCAATCCGATTATATGCATACACGTCGTCTCGTAGAGGCAAAAAATAGTTCGCAACTTTTAACAAATTACTAGCATTGTTCCAGGAACATTTATTCATTACAATCCATTAGTTTGAATGCAGCATGCATGCCGATTAGATCGGTGGTAGCGGAATATAATATGTTTATCCCCGAATGAGTAACAAGAAGCATTAGCATTCCATGTAATTCATTAAAAGTAGCAAAACTGTTTCATGTTTTAATGATGCCAGGATTCCGAGTGAAACCGTACACATCATTTTTGATGTATTAAAACCAGTGACAATGTTCATATGGATGAATGTAGTAGTGTTGGTTTGTTGGAATTGCATTTTTTTTATTCTTTTTATGTCGATGAATTGTATACTAATGTGTATCTCATTTGCTTACTGTGAAAATATAGCCACGAATTGAACTGTGATATTGTTCTGTCAGTTGATTAATGTTTACATTATCAATACCCAATTAAAAAGCAGTTGAGCTGTTTTTTTTTCTTCTAAATTTATATTCTGCTGGACAACGATTTCACACGTAAGTGCCACACATTCCCAAACTCTTGGTAAATTAGCCGCAAATCAGTGAAATATCATACCAGCGCTAAGCTCGGTAAACAAAGCAACCCTAAAAACCGATTCAAACCACACGAAATGGGCCCCACCCAGAGCTATTCACTTAATGCAGTCTATTTATCAGCCTGCCTGTTAGGGATTGAAAATCCTACCACATCCTGCCCCGTTAAAAAGTGCGCTAAACAAACTGGCACACAACGGCGTCTGTGTATGGGCTGCATGCATTAGCATGATAATTAAGTTTCATTTCCGGTCACCTATTTTCCGCGCCCCGCCCCAACCGGTGGGAGTGTTTGTAAAATAGATGATTGCCAAATTAAATAACTGCTCCGTCCACCGATGCCTGACTGTGGCCCAGTGCGCTTTCGGCACAGCCCTAAGCTTGCAAACCCATTTTCCACCATTTTTGATCGATGCGTTCCAACCACATGCAGGCACATGGTGGCACTGGGGGATGCACCACCGATCGGTGGCTTTTTTAATGTGTGACCAGGGTTGCATTTGCCGGTGGTTAAAATTAGTGCACCAACTGCCATTAGGGGGCGAGTGCGATAAATTTGCGGTTTGTTCACGCCGTGGTTTCCAAAAGCGCCCCACAGTGGGGTGAAGAAACCTGGGGAAAAAAGGGTACGACACCAAAGCGCACAGACCACAGGCAAAGTAGGGAATCATTTGTCATGGCCCGGTTACACCGCTAACGATGGCGATGGCCCCAACCCGGTCCGCCCGTCTCCGAGGCGGGACATGGAATTTGGCAAAATTTGAGGCAAAAGTTAATGAAATATGATTACACACCGTGCGCGGTGCCGGTGTGCGAGATTAATTTCGCCCAGAAAACATGACCCCAGAAGAAAGCAGAAGGTCGAACCTCGGCTCGGCGGTCCCTTTTTCCTGCAGCTCGTGTTCAATGCGTCCCCATTTTGGGGCTAAAGAGTACGAATTTTCGATAGAGAAAGAGAGAGAGAGAGAGAGAGAGATAGATAGAGAAAGAGAGAGAGAGAGAGAGGATCGAATGAGATGATCCTTTTTCCGAATATGCTCGCAACGTCCCAAAATAATACGACCCTCCGCGAAGCCACTGCGCGCCGATAGGAAAACAGATTTTACTACAAAGCCAAAGTGGTTTCTCGCAAGCACCAAAAAAAAGGTAACCCGACAAAAACCAACAAAAAAAGGAATAAAATTAGCTATCCCTCCAAGCCATAGCGAGCTACCCATTTTTTTTGCTTCTCTCATTCGCTCACCGTTGCCTTATCACCTTCCGAGCTGCGTCATCATAAATCGAACGGTGGAAAGTGTGAAAAGGTATTAATTTTCGCTCACCGTAAGATGAAAGGGCACACCCTATTCCGGTGCGTCCCTTCCGGTGGTGGATTTTGTTGCTCAGGTCGGGAAAAGTCAGCTGCTGCGCTTTCCCTTTGCTGCAGACTGTGCAAGAAAAAGATAATGGATCACGCGATCTGCCGGTGTGTGTGTGACCGAGGGGGGATCGAAAGTAAGGAAGGATACTATATTTGTTTGCTTTCTTTAACCTTACTGCAATCTTGTACACGTTGAAGTGAGTGCCACAGAGTTAGAGAGAGAGAGAGAGAGAGATAGCAAAGCAAGTTGATTTTTTTGTTGCAAAAAGTCGCATCCCCAAACGAGCTGATCGCCTAGAGTTGCACCGTACACTGAAAACCACGCACGAAGCACGTGAACGCTTCGTCGGGGCAAGTCGACATTGGCCTGTCCGCGTTTATCGGTCGGTGTTTGGTTGGCCAAGCGGTGAAAGGTTGAGATTTATGATGTTCAATTTATTATCGCTTCCGTGTTCGATACATTAAATCGTTCATTAATTATTCACGGATGGCCGTCCAAGGCAGGGAGGGGGGCATGGGCGGAAGCGAAGGGGAAGGAACGTGGGATGCATTATGAACAGCAGCACGGTTCGCCCGTGGAATGTTAAAAGCTGGCCGGCGATCTGTTGCCGGTTTGCGGGGTTTGCGGCACCGTACAGGTAGCACACCCGTACTCAGTGCAACCTGTGTAGTGAGCCTTCTGGGAAGGTTAGCCAGTGAGAAAAATGATTACTTGTGCAGTGTGGGGGGAAACCAGCCAAACAGTATTTATATATACACACATAAAAGGGGAAAAGATGAACAATGTTTAAATTTGTTTAATGATGTTGAATGTTTTACACGCAAAACCCTGCAGGGTTTTGGACCTTGCTCCACTCCTCCTGTAAAATCCCATCTCATAAAGTTGCACTCAGTAAATAGATGACTTGGTGAAGGTAAAGGTAAACTCATAAATCATGTTTGAGCTTCCAAATTGAAATCCGAACCTAGAAGCGTTATATATTGCATAGCTTTAGGCGTAAAAAAACGTCGTAGTAACCTTAACACGAAATTTAACCCCAATTGCATACTTTTCGGCGCTTTCAGGACATAGCGGTGCGAGAAGTGCTTTAAAAAGATCGACGCACCAACGGCAAGTTAGCGTGTACCCAGGTGTACATTAAATCTTTACTGCAGCCAATAAACCACCAATACAGCCACCAAAGTTGTTTGTTTTCAATTTCATCGCTCCCATCATAATAATTATTATGCAGCCTCACCGAGCTCGAAAATGAACTGCCGCTAAAGTGCTGCCCGGTTTAGCGCCGAACCAAAAACCCACCGTTCCATCCCCCACACGCGCGAGTTCCGCCCGCCAGTAACGACGTGTTAAAGTTAAAGTATTAAAATATAAATATTCCCGACAGCACGACACGACCCCGGCCCGGGTGGCACTTTACTTAAATCGAAAAACAACATCGACCGCTTTACTATAATCGGCTGCAGGGGGGTCTCGGCCTGGAAGTTCGAGAGGAATCTCAACCGCACGAACGCACACTGAGACGCACACGCCGACACAGACACAAAATGGACACAAAACAAACGGTAGCCCCTTCGGTCGGTTCATCCGGTCGCTGTAAAGCGCTAAAGCCGGCAGAAAACGGGAGGCAAAGCGCCACGAAAAGTGCCATACGCCAAGGACGATCATAATTTTCTATTTCTACGACCAGCGTTAGGACGACCCGGGCGCTCTCTCTCTCTCGCTCCGTTGCGACGGTTTCACCACCCCATACCGACCGAGCTTCTGCGCGAGCTTCCGGGCGGGATGAAGAGTAACAACAGGGAACAGGGATCCCCATGGCTTAAGAGCTATCCTGGGCAAACAGGGGCAGCAAAAAGGAGGGAGGGGCCACCCCGCCGCCCAGGTTTGTCCGAAAACGCGCACGGGTAGTAATTTGATTTTTATTTCAGGCCCCATCAGCGTAAAGAGCCGGAAAGTGTCGTCCGGTTAACGTCGTTCGCCCGATCCGGGAGGGGGGGGGCGAGTTTTGCAGGCTGACATAAAAAAGTTTAATGGGAGAAAAACCCCTTTTTTGTCCTTCGCCCGCTCCCCGTCCCTTCGGCCAACAAACAACAACAAACTCGGCTGCTGTGGCTTGGCGCTGTTGTTATACAAAAACCAACCGCTCCGGATTAAATCTATCCAGCGGGGGAAGTGGAACGGGTCGAAGGGGCGGAAGGCTTAAGCCGGGAAGGACCCGGTCGGAGAAAGGCGATTAAGGGGACCTTTTTGCACTTGTGCCCCGAGATGCTTGCGGTGAATGTAAAAAAAAGGGACCGAAACGACCACGACGCTGCTTGGTGTCTCGTCTGCATCGAAGGACATCCTTTTCCGCTTTCGGGCTTGATTGCCGTTCTCGTGCGCAGCCCCGCTGAAACGGTCTCATCTTATCTGCCTCCCTGGCACTAGGGGCGGGATGAATGGATCACAAAAACATGGTTTGCAAAAATTTGCTCCATCACCTGACCCGGGCGACAAATAAATCACAAAATCATAAGCCATCGTAAGGGCCGTCCAGTCGTCCGGTGGAATCTTTAAACCATCTTCCCGCAAACGAATCGCTTTGCTCGCACCGTCGATAATCGGTGGTCAGCATGGAGGGGGGGGGGGGGGCGTAAGGGGACTATCGTTTTCGTGTCCTTGATTTGATGCCGTTTGTCATCATCGTTCGGAAGTGTGCCAGAGGTTTTTTGCTTCATTTCGGCTTCCGTTGCGCTGAGATTCGCTCATAATCAGTGTGGCAGAGGGGGGAAAAACAGTCAAGAGCAGGCCAATGGCGCAACGGATTCACGGCAAATCGCATGCCCAGGATTGTCCTTGTGGTACCGTTCCTCACTATTTTGAAATGTGAAATGGTCACCGCATGAAAGTTCCCCTCCAGAGCTTACCCTCATCGCGATGAAGAGCCTGCGGTAGGGACAACATTCCGGCAGCGAAACGCGCAGGAGGTGAAACCCTGCCCGAAAGTCTTTCCGCAGGATGCCGATAATAAAGATAAAAGATGAGGCCAGTCCAGTGGCTGGGAAGGGGTAGAAGCTATTGCAAGCAATAAACAGTAGAAGATAGAGAGAGAGAGAAAGAGAGAGAGAAAAACGCTGGAACGTGAAGAGAATTTCAACACCGGTGGGTGTGTTTGTCCGGGCAGTGACGGCGCCTCAAGATCATGCCGTGCCGTTTGGTGACGCGGGAATAAATGGTGCAAACGGGGCGGCAAGCAACGAATGCGGAAGCAAAGAATACTCCCCAAGCAGTGCTTAGCAGTGCAGAGGCTCTCGCTCAAGGAGCCCTTCTGGGACCGCTGGGGGATTGGGGCGGCTCGAGTGGCTCACCGAAGGGTGCACCAGGTGGGCCCGACGCGGAGCTCGTTGGGTAAACAGCTCTTGTTTTTAAAGCGTGCCCTAGATGCGCCCACTCTGGGCGCTGTGGGCAAACTGGGTAAAGCGAGTGGATAAATTGCGCTGGGTGGGAAAATAAACTCCCCACGCTTGCGCTACCATTTACTCGCAGGCCGCTGAATACAGGGGCAGCCGTTTGGTGGCAGGTTTATTGGCGGGCGGCCGGGATGCGGGCCTTTAAAGATGATCCGTTTGCTGGATGTAATTTGTTCGAACGTAACTGCCGCGCAGGGTTTGCGATTTAAAGCTTTAACGTAGTAAGGTTTGCTAAACAAATTGTAACGTGTTTGATTGAACAAAGAATTTCTACACCCCAATCGCAACACATTTCAATCAAGTTTACTCTCTACTTATGATACAAAAAAACCCTACTCTTCCCATTCCTTCACAAGGCCATATTGAAAACACACCTTTTCGTGATAAATCAGGCCGAGCGAAGAAAAAGGGTTTCCTCGGTCCCTTTGTTGTCCCTCCAGCTGTCTCACCCACACAGAACAGAAGGCTGGATTTATTTTCCGCTCCACATGATGAAGATAAAGATTCGATTAACTTTCACCATCCGAGCGGCCCACTCCCCATTTGATTGGCATCCATCGATTACTGAGCGTTAATGGCATTGAGATGGGTTATAGCAGGGGGCCAAGCCGTTTTGGATGGATGCTTTGGGTAGAAATTTCAGCACCGGTGAAAAGTATTTTCTACTCCGGACTGGCTCAAACCACCAGACAGAAGGGGCTTCGGACAACTCAATCACCGGCTACCCGGGGGAATGGGGCCAATCCTGACCGATTGCATTCGAGCCGGGTAAAGTGATTAGTGTGTCCCAAGTTGAATGCTGTTTGAAGCCTTTTTTTCATCCTCATCGAAGAAAGTTTTGCCTGTGAAACCTCACAAAGAAGTGCACTAAAAGCCCAGCAATGTACAAACGCCTTCATTAATGGTTCGATTGTTAAGCCAAAACCTTTGCCCTCCTATCCTTTAAAAGGAAGAAAACATATTTTTGAACGTTCTTCTCCACACTTCACTAAAACTTGTTTTCTCGAGAGAGCTAATGTTCACTGGCGGTTTTTCTTGGAAATTTTTCGAAGATGTTGTGCTTAAGTATCACTTTGCACAAAACTAAACTGCCCAAGAAAGGCCAGTGTGCAGCATGCAACTCAAGGCTCCGCTCCATGACCCTTAGGTGACCATCTTAAGGTCGATTTTGAATTTGCGTGAAAGTAAACGTGAGTTTGTTTATTTGTTGTGCTATATTTCGTTGACTATTTATCAGAATAAGGCGTACTGTACACCAAAAGATAAGATATTCAATTTCCCAACTGTGTAGACTGTAAAGCATGTTGCAATAAGCAATTTTCTTGTGATTCCCCGCACGACCATTATTTGTTTCACCATGCACAAAGTAGGTACTCACAAGAAAATGTATTTAATCCATTATTTCAATATTTTGTATAGTCTAAATCTAGTTTTGGGAATTTAATTTCTTTTCTTTTGGTGTACGATAGAGGGTTTACCAGGTCAATAAACAGCTGTCCACATATGAATAACAATATTTTCGATGAATATCCATCACAGCCTATGTTGTACGCATGGAAACGGACGACCCAGCCCGTAAAGTCTTTTTAAGCAGTTCACAAGAACAGAAGAGACGTGGTAGGCCCAAACTGAGGTCGCAAGATGACGCCGTCCACCATTAAACCCGGGATAACGGATTGACAGACAAAGGCGCGAGACCGAAAGAGGTTTCGGACACTCCTGAGGCAGGCCAAGACCGCAAAGTGGTTGTAGCGCTAGATAAGTAAATAAGTATTGTCATAAACATGTGATCAGTTCTTGTTGGAAGATGACCTGGTAACCCTTGTAAGCCATATTCTAATCAATATATGTATTAAACTGGATCCAACAACCACCAAATTTCACGTTCAATTTCACTAGAGCTGTAATCCAGCCTTTAAGGCGAAGCATGGAGCAGACAATCATAACAAGTACGTGACGAGACCAGTGTGCTATTCACTCCAAACTCAATCCCCGCAAATTGTGTCATCTCCGGGCCGTTCCGTTCCGTCCCTTCTCGTGACCAGTGAGTTAAATTACGAAATGGAGCATCGGTATATTACAGTGCAGTACACATAAACCAACGAAAAGGCAACAAAAAAGAAAGAAAAGTAAAGTAATCAGTAGTTTTATATTTATCACCTCCGATCGTTACTTACCCACTGCTTTATGAGTGGTTTGGTGTGTTTGTGTTGGTTTGTTGCTGTAGCTGTTGTTGTTTTTTTTCTGAAGAAGCTCGTTTACACTCAACGGTGTAGAAGGCAGGCAGGCGTGGGTGGGGGGGAGGGTAACAAGTGATCGTGGGTCGAGGAGTGTGAAATTACATCTGGACGGACAGTGTGTTTGTGTGTATGTGTGATGGAAACACGCGCGACGCTATCGTTGGCACTGGGTTTCAAAAGTTTGATGTATCGAAACTCAACACCCAACACTTGACCCGCTGTTGCGCTGGATGTGCCGTCAAACCCCACTCGAACTACGCCCCTTGTGTTTTTATTTTCTCCTTCTCCTCTGTGTTTTATTGTTGCTCTGGTGCTGTTGTTGCTTTAATTTTATCTTTAGCACACTTTAAAGTAGCTCATCATCACCCACTCACGCTGTTGACGGGGACGGGATGACGGGTGGGTTTGCGTGGTGCAGCCAGCTTTCGCAACAAACTCGTGCTGCGTCCGTGCAGAAAGAGTGAATAAAAAGGACGACACTGTGAACCGGGACCGGGACGACACACACGCACACAATGAAGCTAATCCATCAGCAGCGAGCCGAGGCACGAATCGGCCATAAATTCTGCTGCTCACCGACCGATCACGATTGCGTGGCCGTGCCCCTGTCCGCCATGCTGCCACTACTGGTCCTCGGCACACAAAACCTCGGCACTCGACGAGAGTGTAATTTGAAGACGCAAGCAACGATGTTAACAATCACAAGGACTGCCCGTAAGCACTGCACAAGGGCACGGTACACTTACACACGTACACAGCTACACAGAGACAAACACACACGCACACTCACAGACGCCGACACACCCAGTGGGGTGTGTGGGGATGGCGGGTGGTGTTTCTGGAGTACTCACTTAAATTATGCACAAAACTGCATCGTCAGCAGCGGCCTCGTCGGTACCATCGTCTGCGCCATCAGTGGCACCATCAGTGCAATCATTTCCCCGACACAAACCAGCCCGAACCAGCTCAATCGTCGGGCAGAGAGGAACAGCGCCTATCACCCCAAGTGGTGGTGGTACTCACCGACGGCAACAATGTACGGGCACAACCGAGCGGCCGATTAGAAATTGTAATGGCGACGTGCTGATGCGAAGCCACGTGGTCGCACTAAGATAATTCAAGCCCGTTCGTGTAAGTATTTTCCCTTCTTCGCTGCTTCACTTCCCTCCGCTTTGCACCCTTCTTTGCACCGTCCCTTCTACGCACTGCGTCTTACACCCACAGCGCACAGCTTTCACTCACACTGTAATCAAAAATGCACATCAATCGATAGAAACACCGCACAACGCACCAACGATTTGCAGCCATTGCGTACGCACCCACGTCCCCGGGAACAGGGGGAAAACGCTTACGCACCACCGAGACAGTCCGGGGCAGTATTAGAAGCACTGACTGCACGCGTAGCACACCACAAGCTTTCACCTCACCAGCGTTGTACCACAAGGGATTGGCGGGGGTCACGACGTCCTAAACCGTCCTCGTTCGCTTTCGGCCTGTACCGTACTGAACCGTACGATGCGAACCGTGGGAGCGTATCGGGCTGCTTTCTGCGGGCCGTGTCCTGTGCGTCCTGCTGGCCGTGTCGTTTGCTGCGGTGCTGCCGTGGCTGCGCGCGATTGCCTCGTGCTCTGCACGCTCTGCTTCGGCACTTCGGTGAACGAGAGCGCTCCGGAAGGATGATGCCGAGAGTATGTTTGTGTGTTTTTTTCGTGCCAGAGCGCGCTCGTTCGAGAAGCTCGTTGCTGTACGAGCTCGGTACGCACTCCAGCCGAGGAAGCTGCGGCAGTGTGCTTCTAGAGCATCTGCCAAGCTGACCCCGGGAGAGGCTGCGTTCTCTTTGCGTGAGGAGCAAACTGGGGAACGTGGCAGTTTATCTCTTGAGAGGCGTCCTCATCTCGCGCTAATAGGCGTTCTATTCGTACGAAACGTACGCTTTTCGAGGGCTCTTCTGCTCTCTTAAGATAGATGATGCTCCTCGGTGGTGGAAGTGTTTCTCTCCTGCGCTTAAGGATGCGGGAACTCACGGCGCTGTGTGATGTTGCATTCGATGGGGAAGGTGTAGTACGTCGCGTTTGCTGCAGAAGTTAAGGATGGTTTGCATTGACAGGTGCCGGTGAATCAACAAGTGCTGGGATGCGACATGAATAATGTTAGATTTAAAAAAAAATTAAAAATTAGCATCTCAACGTACATTGGTGATCCTACAACATTTAAATAATGGAAATACACGTCCAAAAAAAATGATTTTTTTTAAAAGAAATGCGTGCGCAAGGTAACACTGCAATGTCTAATGAACTGATTGTATTATCTTTTGAATCCTTTATTTAGTGATTTGTTACATCATCAGCTATCGTTCGACATTTATTTATCATTTAACATTGAAGAGAGTATAAAAATCTCTTAACCGAAAAACACACACAAAAAGAAGCTGCGTTGCAGGACGATGCGACATCACGCTTCCAAAATACTCATCACGAACGAAACGGTGATTTCCTTCCCGTTTTAGAAACATGGCTTGCGCTACACGCCAAAAGAGGGCGCGGTACTCCAGGCATGTCAAACTCTTGCTGGCAGTATGACAAAAGAACTACGTCACGTTTTGGTGAAAATAATAACACAGAGGTTAGCAAAAACGACTGATCATTGAATTTTCTATCAAGACAAGAATTCCGCTAACATTTTTCATTACTTTGAAAACAATACCTAATACTAACCGTCAAACCCGTCTCTACTGCGTTCGATAGATCGATGTTTGCGACCAAGAATAATACGATCAAGAATTCAGCGACCAAGAATTTTGCAATGAAGAATAATTCTAGGCGACTAAAAATTACGCCATTAAGAATTAAGAAACTTTTGAAATTGGTGGAGTTAGATTGAGTTTTGCATCGACCTCTATATTACATTGAAAATGTTTTTTTTTTTCTTTTGATGCGATAAGGATTGTACATTAACGACTCGTTTTATTTTCCTTAGGCCGCGGGGCCACGGAGCATTCTCAAGCTGAGAAAACATTCTCAAGCACTCATTTAAGTTTCTCAAGCATACAAAACTTGTTCTCAGACGTGAGCTCGTGGCCGTCTTCAATTTTTCTCACTCTGAGAAAATGATAAAGCCACTCAAGCTTTATTTGAAGCTTTAAATAGAAATTGAGTTTTTTATCACAATTTTTTTTTAATTTTTCAATTATAAACATTGAATACGTTTTCCAAAGTGATTACCGAAAAACAAATAGCACAATTGCTCATATTTCAGTAAGCCGATCGCTGCATCGTCCACTTTCTCAAAGATTCTCAAAGATTCTCAAAACCGATTTTGTTCCGATTCGACCTCAGCGTTTGTCGAGGATTTCTCAAAAGCACTCATGAGTGCTTGAGAAAATGAGCGTTGAGAATCCCCATGGCCCCGCGGCCTTATATGAACTATAACTAAACATGAATTGGACATATACACGACGGGACATTAACTTTTGGGAAAAGAAGAACGCAATCGGCAAGTACTGTAAACAAAAAATTGTTTTAATCAGATATTTTATAACACTTATTACTTATTTCTTTCAATGCCTTTAATGACTTTTTGCATTTATTTTTGTTTGTGTTCAAGTGTAGCATTTCCTATTTCATGTATGACGCCTACGACAATTCGGATTTTAGATTAACAACTTTTTTATCATGGACCCCACGATTCTACGTAATTTGTTTTATTGACAAAAATATTTTTAAACAACGTTTGCATATTATAAATGAAATTTGTTGTGTTTATTCTCACGACACTCTTTCTGTGCACAGTTGTAGGATAATTTTTATTCTATTACCATACCCGTTTTGTAGGTCGTAGTTGAATGTTCCATAAGAGGATTGCTTCCATGAGTTCCAGAAACCAGTATTTTGCCACCAAATAGTTCATCAGGTTAATTAATGCTCTCAATTCATAACGTTGGTAAAAATAGCTTCATGTATAGCTCCATATAAATACGCGGTAAACACCTTTCCACTCAATCAGAACCAGAGCCCCTCACCAGAATTCTTCCGAAGTGATTGCTTCCCGGCCCATTCACGGAGAGATGTTCATTTCTTTTCCCGAGAAAGCAGTAACAGTAACGCCACACGTCACCCGGTTTGCCCTCAATGCAAAATCCATTACGATTAATCAGCTCTGCAGTCTCGGGAGAGTCCCCTGCAGGAATCTGATTCATTCCGCTTTCACCCGAAACCTAGACACACCAATCATAAGGCCGGTGCGAATCGGTATGGCCCGTGATTGACAACGATAAGATGGTGTGCTGCGAACGGTGTTACCACACGGCATCTTCCACGTTTACGAAAAATCGCACTGCCGTTTGGTCGGCCTTTGCCTTTGCAATGATTGACACTGATGGATGGGTACGGCCTTGTACGGAGGATTCTTTTGCTTCCTTCCGACTCTGGTATCTGTAATCTTTTCTTTTTTTTCCTTCGCCCGAAAGCGACTGCTCCAAACTGCCAGGCGACCGACGACTCTGGAGCACTGCGAAAGGTCCTGCCGTCTTCTTGCTTGGGCTTTTCGCTTTTCTCAAACTCCAGCCCTCCCCCCGCCTCATTCGGCCCAGCAAGCGCACGCCAGGTGAAATGGTGTATTCGATCAATAAAATTAATTTGATGACTCGTCGCAATAACACGCATCATTATGGTGGTCCCGCCGATAAAGCAGATGATAGCCGGGGGGAAAGGTTCGGTTTGAGGTTTCGTGTCGATGGAGCGCCGCTGCCACCCGAAGCATGCGCCTCAACCCACGATGTGCCCTTTGTTGATCCGTTTGCGTCCGTTTGGTGAGAGCCTAATGGAAAAGTAAACATTGAAGCGCCTTATTAAGGAGGAGAATAAAATGAAATTAGTTCCTTGCGTTCCGGTTCGGCGAGCCAAACCTTTTGTCCTGGTGTCATGAAATTAATTCATTTTATGGTCAATTATTGATCCAATATCGGTGTCCGGTGTACAGGAAATTGGCTGAATGCAGCATTGACTGAGTCGGGGCGGACGGTACGGTTCCGTGCGCGACATTCGATGGAGTCATTAAGCGAAAGGTTGTAATTAGTGGCCGGGAGGGACAGGAAGAGAAAAACGATTTCGAACATTAAACGATTAAAGTTAAAGCTCAGACCCGTTGAAGCTGATTTGAGTTGAAGTCATGCAATTGTATGTCCAGGGCTACTGACTTTCAGGCACAACTGGTAACATATCGGTGGTCAAACAAGACATTCGTTCTATTTCTAGGCATTCCATTCGTAGCCAGCTTCCAATGTATCATCTGTGAGCTGTGTTTGCAGACGGGAATTACAAACAAACTTCGTTTCGATTTCAGTTTGTCCTACCGCGCGGAAACAAAAGACGAACCATTGCCTTTTGTCGTACCAGCATTGCCCACATCTTGGGCGGTTTGGTAATATATCAATTTTCTCTTCGAAATCACCGTTGTTTGCCAGCTGCCGTAGATATGCGTGTGTGTGTGTGTGTGTGTGTGTGGCTAATAATGTCTCTAGCGCCTATCATTCCCGATCAGCGATGAGAAGGGTCGTTCCGACGCGAACCGTTCTCCAACTTGTTGAATCGTTTGATTTCCCCACACCACAGTAGGGGTTCTGCTCATTTTCACGAACTGTATTTTTGCATGCATAAATAGAGAGTGAGGGAAATTCCGCTCGAGAGCAGCAGAACGGCACAAAACAGCTCTTGCATTGCATTGCGAAACATGTGCGATGGTTGAGCGCCTTGCGAAACATTCCCTCGGAGGGGAAAATTAGATCCTTTGCAACGCATAACGCACCGTAACGCAGCCGTAACGGCTTCCAGTGCTACAACGCAACATGGTCCAACCTTGTCGCACGTCACAGGACACACAGACCGGCAGATTTGTATGCGTATGAGTGTGTGTTTGTGTGCGTGTGCAATACAACACAGCCGAAGCTGGCCAGCACATTTCGTTCGGTACGCTTCGAGTGCGAGCCAAGCGGCGCCGGAACACCCGAAGCGAGCCGGAAAAAGCGCCGCGAAAAGTGCCCACTCGGTCCCGGCGGCGAACGTGTCCGACCGTGCTGTCAGTGGAAAATTTGTGCTTCGAATGGTAATTCCGTACCGTTTCGAGTGGTCTGCTCGCGTAGTTTTGCGTGTGCCTGCGCCGTGCTGTGCGTTCCGTGTACCGTTTGGCCGCTTCACAACGCGTACGTGAGGCGTGATTGTTGTTGTTGTGCTAGCGTGCGGTGTGGTTTTATCCGTGCCGGAAGTGTTGAACTGTCGGGTGGACCACCAGAGGATGGTGGTGGTGGTGGGTAAATCGTAATTCGTTCGCTTGAATTTCATCCTCGTTCTGGGAGATCATGATGTGCCTGTGCCGGGTAAATAGCAGCATAACAACATAAAACAAATGCATAGTCGGCGCTACTGGCAGACATTGTAGAGCTGCGGCTTTTAGCGAACCAATGCAAAACACAAACGAACAGCATGCAAACACGTGGACATCCTGTGAACTTTGAATAACGTTTATTTTTGGTGCGGTTTCGCATTTGGCAGTGAGAAGGAGGTAGGGGTGTTTACTGTGCGTCGTTTCAACGAGCTTTTGATGAAGAATTACATAGCATTGTATTAATTTCCGGAAGCGTTTTTGTTTTTTTTTTTAAACAGTGAAGATAAGTGTAGTGAGTTATATTCCAAAAACAAATAAGAAACAGTGCAAATTTGATTTGATAATTTGACAAAACAGGTAAGAACTATTAACTAATCGATACTGCAAGAGTAACATATAGTAAATATATACCTTCCTTCATAGAACATCGGGGCAGTTGAGTGTCGCATGTCTTGAAAATTTGGATCTTATTCGCACCACTTATTATAATTATTATTTACTGTCAAAACATTAAAACAAATTAAATTAAGTTCAAGCTTTATTACATCAATCACACCAAGTGAAACACAAACACACATTCAATGTTGTTTCATTCATACGACAAACCTCAATAGGAAACTTACATTCTTACGTATCCGGCACTAGAACCGCTTTGCGGTCTTGACCTCCTGTACGAGTGTCTGCCAATCCATTAGCCCGGTCTCAATGGCGTACGCCTTGACGTCATTTTGTCACTTCATCTTGTGACCTACCACGTATGTCCCTGTAGACCTTACGGGATGAGTTGTCCTGTTCCATGCGCCATACATGGCCATGCCCTCCTGAACATGGTGAGCGCTACCGAGATCACAGTACTACTCGTATTGTTGGTTGTTGCGTTGTTAGCGCTTTCTCCATTCTCTTTCCACCCATTGGTGATCGAAAAACCCTTCCAAATATCTTCCTCTCGAACGCGGCTAATAAATATATAAAATATAAAATATAAAGATACGCTACAGTTCCAGCTGCGACCGTCGCGACAGCATCTTTAAGGTGAACTGCTTCCTCCGGGCTATGGAATGGTCGGTTGGCAACCAGCATCCACACTGTTGTCGGTGCCAAGTAAACATCTGGTCTAGCTATGTCATCCCTAGTTCTATGGCACGATGAGCTTGCAACTTTTTCATAACAAATACTTTTCTCCCTGAATGCACCGACGGCTCCAATGATGGAATAAATTGCTCCATCCTGTAATTAACTGCAACGGTTTTCCAACGGGCACCACAAACCGGCAAATTTACACCTCTCTGCACCGGTGAGTTTTAACGCTTCACGAGCACCTTTGATTCATCATCCGGGGGTGTCTAGACGGAAAAGTTTGCTCCCGTGTTGTCAAACATAATGGCCCCGCACGCATGCATGTCCAGCTCGACCTCCACCGGAGATAGTAACTCAATTGAAACTTTGCTATTGAGAAATCTATCCCCAGCGTTGGGAGGAAGGGGGGGGGGATCGTTTGTCGTTATTTAATTTTCAAATCTTCCCATCCATGCACCAGGAAGAAGAAAGAATGTGCTTCTAAATAGCAGAAAATCCAGATGCCGAAATTCATAGCGACCGGTGGGATCAAGCCAGCAAAAGAAGGTCATATCACTGAACGCTACCGGTCTGTGTCCGGTGGTCGTTCTGCTTTCATCACTTGTGCACACACACACACACAACCACATCACTGGACAGTGAAACTTTTTCATCACCTTCACCTCGCAGGTCAGGCCAAAAAGAAAAACGGGACGGCGGGCGGGTGAAACCCATTCACACCGATGTATCGCTTGCCAACCGCAGCCGCTCGTTCCAACCCGTTCCGTCCGTTGGTTCATGTTCAGCCCTGATGGGCTGGGCGAAAAAAATCACCCACACACACACACACACGAAAACGAGTGAAGCAAACGCAAAGGATACCCAATTTACTGTAATACGTACAGGCGAGCGAGGCTGGCATTAGGGGAGGCCGCTGGAGAAAAGTTTTTCCATTGAAAATAACGACGGACACCACAGCGTACGGGCGCAACGGGAGCAAACGCGTGGGGGGGTGTGTGTGTGTGTGTGCAATGTTTTCCCTCTCCCACACCTTGTGCGCACAGAAAACACGCAGCCAACCACTAAAACCACCTTTGATCATTACTGAACCTGAAAACTGCCTCCATTCCGGCCAGGTACCATTGACTCTTGGGGTAGACGGGTAGCGGGCGAAACGAAACACACACACACACACACACACACACACACACACACACACACACACAAAAACGCACAAAGTGAGATGAACAGCAGGAGCAACAGGAGAAGGGCGAGCGCTGAAGGGCGCGTAAGGGAAGGAACGGGATTGCGGTGGAAGTAAAACCTCCAACTTGGCCGGAACTTTTCCAAAACTTTAACCATGTTAGCCAAACCGGTGTTTGCATGCATTTCGGTGAGCATGGTTGTAACTGTGTGTGTATGTGTGTTTCTCGATGTGTGTATGTAGTATGTGTGTGTGTATGTGTGTGTGTGTGTGTGTCTGTAACCGATAGAATATGTTTCGTGTTTGGTCCGTTTGCACAAGTTTTCCAGCATGTGTAGGTCGGTTGGTTGGCCGCTGTTCCGAGAAGCGTGTAGTTACGTGTACATGTATGTGTGTGGCTGTGTCCATCGTTTCCCTCTTTCCCCCTCTCTCTCTCTCCCTCACACCATATGAACTTTGGAAGCTGTCCACTCTTTGGTTTACACTCTCTTGGTGGTGGGGTGAAGAGTCCGGGTGGATCGCTTATCGTCTGCCAAACGGGATGATGCTTGGTCAGCGCTGACTGTGCGAGACATAAATATTCCTGCCATGTTTTATCAGCCAACAAACGCCACACTCTTCCATCGATTGTGTAAGCGGAACTGGATAGAGTTTGGTGTGGCAAATCTCAGAGGATGGGGGGGGGAGAGGGGGGAGAGGTGCACGATGTGTTGGCAGGTTTTAACTCGGCAGGGATTTTGAACAGTAAAAACAAAGTTTCTATTTTGCTTCTTTCGGTGCAAAGCCCAACTCCATCAACGGTTAAATGCAGAATTAAACCATATGACATTCGGAAAGCCCGCAAAGTACGGCAATTGACACATAAATGCGCTGGTGTTCACCTTATTAACGATGACAATAGTAATATTCCAATTAAATTGATCGCAATAAACTGATTAGTTGCTTAAGTACGACGAGAGCATTACAGAACAAAATAAATTATACACAACTTCTCATATTTTCCAATTGGTTTATTTCAAGTTAGAAAAGTTAACGCAGGACAATGGTTTATATTTTCATGTCAAATCTACACAACACTAGGATGCATCATCAATTTATGTTCCTAACTAATGATCTACTCTATTCGCAATGACATCGGGTTTTCGTTTTTTCAGTTTCTTATGATTGATCACGTCTATTTTCTTATGACGTCTTCCCTTTATCAACAATTGGAAATGAAGCGGGTAAATTAGGCTAATTAGGTTAAAAAATGGTTTCATATTTTTCATCGTTTTGGAAACATGTTTCAGGGGCATGTTTGTTTTGTAATTAATCTTCATAAATTGTTCTCAAAAAAACCTCTCCAAAGCTACAAAAGCAAAACTATCTTTAAACACTTATCTCTACCAATTAAGCAACGTTGATTGTTTCGGTGCAATTGTTAGCCAAACGCTCAAAAAGTCTCCAAGTGGGTAATTAAACATGAACTCTCTAGTGTGCAAGTGTGCAAAAAGGGGGAGGGGGGAGAAAAAGACTCTTATCGCATAATCGTGTGCTGGCAGTGTTAAGCCTGTTGCCGCTCCCACCGCTTCTTCCGCTACGCAAGACCATTTCCATTTCCGCAACACTTGGCTGGAAACACTTTTCGGTGGCGGCTCAATTTGCGATAAATCTTCACTGACCGGAAACTAATTTTCAATCATGCTGCGCACACTGGAGAAAGTATTTCTCATCCAAGCAGGTTTTCCATCGAGCCAGTGCTCAACCAGTGCCAGCATACCAACCCAAGGAAGGGTCATAATTTCTTGCCACGCCCGATTGCCTTCCCTCCCGTTGCTGCTCCTCCCCATGCAAGATCTGGAACGTGAAAACTGCCCTGAGGATGATGAAAATCTTCGATGGTCTCTTCAACGGCATACATTTATCGAATAACCGCTTTACCGCTTCTCCACTGCCGTCGTAATGCCTCCTGCTAGATGTACTGTGTATGCGCATAAAACTGTGTGGGACATGGTGATGGACACACTCACACCCACTAGTACTGGTGCACTTTCTAAACATAATTTTCCTTTCATCTTGCCTCGAACATCAACTCCACTGCCCGAGTGTGCCGTTCAACGGTCGCTTCTTTCCTTCTGACACGGTGCAATTTTCCCTGTTTTTTCTTTTACACTTTTACGCCATCTTGCCCCGGCGTTCCAATGAAACGACATTACGGAACAAGACGAAGCGAACACACTGCTTGCCCCGGGTGAAGATGAGGCTGCTGCTGCTGCTGCTACTGCCAATGGGCCGCTCTGGTGCATGGATGAGCAATCTCGTTCCCGTTGAACGGATGAGCTCGGGCGGAAAAACGAACGAAATTCTTTCCAACACATGCACATTCGCACCGCCGCGCTGCCGTGCGCTGCGTGTCTGATTTTCCGACTTTGCGTGGAAGCGTGCGGTGGGA
The DNA here is from genome assembly GCF_016920715.1 of Anopheles arabiensis. Classification (NCBI taxonomy): domain Eukaryota; kingdom Metazoa; phylum Arthropoda; class Insecta; order Diptera; family Culicidae; genus Anopheles; species Anopheles arabiensis. The sequence continues at coordinate 13,406,738 of NC_053517.1, forward strand.
CGCGGCAAGCGGGGACACCACCCGGGAGCAGATTGCATGCGATAATTTATTTGATTAATTTTTCCTTCCTTCAACCGGCAGTCGGGCATTCGGGTCCTTTCGATGCAGTTAGCCTCGTGTTCGTGTTTTTTTTTTCTTTCTTCTCCTCTCTATCCTGCCTGTCCTGTTGGTTTGTGTGTTCCAGTGTTGCCGTTTCGATTAACTTCTCAAACACGAGCCTTCTTCTTGACAACGGTGGTATTATTAATTGATTTTCGGAGCTGGAAAGGCATGGTGAGTATGGAAAATGGGGAAATTTTTAAATTTATGATAGTTTAATCTCAAGATCGCAAGATAGCACCAGCCGGGTACGTGTGAGCGTTCGGGGCGTTGTAACAGTAGCCCGGCGCGTTGCCAGGGAAGGGATCGATGATGGGATAGATAATGGGCTTTCCCACCATGGCGACGGTGCAATGTGTAGCTCCCAGGGTGAGAATTCTCAATTAACACTAATTGAAAATCGACCCTTCAAAGTCGGTGTGGGTTTGCGAGGCTACATCAAGCGCTGGTGAATGATGGAGAGCCATAAATACAGCAGGTAAACGGTATGCTTTGTGTTTGTGGTTATTTTGGAGTTTGGGCAACAATTTTGTTGCCGTATTTCTGCACTTACAGTATATAGAGCTTTTTTATGAAGTAAAAAATCCAATAGAAACCATCAGTTATTTTTTAAATCGAAATATTTACTAGTTTCAGCATTCCAAGTTTGTTTGAAGGCCTTTTTGCGCGTGAAGAACAATTAGTAAGAAAAAAAGGTTCATGAATCTTGTAGGGGAAAGTGAAACTGTTCAGGATTTTGCTCTGTATCTCATTGGGTAAACCACTTTACATTCCAATGGTAAAATAGACTCTCTATGAGACAACATGGTCATTCACAAAATCTCAAAAAAATCATAACGAAGCGGCAAAATGGATTACAGTGTTGGACTTTAGGCTTTGGTTTAAGCTCTTGCATCTAGGTATAAATATAAGGGTAAAGATGTAAGATTTGTATTGGATTGTTTTGTTAAATAGCTTTGTAAATAGCTGAAATATTTTAATAACACACGTGTTACTTTTTGTACTTACTTTTGTAGTTACTTTTTTACTTTGTAGTTTCGAGAATCATCCATAAAAGGGGATTTCTTCTATCTAATTAGAGGCTAAATTCTTAATATGAACTTCTTCTTATAAGCTTATGAAATCTTAATTTCGAGACCGAATTTTGGCCGATTATTTTATATGTGAATTTATTCATTTGCTTATCAATCTTAGGTTCTGAAATGTTCATGGTGCGCATCTAACATTATATTTGATGTTTTTCAATCGTAAAAAGAGTCATTTTAACGAGTTAATCTGTCAATAATGCAAATGGCTTGCAAAGAAGAATGTTAGATTTTAAGTATAGAATTAATCTACCGTTTGAAAGAGGTGAATGAGGCCAATTGGCTCAAAGTCTCTGTAAAAATAAAGAAAAAAAAATGCAAATAGCCGAGGTCCCATTTCGCACCACCAAATCATTTTGCCCCGGATTTCTTTAAAAGCTGACCGTTTGCCACGTGTCAACGTAAGCAGTAAGTTCGCCTAAATGTAGACAATGCGTATTACAGTCAATGTTGCGGTATTGGCAAACCATTTTTAAAATATAGATAATACTAACAAAGTTCAGCAATGTAGCAAATTGTTTTCAGTACTTCTTGCTTTCATTGAATGCATTACAACACAAATGAATGTTTCCAATGTGTGCAGAAACTAGCGTATGCATTACACTAAACAAACTTTTTGTAACGCAGATTGCATACTCTAAGGCAAACACATCTGCCGCACGGTTCTACGCGGTGTAGATAATGAGAAGAACCTGGCGTAACATACACGGTGGTCATATTTTCCCAACGACCCATTATTAAACAGATGTTCCATTTTTCTCGCAATTATTTTTTTTTCTTCTTCTTGCATTCCTTCTTAATCTCCCGCAACACTGCACAGAAGGTGTGATAAACAAAAACAGACAGCGTTATTCCGCGTTGCCAGTGGTAGCCAGGGTAGCATTAATTAAATGTCAGCTGTTTCGCTATCCGGTTGGCATCAACGTGTCCACAGCCTGGCGCCCCAAACCCGCCCAAACTAGGGCAGCGTAACGCTATAACGAACATGCATAGGTGGCACAAGGGTGAGAGCGCGAGAGAAACCCGAGAGCTGTGCCGTGTTATCTAGCGGGCATGCTAATGATTTAAAGAAAAAGGTACGCCGCGTTATGACACTCGCGTAATCTATGGCAGCCGGAAAATGCATTATGCAGTACGCGCATCGGTTGGTCCGTCCACCCAGACGCACGGTCATAATTCAACTTTCCTTACCTTTGAGGGGTGGGGCACCGCTGGCCTTGTGGAAGCGACAGACAACACGGAAAGAAAAGCACTACAAACACACACACATACCGGGCGCATCGTAGCGTAACAGCAGTAACAACTAGTGCCACAGTGTGGGATGGTAGAAAAAAATAACAGCAAACGCTTCCACAACAAAAACCAACGCTTCTGCAACAACAAGGTTACGCCTTTTCTTCTTCTTCACCCCGCTAACACGCCTGGTGGTTGCTGCAGCATCACCGCGCACTAGCAAATGATGTTTTTCACAGCAAATATGCACCCGGCTGGTCGGGTTTCGGTTTGCTGCACACGCAGGCAACTAGAAGCGAAGCTGCACTAACACTACAGCAGCAAGAGCGCGAGTGGCGGTGCGCGCACCAGTATAGTGTAAAATAATAAAAATTAACTTTGATGCCGCACGTTGGTAAGGTAGCGAACGCGAGAGAAAAGAATACAAAACAAACTATGCACACATACACATAGGGGTACATATACACACAAAAGAGAGTACGCTACGGAGCTAGAAAGGTCCTGTTCTTTGTGCACAGCGCGAAAAACGTGATGAAGGCACGAGAAATGTAGTGAACATTAAATTAATGTTGCTCTGTCGGACAAGCAACCGGGGTGGATGGCAAGCCAGCCAGCCAACAGTGTGTGTCCCCGGTACTGTGTGTATGCCGTGGGTGTGTACCGCACTGTACCGTTCCGCCGCAATCGGGTCAAGTAATTCAGCATGTGGTGAAAATGGTACGAGCTGCCGGATCCTGGTACCGTTAGGGCCTGGTGCTTGAACCTTGTCCGGCGTTCCCTTGCGCCGGGCCAGGCAAGCAACAGCGTTTCTGTTACAATTTCAAAGGGCCCTTGGCAGACACTCACACACCCAGCGAGCTCAACAATCAGGGCATGTATGGTGGCAGCGCTACTTAAAAACGGTGACCCATCCTACCTAGTGGAAAGAAAAGTAAACCTCCAAAGATTGCTTCCCCGTCCGGAAGGTCGTTCGCTGTTGTTTACTTCCCGGTAGGTGGTGGAGAGCTGCAGTGGGATGGAGTGCATCAACGATGTTTGCACATTTCAGCTTTTGTAAACGTCGTGCTGCGACTTGCCTTGCGCCTTGCATGGGGCGAGTTGGTGAGCCCGTAAGACACACGTCTAATTAACTTTATTATAAAACAGCTACTACTCTTTAAAGCATCATTCCATTACGCTTCCGTCTCATTGTGTTAGTGTCCAACCACTAAGCGAGAATATTATTACGGAATCAAAAACACGGGACTGTAAATTTCATTTGTTACATTTTCACTTCGAGCTTCCAACGAACTTCAAACAGATCGGTTACACCTCGACATTGTATGCTTCCTGCCGCGATGCCACACGTTACAGTGTGTGCGTGTGTGTGGCATTAGTAGAAGGTCACTTTTGCGCCATCCTTATCCGCCATTGCAGAACCCTGCTCGGCCCTGACATGGACAGCTCAAGTGAAATGGAACGTGAAATGAAATGAAAAGCTTTTAGCACGAACACTTGCTTACTTTTAACAAGTTTTCTTTCTGTCTTTTTTCGCTCGCCACTTTCCTTCTCCCTGCCCCGCAACGAGTGGAACGAAAAGAGCGACCCGAATGCAGCTCGAGGTAAATGTTCACCACGGTGAAACACCAGGCTGCTCCATCGGAAAGCGTTTGCAGCGCTAAACTCGGTACGAAGACAGCCGCGCGGTAGTGGTAAAGTTGCTCACGTTTGCTAGACAGCACACTACACAGAGGAAGCAAGATCAGAAGAGTAAAAAAACACACACACATACACACACACATAACGAACCGGTCAAATGAATCATGAAACGTTCCAGTGCTCCGTGACCATCTTCCCGTTTGCTTGACTGGTGCCAGCGGTTAGACCGTTGCCGGGTTGGTTTCATTTGAGGGCTGGCCCGTGCTAGCCGGACAATAAACAGCCAATGGTACCAGCGCCAGCGGGCACGGTACGGGCGCTGGCGGTGATAAAAATAATATCCTTCCCGTTCGCAAGACGAACGGAGCGGATTTTGTTTTCCCCGCTTCTGGATGGTACAATCTGAGTACGCTGCAGCAATATTTATTTTTCCAATTGTCCGGCAGAATCTTTTCGTTTGGCTAATAAATAAAACCGGGCTTTCTAATAGCACTGTCACTTGCCACCGCACCAGTGGCAAAAGTATGGCGACGGTTTGAGCACGCCGAGGACTCTTTGCTCATTTTCATTCAAAGACGCTGCAAGAAAAGTAAAAAGACTTGCGATTATTTCCCAGTTTAATTAATGTTTCTTATCATATATCTTTTTTGATGACATGGCGTCCAATTGTGTGTTTTTAATGGTAAAGCAACACATCGACAGAGCTTGAGAAAATTTATTAGATGAATTGTAATTTATCTAAAATAAATCCTTCCATACGAGTAGCAACCCTACTCCTAAAAGTATGCTATTTGCATGACAAATTTATTCTTTTATTGAGTTAGTGCTTAAACATTTCCTTAGACTCATTATATGTTGTGTTCGTTCAATATGTTTGTTTCTATTCAGATTACAAACTCTTGTTTCATTTTCATAAATTAAAATTTAAATTTAATAGATAACACTTCAACACATGCATGCCAACTGTTTTCGATACAGAGCTCTAGAAACAGCGGGAAGCACGTTTAAAGTTTACCTTTCCCAGCTTCCCAACGCACACATCGTGCAAACATTGTGCAACAAATAGCTCTGCAAATCGATTCGACGAATCGGTTTTGCCAGCAAACAAATCAACCATTTGGCAACAGAAATCCCCACCTCACCTCGCAGCAATTGCCGGTGCCGGCTTATCGACTTCATCAGCCATTTGTAGCCAGTGCTTTAATCCGAATGCATTTTTCACCCTCTCCAGTCAATGGAACAGCTGCAGTACGGTGAAACTCTTTCCGATTGCACAAGCTATCACCGGCGTGCCAGATGCTCTGCTATCGGGAACAGGTAGCGACCCATGCCCTTCTCGCAAAGGAGCAAATATTACCCATGTCGGTGTGTTCCGTTTCCGCAAGAAAAGTGCAAAGATGGTGTTCGGTTAGGAAATGATGCTTGCTTGAAGCATGCTGGTGCATTCCGATAGCAGGACGCTAGTCTTCCTTCCGCTTCCGGTGTGTACGGCTCGGTGCTTGGTTCAGAGGACGGGTTCGATCTTTTGCAAAATGGTAAGGTGCAAAAATGCTCTTCCACCTGGCGAACCGATCATCGAGCACATGGTGTCAAGCGAAAGTGAACTCGGTTCGGGGAAAGATAGCTCGTGAGCACAATCCTGTCCATCTTACCGCTTGTTCCTCAGACTGTTCTCACATAAAAGTAGTCGATGCTGAGTATTTCTCTTCTAAATGTCTGCAGTGTTGCCGTTCGGAACAGTTTTGCCGCTTCAAAACAGCTAGAAAATGGAGCCATCATAGAAAAAAATACCTTTAGAATTTAGCTCATTCTAGCCCTTTCAAACTGCATCTCTCGAAAGTAGCAAGAAAAGATTGGTTGCAGCTTTAAAAATCATCCCAAATATTACTCTTGTTCTCTTTCAAACGTTCTTTAAGAATGAAAAATCCATTACGCAGCAGCATTATTTGCACTCTCTTGCTTATCCTCTTTGAAATCGTTGGATTGATTTGAAGACGAACTTAGCCAACACCACGTTGTACAATCATAAGTGTGTATGGAAAATTCAACTCTTTCCATAAAGAAATGCAAAAGTCGGAAAGAACTAAACACCATAAGGGCCAAAACACGCAGTACCATATCATCTCATTGGCCATTGGTACAGTACTGTTACATATGCATTCTTTCTTCCAAAGCCGCGCTGCAGCAGTGCATGTGAGTGTGAAGTTGGCAGGGAACATTAGCTGTGCACATTCTATGATTTTTCATACTTTCCATCACCTACGACTGAATGTGCCGTGTGCATCCGTTCCTCTTTTTGCTTATTTCTGGAGTGTACGGAAATCGCAAGCCAAGGCATCTATCGAAAGGAAATCCAATCAGCATCCGATCAGGAAAAATACGGATTCATCTCCACACAAGGGAGTTTGTGGGTGAAATAAATGCATTCTTGATATTTATTGTGCGCTAGCTGGAACACGGGATTTTCCTTTTTGTTGCCCCGCCCTTGTTACCTCTCCGCGAGCGGTTGGGGGGGAAATTCCAATCCACGTTGAAGGCAAGCTTCTTCTCAAACCGACACCAGACTGGCGGAGAGTAGAATTGATGCTGTATGATTGTGGGAAAAAAGGCATGCAAATTGAACAAGCTATGAGTGGTTGAATGGCAGTGCTGATTTGGCGTTTCAAAGATCGTAACACTCGACCGCCGGAGTGAGAGCTGTGTACGTGAACAATCGGTTCCATCGGCGCTGATTGTAGGCTACAGGTTGGTGAAGCAAGCGCTGTATGAAGACAAAGAATGATATGGTTACCGGTTTGGTAAGGAACATTGTTTACAGTTTTTGATACTTTTAAATTTTAAGGTTATTTAAGTTTCAACGCCTAAATGCATGCAATACGCAAATCATAATTACTTCCTCGAGCTGTAATGAACGATGACGCTTTAAAGATTCATCTACATTTAGGCGTTGCTTAATCCAGTGCAGAATCTTCTCAAACACTACTCCACGTTAAAATCTACTAATGAAAAAGTCAATTTTCAGTTAGTAATGATTATATATTTAAATTTGAATCTTTAAGATGAATTCACTGCCAGCGTAATGCTTGATTGCGATACCGTTGGCGTATTCTTAAAAAAGGTACAATATTTAACCACTAAAACGCGTCCGCTTCGCATACCTTCGCTCAATCGCACCCCCTTCTTCAACCCTAATCGCTCCATTTGCAATGGACAAATACGGTCCCGGAAATCATTGTCAATAACTTTGTTTGCTATCAATTTGTATCTAGTCAAAGAAACGTTTGCCATCCACTTTTTTCCCACGCACCCGTTACGCCACGCTCCTAATGAAATTAACGTTTCCCAGTAACCGTCCGCAATCGCCTTAAGCGGAGTGGCCCAACCCCTCCCGAACAAACTCTACCCTTGGGCTCCGGCGTTTGCCCAACTGTCACAGCGTTTTGTGAAAAGGTCGAGCCGATCCCATCGCAAATTTGTTGCAGAAATTCAATTGACCCGCACCATTGGCAACCAGCAGCCAGAAATAGCCGTTCAAATACCAGCTCCAGTCAAATTGGGTTCGGTTTGGTTTGAGGGTAGAAAAAATTGCAACCAAACAGAAATAAAGCGAACCAGCCAAACATAAAACAGAAATATCACATTTATCTTGTTTTTGTTTTTTTGTTGCTGTCTACCTATTCCTGGTAGAAGGGTCATTGTACTGGGGGGATGGTTTGTTTGCGGTTCTTTGACTGGTGCATTATTGACTCGAAACGGTCCGTGGGGACAATTCTGCTATGCACACTCAAAAAATCATCCCATCCTCTAACACATTCGCTTTATTTTGGGTCCAGTGGGGGTACAGTGTTTGATAGGGTAGCAATGGTTCTTTTTTTTCAGCAAAATACGTTCCCCAATCATTCCCTATGGCATACAATCTCCATCTTGCGTCCGATTAAAAGCAGGTGAAAAAAAAACACTGTAAAATAAAAGTAAAAAGTCACCGTGACACCCGTTCTGACTTCCACTGTTACATCCTTTGTGGTAAGAGTGGAGTACTATAGCTCTGAAAAAACTGAAACGTAAGGCAATTCATGCAAAGCGTGTGCTATTCATCCCTAGCCATGGTGCTCCCTTGCACCTCGACTCCCTACACCAAACACTTTGATGATGTTTCAATTTTCCACCACTTTTCGGCGACGGTGGTGTTCCGTTTCCTTCGGTGCCTTCAGTCCCTTGCCGGGATGTAGCGGGGGGAACAACTTCCGATATCGCCCCCCAGGATGAGTTTACCGCTCACGGTAACGAATGGGAAGTAAAGGGATGACTTAAAACAAATAAAAACGACCCGGTTTTTGGTGGAAAATATGACGCAGGCTAATTTTCTATCGTTTCTCCCTTACGCACCTCCACACGAAACACACGGAAGTCGGAAGTCGAAAGGGATGGGGAAGGAACCAGCCCCCGCCGCTCCCTTCACAGTGAATGACGATGGTGAACTTTGCACGGTTACAAAGGCAGCACCGACGAAAAACAAAGCGAAAGTATCCAAACGGTTTATTAATGGGCAGACTAATGGAAAAATAATTTTCCCTTTCTTTCGTAAACGCGCTCGCTAAAGCGCGTATCGTTCGCTCGCTCTACCTCTCGCGCTGGAAACCGTAAAGCAAACGGCAAAGGCATCAAGCCAAGTGCTTGGCGCGAAGTAGAATGCGAAACGAGGCAATATGTTTTATTGAGCCGAAAGCTGAAAAAGCTTTCTCCTCCACTGGTACCGTGACGCGCGGGTTCTGCATTGCCTCGGTTGCCCCGCCGCTGCCACGGTTGAACAAAGAGAACGAAAGAAGAATAATAAAAAAACGCGCCACACGCCGCCTAGGTGCGTTCCCGCGACATAAGCAAATAATGAAACGCAAAGAAGGAAACTCATCGACCAAAGAAAAGCGATAACAGTGCCAACGTAAGTGAAAAAACGCCGAGCTGAACGTTGAACTGAAAAAAATAAAACACAAACGATGAACGAAGGACGAAATAAAGACCTTTCTCAAGGATTGTTGCTTCTCGCATTGTCGTTGAGGGGCACGGGGTGATGGTGGAGTTCCATTTGTAACGGCTTTCATCGTGCGCACAAACATACTCACATACACACACACACACGTGTAACGCAGTGTATGTGTGTGCGTGAGGCAGCGAATGTGAGTGGCGGTGGCGCAATTTTCCGCAGTTTTGTTTTTGTTTGCCGTAGATTGACACAAATTAATCCTAAAATTGCGTGTCCCAAGCTGTTTGACGTTAACCTGCCCCCGCCGCGCTGGAAACGGTTTCGAGAATGATTTGTTTTTGTGGTGTTTTTTTTTCATTCACCCTCTCAGTGCCTCTTTGTTTGCTGCCCCGGCTGGTTTGATAAAAATCGTTGCCTTTTCTTGTGGAACGACCGCTCTCGAGTTCCTTATTTGTATTTCACCGCACGTCGTTTCCGTCACGGCGATTTTCTTGCTTTATGAGCGGATCGCTTTTTAGCGCTGCTTCTTCCCTTCCCCTACCCTCCCCAGCCCTGCCGTGAAAGCCAGTGACCCTTATTTGTACCTTTTCAATCTTTGAAGCGTCACGTTAACCCTTATGCCAGTAGTTGAGTGCGGTGGCGTTGGTAGAATGATTTTGTTTTAAAAGAAAATTATTGTTGTGATGTTTATTATATTATTCGAATGATATTTTTTTACGTTAAATGTTCTGAAAAAATAAATCATGCGCAAATATATATGGCAAATATTAAAAAGTAACTGCTTGCGCAAAGGGATCCGCCTTACAGTATGCAATCCGCATGTCACAAAGCTGAAAGTTCTACAGCTGGAGTTGTAATTGGTTTGCTTTTACCGTGACAAACCTTTTGATTTAACAACATTTTGACCCTTACTAACAAACGCACATATTTTCCACTATTTTCCACTCGCCTTAATTTAGCTTCTTTCTAAAGGGTTAAGCAAAGTAACAGCTTACGGCACGAATCAAACGGCAACCTGCAAGCGGTTGTTGCTTATCATTTTGTTACAATCGGGTTCAAGATGAATATTCTCCACCTCACTCCTGCGATGAATCTGAAGCAATACAAACAAGCGGCTTTTCATTTTCCACAGCATTGTTTTTCGGGCTCTGTATCATGTTCTTATCAAAGTTCACTAGTGCTCCCTGCAACGATACCATCAACTTGCCGAGCAAACGATTACGACAAACGGGAAGCTGATTGTTTCTGTGGACCGCAACTCACGCACAGAATGAGTCGGCACAAATCCAGAAGGTATTATACAGCTGCTTCGATTTGCTGGAAAATGAACTTTTTTACTCAGAATCTTTTGTGAATCTGACAAACGACAAGGTGCGAATTCACCTACCACGCTATATTGTGAGTAAACGCGTTCGCTGTTCCTCGGTTGCTGGTAGCCTCCACGAACCAAGAACTCATTCAATAAAATGGGGCTGGCAAAACCAAACAAAAAACTCCACAACCCATGTGGCATGCGGCAAATGCTTTATTTTTATCCCCGACCATTAACGCAAACGATTCACTGTGCCTTTCGCAAGATTCGTATAAATTTCTCGCTTAAAACCAAACGACACCGAGAATGTGTTTTTTTTTTTTCTTTGGTTCGTTTACGAACCGAAATGGATTCGACGATCGTTGCCGCAGGGAAATTAACAGAAAAAAATGCAACAAAAAAAGAGGAAACATTTCTTTCCATACAATACCACTTCACTTGACTCACGAGCATGACGATGGTGCCGATGATGATGGCAGTCGTCCGCCAAAAATGGTTATGGTTGCCAGACGGAGAACCTAAACGGGTGTGCAGATAACTGGTGCGGCACCGTAACTTCTAGCTCCATGAACGTTCTGGAGGTGAGGGCCTTTTTATTAAAACCTTTATTATCGATAATGTGCAACCGTAGCGGATGAGTTAAGGCAACGGGCACCCGTTTGTTCCGCCCCTAACTAAATGGTGCGAAGGAAGCGCCGTCGAGAGTCAGCATAATGAAAGCGAAAACAGACATTAAGTTGGTTGGTTTAAGCACCCGCAGTCACGCCTGTGCCGCGCAACGACCGCCCGTTCGCCCGCACACGGTGCTTCAATTTCGAAACGATCCACCAAGTCAAGTGTCGTTGTTCGAAAGGTACTTGTTGATTTGGTGGGGGGGGGGGTGCGTGTGTTTTGTTTTTTTGTTTGCCATTTTCCTCAACGGGGAGGGGAGGAACGAACACAAAAACCTTCGCCATCCTTCGCCGCTCCCCAAACATCCCCGACGCGTTAAACTCGAAACAGATCGTTAGACAAGCGGTTACGAACTCACTTGACACGTTAATTAAATTCCCGCGACGAGTGGGTGGTAAATTTCGGCGCTTGCCGTGCGTTTGTGTGCGTGAGTGAGTGTTTAATACGTTTGTTGACAGCTTTATCAATCAGCGTGATGTGGATGAGAGAGCAAGGAGTGGGAAAATGCCCCGCAGGATTAAGAAGCATGGTCTTGATACGACAAACATAAAACAAATCTGTGTTTGTTGCACATTGAGCTCAAGCACCATTTTCCAAATATTACTGTGATTTAGCTGAACCAAAGTGAACCTTAACGACTTTAAAGACATACTAAATTTCCCATAAAAATATGTAAGGCTGTGTTTCAAAACTATTACTGCAGAGCTTAGGTAACTGCAGTGATAAATAAACCAAAACATGAACTCTACTCTTAAATGATTTACAGGTAAAAAGTATGATCTAACACAAGTTAGATAAAGTGTGGCATACAACCACGCATCTCATACAAATGTTTCTCTTTCCGCACATGATTCATTCATGAATTCCCGGTATTCAAACAGCGTGTACACATTTTTCCGCAAACGACCATTCCTGGAACCAACCGCAAGAAACAGTAACTTTCAAGGCCAGCAAAAAGTGTGCAAAGGCGTATTTCTCACAAGAAAAAATGACACACACAGTTTTACGGGTAGTAATTTCTACGAAATCACAACTTGGATTCAAACAGGTTTGCGTAAAGTTGTTTTTACTTCTTCTCCGCATTTTGAGGAATTTAATGTGAGGGTAAACGGTACATTCGTGAATTGAAGAACAAACAAAATCACATTCAGTTTCACTTGAACTTCAAATTTTTGATGCACAAAATCAATTTGCTTTTCCCATAACGTGACGTTAAACACCTGAAGGTATGCAATTAGCTTCACAAATGAGTAAACTAAATAATCAACAACACCGAACAAACCACAACTGATCGGTTGAAAAACATTCTTTTATAACATTAAATAAGACAATTTAAACTTTCATGGTTACTGAATTCACCTAAAGTTCGCTTCCACCGCTGAACGCTCAGGTGCAAGAACAACAACAACCCGCTCTGCATTTTCCATTTAATGAACAATCATTAATTACAACCGATTGTTTGCATTGCGGGGCACGGACACTGGCTGACGTTCATTAAAATTGTGTCCCCGATAATCCTGTCATGCTCAGGCCGACCGCCGTCCCGCCGCTAGCTAGCGCCAGCACGAAAATGATGAGCCCCGTTTTCCATCATTTCCCAGCTGGCACGGCTTTTGTTTTCCATTTTTATCGAAACCCGCGCAGCCCGACGCAACCCAGCCACGGTCAGCTCGGGCGCTGGCCAGCGTGCAGAAGGACGAAGGTCAACACGCGAACCAAACACCGTTAACACTGGCGAGCTGGGTGGGACAGGTGGTCGTTGTTTTCATTTGCACCCGCATTCCGGGTGCATCCGCATGGAAAATGTCCATGTCCGTGTTTGTGTGCCCTGTGGGTGCGTTGGTGTGAGTTTCGCGGAAGCCGCCATGTCGGGGCAGTTTGTGAAATTAATTAATTATAATAAAATAACGCGAACAAATATCATTATAGCTTGAAATTGATAACGGATGCACGCCTGCACACACACCCGCAAACCGCATGGTTGCCGCTGTGTGTGTGTGTGGGGCGCAATAACGAACCGAAACACCGAGCACGGCTGTACGCTGTACCCACTCACTCCCGAGCTCATGTTCCCAGCGGTGCAACAGAGGGATTATGCGCCAGGAGGCTGCATCTTTGCCGGTGCGTGCGGGACTGGACTGGTCATTGCCGTGTAGTCCACGGTAGATGGACGTGCTGATGCTGAGTTTGCGAAAGGAAAAATCTGCCTAAAAGGGTGGGTGTGCGCGTGGGTTCGACAGGAAATTCCAGATTAATTGGATGCGCAATCCACCATCCGGGCCTGCAGCCGGGAGCTCCGGTGCAAAATCGTACGCAGGTGCTGACGCCGAGCTGCGTAACGATGGCAATGGAAAACGTAGACGGGCTCAGTGCAGCCGGTTTGGTCTGTCATCTGTCTTGCGCTGGATGGCTGAATGAACGGACAAAAGAATGACATCGGTACACAATCCCGCACACACAGTCGTTTGCGTGCCGGCAGTGCGGGATTTGAATCGGAATCTGCTCTGCCTACCGATGGCGCCATTGGCCGATTGTTCGATGGTGATTATGCGGTACGGTTCTGTTCATTACGAGCTAATAAAATTTATCACATGGTTCCGGTGGTTCCGACCGGGGTTGCAGTTTGCAGCTTGGTTGCGAGCCTTCGGTCGGTCAACGTCGACGCCAGCAGGAAAACAAATAGAGCCGGATCAACAAACATCCATCGTGCTTCATATAATGAGAGTGTAGGGTTGGGCTGACGATGGCGAGGATGTGGGATGAGGATGGAAGTGGCAGAAGGGTAGGAAAATAATTCATACCACCTCTGCTGGAAGTTGTGTATATTTATTTGATTTGTTGTGTTGTTTCGGTTGAGCATAAACTTTACTGTCGTGTTAGATAATTTCGACATAACGAGAAAGAGTAACAGTTTCAGGGCAAGATACAATTTTACAGTTCGACAACGTGATGGGATTTGATTTAGGGTCTATTAAGTCGATTTATTCTTCAACCACGAAGACTTCAACGCTAAAAATGCTCGTGAAGTAAAGAAATAATGAAGTAAAGTAAAGAAGTAAAGAAGTAAAGAAGTAAAGAAGTAAAGAAGTAAAGAAGTAAAGAAGTAAAGAAGTAAAGAAGTAAAGAAGTAAAGAAGTAAAGAAGTAAAGAAGTAAAGAAGTAAAGAAGTAAAGAAGTAAAGAAGTAAAGAAGTAAAGAAGTAAAGAAGTAAAGAAGTAAAGAAGTAAAGAAGTAAAGAAGTAAAGAAGTAAAGAAGTAAAGAAGTAAAGAAGTAAAGAAGTAAAGAAGTAAAGAAGTAAAGAAGTAAAGAAGTAAAGAAGTAAAGAAGTAAAGAAGTAAAGAAGTAAAGAAGTAAAGAAGTAAAGAAGTAAAGAAGTAAAGAAGTAAAGAAGTAAAGAAGTAAAGAAGTAAAGAAGTAAAGAAGTAAAGAAGTAAAGAGGTAAAACCATCCAGGCAGAGCAAATGTTTCAAAGGCATTTTATACATTTTTTGTGCAATTTTCAATGCATTGTTAATTTATTTTTAACTCGTTCCATTGGAACTCGTTCTAATTAAATACGCATAAAAATTGATAGCTTTTATCCTTATTACACGAGACCTGATATTGCAGCAATCTTTTGACCGAAATGTATCTAAAACCACCACACAATTGTTTTCCCAACCCAGCATGTTCCATGAACGCTGAGAATTGAAACACTGTTCCCACCATCAACCACAACGCGTTGATCTAAATGTTTCGATTTGTCTCATATCCAAAGATCAAACAAAATGAAACGTAGAGCGTTGTATGCTGCAAACCCCCCGAGTGCGCTAACCTGGAACCGCGATGCAATCGTCGTTAGCCGAACCAACCGCAATTCGAACAACGCATACACTTCCCCGGTGTCAACTTTTGCAAGCGAACCCACGAAACGCTTTGGTTTGATGCGGTTTTTCGCGTCACAAGCACGTGTAAATGTTGTGCTTTCACGGAAGAGCCGTGCGACCGAAGTGGCCAGGTAAGGGCAAATGAATTTTTGAGGTTTTTCTCGTGCCGCAGGTTGGGGTCTCATTGAGAGGTTGCATTTCGCAACAAAACGTCGAACACTGGTGAGGTTTGATTTTGCAGTTGAACCATTACATTCTGTCAGGCACGGGAGGACAATCGAGCGCTTTGTTCGAATAAAAGGGGTTTTGTGTCATGCCATGAGCCAACCGAAGCGCATTATACTCCAACAAGTCACCGCCATTAAAAGCAGATAGCACAATCTGCAAACGCACAACTGTTGGTTGGTTTCCGAGTGAAAATACAAAATACAAAAAAGGCCGAAATACATACTCACTCACACCCATCGACAGTTCTGTTTTGCAGTGTCAGTTCCGCACCCGGAGGATTGCACTAAGCATCGAATCAGAAATAATTATGCCACCGCAAGTCACGCACAACTGCCACCGCCTGTCCTGCCTGTTCCCATACACATTCACCGTCAGTCGGTGAATAATTTAATTGAAATCGCAAATTTCAATCCACCCCGGAAATCTCCCCGGCACAGACTTTTCCAGCCACAGACCCCGGCACGGTGCGAAAGTGTGGGCGCAGACAGGGTCAGTTTGTGTTAGTTTTCCAACACCCACCCGGGTCGGGGGATTAGGGCGACGAAACGGTGGCCCGACGGTTGACTTCCTGCCCGAATGGGGTCCAGCCCAGGACGAATGCGACAACGTGCAGCCCGGAAGTGCAGGACGACGGGAAACTTTGACCGGTACCAGCCCGGTTTGCGGGAAGGAGCGAGACGACATGCGTCAAAATCACACGCTCCGACCGTGGGCAAGTGTGACCTCGCCCGGACCGTTTATCATCCGTTCCGCACACACTAAAATGCTACCGGTGCTGTTACCCACCGCCTCCGAACCCACCAACCGAACCGGCACCGCGTGACAAGTGACACTTTATAAATTTTGAAAATTAATTAAACTTCGTTTTTAATTAAATCGAGCTCAACTTTTTACCGGCAGATTATCGAGGCCCGCGCCGGAGAACACACGGTGCCGCTGCTTGTTGCCGTCTGTTTGCTGTGAGTAGCGTGTGTGTATGTGTGTGTATGTGTTTGTGCAGGTGTATGTGTTTGAAGGCTCTTCTAGGCGACTGCTAACACCATCCCCCAACCCGGCACAAAACGGCGCACGGTTCGCGCTTTTCCCAACCGCTGCAAATGGTGATGAGGCGTAAAAACGCGTCAAAAACCGCGACACCACGCGTTGACGCCTGGCCAGCTTCGAGGCCGGCTAATCCCAGGTGTTTACATATTTTAGGCTTTGCTAAGCATTAACACTCCGCACCACGTGCCACGCACTGGTACGAATTTTGCTGCCACGCACTACCCGCGCTTTGCGTACGGCTTCTTTTTGCTGCTTTTTACCGACACACGAGCAGTGGGCCAGCCGTGCAGCTCCATTTGGGCCGATCGCAAATAATCGTTTGCTTTCGGGTGGGGGCTACAGGGCTATCATAATATTCAATTACGCGAGCAGCAGCAGTAGCAGCACAGCTTAAAGAACGGGCTCGAAAAGCGCCCGAGATTGAAACCGGAAGTGCAACGAGCGTGTGATCGAAATTAATTATGCCACTTGTGCTGTGCGGGACGGAATGCTGCCGACTGATCCTCCTGCTTGCTGCAGCGCCGGGGAAACGAGGAAAACACAGCACCGGTAGCGACGAAATGTACCACAGTTGATCGTGCCTGTGATGAGGTGAGAAACATGGTGCGTGTTGTTGTGCTGATTGATTTATCAGCCGTCGTCCGGAGTGCCGCTGGCAGCCGTTTGCGGTTGGTCCCCGGTGTGGGCCAGTTCGTGCTGTATTTAAATTATAACTACCAAACGCATCACTCGAAACCGTGTTTGAGCATTTTGTTATCTGTTTTGCTTTTTTGTTTTTTTTTTGGCCTACTATGCTGCAGAATAAATTAATCCGACTGATGAATGGGGTTTGTTTCGGCGTTAAAGCTAAGTGCAAAACAAATATTGTGCTTGTGAACAAGTGGCCACTATGGCGCAGTGGCCAACGCGGTGTTCAACGCTAAACATAACAGCGGAAGCTTATGAGAGCAATTGTAGTGGTGAGAGGCCGACCTACCGACACCTAGTTCTGTGTTCTGTTCGGGATGAATAGCTACTTGCTCAGGCGCCTGAAGGTATGCAAGCTTGTGTACACTTGTGTGCTATTACACGTATTGCAAGCCATTTACAAGACGGTTGATGGTAGCTTCTGCAGTTTTTGTTTTCAGTTTTTACAAAAGACAGATGGCGGGCTCAAGCAAACCACTGAATCTTATGGTGTGTTTGCTGAAACATATAACCATTTCCTAGAAACGATAGCGATGCAAACGCAAGCCACATGGACACATTCATTACCAGCGTCTATTCGACGATACACTCGATGATTCCGTAATCTGATACATTTGCAATTAACTGTTCCAATGAAACACGCGATATTAAAAAAAGCAGAATAATTGTTTGATTTTTCCCCAAATTGCCATGACAGTCCGACGTACTCAACCCTGAACTAACTACCAAAGTGGTAGTTGCAGATACTGCTAATGAACGTATCGTGTATAACATAGTTTTGACCAAAGCATAAGCCCGACGGCAGCTAGCAATTGTATGATTTTTGTGCATCGTACTGTGCACGTAGTTGAACATTTCCACCGGGATTGCAAAAATGGAATTATAAAATGGTATAGGAACAATGGAAGATCACTTACACTTATCAAATTGAGCACTATACTGTTCGCAGAAATGTTAACATGGAGCCATTTAAAATGTTGTACATGCGCTCCAACCCTCCAGCGGGAACGAACAAAACGGTTGTGTGGTGCATTTTCCTGTTTACTTTTCCATTTCATCGTGAGTTGTGAGGCGTACCCTCCTCTGGTTTTGCTGGTACGTCGAAAATTAAGCGAGCCAGCGTAGCAGGCGTTACCATTGATCTATTTTTAATCTCGTGTGCGTCATATGCAACGACTGCACCGCGCACCATGCAGCACGTGATGCACATGCTTTTCGGACGAAACGGGGATGGAGTTTTTTTCATTTTGGACGATGTTTTTCCCCTTCATGTTGTTGTTTTCATATTACAGCTCACGCCACATAAAAGGGGTTCGCACACACCCGGACACGAGCATACGGGGTTTGGGGATCGCATACGAGAGAGGCAGCTCCCCCGACAGCAACGAAACCCCGGCGTATCGCTGCAAGACAGTGCAAAAGAGACCGACGCCGTTGATGATGTTGATAAATTGGGGATAAAACCGAAATCAGTCCCTTTGCGGGCGTTGTGGGGCCTTTTGGTGTTATCCAAACACGACGCAGCACAATGCACACCGGCCAGCCAGCCGGGCGGGGTTTTGTCGGTCGGTTGATCTTCCCTTCAATCGTTGTTGACGTTGTTGTTTGTGGCGTTTGCTTCGCCGGAAAGACGCACCGGCTCGGTCGCTGTTTAGACACGTAGGGGGAAACTTGATTTCTCGCTTTTCCATCCAGGCAACGGGTTTCCGAAGAATTGCTCCAAACAGAGAAAAGGGCAGCCTGCGTCTTTTTGTTTTCTACGCCGCTAAGGCAGGCCTGCGTGCGCACAGCACAACACCAGACCAAACTAACCAAGCAAACACGGCTCATCCATGCACGCATCGTAAATCATACCAATCACGCGCGCGGCTTTTGGTTAGTCGGCTGAAAGTTGTAGCTTCGGCTTTGGTGGTTTCTGTACGTCCCTTCCCCGCCACCAGTAACGCCTTTTTGTTTCTTGGAGTGTCATGTGCATTTCCGAAACATCTGGGTTTGTTACATCACGCAAACCGCGCTTCGATCGTACCTTTCACCGCCAGACGGCGATACGATGGACTCAAGGGGGTCTCGGGTAAACTGGTCGTTCCTTTCAAGCCGTATAAACATTGTACCATCGTCACCGGGCTACCTGTGCCCTGTTCACGCTCGAGATGGGATGCGAACCAAAAATTAATCCTCATAAATCAGTGCCCAGCTTAATTGGTCACCCGCCACCGTGCGCTAATTGTGCGGAAAAACGCGAACCCATTTGGCAATTGATTTGTGTAGCGATGGGTGCCCGGCGCTGCATTGCACTAGGCTCGCTCAAGTGGACTGGAAATCTAATGGGTTTTTGATTTATCCTTCTTTTCCTCTCCCGTTTTTTTTTTTTCAGCAGCGTTATTGATGGCTAGTGCGATGAGAGTTGAAGCACGGCTACTGCTTTTTTGCTCTGCTTTGTTTTGGCGAATCGTCGGTTTCTACTATTTCCACTGCGCATAACCGCATTTAGAATGGGCTAGGATGGGGGGAAATATCAATCATCTATCGTTTTTATTTGTTAAACCTGGATGTGTTTGCATTTTTTGTGTGTGTTTGTACACTTTTAAGTGCATTGTTTTTCATTCCGTTACGTCTCATGTGAAAGTGGCGATGGAATACGTCGGTGCTGCAACAGTAACAATGGATTAAACTTCGGTAAATTAAGGCTTTAGTTTGTTTCCGTTGGGATCGATTCATTTTGAAGTACTTATGCAGCAAAACAAGCAGCAAAAAGCACACACTGTCAAATCGGGCTTAACATAGCCATTTTGAATCCGAGATTGCATAGCTTTAGGCGCGAACCATCGAAAAAATTATATAAATAGCGATAGGTGTAGTGAAGGTATAAAATATTAATATCTTATTTAAAAAAACAGCAAATTTCAGCAGAAGAAAGAGTGACGCTTCCAGCCTTCTGTATCGTTCAGAGCAGTCACTTAGCGTAAACACAATAAAGCGCCATAAACAAGCCTCTTAAAAGATGAGCATTTATTCCTAGAAAAACAGGCCCTCTACCGAGCACACCGCCAACGCTCCACTTGCCACGATCTCACACATAACACAGTGATGCCAATTGTGATGCTGTTCGATCAATTTTAATCTCATTCCGCCATGAAACGCCGTGACACTATGCACGCGTGGCGAACAAACACACACGCAGCACACCGGTCGCATGTAAAAGAGTTACACGATCCCGTCCACAGCTCAACCATGGCCAATAAACGGCCCACCATCTCCGGTGCGGGGTAATTTGAAATTCTACACTCGCACACGCGCGTGCGGAAAAATGAAATCGTTTATATTATCATAAACAGCGCACACAGCTGTCGCGGATGGGGGGGGATGCCTTACCAAAAGCAATTGAATAGAAAATAGCGGCACCATTACAGCATCAGCAGCAGCACACCAGCTCATCACGATCACGCACACCGGGCTGATGAAATTGATATCCTTCGGATGGGAGCGGGGCTCTCAGGTGAGTTTCGTGGAAGAGCCGCTCCCATCATCGTTCGCCAACATCATTACCATACGCACCGGGGCCAGCCTTCTTATCGTGCTGAAAAGGTAATCTTCTCCACCCGCATCGGATGCCGAAAGGTGAACCAAAAAGCAAAAAAACAACGCCAAGCCTAGACACACGCTAGACACACGTCCCTCGGTGCTGGATCGTTGTTTAGGCCCGATGGGAGATGGAATGGAATGAAAAAATAGGCGCAAAAACACACGAATGAATGCTAAGCAAATAATCTACACCTAATTTCACGCCTCTTACGCTTCGCTCATAAAATACATGGCTTTTCAATATTTATCATCGCCAAATCCTCGCCATTACTTCTCATTTGCATGCATGCGGTTGGTGGCAGCGGAGCAGCAGGAAAACAGGGAACCACCTACCCGCACCCATGTGCTCCCCGCACGTGGAACGCGGAAATGTCGTACATCGGGCCCGCAATCGGGCGAGGCCGTGAGTGTTTGGCGTGACAGCTCAAACGACCCTTGAAATCCCACGGGTGCACGAGACCGCGGGCGCCCTACGGATGAACAGCGTCGAAGCGGTAGGAGCGAGGCAGAGGTGTAATGTTAGGAGGATTGTGTAAAATATCTACTCCTCCTTGCAACCTGCGTCTTCTTTTCCCTCTTGCCAAAAAAAAAAGAAAAAAAAGTTCGCATGCCATCGAAGAAATGAAGCAAGAAAAGCGAACCGCCGCCTACTGCCGTGTATCCGCTCCGCCGGGGTTTAGTGGGTAATCTTCGCAGAAAGAAACTCACCACCAACACCACAGGGCAAAGCAACTCCTGCACCAGACAGGGGCCAAAAAAGCAGGACACACTTCCGGGCTTGCCCTTGACATAGCGTTGAATATTTCAAAAATCGCTCATGCGGTAAGTCGCGGCGTCAAGTCGGCGGATGGCGGAGGTCGTGGCCTAACATTTCGCCCGTACGAGCTTGGAATAAATTGTTCCACCCGTTGGGTTTACATCGCGCTCCTTGAATGGGGGAAGCAGGGGAAGAAGCCCGTCGCGGTGTGTGACACCAGAACTTCCGCTTCGCTAGCCGGGCCCCTTTTCGTAAGCAGCTCGTAGCAGCCAAGACGGGCGAAAATCAGTGCGCTCCTCCAAAATGCCAATCCGTTCACCGTTCCTGCCCGTCCGAGGATTAGATGAATGTGTTGCCGTA
Source organism: Anopheles arabiensis (assembly GCF_016920715.1). NCBI lineage: Eukaryota > Metazoa > Arthropoda > Insecta > Diptera > Culicidae > Anopheles > Anopheles arabiensis. The sequence goes on from NC_053517.1 coordinate 13,428,283, forward strand.
ATCGTAGCTCGCAGGATTTTGACAGCGCTCGGTTTCCTTGGCTTAAAACGGGGGTTTTGGCTTCGATTTTCCCCACTTTTGGGGTTGACAGCATGAAAAAACGGGAAATCTCTCTTCCTCTCCGGTCGGTTCATTTTCTTAACCCGTTAGCCTTTCGCACCAGGGGAAGTCTTGCTGGAGCTCGTTCTGCACTGATGGGCCGTATTAAGGGTGTGCTTGCCGGTGCGAGTGAGCGGGTGAGATATCGTTTGCTGTAAAAAAAAAGAAAACAGGTTATGTAAATGATGGAGCGTGAAAAATCGATGCGAATGTCACCCTAGATTAGGTTCAGATTGTTTACGCTAGCAGAAAAACTTTAAGGTGCCATGACGAAGGGCAATTTTATCTAGGGCTTTATCTGGCTGTTTAGAATATTAAAGCAATGCTCTAAGATTTGTCTGATTTGTGATAGGAATTTTAAAACACTCTCATATTTTTCGCCCCATTTTACAGCATTCGTGGGTAGGGTCATTTCTTGGAATGATTTAGTCTCTATCTTGTTGTCGAAAGTTGAGTAGCTCATAGATGGTAAAGTTTGTGTTAAAATCACACAAAGACTTTTAAATGTGCTTAAAACGTTATAAATGCGAATCAGTTGCATACATTTAGGGGCACGTTTAAGTAAACAGAAACATAATAACAACAAGCATAATTTCTAATAAGCCAAATGAGTTAAGGCATTTGATTGACAGTACAACAGCTGATTTTGATGTGAAATGCTCCTATTGGATTGACACTACACAATAAGAAAAGCAGAACAATATCCAATCAGTTAACTCCATATTGTTTGCATGGATTTAAAATTACATAGAAATGCGTCGAAATGCAGATGAACGAGATATTTCAAATATGTTTTCAAATCATCTTCCAAACACTCTACTAAAGTGAAAATAGTTCTCTGATGAAAAACATAGTAAAGTGAAGAGGCATGGTTATGCCTTTATTTTATGCAGATTATAATACCTTGCTATGGATCACAATATTTTTATCTTTTACTATTATGTTTTACTTTTTCTCAATTTATTATAACCTTTTTTTAAATCACATGAACTTCATACTCAGACTATCGGAAGCAAACAGTTTGCCTTAACCTGCCTTATCGCACGCCTTCTACATCTTCTCGATCTAGCACCAGCGTGTACCGATGAAAAGTGAGAAGTGCACTGAACTCGAACCAATCGGCGAACCAGTTCGGCAACATTCTACCCAAAAACAATCCAGTGCATGACCTAAACATCAGTGCCGCTGAAACCCCCGTCCAACAAACTAGCAGCCTGACCTACAATGGTACGCCATTGTTTGTTGAAACATTCCAATTATTTAAAGACGCACTTTGACGTGGAATGTGGCCTGCATGCAAGGCATGCGTGTGAGGGCAACCCAGTCCAGCGCACAGTTTATGCTAACCGGCTCGAACCGTTCTAAAACACATGACATGATTTACGCTCCCCTCCCCCCTCACCGCATGCAAGCGCAAATAAAAAACGGGACTACGGGCTTTTGTTTGCCGCCAAACACAGCAGAACCAAGCCGGACCGTGCAACATTAAACCAGCAGCATTGATATTATGCAAATATTCAATTATTGCCCACTGCCATTCCGAAACTCGACCGCCCGAGCTTTGTTGGCCATCGAAAATGGAGCAAGCTGCCTCTTCCTTATCAAAGCCCGGGCACAATTTGCAAGCGATACGCGATCGATATTGCTCGCGCTGTACATTTTGAGCCCAGAAACAGGAAGCATGAATGCAGCGAGAGTAAAAATATTCCAAACACACACGTGCACGCAGCGCACGTTACATTTCACCCGCTGTCTAGGCTCAATTTCACGATCGAAATGTTAGGCGAGTGTGTGTTAGCGCTAGGGAAAATCATCAAAAATGAAACTAATTGGCAATATGATGCGAACGGCACGGGACTAGCCACACTCGCCGGAAATCCTGTTCCCATGTTCCATGCCTTCACAAGGTTAATTTTTCAATTACTCGCTTTTTCCTACCCGACACAAGCATGTTCAGGGTCAGGGCTCCGGAAAAGCGGGGCGCAATAATTTCCCCCGGGAAAGCTTACAATACATTTCCGCACTGCCAGCGCCGCCTGCTCAAAGAAATTGGCACACGCTGCGGACGCGCCTCCGTAAGGTGATGTCAAACATTGAGCCAAAATATCGACCCAGTGTGACCTAATCCCCGCGAGGATCCCGAGGGATTATGCTGAGCTAGGAGCAGCATAGAGAATAGAACACACACACACACCATCACGCCTTATTACATAAAACTTTTTTTGTGTGCGACATTTTACCTTCGGAATTACCCACGGCAAACCTGGCAAGCGAAAACCAGCTCACGCAACACGCCGCGTTGCGCTAATAATACTTGCTGTCAATTTTATCCAAAACACACATCTTGACGTTTGCAGCATGTAGCAACAAAACTGACTACAAAGTAGTCGCCGATACCACCGCCGCCTGCACACGTGAGCCGCTCCCGTTGTTTGGCCGCCCCTGAAAGGAACAAACGCGCGGCGCAAAAGATAACGATCGTTCGGCGAGCGTGCGATAGAGTAGGTCAGCCCTAAGTCAAAGTCTTTCCCTCTTTCTCTGCCTCTCCCCAACTCCCACACCATCCACCCACTAAGCCTAACAAAGCCGCTCGACGTCCTTGACGGGCGGTAAAAATATGCCACCCGACTGGTGCGGGCCCGGCCGTTTGCTTCCAATTAGCCCCGACGACGACCATCCTTTGGCGAGCTCGACGCCAAGCCTTAAGACGCGCTGGAAATCTCATCAATCATTATCAGTGGTACCGGTGTGTGTGTGTGGTTGTGGATGGTGGCTCGGCAGGACGGCTGGCTGGGTTGGTGGTTCCGGTTCATTTTCCGAGAGGGTGGCGAAATTATATGGAAATGACAGGACGCCCCCCGCTCTCCGGCAGGCCGTGGAGCAAATTGGCTCATTATGCGGTGGCGGTTGTCGAGGATCGAAAATTGATTATTATTTTGCGGCACAGGATTAACCCGGGAACTGAAAATCCAGTTCAGGGGGAGTGGGACGGGGGAATATATCCTCCAATTGCCATACAGAAGTCTCACCGAGCAGGTTTAAAAATAATTACTTTAACAAGACTTTATAAAAGTGGTCTCTGAGGGCAAAGCTTGCTTTTTGGAAAAAATCGGTTTTATTGGCGGATCAAATTTTATGTTCACATCACTCGACCCGTCCTTGTGAGGTTTTTGCTTGACTTTAACTGGTTGCACATGCATTACATCAGTTCGGCGTTCCGGGAAGTGCGTTCGCACATTCACGCACGCGTACAGGGACATGTGGGAAAGAATTTTAATTAATGCATTGATCATCAATCGGTGCATGAAATAACAAGCATAAACACGATGTTACTGTACATTCATCCATACGAGAGCACAGCATTCCAGGCTTCGGAATCGAAAAGCTCGTTAAAAATGTTAACGTGCATTCCTTCCAGCTGCGTATTGCTTCGTGGAATGATATTGTGTATCAAAACTGTGTATGGTAAATCGTTCCAGTTGGATTGGGATTGATTTAATTAGAAAATCGACAGTGCGTTCACTGATAGGAAAAAAGAAGAAAAAATAGCAAATGGAATGTTCTTTCCATTTTTCGTACTTAAATCACACTCCTTTCGTTGCGATGTGTGACTCAACATGATTCAGCTAGGAACAAACCTGGAATCACAATACGTTCCATTCACAGCAGCATACAAACAAAGACGCTTAAAAAAACAAACATACAAATACAATAAAAAATCACTGAAACACACACACACTGCTAGGATGGGAAATGGCACAGACACACACATACATATAGAAAAAACGGAAACAGAAAAACCCCAAATTCGAAAACGCTAAACGCGAGCGCTGCGGCCGCCTTTCTGGTAATGACATTTTAATAATGTAAACAAGGAAAAACGGAACAAGAAAAATCTCGGCAACATAAATAATTTATCTCATCCCAGGTCTCACCATACCCCCTTTCTCCCTTCTGTCACACCACACACATATACGTGGTGGAACCGAGCGAAGATTCAAACCGTCCGCTAAGCGAAACCAGATGGCAATATCACACTGCACGGGTATGTTGTGGAGAAGAGAAGAGAGAGAGAGAGAGAAAAAAAAACACAGCAAGCAACCAACAAAGACGACACGGTTTGACGCAACGGACTGAACTGGCGGAGGCAACATCATCGCCCAACATAATATGCACTGCACTAGGGACACTGGGACCCGCTTTCCGTGCCGCGTTGTGCTAATGAAGCCGACGAAGGGACGCATCCGACGCACACTCCCAGCGGAGGCAGATCTCACCCGGCACAATGTCAACGGGCGACCGGGGTTGTTCGCACGCCCTCGTCGTGATTCTTGGGCTGACGCTAAGACGCGACCCGCAGGGTGCCCTCCCACTCCCCCAAAAACGCTGACGGTTTTTCCTTTCGCCGCTTTTTTTCGGGCTCGAGCGCTCGAACAGACGGAGTAGAATTAATAAACGCTGTGGGTGGTTTTGTCAAACAACGTTTGCTACAAATTAAGGGTTAAGCAGCAGCAGCAGCAGCAGAAGCAGCAGTGAGACTTGCTTTCGGTTTGGCAATGTGGGCTCTGGATTATGGCTCATGGATTTGTAGCCATTTTACTATTCAATTACATTCAATGCGTGGGCTGAAGGTTTCTGTGGCCACAAAACAATGAGCGTTGCTGTTTAGAGCGAGTGGTAAGTCTGGTAAATGAAACAATAAAGTACATTTTGTTTCTATTTCTAACCGTACTTTGTAGAAATTTTCATACATTCTTCTATTTGGCGTAAAGTCCTACGCGGACATGCCGGCCTATGCACAGGCTTTGCAAGACTTAATTCATTTATCACGCTAGTCGGATAGTCAGTCAATCCTTGCTCCATTCTAGACTTAAGCCCATGACGGGCATGTAATAGAGTCGTTCGAGTTGACGACTGTACCATGGGACCGCTCTTTCCCACATTACATTACAGACAGTATGGCTATGAGGCTCCAAAATAAGAACGATACGAGCCTTCCGCGTTATAAAGTTCAATTGAAACCCGTCTGAACGTGAACACAAAAGAGTGGCCCATTTGCTGCCTTCCACAAATTTCATACAAATAATTGCTTTACAGCTCAACTCCTGACATTTATTGAAAAATATAAACCTCCTCTATTTGTCTATTTTCCCGTTCCACCTTCTTCATTGCATTGCCACGACCAATACTTCATCCTAAATGACATCTTTATCGTTATTGTGTTTGTCTTTCCACTAACGCCTTTTTATTGTTTAATATTTCAACCCGAGCACAACGCATACATCACTTCAACCCTCAAACATCCACACACCCTCACACGGTTGCCATGAATTCAAAAAACCACCGTAAATCATAGGACGAGCATCACTTCCGTCAATTTTTCATCTTTGCTCGCGCGGAACCTCCTTCTTGTTTGCAACAAGCAACAGCGACTGTCACCGGAGAGAACCTGGAGGATCAAACGGCGACTCGGAACTGACGCTCCCATTTCTACCGCGTGCGTTTCCTTTTACGCTGGCGCTGCTTCCGACAGTTCGGTTGGCGCCACCGATTCCGCTCTTTCTCCCCCCTGTTTTCCTACCTAGCATTTCCCGCTTCTTTCTTCTCTCAGTGTGCCCCACCCGCCACACCTCGTTGGGAGTGACACCAAACAAATTTAAATTTAAACACTTGCCCTTTGGTGGACAAACGCCGGTGTACGGAAAGGCGGGTGAGAGCCCTGGAGAGAGCGCGCGCGTGTAATTTGTATGCCGGACGGACGACCCGAAAACACAAACAACCTTTTTCCTAGTCCTTTCTTCCCTTTCCCAAGAAAGTGGAGACCAACACAACAGAAAAAAAGCAAGTCGCACGGACACTTCTCCTGGTGCCGTCACCGGTCAGCAAATAACGATAATGACATTCCGAGCTGACACAGCCGGGCATTTTCTCGCATCATTTACCGAGGGAAGGGTATGAGTTGTTTTAAAGGGTGGGGACAGGGGGGACAAGAAGGTCAAAATCTGTTCCCTGTTTTTTTGGGGGTGTATTTTCTTGTGCGTATTTTTTTGTTTCTACTGCCCGCCTTATTTCGCATCCTGATTTGCAGATGTTCTGCCGGGATGGCGTCGGCACAGTCTGGCTGAAGGTGCCGGCTCACCATCATTAATAACGGGGTCACGTGTGGCGAGTTTTGACAGCTTCGGCATGTAAAGTGAATCCACTCGAGCGTTAATTAATTCATGGCTCACCTATTTTCGGGGCGGTGATTTATCGACTGCGTGACCGAAACCGTCCGACCGAGCCCAGCCGACCGATAGAACCGGATCCTTTGGCACCGTCTCCATACTGTGAAGCACACACACACACGCACACACACTGAGGAGCAACGAAAAATGTAGCCCGCAAAGGAACGGGTTAACATTCTTGGCCGCAGTTGGCACAGGGTTGCCTGGTCACCACAGAACGGCGAACCGGGCGGCTAGCCGTCAGCGGTGGCTCTGCTCTCATTTTTCATCCATTTCCGCAGATGGTCACCGATAATACGATCGAGAGCTAATGCGTCTCAATTATGGTCCGCTGGGCGGGTGGCAAAAAGGCCCCAGCTAACGAGTCCATCCTTCCACCGCTGCCATCACATCGAGCCATTCTAGCCCGGCGACCGGTTCGGTTTGGGGCACGTTTGCTTTCCCGCCATAAAAACTATCCCTATTATCCCCGCTGGGAGTGACGTGTGCCTGACAATTCCCCAAAGTCGTGCGGGATCGTAAAGTTTTATCCTTGTGTAACCGTTTCCAGCGAATGTAACCTACATTTCGGGAAGGTAGTTTACCGAAAACCCCCTAAACCTCAGGGCGTTTCCAGATTCATTGCCGTGCTGTGCTTCGCAAGTGACTGTTCGATACTCGGGTGCCAGCCGCAAGGTAAGCAAGGGCACACATTTAATCTTTTCTGTTGGTTCATGCACGATCTGGTTTTCAACAGTGCTTAATGCGTTTCCAGTTCATTTCTGCAACAATTAATCTTCCAGTTCGGTCTAAGCCGAAAGTTTAACAAAACGCATTAACAACCAAACACACGGGATTATCGTTTTCGTGTTTATCCTGAAGGGCTTCAGCAGCTCCGTTTACCATCTCCATCCTGGCAGCTGCATCCTTGCCCTGTGTGGTCTAATTACTTCCTTCCAATGTGCCTCGTTTTTGTCAACCAGGCCCGATCGAAACCACGTCTCCGATTAGCAAATAATGTCATTCATTGAGCTCGCTCGCACACAAACCCGAAACCCGCCAAAGAATTGTTCTCTCGTCTCTGTTATTTTCGCCTCAGAACACCTTTCCCTGGTAAGGTTGTGTGACCCTCGGGCGCCCCGACAATAAGCCAACAATCTACAGTACAGCCGTTGGTTTCCGATTGCAAAACCCTGCCGAACAGTAGAAGCCGTTTGTTTTGCGGCTGTTGCTGCTACACAAACGGCTCCAGCTTCCCTCGACGCGACCCAGTGCCAGTGCTCACCAGCTGGACAAAAGGAGCCCCGAAAGCCAGAAAAGTGCCAGCAAGAGCCTCACGAGTCGCATAAGCACGGTGGAAGTCCCTTGGGAAGGAGGGCAGGGATCAAACTGCCTGTGACAAAACGTTCAGCCCAGGTTGCGCCCTGTGACCGTAGCGTTCTGCAGCTGCCATTGTGCATTCCTGTCTGAAGTTGCAAAAGACCAAGGGAAAAATGTGCACACACACAAAAAAATGGCACCAAACTCCGCCTAAAGTCTGTCGTCTTGCGGTTGCTTGGAATGTGTGGCCCTTTCTGTTTCTTATTTTGTGCGCCGGGGGAGTTCCAGGAGTTTTCGCCACCTCCTTTCATGCCTCATAGCCTGCCACATAGCCGTCCGCCTCCGCGTCAATGTGCAAATGCACCGAAAATGCGTTCTCGAGGAGGGATGAAAGAATGGAACGCGCGCAAACATTCACCAGCCCACATGGCCTTCACCGGCGGGCGGACGCGTGTTTTACGGGAACTTTATCGAAAACGAAAACAAAAGATCGATCCCGTGCTGACGATGGCGATATACGTGTGTGTGCGTGTGTCGTTAGGCATACATACTCTGGGAAGGACAGGCTGACGAAAATCGGTCATGTCCACAAGTGCAAAGCCACCGAAAGTTGTTCGTTCTCCCTCGGCCCGACAAACGCCAAACGTCGACTCCACGCAGCTGTCCGTCAACCAGTCAATCGTGGGCCCTTGCCTCTGCTACCCCCCCACTTTCGGGGTATGTTGTGTGCTGGATGGCGATCCTTGTCAGCTGCAAGCATGTGCACGTTCAACGGACAAACCCTACCGCTCCCTACCGTTGCACCTTGCCGTACCTCACTCTCTCTCTCTCATACTCTCTATCTCTCTGTTATTCGCTGACATTGGCTTTGTGCGCAACATGTCGATAGATCCTGCCTTTAGCTTCTTCGTCATCATCGCCGGCATGACAAACTTTCGGCCTTTTTCGTCCTTTTACCTATGTTTTGACTGTATATGTGTGTGTGTGTGTGTGTGTGTGTGTGTGTGTGTGTGTGTGGGTGAGTTTGTTTTCGCAATGCTCTCAGGTCAGGTATCTCGGAAACGGTTTTTTTGGTGGAAACACGCTATTTTGGGTCACACACACAGTTTAAAAGAAAAGGTTTCGAAACAGGTAAAACCACGCGTACGTTTCGTTTAACGTAGATCCCCGTTCGGCCATTCGGCAGACGGATTTGGGACAATCGATTGGGCCAGATAGGCCGGTGTGCATTGGATATGGTGGACGCAGCGTGGAAAAAGGATACAAAAGCCCTGCCAAGTAGCCCGGTACACGATGATCGTACACATTTGGGACCGTGAGTCGGGTTCGGTTAAAACTGAGTTGTGGTAAAGAGGTTTCCATCTAAAAGAGCACGCCATTTCGTACAACCCGACCGAAAGTGTGCGTACGAGATGTGTTTTTGACAGTGTGCGTTAGGTCAGTTATAGGATTCGGCTTTGCTTAATGTGCACAAATATGCTTGCAATGTGTGCTATTGGCTTTAAATGAAGTATTCTTAGAGTTTGGCATTCTTGGATATTTATTTTTCTTCATCGGGAAGTGTTTTGAGGTACAGAATAGTAAGTAATACATAAAAATACTTTCATATTATTGAGATTTTCAAACATATCTCAATGTGCCATTACATCCTAAGCGCTCCTTGAAAACTGCTTTAAAAGGACGAACACAGTAAACGCTTTTAAAATGATGTCCAATAAGCCAACCATCACCTACAGACTGCAGCTGCATAATCAAAAGAAATGCATTTTCATTGCCCACTTGCTCCCGATTCGGGTCCCGGTAATCGATTCGAGCGCGTCATCGAACTTCCCGTGTCAATTTACTCCGTCCGCTTCATTCAAATCATCAGCCGGGTCGCTTCAATGCGTGCCCGTTGATCCGCGCCGGATGCAAAGAATTTCGAACCGTCAAAAACCATTTCTTGTGCGCGTTTTACCTTTTCCTCAAGTATGTTTTGGGAACGGTGGGAACGCTCCCCTCGTTTCGCGACAGGAGCTTTTCATAGATTTTCATCCAGCGCGTTCGTTCGCGTGCACCCGACATCATTCATCATATCATCAAAAAGTGATCGAAAACCTGTCCTAAGCTACCTAGACATGCACACACACACAAAACCAACCACGCATACCAGGGAAACGACCTGTCAGCCGTGTTTGGTTGCACGCGGGAGGGGTCCCACACGTGTGCCCGAGAGTGTCCTGTTAAGCGTCCCCGCTGAAAGGGTCAAGGCAAGCATCAATCAACGCAACCAACCGCAACCGCAAACGCGCGTCGCAAACCGTGACAGACCGTCATCATCGACAGCCGCGTGGAGATAGACGGAGTTCTACACTCACCTAGAGCTCTCCACGGTGGCGGACGCTGTGTTGGGGTTTATGAAAAATGATCAGAATATTCGATATCAATTATCGCCCGGGTGGACAAACCGCGATGCATTCGCTGTGTGACAGCGCGTTTAAATCGATATTTGGTGCGCCGGTACGCGTAGGTTGGGTGTGATAGGGGCTTTTTTATTTAAAAAATCGGGAATCGAGAGCTTTTTTGTGTTGTAGTTATCCTGTTCACTGTTCAAGTTTCCATTGCGACCGATGCAACCATCGACCGATGCTGGTGAGTGGTGTTTGGAGTGGATTAGCATAGTTTCCTCCTGTTACGTTCGTTTCGCCGTCGTTGAGAGTAGAAAGTGAGATTTTTGGGCGGTCGCTATGACAATCCGTTTGATGGAATCGAGAGGTGCTAGAATGAAGAGATTTATTTTCCAATTTTTGCATCAATTTGTTGGAGATTATGGGATATTTATGAGCGATTTCGATAAATTTTCAAAATAACAAAGACTGCAGCTTTGCAGAATTTTGCACTTCATTCGGATTAGCTTGAAACGAAATCACATATCAAGCAACGTTTATTCCTGCAACCGGCTACATATTACAGTCGAGTAAAACTAGATAAGCTTTCTTTTGTTGAGTTATTTCTGGTAAAACAATTCTAGATTCTCTTCTAACAAATTCATTCCCAACATTTTCAAAACTGGCATTCATTTGGAAGTGTTACCAGAATTAATTTTGAAAAAATGTACTTTGAAGTGAACGACAGACAATATACACTGCAATTAATTCCGGTCATCAATTCGACTAATAATCCCTCTTGAGCGAACCGGAAGCACCGCTTGTTATTGCACTGCACCAGAGCGGCACTTTCAATGGAAACGGTTTTCGCTTTTCATTTCCACATCCTTTTTTTCAAAACCACATCAATTGCATCCTTGGGGAATCCAGCACCAGGCAAGTCCAAATATTTCTCCACAAATACATCCCACCACATCAACTCCTAATAACACACCACGAATTCTCCACTGCAACAGAATGATAGGTAGAGCGAGCAGGAGTGACAGGAGCTACATGGGTAAAGAAAAAATCCAGTCCCTTCCGGTGTATGAAATTGATTGAGCACACCCACCGGAGGCCAACCGGCATTCACACCCAGGCCCAGCTGACGGGTGTCGGGACCGTCGGGAGGTCAATTTCGATTTCATCGATCGGCTCTTTCGCTCTCGGCTCATAATTTACTTTTAATTACACCTTTGGTCCTTTGGTGGTTTGACAGTGCGTATCCTGAATGTGTCACGTACACACACACATTGTAGTGAAAGCACCCAGGAAGAACAACAACGAAATCAAACCAGGAATTATAGCCTGCCTCGCAGCACCTTCCTCCAGGCAGGAGGTATGCGGCACACACGACAACATTCTACCAACTAATGTCGCCTCCCACTGTCGATAATTACAATTGTTTGACATGGGTGTTTTGGGTTTACAACGGATATGGAGGCCAAACGGAGTGGAGTTCTTGGAGCAACCGACCTTACTACTGTTCTGTTTTTAATTGCAGATTTTACTACCCCCCACACACACGAACGATAAAGTATAACCGAAGCTCGTGCCTGACAGCATAATCTCAATATTGCGCAAGTGTGTGGAAAAGGTGAGTGAGGCTGTAGGCTGGTCTCGTGCGAGGAATTGCATCCGGAAGTGTGAGAAAAAGTAAGATTACACACATCAAACGAACGCTCTGTGGGGGAAAAACAACGCCGACGCTGAGGGACCGAAGATATCAGCAGGCAATCACGTAAGTAGTTCTTTCGCTTGTAAAACCACTCCCATCTACTCAAAACCCCACCGCTGAGAGAAAGCCTTCCGAGGCAAAAGTTGAAACCAGTACCCGGCTTACCCTTATCCCAATCATTAGGAGTGTGTGATAATGGAGTACCATTGAGGAAAGTTTTTATTCCTTTCGAAAAACACAGCACACCTCCCAGGTCCAGTCCACAGAAACCACACACACACAGGCTCGCACTCGCATTTTGGAAAAACTAATCAACCATCCCAAAAGGAATACTCTCCAGGGTGGGGGATGTGGGTCCCCCAGTACTTTTCAGAAATAATATTCCTATTGTAAGGCAGCCCAGTCGAGAGCGTAAACAGACGGCAAACCTCTGACCACCTTTCCCGGGCAAAAACTTTGCATCAAGCGGGGACATCGGATCGGGGGAATTCAGCCTCAAATCCCACGCCGGAACACATCGGAAACACCACTTCAAACGATGTGTTTCGATGTGGCCCGGGACTGGGGCTGAGCTAGTGCGTAACGATTGGGCCTCGGTCGGTAACCGCACTTACACCGAAGGGGAGGTCCATCGGCACCAAACGCCCGGTACACGATCCGTGCAATTGCTGATGCTCCGAAAAGCGATACCGAGCCGGGAGCTTGAACTTTACCCGCTCACCAAGCGAAGGTATGATTATCTGAACTCTCCTGCCGCTGCTGGAAGTTGAACGTTCGGGGTTTTGGTATTGTTCAGTATCAACTTACAGTATGTTTTGTTAGCACCTTTGTTGCGGTGATCATGATACACTCAATCCTCCATAAGGACCGACGCCCGGGCTCTCCGGGTACGGGGCAAGTTTATGCACCGAAGGTTTGTGTCACTGCCCGTGCCCGGCAGTCGCCTCATGCAGAGCCGGGAATTGACTCCGGTGGGACCTATTTTAAGGCAAATCTTTTACCGCACGTGCACAATACCGGCCCAAACGCCCACCCGGATCCCGTACAGGCTGCGTCTGGCTGAAGGGGTTCAAACACTAACATCAATTTCGATACAACGGATGATTTTGTTCGGTCGGGTTAGCGTGGATGGCACACCAAATGCCTGGGAGCACACTGTGCCACCTAAACACTATAGGCCAAAAGCATTAGAAGATGCAGACAGAAAAGAGAAACTACTCGAAACAATCATCTTCAAAGCGGTGGAAATGAATATTGAAAAGCTAAGCCAAGGTTGCATCTAGTAAATGTAGTTCAAAATTTAATATTTACCGCACAATAAGTTTTATCCGCCGTTCGACCAGCAAAGCTCACTGTGCAATCGCTTCCGCCGTAGTATTAGATGCCCATGTTTATGTGCCATTTGATACGGATAGTTTAAGTTTGAATGCTGTGCCATGTACCCGTGCTCGCCGTGTGCCGGAGCTGGTGTTAGGTTATGTAAGCCGGCGCCAAACCTGCTGCCAGCTGGCCACCAGTGCTGTGCTGCCACACAATAACAGCAGCAGCAAGGAAGTATTTTCGAGCACGACCCGAACGGTCCTTACCCTCGGCCGAGATAGGAAGGAAGGCATGAGCCCTGCCGACAGTGCCGTCCCGGCGGGTTATGAGGATATTAGAAACGATTAATTCTTCCTCGTCGCCTTCCGGGGAGCAGCGCTGACAATGCGACCCCATTGAATGGAAACGCTACAAGACCCAGTGTCGTTTTGTTCCTGACACTGCCACGTGCACTTGTTTCCTCGCCCAACCCACCGCCTGTCCGACGGTTGGCTAACCCTTTCAGATGTCTTGCCATTCACTTGGGTGCGGCACGGTGGCATGCAATTACACGATTCCACATGTCGCAGCGGTGTATCAGCTCTGCCGGTAGCAGATATTGTTTGCTATTGAAAACATCCTCTGCCGCTGCTCTTTTACCCTCACCGGAACAGTGTGAATGGGCACGGTTGGCTTGCGAAATTACACTTCCCCGAGCTTCCGCGTGCGGAAGGACATTCGTCCACCTAGGTCCACTTATTAGCAAACATCAAACGATGTCGGCGCTAGCAGGTCCAACGCAGCCGGCCCTTGACGTGCAACCCAACGACCCAATCATCATCTCGTGTACCCCTGTAGCAGGACGACGGTCACCATAGATCAACCGGAAGGCATTAAAAGAAGACCCAAGTGGCCTGCCTTCCCCAGTGATTTATGCTGCGGTCCCAATCGATACGTTACGTACGGGGCAGATTGGTCCGTGATGAGTATGCTGATTAGACGCACAGCAGGGCTGACACCTCCGCAAGGAGTCTGCTCAGAAAAATGGCTTCCCAATCGCTGGCCTACACCTTGACGAAAGAACACAGGAAAGGATTAGGCGGCACGCAATAAACCAGCACCAGCACACGATGAAATACCACAACATTCTTATTTGTCATCCAGGACATGCTGGAACCCGTGTCCCGATTTACCTCGATTCGTTGTGATTTGTTTTTGCGATGGATTGTGCCTGTCGCCTTCGGGCTAATGGGAGGGAGATTAAAAGCTTACCAGCATGGGCCTACCCGGTCGTTCGTTGATGAAATTGTTCCACCATCTTCCCATGTACAGCGCCCTAATACATCGATCCCAAGGCCTCCGCAAAACTTGTGATTGCGAAAAATGCTCACGTACGATGTAGGCTTTCGAGACCGAGCAGAGTGTGTTCTAACGTTAATTAAGGTCCTAAGACACGACAGCGCACGCCTTTGCCTTCGAAATGTCACCAAGAAAATGAACAAATGTCGATGCGACCTTCCCAAGAAATGCCAGCAATTGCTTGCTTGCTCACTTGTCCATCAAGGCACACAACCGGTGAGGATAATGATTTCATTACAGCTCCGGGAATGGTATCGGTTCCGTGATGCTAATTCCGCACTCGTCATGCGTCAATAAAACTGGACTTCAATGAGCTGGAGAAGATACATGGTGACATTAGTCTGGAGATCACTGTCACTGTTAAAATTGCTCATGGAACACTTTTAATGACCTTTATCAAATTCTTGCTCAAAACCTTGATGAAATGCTTTCCATTTTCCTTCATGCGTAAGACTTTCTCATATGAGATCTCGATGCATCTTGGGTCTGGCTTCTGGGTTGGCCTCTCAAGCGAAAAATCTGTACAATAAATCACATCAAAGCCCTCTCCTGGCAAATGGAGACATAAATCTTCCCCGGACAGTGCGACAGCACACTCAGGCCGGCACGTTTTTAATCAACTTAACCAACGCTCAGCCCAACCCAACACCCCTAGCCCGGACACGACCACTACTACTACGGCGATCCTCCAATATGCAACGGTTCATGAATTTTAAACTTCATAACATCATAATGCTGCTGGTTCCGGGGTACCGAGTTCAGGCAGCCGAGAGCCAAACGGAAAGGCTAGCGGGACACGTCCCTCTATCTGCGTAGCACGTAATCCTACCCTGCTCAATCGGGTGACCAGTTGGATCGAGCGGTTTTCTGGGCGAAAGTGGACAGCAAGGGGACTGCCCGCAGGCTGACAATTGGCCCAATTTAATGGACAATGGGAAAAACGATTTCGTTCATTCGCGTTCCCACTCTCTCTCTCCCTCTTTCTCTCTCCTTCTCTTGCGTCACCTTCAACAATGGGTGCAATGCATTTTTCCATTTTAAATTTCTCATCACGCACTCATAACATTCACCAGGTGAACCAGAAATGAACGATAATCGACGGGAGGACTTTACTTTTTTGCTTCGATTTTGCGACAGGCGACAAAGCAGACCCTGCACGTCTGTCACCTTGACCGTTCCCTGGCGTACAGTATGGGTGCAATCGCACAAGAATGACTGTTCAATGCGCACGATGACTGCAATTTTGCGGTTTAATGACACAGAACGTCCGCTAGTGGTGGTGTGTGTGGTATTTCGGTTTCGAGTTCTTTCCTAGAAATCAACCCCCGAACTAAAACTCGAAATTGGAGCGCTCTGATGCACGAACAAAGCCAGTCGGCGACGGCAAGCCAGTGGGTGCCTGTTAGTGGTTCAAAATTGACGTAGAGTTGATTCCCTGTACACTCACGCTAGATATAACAGGACAGTTCTGGTAGACAATTGAGCAGGAAGATTCATTCTCAGAAGCAAGAAGAATTAGCTGCTTCTTTTCCGAGAATGTGAATCAGTGTGAGCTGGCAGGTGCACGATAAGAGCTCCCAGCCTGGTAATTGTTGGTGCAACCGCATTCGACATTCGCATACGAATTCGGGGAAGTTTCATTTGCGCACTTGGGTGACCAATTTCTAAGCTGAAAGGCGTAAGGTTCTCCTCGAAAGAATTCCGTTGTGATTTTTGGCCTCAAAATTCAATAACCAACTCTACTCAAGTGGTTTCTTGAGTAGAGAGTGTTGAGCAAGTGTATTAAGCTTCAACCACATACCAAGCGGGAGGAAAACTTTGTGCGCTCTCAAAAGTTCATTGAAAAAGCCACACAAAAGCCACAAATAGAAAACGGCCAACGGGGAATATTCGCTTGCACCTGAACGCTACGGACAACCGGACACTTTAAGCATCACACCTTCCAACAGCGCCCGGATGGAAATGACTCTCGCAAAGCATTCGCTCATTTAGAGGCTTAAATTTCTTCGCTAATTGTTCAACCCCATGGAGCAGAGGGACGGGCGCGGTAAGGGCTCGCTCCGGCGCACTATTAGCCAGCGGGGGCATTTTCCTCGCAGTTTCCAACAATTTGCCCTTTCACTTGCCTTTGTTCTGTGCCATTCCGTCCGTTCCATTATCCTTAATCAGTGGTAAATGAAGCGATCCGTTTTGGAACGGTTTCCAATTACGCCTTTCGCGGGCCGGTCCATCAACCGGTGGACCGTGCCGGTTCATCCGGTGACTTCTTGTTGATTATCCCCGGTCCCGGTCGGCCGGCTGGCCGGCTACCATCTTCCAGCGCCAGTAATTGCGATCACAATCGCGCGCACAGGGCTCGCTCTTTTTGTCGCTCGGGATGATCGAAAGGTTTTGCACGGATCCTAGAGACGGTCTGCTTTCTTGGAAAAAAACAGACGAAAAAGAAAAAAAAACACTAGCCCACTATCTTACCTATCGGATCTGCTTCGTTCGTTGTTCAGGGTGCGCCCTTCGCCATGGCACCGGACATCAATTCAAGGGACGAAAGATAAAGAATTGTGTCGTATCTCAAAACAGCGAGAAAAAGAGGGCTAAACCTGCTGCGTTAAGATCCCATCGCATGGTCCCGGACCAAAACCTTGGGACGAAAAGTTTCGCCCAAAGCTTTGGTGCAAGAACCAGGCACAGACTGACCTGGACCGCCTGGACAAGCGCATGTTCCAATAATTCAGCTTTTTGGTTACCCGGGGGTTGGAAAACATATATAAATTTCCAATCACCCTAGATCCGCCATCTGTTTCGAGTTCGTCCACTTTTTGCCTCCCGGATGGACCCTGCCCTGCACCAAATCGGATGGGCGCCTCGTTATCGGATCTGAAGAAAAATTGGATTTTGATTCTTCGTACACGCTGCCTCCGGGGACGAAGCCAAGCCAGAGCATCCCAGCGAGCGAAATATCTGATTGTTTTCGTATTGTGACAATTTCGGTCCACAAAAGATTTGGGCAAGCACTTTGTAACGATGTTACGAAATCATGACCGTTCCCGCTTAGCTTTCTTTGGTGGCTTGGCAAAGACAAAAGCTTCCCCTCCCGAACGCTCAACGCAGACCGTTACATTGAGTGGGATGTGTGCATTCGCAATGAACATTCCACTTTTTTTGGGACAGTTGAACAAAAGAATTGACCATCAATGGGATTGTTTCTTAACGCATCATCACACACATACACTCACCCCACTCCCACGGGTGTCGGTTGCCGGCATAATTTGATTGAAATAAAAAAGAAACCCCCATTTCAAAAGCTCACTATACTTTGCCGCTCTCGGAACCGATTTCATTCCTCTTTAAACACACAACAAAGAGCAAGTTTCCAGGATCCATCAGGATCAATTTATTAGCCGACAGAAATCGTTTGTGAACAGACACATCATCCATTCCCCCTTCCCACCCTCTTCTTCCACCGTCGGCCATTATCGCCGTTCAAGACGGCGCTCGGTTTCGCGCAAAATGGTCTCGCTGCTCAGTATCATGCTGAAAAGTTTCACCGCATTCGGCGCGGGTGGATGGTACAGGGTGCAATGAAAATAATCCACCACCCTGGATACGGGTTGGTACGTGACGGCATGGAGGGATGGGAGGAGGGGCAAAAGTTCAAACTATTTGCTGCCAACCATTCCTCGAAGGATGCTTGTTACAATGAGTAGCGCGAGCGATACAGCAATAAAAACGCAAGAATCGGGTGGTAATTCTTCCAGCTAAGAAGTCTAAACCTCGTTGATCGCCACCGATCGTCACCGTCCAGGTCCACGGTCGGTACAACTTTCCGGCGAGCGAAGATTGATTTCCCGCGAGGTACACTTTGGCAGTCTTGATCCTTGGACGTGTTCAAACAAAACAAAAAAATGCAACAACTTTTCACTACACTTGATGCTAGCGCGAAGTGCAAAAAACTGCAAGGCTCCCCGTACGTGAGAGGTCCACCAGCAACACCGACGACGTCCATCAGGAAGTGAAACGAAAGAGTTCAAGAAACGAAGAAATAAAACGCGCACGAAAAGCGCCAAGAAAGCACATCGACACATCCGCTCGATGGGTTTCGCTTTTTTTTTGCGCAGGAAGCAACACGATTTTTGCTTTCCTCCAACATGAGCGCCTTCCGTTTCTGCCAAGCAAAAACACCCTTCCAAAGTACGGTTACTTACAAGCGCAAAATCAACCGGAATAAGCCGATTACACTTCGGGTGGCCTGGGTGTACCGGGAACCTGTGGAACAGGGCAGACGCAGCACAAAAAAGCCCAGCTCCTGCCTGTCTGGCTGCCAACTGCTGCTGCTGCTGTGAATTGTGAATGAGTATCGTCAATTGGCCTCGCGCGGGACGTTGCCCGGGACCGACAAAAGCACGCTCTTCGAATTTCACTCTCACCGACAGGGTGGTGCTTCGTGTGACTTCCGCTCGGTTCGTGCACTCACGTGCGATTTCTTTGCTAGCTATTTCCACATTTTCCGATAACCATTCAACCACTCTGTCGAAGCTGCTTCGATCATTGGTCGGTGCAAAATGCAATGCGGAAAGCGTTGCGATATCCGACAAGCGTGAGCTGTCCTGGTAACGTGGGCGGCGGGGGGTTTACTGCGGAAGGAAGAAAGCATTCCACGTCAAAAGTCAAACGGTTTCGCTCGGGTGCAGATGTGGTGCACTTTGTGTGGTGCAGGCTTTTTGCAGCACCGACTCCGAGGGGAGTTGCCGATAATCCGTTGCATCGTTTGATGCGATAAGCCACGGGAATGCATTGCGGACACCAACAAGGAGCAATTGATCCATCCAGTATTCGGCAATGCAATTGAGCGCATGTAATCGTGCGTGTGTGTGTGCATAGTTGTGTTGAAGCTTGCTTAATAGACAACATCACACAATGTCTACTAAACATAACTGATGACAGCAGTAAGATGTGCTGATATACAAGGTGAGATTGTGATGAAAGATATCCTCATATGATAAATACGTACCTTCTAAGAGAGGCTTTTGTGGCTATTAAAAGCTTAGGTAGGACAAGGTGTGATGCAACTGTACAATATCAGTAATACTTTCTAGAGGAGGTTTGTGATGATTTCAACGTATTAAATTCCTCTTCCGGCTAAAACACCATGATCTGCAGCAGGTCAAGTTGTGCCTAGACATTCCTACGCTTGGCAAGAACGACCCGTCCGTAATTTGAAACGATAACGAGCTTTGTTGCGGCTTAGATCATACGATCCATGATGCTACCAATAATGTTTAATTGTAATTAAGTTTGGCTCATTTAATTCAGTTGCTCTATTAAATTACTTCCCATGTTACTTCCCTAATCATTTACACCGGATGCGTCCCAGCTCTCGTTCCACGATCCGACACACATCCCACAATCCCACCCGCACACATTCGTATCACTTTTAAAAACCATACAATCGATTTTGTGGGTTATGGCAAAGCTCAAGTTAAAAGCATTTGTAAACATGATACCCTCCCGAACCACAGCCGTGGCCAAAAACCACTCACCTCGCTAATGTGTGTGCCAAAAAAAAAAAGGAAAACCCCTCCTAGTACGCGGAAACCAACATCAACGGGGTTGTTAATTCCGAAATAATTCAATTCAACTTTCAACTACCCTGTGGCGCCCGGATTGTGGCTCCCACAGCTCGCCAGGACGTAAGAGGGGCGGGCGGAAGCGGCCAATTCGATCCACACTCCTGCAGTGGGTCACGTACGGGGTACACGTTGGTGGGTAAAGTTGGGTTGGGAAATTATCATCAATAAAATTTTATTCATTTTATGACGCTGCCCCGTCGGATTCTACCCGGTGCTTGAAACGTTTCATCTCGCTTTACGCTGCCCGGGGAAACCCGGGGCATTTTACCCCTCCCCATCGCAACGAGAAACGGATCCTTTCGCTGCACCGGATCGATTTCCCATAACATAACCTCAAATCAGCACAAAACTCTGGTACGCCTGGGGTGCGCTACTGGCATGCGGGAAACCTGTGGAAAGTAGTTATCCGGGCTTGTGTGTTGTAAAAATTTTCACTGCAGAGAATTTTCAATTTTCTCTCGCAATGAAAAGAACGCTCGTATTGCATTAATTGCGTGCCAAAAAGGAACGATGTGTGAGTGTGTTTTTGGTCTTTTGCTTTCGGATGAAACGTTAAAACAGGACCCACTTCCGGCATCCAGCGCCGTGCAGCACAAAAGTGTGTCTTTTTCAGTCAATTCCCGCTCTCCGGCCCCTAGGCAACCATCAAATTGCGGCTCGATCGATCGAAAATCTCAAGCACAAGATCAACCAAAATGGAGCGAAACTGTTTGTAATAAAAGCGGCGGAGCGATCCCCCCCCTCCCCGCAAGTAACCAATGCATTTCGCGTCCTTCAACTCCTTTGATGATATCCGTGCCGGGGTCGTGTCGTGCAAAGGGCCACTAACGAGCATACACATACACAGTGCTTTTGGCTCACACAAAAAAAGGGAAACCTGCTTTTCGCGCGGTAATAAAAGCATAGTGCCCCCGGTACAGAAGAAAGTCAGCAAGTGTCTTAACGAACGTCTCGGGCCACGTCAGTCGATTCGCGTCGGAAGCTTATCCGGGGAGTTTTTTTCTATCTTTCCTCCGTTTTTACCTACGTGGTATGGGCCTCGTTGCATTTGGGGTTTCGGGTCGAAACCCCCGTATGTCGAAACCTTGTCGTGTGCACTTGCCCCCACGAAGCAGGAAATTTTTGTATTCCCTCTTTTTTGTACGTGTGTGCGTCCATTCTTCAAAGAAATGCGCGCGCGCGCGCGTGTGGGCGAAAGAAAAGCGAACAGCGAGCAGGATCTTAAGAAGCAGCTTCCGCATCACCAGCTCACAGCATTGCAACACCGAATCCGAACCATGGGGCAGGGTCGAAGGAATAAAAGACAGCGATTTCTTTCTACTTTCTCGAAGCACCGAGTGCTTTCGCCAAGGAACACTAATTTTCCGTTTCCGTTCACGTTTCTTCTGCTTTTATCTGCTGAAGCGCCCCGCGAAGTGCGCTCCCGGAAGCTGCCTCCCGGTTGAAGAGGCGATGCAATCCGGCTACGATGCGCAGCAAGAGGTTTCCATTGCTTCCCCGTAAGATGGGTGAGCAAAAGATGCAAACACGATGGGGGGGGAAAATGTTACCAAGATACTCTCATGAAAAGCATTGCCAGTAATGAAAATATTGCTCCAGCCTTCGTTAGAAATTAATTAAAATTCTAATAAGCGAACCTGGGCCGTAAATAATTGAGTGTTGGACCGGGGCCACCCTCCACCCGTGTAGCATCTACTTTGCTTTATCTTCAGAAGATTCGACACGGCTTTCGCTGTTATTTTTAAACAAGCCCATACACTGTGTGAAATTAAAATAACACTAGCATGTTTTGTTTTCGGCAAAAATAGGTTTTTAATTTAGGTTTTTTAAGTTCAGAATATTTCAATAACCTGTTTTACTCCTTTCAAGCACATTAATTTGATACAAAAATAGAAGAAAAATAAAAATTACAGCGAGTGATACTTGATCTTTCCTGAAAGTCCTCAAATTATACAGACTTAAGTAGTCTAATGCATGCTGCATTGTAAAGACATTTTTAAACTTGAATTCTATACATTCATAGTATAAAACTGTTTCTAGGACTATTTGTGTGCCAAACTGCTGTATCTAGATAATTTAATGTAGTTTAATTCATTTTACGACACTTTTTGTGCATTTTATGCATTTCGGCGTTTAAGTTGATCGCCTCAGTAGTGTTGTCACACATCGTAATCATCAATTTTGTCCTTAACTTCACCCAGAAATAGTGTCACAGTCTCACAGTGCACAGTCTTTCTTGTTAGAAAAATACATTCCGAAAAATGCACAGAAATTAGCAACCCATATTGGTTTTTATGTTATTTCATGTTTTGATTTGTTGCAAAATTTGATACAACAAAATTGTAAACACCTTAAATGGAAATCATGCACGATTTATATAAGCTATTCTAAACTGGAACACAGCTTAGTATTTATTCTTCATTTATTGGCCAATGAAACTTCATTTGAGCAATATTCCTGCATAATTTAAAAATATACCATCAATATTATATTAAATTAATGGGCTAGAAAGAAGTAAAACAGGTTATTTTAACATTCCCTACAATAATAGCAAAAAAAAAACATGGTGGTGTTATTTTAATTTCACGCAGTGTAACATAGAGCAAAAATAGAACAAAAAACGCTGCGCTTCCATTTGCAGTTGATTGAATATGGAGCAAGCCGAGTTGAATGTGAGTGAGCGGACCCACACACACACCCACAAAAAGAAAAGCCCACCAACGCTACTCACACTACCGACCGTAGGTACCGACATCTCAAGACATGTTCGATACGGCCCCGGGGGAACTTGTTCAAACTGTTCAAACATCCCAATCTCGCCCAGCTTTTGCCCACCCCAAAGTCGGGATTTCAAAACTTTATCCATCCTGCTACTACAAGCACTTTAACGAACCGCCGTGCACGGTGGAAAACTTTAACGTTCATCGAAATTGGTTCATCATTCGGTGCATGCTGATGAGCTCGTGAGCATTATTCCTTGCGAACCGTACGACGGCGAATGATTGCAGCTTAACCGAGCCACTGAGCTGCGAGCTGCTTAACTCTGGCCCACGCATGAGCAGACTGAGCGTGGTTTTAATGCACAGTTTTAAAATGCACATTTACACTACTGCATTCCAGCGTACAGCGTGTTTGATGTGAAATAAATTACATTTCCCTCCCGTGCTCACGAGATGCCCAAGCAAAGTCGCCCAGGTTTCACAACCAGCGACCTTCATGAGCAACCGGGTCCGTCCGCTTAGTCGCCCGCTTTCGTAGCGTATGTTGTGAAGTGTGTTTCAGGGTGATTCAACTTTTCTTTTGAATCTTTTTATGGCAATCAACAGCTTCAATCTGCATGCAGCTGCACAAGACAAAACCCCCAGCTGCTCCCGTTGACAGTATGCATCCCCCCCTCCCGGTTCGGACGCAAACCATTAAGCGGCGGTGACGGGGAGCTTTGCCGAGCATAAAAAGGCAATGAATAGTTGAAATTGAATTGAGAGCGCAAAATAAAATGCATTTTACCAAATGAGATTCCTCCCACGGTGCCAGAGGAGCGGCAGCATCCCACCGTTCCGTTGCGCGGGACGATTATCCCGAGTGCAGCAGTGCCAGTGGAGAAAGAAAATCCTCGACAAACCTACGCTCGGTCGGTAGGTTGCCGTACTTCCGTCCGGCAGGATCGAACCGGTGCCCGGCGTCCACTTGCGCCGTTTGCATTTTATTCCTCCCTTTTTCTCGGTCGAGTTCCACCGGTTCCATCATTACAGATTCATTTCGATTACTTAAGGGCAAACAAATGCCGCCCAGGCCTTTGAGCGGCCCGGACGGCGGGCGCCCGGCTTTGGATGGGGAAAATTGCATTGCCCTCCTTCCTCTCCCATGAGGGCCGGTCTGTATGCAACCCGGCATCACCATCCCAAAGGGGAAGAAAGGCAAAGCACGGAGCGCGAAAAGGTAATAAAGTGTCTCAATAAATAAAACCGCACACGCAAACTCCGCCCGGGTGTGCACTCTTTCTGGTGTGCGCGCTAGCCCAAGGCTTGGCCCTCAGAACGTGAGTGCTCTTCCTGCGGGGGCCGGTTTTCTTTTTGCTGTTTCGAAACTTTTCAACCCCTGGCTGGCTAACTTGCTCCCCTTACCAGAAATCCCATCCATCTGGGGGTTAGATTTTCACACCATATATTTTCACGACCACCGCAAGACGTCGCATTCCGCCTTCCCGTTGGCTTGTGTGGGTGTGTGTGGGTGGGTGAGTGGGCCACACGCGTCAGCTTTGCAACCGGATGCAAGTCTTCGAGGAATATTAACTAGCTGGACTCAAACGAACGAACCAGCCTTGCGGAGGGACACCGTGCACAAAAGCCGTGTGCAATCTCGCATTGCAACATATTTTCCAGCGAGACCAGACCAGGGAACGAGGCGTAACGCTCCCGCCAACACACGCTTCCCACACAGTGCAATGTGATCAAACGTGGGGGACGGAAAAAACATGGGTTTTTCGCTTTCTTAAGACTTCATGGTGCTTTACTTTTCCTTTGCGTCGTGTTGTGATTTTATTTGCCTCGTGACAAAAAGCGTAAGCACCAAAAGTTTCATTGCCCTTTTTGCCGGCTGGGATTGCTTCATTCCGGTTTCCGGGCGGAGGGATGGCGCAGGGTTTTTCTTTTTGCTTGCTCCTACCTTTTCCCGTTTGCTACTACAGTGACGATCCCGACGAATGGGGCACGCGTTTGTTTCATAAAGGCGGCGGAAAACGTACAGCGAAACAGTCCGGGCAGGTTTTGTGGTTGAGGATTTATGCCATCGCTTCAGCCATTTCACGCTGCCCACAAGCAGCTCGCTTGTGCGATGCTCCAACCATGGGGAGGAAAAGGATTCGCCAAAAACAAATGGGCACACTTTGTCGCGCCGGGGAGCTTTTATTTGTTGTCACTAGAGTTTTGTCGCTGTCACTGCTCAGAAAGAAACAGAAAAAGGGCTTCTTGTTTTTGGGGGGGGATGCCATCATCGAAAAGGGAAGAAATGCACAAATACAGCCAAGCCAATCAAATCTTTACGATCACATTCAAATGTTGGGTGTTGGTTCGGAAGATGTTCGGAAACGATCGGTAAAGCATGTATAGCGGACGAGTTTCATTAATCATAAATGGACGGTGGGTAGGGTTGCGTTTATGACAAATAATGCCACTTTATGAGGGAACACAATCTTGAAGGCGAGGGTATTGCGTACTGTTCTCGTTAAGCAAAAGAGGCGTTACGTGGATGTATAGTGAAGAAATTGGAAAAGTGTTAACGCTGTTTTCAGTTCTCAATGTACAGAATTTCGTGCATTTTGATGCAGAATGTCAATAACGCTTATTGCAGTGCTGCGAATGAATGTAATTCCAACCCTCCTTAGCCTTACCACAGAAGCTATTTTTTGTACGTTTTGTTATAAACGGCCAACCAGTTATGTGTGCACCAATCAATCTGTCTTGCATTAGAGTGCTTCCTTAAACGCTGATAAACACGGAAACCCTGCTTTCTTCATAAATTCAATTCTTTACTAACACTTTCATCGGCTCTACGGAAGCTTTACCAAGTGTCCCCTTTCCTCGAAATTGCTTTGTCAGTTGCTAAAATATTTAATCCCACCCCAGTACGTGTAAACATGCTAAATAATTCAAAACGTAACTCCCCGCCACCCATGCCACCGAACCGGACTGCCAAATCCAGCGACATTTCGATCCGTTTTCCCGCCCGATCTGTGAATCATCGTTTTTAAAACACTTTTCACTACCCAGCGCCGGCTTTCGGTTTCAATATTTGCCTTTCAAAAATGCAAAAATTATGCTCCACTCCCTTTCGGCCGACACGTCGTCCTTCGTCCATTCGGGACAAGGCCCAGAAAAAGGTCAAAAAGATCCTCCCCCCGTTGGCACACGCAAATCAAAGAAGCTATCAATGATTATTGAAACCGGGTACGGCGGGTCCGGCACAGAGGGAAATCTCAGCATCCTTACGGGACCGGGGGACCTGCCGCTGCTGCTGCTTTCGATATCGAGCATAATGCTTTTGTGAAAGACGATCCTTTAGAGGGCTGGTTACACCCGGGTTCGAATTTATTTTTTTTGGGGTGGCAGTGTCAGCGTTTTCATGCATTAAACAAATTCCTTCCCGATTCGTCCTCGCCCCCTCGGTCCCTGGACGAACTATCCCAGCCCAAATCGGTTCAGCTTCGGTTCGTTCGGTACGGGCTAGCAAACAAATATTATTTGTGCGCATTTGGATCGATCGCATTAGCAGGGAGGGGGAGTTTGTGTCCTCTTTCGAAGGCATCCCAGGTGAGCTTAAATATGTATTATTTTTCGCTCCAACCAAAAAAAAAAGGTATAGAAATCGGTGAGCGTAAAATAAGCATTTGAATAATTTACCAGTCTTTTAAGCGGCTTGTCAAGAAGTTTGCATGTTTAACGAAAAGAAATCTCTATCGTGTGAAAAATGGAGCGAGAAAATATAGCTCGCAATCGTAAGAATAAGCATCAGAGTGCAAAAATCAAACCGACCCGAGCTGTTTACGGTGAATCATTCTCGCAAGCGCGATCTCCCACAGTGTCACCCGGTACCCGGAAACGGGTCATCCCTCTTTGTACCGGATCCGGTTGCAGAAAGGTGAGAATCTCGCTAAACTACAGTTTTACATCCTTCATAGTCGACCATCCCTGTCCCTTCGCCTTGGCACAGGAAAAGAATATTCTCCTTCC
The DNA here is from genome assembly GCF_016920715.1 of Anopheles arabiensis. Classification (NCBI taxonomy): domain Eukaryota; kingdom Metazoa; phylum Arthropoda; class Insecta; order Diptera; family Culicidae; genus Anopheles; species Anopheles arabiensis. The sequence goes on from NC_053517.1 coordinate 13,455,004, forward strand.
GCCCAAACTACCGGACGATGGGTTAGCTCTGTTCCGTTGTTCCTTACATCAAACTGCTGTTTTTTCTACTTGTTCTTTATTGTTCTTGTCTTTTCTTCGTGCGTCAAAAATGACCCCCGGAACCCGGAATCGGTTGCAGAAGTCCTCCTGCCGATGCGGATCACCGTATCACCCAGGTCCGACTTTACGATCCCTTTTTTTGTTGCCCTGCTCTGTCCGGCATTATGGGAATGTTTTGGGTCAGTGTCTTTCGCTATGGATCAGCCTTTTTCCTCTTTTGTGCATTATTTTTTGCGCCACTTTTTCCTATTCTCCGTATGCTTCGCGAGCTGCCTTTATATAGATCGGCACCATTCGTCTTATCCCGAACGGTCGTGCTGTGTTGGGCAAAAGCAAATGTCCCCATGAAAGAAGCCATCCGCACAAAAGCTTCTTTTTACAAAACTGCAAAACACAGCAGGTTATAACAGTTGCCTGGGAGAGTAGAAGAGAAGAAAAAAAAACACACGGACGCAGACGAGGGATGTAAATTGATCGTCCTGCGATTGAGAAGCATACCACCGGACCCGATGATTTGCAAGCTTTTGCAAGTCGATTGTGCTCAGGCTTTTTTTTTTTTTTGTTATTGCTGGGCGTTTGTTTGACTTCTTTGGAGTGGGTGATACCAACAAAAAAGAGTTGATACGATGCTCTTGATCTCGTCAAAATGAATGTTTTAAAAACTCAAACAAAAACACATTATCGCATGGGCGTCGGTGGGCGGACGCGACAGCACAAAGGATCATCAACCCACCGCGAGCCAAACGATCAAAAAACCCCGCTGAATAAATCAACACCACTACTGACAACAGATTTCATTATCCGGATGCTTCCCTTGGCTTCCCTCCCAAAGCTTCCCTCCCAAAGAAGCTTCTGCCGTCTGCCGAGTCTAATGTTGGCTAATAACATCATAAATATTTGTGTTACTTCCAACTTAGCAGCAAACCCCGTCCATTCAACCATGCCCTCGGGCGGGTGCGTTTTGGGGTGCAGAAAACTAAACGCAAAAACGCATCCTCAACTCAACGCTTGATTCCGCTGGAGAAAGAAGCTTCCACAGGGTGTGAGATGCACTTTAGCTTTTTTACGACGATTTTTTTGTTGGCTTTGATGATGGAAGTTTTTCCTTCATTCCTCTACATCCACTACACTAACACGACCGAGATTATTTGTACACGAGCGCACACAAAACACAAACACTCACACACACACACTCCTGTCGAAGTGTTAGATGCATTTGGCAGTGTGCAGACAATCTTGCCGGCTCATCTTCACCGTACGACGAACTTTGACTTTGCGCGTGAAGCTGGCGTGAAGTCAGCGAAGCGCAAAAACTCTTCACTAATATTTTGCTGCTTTTCTTCGTTTGGCACCTCGGGTTCTGGTGATTGTTTTTGAAGTGGTGCTCAACCTTACTGCAGCTTCGAATGTCGAGGCGTTCAACTCGGCTGTTTTGCTAAATTCTTAACGCTAAACCCTGTGGCATTTATTAAAGCATGCAATCGTAGTGAATGGGCTAGTTGTTTCTATAGCAACGAGAAACAACACAAAACAAAGCATCAAAATGTTTGATAAAGCACATTTCTCATGTCGCAGAATTGAGCAACTCTGCAAAGATGTCCCGAGAAACTGCTTCCATGTCCATGCCCTTCTCTTTCAAATAACGATGCTTTGTGCTCTTGTTTGCACGCCAGCTCGGCCAGCGCCAACACACGTTAACGCGCCACACAAAAATTCATACGCCTCATTCCACGCGTCAAGCGTCCGCGCAGAAGGTCAGCTAAATCGGAAAACTTCCTGACACTTTGCCCGGCACTCGGGTGAGGATAGAATTTATTTGATTTCACTTCGACACATCTTCACAAATAAACGACTCCTCCACACAAACTAACACACACACATACATCGAAAATGGCAAACGGGCAGCTTCCGTTCCTTCCCACTGCGATGAAGTTGCCTTTGATCGAAGCAAGGTGTGCTAGGAGACCAAGTTGTTTGCGTCTACCTTTGATTCGATGGCAGCGCCCTTACAGCAGCGCCCTTTGCAACCTTTGCCGGCGGGGATTCACCCGGGATAATGCGAACAGCTAAATTAGTTAGTGCCAAGCAAAATCCGGACTCCGGTCGCGTCAAATGACTTCCGACCGGAAGTGGATCAGTGTCAACCGGGTGAGCGTCGCGCGTGTGTGTGTGTGTGTCACCGTTCGCTAAAAGTCATCCATTTTCCCACGTGCGAAACGTATCGAACCCGATGATGGCATCGATCCATCCCTCTCTCCTTCCATCTCTCTTTCTCTTTTCCTAGTGTTTTTCCCACCAAGAACCGTACGGTGAGCAAACAAACTCCCTTCGTCTGTTTACCGTTGGTGTATAGAAGAGAAAAGTGGCGGAACTTTTCATTCTCACTGGCAACGGGCTTGGAGATGGCGTATGGCAGCGCTAGAACCGGTATGGTATAGGTGAAACAACAAAAAAAAAGCTTCCGGGAGTGGACCGGATTGGTGTCATCTGGTTGAAAAGTTTTGCTGGCGTGAAACTTTAACCGGTGAATGACGCTTGACAGAGCGAGCTGCTGCGTGTTGAATTTCAATGAACACATTGCCCGGGTAGGGGTCGGTGGACAGGGGATCAGCGCAAAAAGTTTTCGACCCAGCGAGGGGTTAGAATAAAAAAACTGAATACTGTAAAAACTTGCCAATTAAATTTTGCCCCAAGGAAAATAATCCTTTAACCGTTGATTAACATAATCCAACGCAAATATTATAATCTGATCTGATTAGTTTCTTTTATTCAATTCTTACGCAGCGCACTGTATATGTAGAATAAACAGTTCAAATCATACAATTACTAGCCTAATTACTTTACCAATCTCCAGCAGCTTGCCACAGTGAGTCAATTATACACCTTCGCCGAACTGGACCAGAACCCCAGTCACTCAAAATAATTAACCAACACTGGTTTATCTTTCGTCCTAAATTTGAGCCTCTAGTTTATCGATTGTTTTCTTTTTTTTTGCAATGGCTTGTTTTTTGTTTCTTACTCTCCCGCACTAATTGTTACTCAATCTTCCGAAAGGACCGGTTCGGCGCTTGCGGCAAATCTTTTAATCCCGCACAATTAAATTCGATGACCGGCCGCGTAAGGCGGACCCTAATTAGCATCGATGTAGATGGAGTGGTGGAGAGGGGGCAAAAGTTGGCGTCAAGTTTCTTCCGCTCGGCAGAGTTTAACTTTTGGGTGACAATCAGGAGGAAATGGAAAAAGAAAAAGCTTATCTACGTAGCAAAATTAAAATACAACAGAAGAGCGTTACGTTACGCTACGTTACGTTACATTACGTTATGTGGGGAAGGGAAAGGGAAATAGTAACGTGCATGCAGGGTTTCTCTAGCCAGCTCAACAACACCATAAGCAAACACTTCAAAATGACGTAAAATATATTGGTGGGAGCTCGGAATCGAATCTACCCGATTCCGATTTCTTGTTGGGAGACCATTAGGGAGTCGATTCTGATGCTGGAATCGATTCCAGAGCTGATTCCCTAGCCTATTCTTATTCCGGAGCTGATTCCGGAAATTGATTCTGGACCTACTATTGATTCCAGAAAAAATCGGAACTAGCCGGAATCGATTTTGATGAAAACTCAATTTTTCTCATCACTTGTAAAATGCATTTGCAACAATAAGAAGAGAAACTCGAATGATTGGTCATTGGTTGCTTTGTGTACGTTCAACACTCATTTTATTGTTTTGATGTGGGTTTTTACGGATTAGCTATTAACCCTCCAGTGTTGAGTTGGCTAGAGAAACCCTGTAAATTCAACAATATGAAAATAAAAGAAAGCTAGTTTAAAAATATTTTTTTAACATTTTTGTGCATGTCGCATGACATTCAACTTAGCTTGAAAATTCAACCGAAGCTAATCTTCAGTAAATGTTATGCAAAGAAACACACGCTGAATGGTCGATAAGCTCTCTCTGCGAACAAAATTCAATTTCCGAAATAATCAACAGTGAACAATGTTTTTTTTTTTGTTTTACGACCATACAAACCGACCCCCACGAAACAGTTGCATACGCCGTCCTGTTTGTGACCAACGATTAAACAATCTTATTAACGCTGGTGCCTCTCCCCACCAGTGTGTAGGAACGGGGCTCTACAGGACCAGAGTCACCCACGGCAGCCCACACATTTAATACACCCATCAATCGGGGCACGGTGATTTGAACGTTTATGTTACACCAGTTGGTGTGATTTAAAATTGTTTATAGACCGCACCATAAACTCTCTGTTCCGTACATTGCCGGTTTAGGTCATCACACACTTGGACCGGGCCATCGTTGCTAGCTGTAGACCTTTGTGCTTTGTTGGTTTTTCGAACCCGAAACACCCGACACAGCAACCGTTTAGAAGACGAAAGCGAATGGGGGAGAGAGAGAGAGAAAGACATGAAGTTAAAAACCAAACTGCTTGCGTACTCCTGCCCCTAGGTTCAGGTCCCAGGTCAGGGCATGTTTGATTTACCAGCATCATTTTACGAGCCCGAACATCTTCGTTTGTACGCTTCCAGGTTTGTGCGGGGTTTTGACTACCTTGCCACACAACCTTCGTACCTTTGCCTTTGGGCCAGTGTGCGTTTGTTTTAGCACTGCGTGTTGGATTGCTTCGGGAACAGACAGACACCGAAAAAGAAAAGCACACAGGTAGAACACTTTTCACGCTTCGCCGGCCAAAGATGACATCCTTCCGTGGGGTTTGCAAGTGTGTGTGTGTGTCCCCGTGTCGATCTTTTTCCCTTTTAGTCCAATTTTGGCTGCTGCTGCTACTTCTGCATCCTTCTCATTTGCGCAGACCTTTAGCGCAGACCTTTTGTTCTGCTTGACGAATTTTGTCAGAATGCTACCATCCGATCCCTTGACGTATGGGTCGGTTTAGTTTTTTTTTGCTTGCTGTTGCCGTTGTTGTTGTTGCAGATCCTGCCGCACACCTTACCGGTGGTGGAAGACGTTACAGCAGGCGTTGGCGGTGGGTTTGGCCTGCGATGCCTTTGGCGAGAAGAATTGCCACGCCGGTACCTGTTCCAATATGCTCGACTTTAGCCGGTTCGACCAGTGAATGGATTTCTCGGGCAGCCTTAAAAACTGTCCCTTCTCGCTTTTCTGTTTCCATCCTTCGGGTGCTTCCAATCGGTGGTTTTCTGTTTTGCATACCTTCCCTGCAGCAATAAATCTTTAAAGGTGATCCTTCCGCACAAACCTGCAGCTAACAAGGTACGGAAGAAGATGAGCGGGACGAGGGACAAGGCCACCCAATACACCTGCCATTAGGGGATGGGCTGTGTGCAGGTGTACACAGCACCCGACTCAGCTCGGTGCCGAAGCGGAACCCCTTTTTGCCATGGTGTAACCTTCTGCCGGACGGGGTAAATATTGAACACTACAAATAACACCTCGCCCACCACCGCTGGTGGAATGTCAGGTAGGCTGTAGATTGAACAGGAAATATGGTACATAGTTGCGGGGATAAGATGGGATCTGACAAATAGGCCGCTAGTTAGAGAAGCTAATGATTTGTGTCACTGCGTAGCGCTTCCAGGCGCTTTTCAGAAGCAAGTGGAAGAAAAGCGAGGGAAACAGAGAGACAGAGAAGGGCCCGATAGAGTCAAAAGTCTTTCCCGAGGGTTACAAAAACATTACCCCTCAAGGGAACATCTTCCAGTGTGGATTGCTTGTTTTCTCCGTGACAACTCCCCGAAGAGAACATATTTTTATGACAAATCCTGATTTTTATTTATTGATTTGCTCGGAAGACTAACACTCATAATAACAAAAAAGTCACCCCCTTGTGTCACTGCTCCGGAACGTCTCCTACCCAGAGGCTGCCATCTAAACAGGGATAGGGTTTCGGGCTGTGTTCGGCACACTGCGGCACCGAGCGGACGGAGGGACGGACGGATCAGGGTTTAATTAAATCCCGCTTGGCGCGTCACAAGTTGATTGCTTGCGCTTTGGCCGGGATCTAAAATGGCTATCAAATTAACATTGACAGCTGGATTAATGATGCCGCATTGTTCTCGAGCGTGCCCTGGTCGGTGGTGCGGGTCCGGTACAGTGGGCGCACCACTCCAAGCACCGTTTTCTGGCCAGATTGGCCGGGGAAAGCGAAGGTGCTTGCCGAGGTAGCAAGGAACGGGGTACAAATCAATCAAACAATTGGCAGCGGACGATTCGGCACAGGCAAATTCGATAGACTGCGCCCGGGACCCTGAGTGGCATATGACAGCGGTCCTGCCGAACCGGTCTCCGAGCCGCCGGGACGTTCCAACGCCGCAACTGGGGCGAATCCCCTTCCCTTCCCAAACCCAACCACCACCTCTTCGTCCTGCCTTTGTATCGAAGCTTTGTGTCGGATTTCGGGTGGTGAAGTTGAAAGCTCCCACACGGCACGGAGCACAACATGCGCAACATTATGTGCTCAACCCATCCCTACCCATTCCGGCATGCAGTATCTTCTTGCAGCAGACTCCTGTATCTCTTGTCGTATCGAGCATCAATCAGGGAATGATTTCACCCTCATCCGCATCATGCCGCTGTTGACCGTCGACTCCGGGGGCCCGGAAATTATGCTGTTACATGATATGCCTGTCCCCTTACGGCGGTTTGCATTCGTGGCCCGGGGAAGCTTGCAGCATCGAAATAATAAACCCACTCACACGCACACGCACTTATCATTATTGTCATTCATCCATCGAGTCCTACTCGCCATCGCGAACAGACGCACCGAGCCCGAGTGACGCTCGCGGCGCAAGTGCACCCGCAGGATCGTAAAAGAACTGACACAATGCACTCATAATTCATTATCAATTAACGCGGAAAATCATTTACATATGTTCGGAGCGGGCGAGTGTATAGGGAAAGGGGCCCGGAAAGCAGAAGGGGGACAGCGTGGAATGGTTATTGTGGCCCACCATCTGGCGGTCGGGTGAAAGCGGGAGAAATTGCAGTCGGATGCGTACCGCTGACGACGGATTGTCGCATTCGCATTCCTTGGAGAGTGAACTCTAGCGCAAGGACAGTGGTGCAATCGATCGCAACGAAAGGGTCAAAATTCGGATGGAAGTGGAAATGTGAAACAATATAAACGGAGGGAAATGGTTGAAATGATTTACAACACAGAAAAAGAACGATTTCCATAGCTTCTTTTTGATAACATCGAGTGTGCGACTCTATATTTAAAGTTGTTAAAATAACCACCTACCCGCATATTTGTTCCAGCAATAATCGATAAGAATTTCAGGCTAAATTCCACTGAAAAATGTTCATTCATGCCAATTTAGATGAAATTATCACTGAACATATATTTCAACACAACCTGATCCAATTTTCATCGTAAATCTCAAAAATGGGTCAAACTACATCTGTTGAATATTTTGCACATGTCTTTCAGCCCTTACAAATGCTTTGTAAAAAGCTCAAACATGGCACAATTCTCGGTAAAACATCGTTCAAAAATATCAAATAATCTCACATCAAAACCCACAATTCGTACTAGACATGCATTGTCCAGCGCCAGCACATTGTTTCCACCGTACACCCCATTTTATGTGCAGTGCTTCGACTGTACTTTCTCTTTGTCAACTCTGCACCCACCCTACCGCAAAGGACCTGCCTGCACACTCTAACCACTGCCGTTATGCAACGAAGAATATCCCCCGCTTCCTCCCTTACCACAAATCTGAGTCGCTTTCAATTAATCGGCAATAACGGGCAGTTTCTCCGGACGCACAGTTACTGCTGCTTCACCGAACCCGCAGAATCGGCCAAACCCTAAACCAAATCGGCCTCCAAAACGGTCAATTTTCACCCGCCGATGGGGTGGCGGATGTGGAACGGCCCATGCCCGAGTAATTAGTTCGGACGACTAATTTTACGCTTCATTTGAGCGTTAGAAGAAAACCCGTCGAGCATGGCTGGTGACACGACACACGCATGCATGCATGCACACACACATATACACATACAAACGGGCATAAGCACAATGCACATAACAAGCAGATTATGAGCTGTAGCTGAGCATGGAATTATGACACCAAACGATGTCTTTTACGCCCAACAACGGAGGGCGATTGTTTGAGTACGTTAAACGACTTCCGTACCAGCGCCTTGGGGAACGGTTTTTGTGCGGTAAAGCGAACGCAAGCGAAACAGCACTTGATTTCGGGTGGCGCATGTTGGCTTCACAGCAACGGAATGGATTGCAGTGCGTATCACACCAGATTTCCACCATCGGTCGAGCTTGGGTGATGAAAAATCGTTAAACAATTTTTATATCCACCGTCAGGCAAAAAGCAATAATTGATAATTTGTCAGGCAACGGTGGACGCTCCATTTGGGCGAAGAAGCGCGTGCGGGGGGGTCAAAGAAACCATAAACTTCTTACCCTGCCGTGTCGTTTCTCCCACCGCCAGTTCATCCTTGAACAGAGCTGCTTGTAAACCACGTGGCTAGTCTCAATAAAACCACAATTCCCAAGTACATCCCCAAGAGCTGCGCTCTACCGAACCGGGCGGGCCACATTTCCCGCAAGCGCAAAGGGCATGGTACGAACCGGGCACAGTCTTGTTAGGAATTATTAGTTTTTCCCCTCTGCTGCTCTTCGGCTGCCGTACCCCTGCAAGCTGAAAGACGCACATTGTCCACGCTACGGTACGTCGCGATGTCGCCGTACGAGATTTTCAGCGACGATGGTAAGTCCTCGCCGTTGCCTAGCGTTAACCCCGTGTGCTCACTGCTGCTGCTGCTGCTGCTGCTGCTGGTCCGCCCGCTCTCCTTCCCACACAGCCACACATCTTGCCAGCGGGATGCAAGCCGAATTAAATTTCGTCTCCACAATGAGGGTGCCCGCCCGGGCAGCGGCGGAAAACGTTTTCGGATTTCGGGGTTTCAGTTGATTTTTTTTCCAGGAGCATAAATTTCGATTTCAAAGCTAGAGCCGAAAGTAGACATTCTATTTCGCTGAAGTGAGTAAAATTGCACTCGATGTATTTTTATGTCCAACGGCAGGAAGATGCTTTTCAAAGGGGGGAAGATGTCGTGAAGATGGCAGATTTTAAATTGAAACAATCGTACAACAAACAAGTGCCACCGGAGTGGAGTGTTTCCAACATTGTTTGGCGAACACGGTTAGATGCAGTATGGCACGCGGGAAAGTGAGAAGGAGGGATCTATTATTCATGTTTTTGTTTTCTGATTTAATTGATTCCTTTTCCTAGAACAGATTTCACGTTGCCAATACCTTTGCAAAGAATGTCTTATCCTTTAGCGAAGAAACACCCACACACACACACTGCTACCTTGTGTCACAGTATTAACAACATCCCTCGGACGGTAACTTTCTCCCGATGAAAAATTCATTCGCCTATTTTTAAGAAACTTTGCACCGGCCACAAAAGCCTCCATTTAGGGCGGGCCGAGCTATGGCGTATGTCCTTCACCTTTGCCAACAACCGCAACCGAATTCAGCCCGCAGTAACCGCAGTTGAAGTCTGAGTGAACTTCTGGCCCAAATGGACTCGAGCCTTTGCTGGGCTGTTCGTTTCCTTTCGGCTAGTTGAAGGAACATTTCTTCGCCAAAGTGTAAGTGTTGGAGGTTTTACTTTGCCCGGTTTGCTTCCTTGTTTTATTCTACTTCGTTGTTCGGAGTAGGTCCAAGGGTTTGTAAAAAAAAAGCAACGCACTCGTCTTGAAAGTCGAGAAGAATTTCAAAACCTCCTATTTGACCATGAGGTTGTACCATTAGATCTTTCCCAGAGTGAAGACTTACGGTTTGCTGTTTGCAGGATGCGACCAACCTGCTACCTGCTCCGACACTCACTACACAGGTGTGACCGAAGCAGAAGGGAAAGAAATCGGACCGATGATCAGGTCCCAAACCTTTCGAGTCCCAGGCGATGCTACGCTTACACCGACCTACAGCCAAGGTAATGAACGAGGCTCTCCTAAGTACGGTGAACTCCCGGGCGAACTGATGACTTCGCCGGTGAGCTGTGATGCAAAAGAACACCCTTCGCTTTGCCTGTGAGCGGGCTCGTTCCCCGGTCCCGATGAACGATGTGGCCACAGACGCTGGAGCGTTTCGAAATGAGCATTCCTCGCTGGAAATGCAAATGATGGTTCGTTTAATCGCACGCTTAAATTGCAATATCTTTGCCGCGAAACGGGAGGTACGAGGAGGCTGGCAAACAGGGGGGTTCGGAAATAGTATCTATTCCACGTTCCACTGCGTGCACCTCTTGGCAGTGCACAGCACTCCCTTAGGCAGATCTTTAGCCTCATTCGGCTGCTTAACGTTTTACACGTACATGTTCAGGTTACACCGCATTCGCTCGGTGTTATTCCTTGTTGCCGAGCGTTCGAACATGTACCCGTACCAAAGGTTAAGGATAATGATGGTTCGGTGCATTCGAAAAACGGCAACCATTGCCAACGGGAAGACAAAGCCACAAGATACGGAGGAAATTAATTCCCGCCGAACATACCTGCAGCTTTCGATTCACCTTGCTATCTACAGCGTCAGAAATGCTTCTCTACCTGTGTGCTGTTGTAAAATGCGTGAAAATAGTAGTTTTTTGTTGTTGTTGTAAAGAACGAACATCATTTTCTAACACATTCCACACTGTCTGACGGGCTATCAAAAGGGAGTGAATGAAAAGGTTCATAGTGCCCTGCTATATGGGCCCTCACGCACGCTAGAGAAGGTTGGAATGCAAACATTGAGCAAATGCCACCAAAATCCGAAGACTGTGAGAGAAAGAGAGAGCATTTGAAAATGTAAACTATGATTCAGAGAAAAAGGCTTTGATCGTCATCGTCTTGGTGGAAAAGCCGGCCATAAAAAACGGGAAATTAAAAGCGACTGAGAAGGAGCGAAAATGGGTCTTCCCGCACCATAGCCGAGCGACAGAGAAAGGAACTGCTTTCTTCGACTGCAATGCGCAGAGAGCCTGTACGATGGTGAGAGCGAACGAGAGAGCGACAGCAAGAGAAAGCTGCAAAAGCGAGCTGCCACTGTCAGTGTGTGAGAGAGAGTAAGCAAATGAGAGGGAGAGAGAGCGCGTGTTTGGCGAGAGAGCGCTCATCGCTGCAGACGCCTGCTTGGGTATGTGATGCCAGTGCCGAAACAAAGTACGCGTCCTGGAGCGCGCGGCAACCGCGTTTAGTCCCGTAGAAGCTGTGCGTGCGGAGCGATCTCGAACAACCCATTTTCCACCGCGTCCCGGTTTTTGTGTGCGTGCGTGCCGTCAAACGTGTGGACGAGAGTATTTTTCGCGGCAAAAGCCGGATCGACCATCGATCGACGGTTGTGGTTTTTGCGGTTGTTTTTCTTTCCAAAAGTTTTTGTGTAGAGTGTGATTTAATGCCAGTTCGGTGGTACAAACAGTAAGCGACCAATCTTTAAATTTTGTAAAAGGAAATTTGAAATCTTAGTGAGCGAAAATAACGATACAAATATATTGTAATACAAAACAACCCTAACACGTGTGTGAATTGTGGCGTAAATGATATTTTATCCGCCAGCTATCGATCGCGTGACAACTTTAAGCAAACCCAACCAGTGCCCTAGTGTGTGTGTGATTGTGTGTGTGTGGTTTGTGTTTGAACGATATTTGGTGTCGGCGGTGGCACTAGTGCTAGCAAATAAATCACCACCAAGCTTTCCACCTATTTCCCACTAGCAGAAACACAACAAACCTCGGTGGAAAAGCTTTTTTCCCCTCGCCGCTTTGAAGAATTGTGTGTGTGTGATTGTGTACGATTACGTATGTTGCAGTGCGTGTGTTTGTTTGATGGTGTGATAAGGCAAAGCTAGTTAACCGCTCCAGCTAGAGAGAAGTGTGAAACAAGTGTGAAAGAGCTTCTCTGGGCAGGAAAGGAAACAACAAAAAAACATTGCTGCCAGCCACGACTGAAAGGATAAGGATATCGGTGCGCCATCGAGTGGTGGTGGCGCGGGTGCGGCACGATCCAGTGTATCAAGAGGTAAACTAAACCGATCTGACATAACACCACCAACCGAGGGGAGGAAGAGGTTTTGAGATTTTCCGCCAAGGAACGAAAACGTCACGCCTGATAAATGATGGAAATGTTAGGAACGATGTTTAAAGTTGCACTGCTACCACCAGGCGACAGTGCGACGAAATGATGTCAGTTGGAATTTGTTTAAGGCTGACGATGGTTCTTTAAAGCTGAACTGGGCCGTACGGAGCTCTACGGCTGTGAGGATACGGTTTAGAAGGATTGCCGGTGGATTACTTTACATAAAGGCGTAAGGCTCCCAGCTGCAATGGGTGACTAATTGGATGTCTGTAGAAGTCGTAGCAGTGGAAAATTGTGTCAACTCGGTTGCGTTTAGACAAAACATTGCCATACTTACTGTATCAGTTGCATATGTTACGGTTCAATAAGCCTTAGCTGTGGCGCTTCTTGGAGATACAATCGCGTTTGTTCAAAGTTATTTGGATCAAATTGAACAGATGACCTTTCCCTCGCAAACAATTTAATCCTAAACAAGAATCGTCATAGAAGTGCTGCGAATTAACCCTCACCAATGCACACAATCACAAGATGGTACAGTAAATTAATTGCATTCAATATGCGACTTGCTCCTTCACTGCTGGCGAAAGAACCGAGCAAACCATATCGAGAGTTGACCAGTTTTAATTGCTCCAAATGAACCCTCCGACCATCGCTAACGACCCACGGTGCCCGTATTGAAACTCTCCCGTTCGTTAAAGTAATCACGAGCGATATAAATTCCACACGCACACACACACACAAACCTTTCCCCCGTTTTTAAAGCAGCTGCTTTGCACGTACAGTCATGCTGCAAACACGCGCTAAAAAGTTAGCCGCACCACATCCTCCGTATCAAATGTATATCTTTCCCATTTTTTTTTTGGTTTTTTGGTATGCCTCCTGCCTCACGGGACCCACAGCGTGGGGAGCTGCAACTGCATTCATACAACCAGCAGGCTCCCCCCGAGCAACTGGCACACCGATTTCTTTTGCTGATCAAGAACTCGCACCATAAATACTCGCGCGCAAGGAACGTAAAACGGCTCCTCCAGAATGTGCTGCACTTTTGCGTTCCTTGTAGATTTCGCTTTATGTGTGTGTGTGTGTGTGTGTGTGTGTGTGTGTGTGTGTGTGTGTGTATGTAACTAAACCTTATGCTTATGCCCTTTCGTTGTGGCAAGCAAGAAGCAAAAACGGGTGGCAAACGAGTAGGTCATTGCAATAGAATTATGTTCCATTCGGTTCGGTCGCCGCGAACAGTTCCCCCCCCCCCGTACCGCTCGTACCGTTGCGGCTGCAGCAGCAGCAGCGCGGCGTGAATGCAACTACGCGGCAGCACGAAAGCGCGAAAGATGCAGATGATGCAGTAATAATGAATAATTTAGTCGATTGTGTGCAGCAAAGATGGGAGGTAATTATCGCTTGGTGCATTACAACCTGCCCATATCGACCGAGAGCGAGAGAGAGAGAGACAGAGAGAGAGAGAGAGAGAGAGAGAGAGAGAGAGCGAAGGAGTGTAACAAGCAGCAACAGCAGCAGCAATTGAAAACAGCTGCAGGCACAGCACCATAACCCGATAAGTATCTGAACTTGCTGAACCTGGGGCTGCCTATTTTCTGCACTGCCCACTACCGCCCGCTTTGTGTTTTTTCTTCCCCGGGAAAATGGGGAATGTTTTCGTTGGAAAGGAAAACGATTCCAAAAATAGTGCTTGCGCGGTTTGCCTTTTGGGGTTTGAGCAACTCGTTTTCTTCTGGGGCAGAGGGATGACTTTGGCTTCCCGTGATGATTTAGAAGAATAGATAAGGGAAAGAAACAGATGAAGAGAGAGAGAGAGAGAGAGAGAGAAGAAAGAGAGAGAAAAGTGATACAAAGAGAAGAATAGGGCACGATTCTATCATAAATGATGCCAAAACTGAGCACGTTCCGGGCGAACGTTTCATTCTTCGCATGCATATCAATACATAATGCCCGCCGCTTGATTCGACCGGGGAATAGTGGCCTGCTGCTCCCCTTTAACCCACACGCCCGACTGGGTCGATAATTGTTCCTATAAACAGAACCGCACTTTTCCAAATTTCCCGCGAGACACAGAAGCGGGCAAAGTCAGCTCACACAGCTCACGTGTGAGCCGGGCGGCCGTTTCTGCGTGCGTGCTGCTGTCGTTGTGCACCCAGTTTGCCCTAATGTTCGCATTATGATGATGAAGTGAATCATAAAGTGTGGGCTGTGGTTGTTGCTAAATGTAGTGCTTTTTTTTTTTTAAAAAAAGAAGGAATTTAACCTAAGCTAGACAAAGGACAACATCACGATCGACGAACGGGAATCGTGACGCAGCCGTGCACAAATTAAAAAGCTCATTTATTTAATTAAAATAATTTCAGCCACACAAATCTAATATGGCGCCTATCGGGCGGTTCAATCATTTAATTATTTTACCTTTCATTTCCGTGGTGGGGGAAAAAAAGCAAAAAGATTCCTGCAATTTACCGTTTCCGTAAATGGCGTTCAAGCACAGAGCAGCAGGACAGGAAGGCATAAATGGAATGGCGCATCAAAATAAGATCACATTTTCACGCACAATTTCGATTCCACGCTCGCCACGCGGCACCGTTTGGGGGAGTTCTTTCTTCAAGTGAATTTGAAGCATTGAGGTGGTTCTTTAGAGCGAAAAAAAAACAGACACACACACACATACACTCCCATACCGGCAGCATAAAACTCCGCCCGTCAGCAGTTTTCCAAACATGTGAGCCACCGCTTCGCGTGCGTTTATGTGTGAGGGCCGCTCGGGGTATTTAGAAAAATGAACCTGAAACATTCCGAAGCAATCGGGCCCGTAGGGTTTATGGGATTTGTTGCTGCCGAGTGCCTCAACCCACTTCCACTCACACACACGCGTTATAGGGTCCACCAAACGGAAAGGGGGGGGGGGGAAACGCGTTTATAAATGGCTATGTTTTTCCAGTAACATAAATAGTGGAAAATAATAATAATAAACACGCACGGACTCATGCACGGACCCCATTGCCTTGACAGTGCCCCGTTCTGTCTGCGTGATTGTTTGTGCGTGTGTGTGTGTGCCTGCTGACAGTGGGGCGTTTTGTGGTTATGTGGTATGCGGTGGCCGGCAGCGTGGGGCCGGTGGGTTCGGTTGGAGGATTATAAAAGGCAACATTTTCTATACACCATTTATCGAACCATATGTACCGGTTTGCGTGCGTTGGGTTTGCAGGCAACGAACGAAGCAAACAAACAATGACGCTGAGCCGGTGGGTGGCGAAAGAGGGAGCAATGAGTCTAGCGGCCGACAGGAGGATTTCTAGCAACGGACAGACGCACATAAACACATTCATCCAACAACACCACCGAAATGCGTAATGTTCGCGTATGCCCAAGCACCGTACGAAAACAGCATTAACCACTCGAACACTCACGATCAGCATTTGGAGCATTTCGAGCAGTAGCGATTGCATATTGTGCGCAATGTGCGACTGTCCTGGCGGGATTTATTCGGGCCCGTCAACGCGCAGTGTGTGGGTCGGGGCAGACACCCCAAAATGAGATGCCAAAGTCAACCCGATCCGCTGCCGGTGTGCTTTTTCGGAAGTGATTTTTACTCCACCGCGTCTCCCGCGGTACGGTTTTCCCGGGGCGTTTTCCGCCGTTCGGAGCTATGGATGCTGACATGTGCATGTGCGCCTGTGTGTTTGTGTTGCCCGGGCGCCGGCTATTGCTTTGACAGGTGCGTGCGGACGCTGAATGCGGTGCGGATGGTTGATGTCAAACAAAAAAGCAAACAAATCACTAAGCTGACGTTAAATAAGTGCATTCCCTTTGCTCGCCTCCCGGGACAACGGAGAGACATGATGCTGATGGAAAGGGCAAGGGACACGTGAGTTTTGGAGTTGAAACTTTGAGATAGAACTGGTGGCAACGTTTTTCAGCGGGCTGTCCCAAATGTATTGGGCAAATCAGTTGAGTACAAATCACAAACATTGTAGCGAATGAATGAATGCATCCTTTTTTTTGACGAAAGCTTTAATCAAAATCCCTGTACGCTTAAAGTGTGGTTAAAACTAATCAAAAGTTTAAGCTTATTTCCAGATTTAGACAACATAAGCAAGTACATAATGGGAATGACTGAGAACACAAACAATCAGTATAGCAATTTACAGGGTTTTCCAGGGGTTCTCATAGTTGTGGGACACCTCCGAGACTCTTTCTAATTAGAAGTGAACTTCATATGTTGGAAATTGGACTCTATGGCATTCTTTTTGGACAGGCTCCTTGGCAATTCCTATTGGATTTGTCCAACACGTGTGCTATCGAGTTTTTTTCTCCTTAATTTCTATAGAGACTTTGAACCAATTGGCTTCATTCGCCTCTTGCTATAGTGTTCAATTCCCTCTAAAATAAGTTCATTTCACGGAAGAATAAAGTTCATTTCACGGAGTCAATAAAGAGTCCCACAGCTATGAGAGCTCCTGGAAAGCCCTGTATTCTACAATAAATAACAAAAAACACGTTGTAATAGACACAAAAACAAACTATTATAACCCACCATGATGCTGTCATGAATTAGTGTACATAGTTTAGACACCTTCAGGCATTTCTGGGCACAAAAACGCAAACCAAAACACAAACCCTCCCCCGGTTCGTTAATGTTCGGTACGATCGGTCAGCTGAATTCAAACCCCATTTGCCTCGTTGGTGACATGCAAACGAGTAATAAAAACAACACTCGCACACAAAAACATTACATTAAACCCCGTACCGACTTCCACCCTTTTTAAGGGTTCCATCCTTTCTGCCCCTAAAATTGGGCCCGTACGTGGGTGCGCCTAGAAAACACGCGTGCGGGACAGGAACGAACCTACAACAGGAACATGGTCCGGCAACAAAAACGAAAAAAAAGCCCGGAAGCGACCAATAAATCTACCGATTTATCGAGCGCATATTTTACGTGTCGTTGGCCGGCCCGATGCGTTTCGGAAAATGGGTGCGTTTTGTGTTTATTGTTGACTTGCGGGCTGTGCCTGGTTGGCTTCTTTTTTTTTTGTACGTTTGTGCATGTGTACCATTCAGGAATGGGCGCGGGTGACGACGTTTCGCTTCATCAGACGGGCTGCAGTTTTGTTTCCACGCTCCCCCAGTCTTTCTTTCGTTTCCGAATTTTCAAACATTGGGCGCTGTCAGGCACGGGTCCTCGTCTGTTGTTATTGGTAGGTGTGCGTGTGTGTGTGCATTGTTTTTCGTTGCTTTTGTCGGAGGCGGTAAGGCGGTAAACCGAGCCAAACCAGGCCCTGCTCCCAGGTTCAATTGTTTCAATTACAAATGTTTACGGCAGCAACCGCTCCCCGCCGGTCCCCGTTGGCAGTAAAAACAATGCGGCTATGCTGCACCGCCTGCACTGGCCGCTGCGTGATTGGGGGGTTGATGGCGAAGGGCGATGCATTTATGGTGAGCTGATGAAATGTTTTTACATCGCTGCGTTCAACCGTGTTGCCCTTTTGCCCCCCAAGCTGAACGGGATGGGAAGGCAAAACATTTGCGGGAATGGGAAATCAAAACATAACGAAACATCGAACATGCCTCCCTTTCCAAAGGGGTGGGTAGGCGTGCTTGAGCCAGTCAGAACATTATGGCACAGAAACAGGAAGGAATCGCATCATGAAGCGTAGGTTATGATGCGCAATGAGCGCGTAACAGGGGTTCCGAGATGTGCACCGGAAGACGCTGAGCCGATTAAAACAACAATGCTGTAATTGTACACATAAAAGTCAGTTTCATGTCATGGCTTTTTTTACTACTTTAAACTGAACCATTTGCTATCGCAGTCAATATTTAACGGCCATCGATTACCCGCCAGCCATTTAATTTAATGAACACAGCATACTGCAACCCAGCGCCCACCCCAAAACCACCCACAAGAATGACCAAAAACACCAAACCCAGTGTATGCATTGGCTGCAGCCCACAATGAGCCTCCCAGGCGCTTGGTTGTTTGTGTGTACTCGACCAGTGCTGTGTGCTACCGATGATATTGTGCATTCAACCCGAACGCATTTACCGGGAGCAGCACACACAAACAGGGCATTAAAAAACGTTGAAGGCGCCCTGCTCTTTGCCTCCCTGTTCCACGATGCACGTGCTACACGTATGAACGGGTCGGTAAACAATTAAATTTGGTTAACTATTAATAATTATAAATAATGGAACATAAACAAACCTACCCAGGCCGGAGCCCAGTGCACATTCTGCTTGATCAGTTTGCTGACCCACCCATCCCAAACACTCACACACAAACGACCGTTGGTGTGTCCGTTTAACCTGTGTGGGACGTTTTACATCCATCCACTTCCATCGTATCCAACCATCCAAATCATGTCAGCGTGTAACCCATGGTAACATTGTCCCTTAATGGTTTCGAAAACACATTCCTGGAACGGGGACACCGTTGGGACGCCTTACATATCGCCAATTGCCATGGTTGATGCAAAAGACAGAAAAACTGAAAAGAATCAATCAAGAATCAACATTTGTTGACTGGAAGCGAAGTGCACACGGTGGGCGGACAGGCGATGAAGTTGGTGCCGGCTTTTCCTTTGGCACCAGACCAAGGACGGACCAACCGAACCGAAGCGTACAGTTCTTGTTTCGGGACATTGTATCTCAGGACCAGTGCTGTAAAATGTCAAGAGCATCGTGAGATTTTCAACAAACGAAAACAATGAACATATCCGTTGTAGCTTGATGCTCATTGCTGATACTGCGACATGCGAATTCTTGAATCCAACGCGATAGTCAGTTAGAGGACTGACAAGCTTAGCTTAATGCCGGCGCATAATCATGTTCTTTTTCTGGCTGTGAACAGTGCTGCCAAATGCCACTGTTTCAGTCACCAACACTCAAACACTAACATGACTGAAACGAAGTTCAAATAAGCTCACGAACACAACTGAGATGACCAGTGACGAGACTCAAACAGCTGGAGGATCAATCACATGCTTGGTGACATTTTGATTAGCTCCCAACTCTTGGTCACTTATTTGGTCACGACATTTTTGTCGGCGGAAATCACAACTTTCTTGGAATATACTTGGTGTGAGGGCACAAGCAACAAAATGGGCATGCTTTCTACCTTCTGTCTGTTTTGATTATCTGTCGGGTTAAACAGAGAGAAAAAATATGCTCATTAGGTTTCTTGGAACCGCTCACAAGCACAGTGTATCTCCCATGACCATCGTGATGATCACCGACTGAAAATATCACGATCAAGTGACTGAGAGTTGGTTGCACACAATGTCACCAAGTATGTTATGGTCGCACCAACTGTTTGAGGCTCGCCTCTGATCATCACAGCAGAGCTCGTGACGCTGACATCATTTTGTTTCAATCGGAATTTGTCATGACTAATGACGCAAAAATGTCATAAAGCGTTTTGAGTATCACCTCTGATTATCACAATTGAGTACGTGACACTGATATGGATTTTGTTTCAGTCCGACTTTGTTATGACATTGACAGTCACATTTTGCAGCACTGCTCAGGACACGGGGGTCTATCTTACATGTCCATCATTCAACGACTGGTTACGCTTAATCGACAGCTTGTGGTCGTGTTGTGAGATCGGCATGCAAAAAAACGAACAACTCCCTGTTTTACAACCTCCAGCGAAATGGGCGCGTCATTGTTGTGGTTAACCATTCTTTCGAATAATGTTTTCCACAGTTTCTTTTTCATTATTAAATGGGCATCAAAAAAGAAAACAAAACAAAATGCCCTTATTGAAGAAAAAACGGCATAAACCCACAGCTCCCTTGAGTGTGCGTGTGTGTGTTGTGTTGTTAATTTATGCATTCGCTTCGTGCCGTGACGAACCGAACTGTCCTTGAGCTGAACGGGCTGCGTCGCGTGCAACATGCACCAACAGCACGGTTTCCCGCGTATGTCATGTTTGCTGCCAGGACTCATTAGCGCCATTATGGTTTGGCGCGGGTTGGCGGGATGGCGCTTGGGCTGGAAAATCTCCGATCTCCACTGGACGGCAATCAACACGTATTTGTTAATATTGGAATTGACCACCAGCAGCAATAGCAGAAGTTGTAGTTGGACGAAAATTTGCATCCATGCAATTGATATAGCGCCCGCAAGGCATATTCGAATGGAACGGACGCTTCGTGCTTCACAAGGTCATCACAACATTTAATTGCAGTGAGCGTGGGTTCATTTCAAAATCCTCATACACACCCTCCCCACATTGACACATGTTTGTCATTGAGTCCGTGCCGCCCGGCTATTGAGTGACAACAAACAGAAAGGATCATTAACAATCGATAAGGGAGCAAGCCGAAACAATGAGCAGAGAACAAAAAAAACGATTAAAGCAAATTGGCACGAGTGGGTGGGTGGTGGTGGGGTGGTTCGGTAGGAGATATTGCTGCTACAATACTAGAAATGCATTCCACGTTGCTGCGTAAACGGTGCTCCATCCAATCGGGCTGCGCACTCTACGGGGCTCAACGCGTACGTGACCGTTTTTAATTACGGCAAAATGGCGGATGGTTGGAACAGGGGGAGGGGAAGGTGGCTCGGCATCCAACCTGCCGTGTCGTGTCGCGTCGAACGAACAAACGCTTAAAGGACAAATAGAGGCGACATTATCAAATCCCCACTCGCTCCCCGGGGACACTGTTAAAAGGTTGTGTACAGTGCGTTGCGAAAATAGGTGCCACTAGTAAATGGCGGGGTTACACTGAAAAAAAAAAACCAAAAACAAACCGTACAATGCAAGCATAATTTGAGTCAAATTTGACCGCAAAAATCGTGCGCTCTTGAAATCCGATTAGCCTGCCGGAGGAAAATCGGCTGCACACTCGCGGTTTGACACCCACTGTAACATGCCCTTAAGTTCATTGGCCCCGGCGCTTCCCCCGCACGCCAAAACGATTCCCTTCGCGCGCAAGTGCGCGCGTATGATTGAGCGGCGCGTGAAACATGCATTCAACATCGTGTCGTCCCACCCCTCCCAAACCCGCGTTCCTTTCCGCGAGGGGTCGCGCGTGTCAGCGTGTTTGACATTTGCGCGTGAGGTTTCATTCTAATGAAGCGCCACCACCAGTCGGGCTCAAGATTCGGCGTTTGCGGCGAATAGGTGGTGGGGTTAGGCAAGGAGCCGATGGGTGGCAGTGCCGGGCGACAGTGTATTAGTAGTAGCGGCACGATGCAGCACCGATGTCATGACGCTAATGATGACAGCTTGTGGCATTATCCAATTGTGCTGGAGCAGCAGCAGCAGCAGCCGCTTCTGCTTTGGATGAGCTTTGACGGTTGGTTTATTTTGGCCGCCGTCGTCGTTGTTGTTGTTGTTGAGGTTGCTGTTTTTGTGTCTCTTTCCCTTTTCCACACCCGCGCTGGGACACTTAAAAGCAATTGACAGTAGTTAGTGGCAGGACCTGGTGTAAAGCACTTTCGGAAGGTGATTTGCAATGGCCATCACAGAGCCAGACACACCGAATTGGGAAGGTTAATATGAAGATTCAACCGCGCACGATAAGACAGCAGTATCATTAGCTAACAGGTGGGTACACAGCACAGTTTGAGGGAGTGTAATACCGATTACACGTGCTATCGGCGCGTTGCAGATTATTGCAGTGCTAATAGCAACTGGTTAGCTGCTCGCTGAATACTAATTAACAGTTCGGTGTAGTTTGTGGGATTATGGGTTTAAGTCTTGGTGCCGACGTGATATGAGCCTTTCCGATCGATTGATTGATAGCTAACTAATCAGCGTTACAATTTGCGTGATTGAATCGCTCGCTTACAAAAGTGCATTTCAATCAACTGTTTAACACACATACACATAGACGCACAGCGAAAAACGAAACAAAATCATCACACTCCAGCTCAGCTCAGCAAGATTAAACGCACATTAAACACCAGCTCCAGAAATTAAATTTAGCTCCCATCCATTCCAACTGGCATCTCTATTCAGCCGCACAGTTAGTTACCGTTTTGTAGCCAGCTTTTCCACCAGAATCAATCTACGCCCCAATCTATCGCCGAACCGTATCGAATCGAAAGCGCTTGGCGAAACCATAGGAAATCGCTTGATCCAAAGCCGATTCGAGGCCCACCGCCGCGCTCCCTCGAACGCTGCTTGTGCACGGTGCCACAGTGGAAACCTGCGCCCCGATCCGGTTCGGTACCGATTTTCCGGCCACACTGGGATCGATTCGACCCGGCAAAACCCACCTCTGGCCGTTGCTCCAATCCGATAAATTAGATTGTAGCGTACACACTATCCCATGCACACACACACAATGCTGAAAACGATGCCGTCCCATGAGAGCTGGACTCATACCTGGTGCACCTTCGCTTTAGAGTGCTTTAGGTGCTCCACGGAAACTGGAGGAAAACGGATTTACCCGTCACCTAAAGCTGCCTTCTTGTCTCTCGATCTCTTTGGTTTCAAACCCGGTAAGGGAGGGACCCGGTCCGGTAAAGCCATACGCCGTGTAAACAAAGTGCTTTCCATTTTCGATTTACCCTCCGAAACCGAAAACCGCTCGTCCGGTCCAGCCGTCCGTGTGTCGATGCGGAAGATCAAGAGGGTTCCCGGTGAGGCACCACGGCTGGCAACATCAAACTCTCGTTGGCACCGCGGTGGGGAAAACGTTAAACGTTAATTGAACCGTTAAGAAGCGTCCACCATATGGCCTAACGAGAATCGATAATCTGAGGCGTGAGCAGGTGAGCCGAGGCGGGGGGGGATGGGTTTATTCACTTCAGAGTATTGGTGCTGGTGCTTGAAAAGCGGGTTACTTGCCCGGCATACAGCTTAAAGTCGATCGATTCTTTTCGTTTGCTACACCGGAAATAGTGCCCGATGCGCCCAGGTTTCCCACAAGGTCGCTGACGGGTGGCCAGTACGAGGCAGCACCTCCGCTTAAAGATGTCAACGACTTCTAAGGGCTCCAAAGACACTGGAGACTAGGAGAGAGAGAAAGAGAGAAACATAGAACACGACAATCTCATATTTCTCACCCATTGCATCCCGGCTTCTCTGAGTAAAACCTGGTTTAAGGCCAAAAAAAATGGGACGCCATCTGTTAGTGGCATTAAACATTAAACACACGGGCACACGGGCACAACACGGCACGGTTCCCACGGAGCACGGCAGCTACATCCGGCCAGCCGGAGCCGAAGTTTGGAATCTCCAGGCCGGAGTTAAAATATTTACCAGACATACGTGACAAGAAGCAGGTTTTTAAGCAGCAGAAGCACCATTTTTTCATCCACGTTTGGTGTCAATTCGATTAAGGGCCTACCCTTTGAAGCGGTACAGTACTCCCAAGACGGCCGCCGTCAGTCTTCAATCGCATTAAGAAGCAAATCAAGGACCTTAACCTACTCAAACAGTTAGTTTGATTTTCGCAATGAGATTGTCTTCATCTAATAACGGAAAGGCTGGCAAACTTCCAGCGGGTATTTGCTATCCTTTAATGGTGAACTTCATGCCCAACCGAGCGATACGACCTTGAGATTTACATTTTTTTTTTTTTGCTTTTTTATGCATTCCAATGCTCTAGAACGCTCGTTGCGTATTCCAAGAGCCCGAGCAGCCTCTAATCGCAGAGCAGAGTGTTTCCCGTGTCTTGTTTGTTAATCGTTATCTCATTCCGTTCCACTGGCGCTGGTTCATCAAAACCACCTGTGACGGGCGCAGGCTGTTGCAGAGAAAGAGCGAGAGTCTGTGTTGGATATCTGGAAGCTGGTCGTTTTCTACGAATCTAGGAGGACCTCCGAGCAGCAGCTCATCAAACTTCTGGGACGATCCTGACGACGATACGGCATCTACGGGGATTGAGTGGAATTCTGTTTAACCTTAAACGCCGGACGTAATTAGCAGTACCTGTGCGCATATCAGCCATCCACCCGTCGCCCCTTCTTTCGCTACGTTCCGTCGGACTGAATAACATTCTCTGCTTCGCTTTCGTAGCGTGGTAGAGCGTTTTGGAACGTTAATTAAAAATTACTTATCCTCCCGGGGTTTGGGTCTGCTTCACAATGGTTGTTCTTTCGTTTCTGCTCCTCCGGCTTATCAGTGATCGGAGCTGTAGAGCAAACGAGCTAGTGACCAAGAACTTGCCGCATGTGACGCGAGTTTCTTCATTGCTCACGATGGCTTGTGACGTACGGTTTCATCTCTGCCTCCAGAGTTTATTTTATTTCCGACGAGACACAACTACACGATTGCTCCGTTTTATTTTCGAGGAGTCTTTTTTCGGCTCTCGTTTTACCTATTTTTGGTTAAGGCACTGTATTAAAAAGAAGATTGCTCGGTCGTGATAAGCAAACCACTCGAATCCTGCAACCTGATGCCGTATAAAACGGAAAGTACAAACAAATATTTAATAAGATTCCAATTGCACCCAAACTGAAGCTTCAGAGCGCAAAAACACATCAGTTCCGAAACCTTAAAAGGGTGAGGTGTAAAAGAACAACCAAACGCCCGATCCCGCCGGGTACAACCGTAGGCGTGCTCGTGCCTAATGCATACATATGTTGCTGATGCTAATGGACAGAATCACGATGGCAATCGGCAATGGTTTAAGGGGGAGGACAGTCTGTTTGCTGAAAGCATCGAACACAGGCTCCATCTCATGCTGTGACATCGACGTAATGCGAACCGCCGGAGGCACCAGCCCTTTTTCCCCTCGCACAGTGTTGCTGCGGAATCGAGAAAGGAGGCAAATAATGCCGCCCCCCGGGCCACTTGAAGCTGTCAGATCGGATTAAAATCCGCTGCCTTTGAACTGTGCCTGCGAGCTGTCGGTGGCAGCGCTTTGGCCGATGGGAGAGATTTTGGCCGGGAAACCTACGAATTCTAGGAAGTGATGAATGGCAACCAAACCCCCCAAGGCAGAGCAGTGAATGTGTGTGTGTGTGTGTGTGTGTGGAATGTAAATCTGGAACATTGGTTGGCTGAAGCAAGAGTGCAATTCGATCCGGAGCAACTTGGCGAGAAAACGGCGCGGAAAGGAATCGATCACAGCCCGAATGGCTGCATCCTCCCATAGCAGCAACGTAGCGACTTCGAACACTGCCGGAGCATATTAGATTTTACACGATTGTGCGCCGCAAGCCATAAGCAAACAGTGAGCAACATAATTATAGCAACTGACTGCTGCTGCTGCAAATCGTTTGTCAATGCCAACTCGAGCTTCATTTCCACTCAACCGGGGCGGGAGAGAGAAAGAGAGACAGCTTCGACGATATGGTATTGGGCAGGGACACACACACACACCCACACGCATGTGCCGTGCGGAAAGGGAGTCGGTATCGGCGAATGAATAATTAAACCGCGCACCATACGAACGACTAGTAATTAGTGTGGCTTTTGATATGTAATCTATCGATTATGCGCCGCTTAAATGTATGTTTGGGTGGAACGGTGCCAGGGAGCGCGAGTTGCGTGCGTTCGATGTAGCTAATTTCCATGCATTATCCTAATTTCGTCAATCGAGTGTGTGTGTGTTTGTGGGTGGGTGTATGTGTATCAATGTCAATTTGCCGCTTTTGGAATGGGTGGCACTGTTGTAGGCAAAAGGTGAACGATGAACGAGTGAATAATTTACCAATTGGAAGGTTGGCGTTTAGGATGATTCTGTGTTGGGTTTTTTCCCGCCACATCTATTGCGCAGCCAATAGTAGAGCAGATCACTTTACGGATGCAAAATACTCAAAAACTCTGCAATGGATTAGTCGAACCATGGTGCACCATTTTAATGGTGGAAATTGTTAAGCGATTTTTCAAACATGCTTGCGTAATATTTCCTGAATCCCCTCCGCGTCGAACAGCAGTCGATCTGGGAAAGAAATTCTCACAAATAAATTCGACTAATTAGGATTTCAATCGAATTTCTATTTCTATTCTTACCTAAATGTCTAATAAGACTTACGCGAAGATTTTACAAAAATCCAACGTTACGTTGTTTTACAAATGTATGACGTCAATGGGAGAAATACAGCTTTCTCATGCTCGTTTGATTGATCCGGCTGTGTCTCCGCTCACCACAGACCTTACCACAGACACACACAATCATTGGAAAATTGTGAATTAATTAACCGTTTTTCTTATCTTTTCCCACTTTCACAGAGCACTCCAACAAAGCCCCAACTGGTGGTGGAACCGAAACGTGGCTGACATTTAAACTCAATTAGGTAAGTGCACGACTCCCCGAAAACAGGCGTCAAAAGCATTTGAATTTTCCACCATCAAGAGCCCCAAGAAAACAAAACACTTTTCCCGCAACCGAAACGCCACTCACCTGAGTGAGTGTGTGTGTGTGTGTGTGTGTTGGGTTTGTCTCCATTGGGCCACATGACGCAAACGGGTAGAGAGATTCCATGGCACACCCGGAGCACAATTGCCGGCGGGCTTCTCTCGGGTGCGTGCGTTTGCTTTATTGCACCATATTAGCTCGTTACGCGAGAATTCAGTTTTAACGGGCCCATTCGCATGAACTGTCGCATAGCGTTTTAAACCTGGCCCGTTACAGCCGTCGCTCATATTTCAACATTTCAGCCGCCACGTGTCACAACCACGGACAATCACCGTAGGGGGCACTGCAAAAGGGAAAAGTTTTTTGATGAGATTTGGCCCTGAAGAAGAAACCCCGACCAGCTGACGGACCTTCCGAAACGACCGTAGGAGACGAGACGGTTCGTAATTTCTGTTGACATGCGTTTGTGATATTTAAACAGGCGGCAGCAAGGTACGGCAAGCTCCGGTCGGACTACTTCCCCGGTCCCACGGACTGACGCAAACCCGGACTGACTTGTCTGTTTGCGCTGTCTTCGATGCGCAAATAATGTCCCGCCCCGAAATTCTGCAAATCCTCCCAATCCCCCGGTGCTGCCTGAACCCTCGCCTGGGTTACGGTGAGTCGTTTTGCTCATCCATTGCAGTCAATTGGCTGGGGTGGTGTGTGTGTGCCTGGGACCACCGCCGCCACTGCCGCCACTGATGAGGGCAATTTATGGGGTTTTTGCCCAAACGCCACCCTCCCCAAAGAGGATGAAACGGGGATGAAGTTTTACAGCGCAGTTAGCTCGGGACCGTCTGCTTCTGCTGGTGGGAATGCTGAAGAGCGTACAATTAAACTGAAAGAAATTAATTCTGACCCTGAGATGGTGCTTCAAGGATAAATTGGTTTGAGAATTGATTCCCATGCGCCATGCCATTGGTGTCTTCTCTCCGTGGGTACCAAGTTCTGTGTCCTCTGAGTAGATGGGAGTGTGTGTGGATCTTCGGATCGGCCGAAACCTTTATTGGAGTTGATACAATGGTCAACAATGACGACATCCCAGGTACAATTAACTATTTACTGCGGGATTGTTGAAGTCTGGATGTATGTCTCTGGAACGTATCTCACAAAGGAAGGACATAACAAGTCGAGCAGTCCAAGTCATTGCTCAGTGGAAGGATAACCATTCACTAGCTCTAATAGGAAACGAGCTTTGTGAAGCACGGAACATTACATCCAACAAAAGGACAACCCATCTTGACCCACGCAGGCAGACAGGACCTGCCTTGACTGGGTCGCTTTCATCCCGTAACTCGTACCAATTGATGATCGCTCAATTAAAATGTAAATTTCAACTCCCTCCAACCAACCTCCACGACCGGTTCATTATCAATTTAATTGAGTGAATAGACAAACGGTTCCAATCAGCCATGGATTCTCGCAACAGTCCGGTGACGGGTCAATATTTGCCGTTTGCTGTGGCGTACCTAACACATCAACGAACGTTCAGCTCCTCCTTGCGTGTCGCTTGCTGTCGCTGTTCACGTCCGTTACACGTCTTCGCTTCGGACAAATCGCCTCAGCTATCGGACGTTATCGAACGACTTAACACAAGGACTCAGGCTTGCGCAAGAAGTGTGTAACATTGTTGTCATCAACAATTTGCTGGAAATGGCTCCGCTAGGCATCACTCAAAATTTATAACACTTCATCTCCTTGCACTCTGCTCCACAGCAGACAACGGAGATGTAAGCAATCGTGCCATCGTGTTAGCAGTGCACCCGTTGGTTCGGAAGGTGAGCACCTCAAGCAGTTGCTCGCACCCTGCTTGTCACATATCTCATTCGAAGCAGCTCCTTTGCGCAACGCTCCATCTATCATGCGGATCCATAATCTGTTCATACATCATCATTTGGAGCGGCAGCCCTAGTCCGTCGGCAGTGTTGTGTTGAAAGCCTAATCGAATGAAATAAAAATAAATAAACAATCGCCTTCGGGGGGCCATTCTTGGCAGATGGGGCGAACGCTGGCAAAGGGGGCAAAGGATTTGGAAAGGCATAAGGAATAACGGGCCGAAGCGGAAAGAAGCAACACAGCAATCGGATTGTCAGCTCGTTACGTTCACCGGCGCTCAGAGTTCAGAGCACACAGGGAGGGGGAAAAAACAGAATCATGAATCAAAGATTCTTGCCATCTTTGCCAGAACGAGCCTTCTCGAGCTGGAGGGGACGAAAAAGCAAGCTGGGAAGAAATGGAAAGCGTGGAAGTGTGGTAGTTTATGTTGCATTAAATCCTGCCGGCAAAACCGAGCTCAATGCGTGAAAAATTGAACAACAACCCAACACTGTTGCCTTTAATACCCAGCACTTCTTAATACGGAATGGCTTTTGGCTCCCTTCAGCAATCGATATGGAGCAATCGAGCGTACACGCATCCTGGCCGGGCACCCGGGCCCTTCAAGGATGCGAAGAATTTGTAAGCATCTCTCTTACAATCCGTAGTAACGTAGGAACCGCCGGCGACTGGCCGCTCGAGATAATCGTAATCGGTCACGGGTTTGCAAAGTCATGAAGCGTTCCGTAGTCGCTTGGGGAAGAATATTCTATACGCCGGGGGTCGGTCAAAATCTAATCAAACATCGTTCCTTATGTGCAGAAACCGCTCCAATGGCTTGACGTTCGATTTTTGTTCTGTGTGTACTCTGTGCGTGTTTTGCTATGCATCTTTTTTTTATGTGATATTTATTTAAGCTAGCCAACCGGTTCGTTACGGTTCATGTTTTATTTGCCATTTCTCTTCGCTCCGCGGCTAAGTGATGCGAATGATTTAATTTTGAAGCACGCACGGCCAGCGTAGAATTAATGCCATAATTTATAACTACATCATGATGAAGACATTTCGCCCCTGTCGACGAAGAAAAAGAGAGAGAAAGAGAGATCTAGGGAGAGATAGAGAATAAGAACGTTGGAAATAGAAACAAAATAGATGGGAAGCGGGGTTTGCAGCTATATCTAATCAATTTCTTTGAAAATCAAAGACAGGATGCGGAGCATTTCTCGTTATCGAAGCTGAACGAGCTTCAAAGGCCGCTGAAGCTTAGGGACGCGTCTAGTTTACAAAGATTTTCCCTTTTTTTTACCTTCGCTTCGCTTACCGCTTACCCTCTCTTCGGCGAGCCAGCTTGCTGGCGGTATCGAATTTCCGATTCGTTATTGAATTCTTTCATATCCATCCAGCTGTCAAACGAGCGGCGGCACAGTGATGGACCGGTGCTTGTTAGACTAGTGTGCAGCATAATCGGAGCATAGTTGGTGAATGCTTACCCGAAAAATGAAGCAAACCACCATAACCAAAAAAAAAAGAGAACATGAATACTCCTCCGACAGGTTCAATCATGTTGTGCCACAGAGCGGCTAAGACCTACGGTTAATGTGGATGTTTTGTGGTTGCAGTCGCGTTGCATTCAACGCTTTCTGCGGTTTCTGTCTCAAGTGCTTTTGAATGTGCGTTCTGTAGTTGGATGTAAGGATGGGAGGAAAGGTAGGCGAGGGCAGCCGTAGTATCGTGGCTCATGTTACAAAAACCGAGATCAAATTCCTTTCAAACCACCAAGCAAACCCGAACGCGACGGTACAGTACTAGACCCCTCCTTTGTGCAGCGGTTTTCATTATTATTGAGCATGATGTAATTCCAATTCATTCGTAGATCATTGACCACTGGAGCACGCTACATTTAATGGGTGCTGGATGGGAAAGAAGAAATTGAAACAAGTTCGTTGAACTTGACATCGATGTCTAGTTAATGTCATTTCTTTCTAATGCGATGAAATAAACCGATCATTGATGTATGTTCTGTCTGTGTAGAAGAGTAGAATGAACTAGAAATGTATTAAAACTACTTAAAACGTCAACAACATTCAACCAGATGTTCACATAACGTACGTATTGACGTAGCGTTGTGATACAAACTGCATAACTTTAGGGGCAAGTGATGAGGATTGCCTACTTTCAAGCAATCCTGTTGTAATCACATTGGAATGCTTCAAATGACCTCGATCTCCTCGAAGTTCGTGTTTTAGCAGTCGCAACTAGATTGACTTCCATCCAATTACTTGATTACCTTCAGTCCAACACACTTCCTTGCCTTATTGGCTTACGCTACCCAAATAATACTTTGATGACACTTTCTTACATCAATTCACACCAGCAAAACAACACTTCTTTTACATCGATTAACGCAGAGAGGCATTTTATTTCCAGTGGATAGTAATTCAGTTCCCACCGGTTCAGCTTCTTCAATGCCTGCTCGTACGTAATCGTACCCAAATTGGTTTAACATTTACATGCTGACGGTATTATGCCAACCCCTACTCCACTCCAGTAGAAAAGCCTCTTCAAGCCACGCACCACACAAGACACGCCACTGACAGGGAGCTATCATTGTGCCCGCACGCGTTGCTTGCGCCTCTGCACAAACACTTTGACTTCGAGTACGCTTTTCTGCGGATTAAATCGTACACCAGGTGTGCCGGAATGGCCCATCCGACAAAAGGCACCCCACCCCACACTGCTGCCGTAAGTAGCGTACGAGCTCTAATCCGTTCAAGATACTTTCGCCGTGCAAGGAAACAGTCGAACAGAACGGGTCCGGCCTGCCGGAACCTGGCAGCAGCTGCGAAGAAAAATCAAACAGCTCTACACAGCACAGCAAGGGGCCAGACCGCAAGGCGGCTGAAAGCAGCTTTTCGCTGATCTACATAATCGAAGTCAACAATTGACTGGCAAAAGTCAATCATTTCGAAAGCTTAATTCAATCATCACCACCTTCCCCGGAACCCGCCCGCTCGGTGCTTGGCCGGGGCTTGGCAGCACCACTCGACTCGGTAATCAACTTCGGCGCCCAACCCAATTTCCGAGCTGTTGGGCTCGGGTGGTTCCGATTTTACCGTGTACCGCGGTGCGAACGATGTGCGCTTTTCTGTGCGATGTTTTTTCTTTCCTTCTTCATCTGCTTTCATCCTTCTGCGAGCGTGCTGTTGTTGAGCCCCGGCTTGTCTATTGCCGTTGCGATGTCCCCGGCCCGATAGCGCATTATTGAATTTAGAAATTTCGTTAGGAAATCAAGAGATTGGAGTGTATACTCCACCACCAAGCGCAGATAAAAGCGAAAGGACGCATGCTGACAATCGAAGCAAAAGCCTACAAGGATCTCCGGCATTCGCTGCCAATGAACAACGAACAACCGCCGGTACAGGGCAGGAAGGCAAAGGCAGGGCAAAGAAAGCAAGAAAGCGAACGAAAAAAAAAATACCTCAATCTGGTTTTCGCATCGCAAACTTCATTCGCACCCGCGGAATCGGTCCACCGGGAGCCCTGGGGAGCGATTCGCTTGTACAAATTGAATACACACTTCCGTGTTGATTGTTGCTGGAAAGAGTTTCCTTTTGGGCGTGGGGACGAACGGTTGGGTTTCGGCTGTGGTCCTATTCTTGCCCTTTTCTTCTCGCCACGACTTTGGGCAGCCTCTGCCGTTGTTCGTGCCGTTTTTTTGCCATCACGCGGTACACACGGTGTCGTTCCGCTAGTTTGGTCGCGCAAAGCGTTCCCTTGCTTTTGGTTCAATTCCACGCCCACCATTGAATCACCGTTGAATTGAACTGGCTGGGAGTTTTCAAGCAAGCTGTAAATTTGTGCGCAGAAACAGCATGCAACGGGAGGTTAGAAGGAAAACGTGTTTTTTCGTCCCAAAAACTGGAAAACGAAGTGTAATACTTAACAATCAGGGGAAAATCGACAGTAAATGTTGGGAACTACCAACAGCAGCAACAACCAAAAAAAGGAAAGCAGTGAGCTCGGATGGCTAATTGGCAGAAGAAGGAAAAAGTTGGAACTTGCAACGCGACGGAAACGTTGCGAGGACGACCCCGCTGTGCAGTGCTGGTGTGACCGGCAGTCGTTTGATCATGGCTTTATGTACCTTTTCTGTTGCGTTTTAAATTTACCTTCCTGTAAATTTTAGCTGGTAAAGTCTTTCGTGTGGTTTGAGGTGGGCGAGTGTGGCTTTAACCGAGAATAAAAAACATCCTGTTGCGATTTGGTCGATTGGTTGAGAAGCTACAGCTGTGCATACAAAATACGAACGGAAGCGGATGCTTTTTTTGCATGCTTCAGCAGTAGACCAATCATGTTGATTATAATTTCTTTTGCTGGAATTGCGAGCCTTTATTTCACACCTCAGTAGCCAATGATCTTGTTAAATCACAAAACAGGAACGAATGAAAGGTTAAATATGCTTCATGTTATGTGTGAGTGAGTTTGCATTTCGGATTGCATACATGCCGGCGGATACCGTAGTGAAAAGTAATTAATAGATAATCGTTCAATGAATCATATTTTCATTGAATTTGAAGTGATGATGGATCGATACTTCTAATTAAAATTGTATTTGAAACCCATATATATAAATGAAATTGAATGAATAGCTTTTGAACAACGCATTGAAATAAAATATACAACGCAGGATGAAAAAAAAGCAAACTCACAGCACAGTGTCCTTTAAGTACTTTTATCTGATCATTAGTTTGCCAATCAAGTATTTCGTACCATTCGCATCCCGGAGCGCTAAGGGACATCGCTAGAATGATCTCTCACCCGGAGATGCTTTGATTCTGACGGGGCCGTTCTTTCCCTTTGAATAGCCCTCGGTTGGGCTCTTCTCTCACGTCAACAGTTTGGCGCGCTGTTTTGACTCGCACCAGTCAGCTCCGATGATGTGACGATGACGAAGCGATGATGAGACCGATGAGGCCGTGTTGATGAATGGTTACGATGGTTGAAGGGGTCTTATTCCTTGTTATTCCCTCCCTTCGATCGAGGGGTTTGTATTTCCCACCCTTGGGTCCCTCCCTACCGGTAACTGTTGCCGGAGATCTCGTGCACGACCCTCGTTCTCGTTTTGCTGCGCTTACCTATTGCTTTCCAATCAAGAAGCTATGAAGCTGCCCGACCTGCGCTGAAGTGGCCAGTTGTTCCGGGGCCGTGCTAGGGGGAAGGGGACGCAACACGCAGCACAAAACAAAGGTAGGGACGGGTTGCAATTAAAAAAATGAAACGAAACACGAACGAAGCAAAACGGAAGTGACACAACACGTTGCTTGGACCATCTGCAAACGGAGCGATTTCCGTTTGGGTAGGACAGTATGCAGCAAAGGGACGGGAATTGCATCGTCGCGCACTCGATGCTCGTTCCTATTCAAAGGCATAAAGTATGGTTTTGCTTCCCCGCTCAAGACACTCGAAAGGTGAGTTATTTCTCAAGTGTGGGGTGTATTTTTTCCTGCTTCCTTTGAATCTTGTTTCCTTCGTGTTTTCGAAATCAGAACCCAGAGGCACTCCAGGGGCACTTGCAGGTAATGAGCTGTTGATGCAACAGCAGCGCAAACCCCATGCGGGCTCCGCAATCCATTGTGTGCATCTTGCCTGCAAGCATCTTCAATCAAGGGGTTCCCGATGGCAGTAGGAAAAAAAAGTATAAATATTGGTGTATCAAAACACAATTAAGCCCCGTCGACAGCAGTGCCCTCCGTATGCATACACATCCTTATTATAGCGTTTTTATTGCACCGAACGGCTTGCTTTCCGCGTGCTGAAACTGCTCACGCTGTTAGATCGATGAAAATTCGATCAAAACATTAGCTTTCCCATCGAACCGAATGCAAGAAAAAAGCGGGACAAAAAAGCTTGAGCACAGCTTGAACCGTTCTCGCAAGCCATTTTTGTATTTTCCTCCCCCCTGTGCCCAAATGTGCTGCCTTGATGATGTGCAGAATGCAATTTCTCTTTTCATATTTTTGCAAGCAGCACAACAACAACAAAAAACACACACAAAAGCACGAAACATATGCACACTAAACGAAAGTGACTTTACGCGACATTGCAAACTGCTGTTACTACCGCTGTGCCCGCCGTCGGTGCCCCAGAAAACACACAAAATGCATCACAGGCGAACGAAAATGTGCAATGCATGTTGATGTTGCACCATTTTGCCTTTCTTCCCCACCCCAGCCCACCGTTCCCTGCTTGATGTAGTTTGATTAATATCCTTTTTGCCTTCGTTTAACCCGAATTACCTTTCAGCTTCCGTGTGTGTGTGTACGTACATGTATGGTTTTATTTATTGACTTTCGATGCCCGCACAAATGAGGGGAAAATTGAATGCAATAATAAAAATCGATGCAATCTCTTATCGGCAACAAGCGGCGAAACGCTTGCAGTCGGCGGCAATCGAGCGGCAATCGCGTTTATTCGAAAAAAAAGGGGAATAAATTGCACTTTATATAAAATGAGCCAAAATGCTTCTCATGAATACCGTGTGCAAACGTGTTTCTTTTTCGTTTGTTTGTTCGCTGCACTTTCGCTGGCTCCGTTTGATGCGCGTCGTCTTATGGGCACCGCAGGAGCTCGGAAGGCAGCACGTCCGGGTGTTCGGTATGTTGCAACGTTTGGGAAGTTGAGCAAAATAAATTGAAAAAAAAAATGGCGAAACATATGGAAAGCCATAACGTAACGCTTTCCCCCTCAATCAGGCGCTTACCTTTGGCATGCCACAGTTAGTTTTTATTCCCAGCATCATGTGAGCGGTGCCGGTCGGCCGTACGGTCCGTTTTAATTTCTTAATAGAAACGTAACACCAGTGTCCCCGGGTGGCGCATGTACACACACACACGCTCGGTGAAATATGACTTCCCGTTGGCTGACCGGATACGCGCGGGTCCTCACGAGGGATGCACACACACACACACACACGTACACCGGAGATAGGCAACAGAGCGAAATTGGCAATGCAAGTTAATTGAATGAAAAATGATGCGGCACGACGGGTGGTGGATTTACTGGCCCTGGACACAAAATCAACACAACGGCGTTTGGCAGAGGGACGAGGAGCGTGCTGCAGCAAAGCAGGGGCCCAGGATAATGGGAGAAAAATTAACGACCCAAACGTCACCCGTTACCCGACGAACGCCAGCTGCGTGTGAACGGCTCGGCCGGGGCTTTTCCGGGCGGCGCGAGTCAAACCGAACTAGGTGGGAAAATGTCACCGCGTTCAATAATGCAGGTTCCGTTAATCAGCAAACCGATCGGTAAGGGGTGTGAGGGTCGCAGAAAATGCGTCTGTGCGTGAGTATGAATCAATAATTGATGAAGAACACAGCTCAGGAAAGTTGTTTCCGCAATTGCAGCAGCTGTACGAGGGAAAAGATTGCAGCAGCGTGCCATCGTGGCATGGCGTTTTATTGGGAACGAATCGATTCCACCCAACGGATTGGGGGGAACCCAGAACACATGTCACATTTAAATTCTCTTTTATTGAAATTTTAAATTGACACAAAAAATAACATTAAAACTCTTCACGAAACGCTTCGGCGCAAATGGAATGCTGCTTCCAAAAAATTCGAAAAGAGCGAGGGTTGCAACTAATTCCCATTATCTGGTACCTTCTGCCCACCTGCCAGCGAAGAAGCCTTCGCCCAAGCGGCTGCTAAATTGCTTAAGTAAATCAGATGCTAATTTGATAGGGTTCGAACGCGTGGAGGCGGTCGGTGGAGTGGAACAGAAAATAAAAGCAAAAGAATAAATAAATCCCCGCAAACCGGGGGGAGTGAAACGTCTCCCGGCAACTCGCCGGGCTACACCCGGGCCGCGTCACAAGCGCCTAATGTCCCCTCGGGGCTGGTTTTTCCTCCCCCGACAGTCGGGTAAGATGAGACCGGTACCAGCCGGTCTGAATCAACAGAGATAACCGGAAGGGCGTAATCGAATCGCGAATGCGCACACCCACAATCAAAGATAAAAAGGAAGCAAACCTTTTTTTTTGTATTTGCCTTTTTCTCCTCCCGGGACGTGAGGACTCCCCTCGCTTACCCGACTCACAAATCGTTCGACGTAAAATCGCTGTCTTCGTTGCTTTTTCGCCGTGTCTTTTTTTTTTTCTTTTCCTTTTCCTTTTTGTTTGTTAATGTACAAATTTCACCCTTCCCGGCGAGGCGATCATTCGACCAAAAACGCCTTCAGGGAGCGATTGTTTGAATTGAAAAAGGCACGCTTGCCTGCGGGCGTGAGCATTAAAATGTTTGCCTAT
The DNA here is from genome assembly GCF_016920715.1 of Anopheles arabiensis. NCBI lineage: Eukaryota > Metazoa > Arthropoda > Insecta > Diptera > Culicidae > Anopheles > Anopheles arabiensis. Next base: position 13,491,570 of record NC_053517.1, read on the forward strand.
ATTTGCATTCGGCATCGCTCACTGTCACGCCGGGAAAACGATGGTACTGTAATGAGAGGGGTGTGTGTGTGCGTTCTAAAGTTCTAAAGACGGGGGAAAAAACAAGCATTGGCAACTAAGCCGAAAATGGGATTCCCGGTATTTGGCGTAATGTGCGTGCGAAACACGCTTGCGTGCTAAACAAATGCGACAAATCTTGTTTATTTTAATTGAAACTGCAGCAACCGCTCGGTTGATTTCTGTGAGACCTGCGAGGCAGGGAAGATTACGATACATTATGCAAAATGTTTTGGGCGATGTGGCCGTTGATGGTTTTAGAAAAGGATTAAATTAATTATTCTAGCAAGTGTTCTAGTGTCCTATTAGCCTTTGAAAAGGACGCCGATAATGATATTATCTTAATTGCTTCGAATGGAAATACCATCAAAATGTGTATTGCAGCAACCCTTGTTTCTGAATGACTTGCTAACGGTTTCATACACTTCTTTCCGCTCCGCTTCACAGCATCACAAACGACGATGAGGACGATAAGCACAGACCGTACCCTGGCCGGGTTGATGCTGGTGCTGCTGGCCACCCTGCCCTACGCGACCGTAGCGCGCAGCTACGAAAAGCAGACGGTGCGCAAGGGCAAATCCGCCCAGATCGTGTCCTCGGCACCGACCATCACCACCCCCCTGATGGACCTGTGCTCGGAGGACATCAACATGAAGCTGGCCTGCCACTGCTCGCCGGAAAGCCACGCCAAGGCGCAGAAAGCGTCCTGCTCCATCTTTGACGGCGAGCTGCCCCGCAAGGACTACAACTGGCTCGCCTTCCACACGCAGACCGAGCTGGAGCATCTGAAGTTTACGGTGCGCAAGTCGGGCAACCTGACCTACATCCCGTCGGACGTGATCGCCACGCTGTACAAGCTGCGCACGCTCACGATCGAGTACGGCATCATCGGCGACATCTATCCGTACGCGTTCGGCAACCTGACCGAGCTGCGCGTCATCAACCTGCCGAACAATCAGATCGTCACGCTGCACAACCACTCGTTCGCGCACCACCGGTCGCTCGAGGAGCTGATGCTGGAGAACAACTACATCCGCACGATCGGGCGGGACGCGTTCGTGGACGTGCCGAAGCTGATCAAGCTGAACCTGGCCAACAACAGCATCGTCAACCTGCACGACAACGGCTTCGAGGAGCTGACCAAGCTGGAGGAGCTGCGGCTCGAGTCGAACCAGATCGCGGTGCTGGCGCGCGAGTACTTCAAGGGGCTGGAAAACCTGAAGATCCTGAAGCTGTCCTACAACGACGTGGACTATCTCGGTGCGTTCGTGTTCGCCGACCTGTGGAGCCTGCAGATGCTGTTTCTCGACAGCAATCGCATTGAGGTGAGTGTGAGGTTCGCCCGGCTGTTTGAATGGTTGAGCGATTTAGGAGCCCTTTAAACCTAAAATCTTCGTTTGTTTTTCCCTTTTTTCCAACAGAAAATCGACGAGCGTGCCTTTGACGGACTGACCAGCCTGAACTATCTGCACCTGGAGAACAATCGCATCACCACGATCGACAGTGCCACCTTCACCAGCGTGTCGGCCCTGCAGCTGCTCAACCTCGACTCGAACCGGCTGTCCACGATGACGCACAGCCACATCGTGCCGCTGATGGACAATCTGGTGAACAACAGTGCCCTGCTGTCACTGCGCGGTAAGTTGCCCGACGGTGCCGAAAATCAGTTTTCAGACCGATTCAACCCTTCTGCTCGGCTGAGTGGTACGACAACCGACACGCCCGACACCGGTATTGTTTTGGAGGGTTTAGCCAGCTTGAAAAAAAAAATAAACCACCTCCACAAACCATCAAATACGGATCGGTGCCAACTTTAAACGAAACATTTTATCGTCCATTCAACGGGGTAAACGGTCGTAAACCCGCGTGCGGCCCCAGTACACACGCTGGATTAACCGAAATATGATTGGATTTTCCGATACTCATCCTTGCCATCCTTTGGCGAAGGGCTGTGTGGTATCGAAGGAAAAAAGCGGTCGCACGACCGCTCAGTATATCGGTCCGTCTGCGTTTGCTGCCAGTGAAGTGCCAGCGTAACCGATACCGAGTGATTTCTTTTCCGAATCCCGACAAAGAGACGGGACAATTTTTGGCCCAAAATGCCAGTGCGATTTTTTGCTCTTCCTTTTTTCCCAGCTATGGTCGCTTTTTCATCCAAAGCTTTGATACTGTTCGATGGAAGTTCGAAATGGAAATCATGGTTTTGAAAATGGCCCGTCCGTCTGACCCTTACCCATTCTCGGTCGAAGCTCATCTCCGGCACTGCACGCCAACTGTTGCCTGGATTGAGTGGATGTTGGGGCTTTGGAAGTGTGGCTATATGTATGTGTGTGTCTGCCAGTGTGATGAAAGGTAGAATTTACCATCCACTGGACAACGATGGCCAGTCGATACTGTCGTTGACAGCTGACACATGAAAAGGTTTTACATCCTTCCTTGCCCTGGCTGTGTATGCGTGTGCAGTACGGTGCAGGCTATCTTGATCCGTTACTCATTTTTGCTTTAATCCTATCCTTGTGCAGGGTGGAATTATAGCAGAAGAGATTCAAAAGCTTCATTGGATATGAGAACCTGAGCGAGAATAGGTTGGAATGAGCGTACATTGCAGTGCGTTTTTGCGTTATTGAACTGTTTTGTACTCGTATTTGCGGGAAATAGCATAGTTTCGTGGTTTCTCCGAAATATTTAGTTCAATTGTATGCGAAATTGAAGTATGTTTGGAAAATATGTTCGCATAATAGATCAATTCTTGTATCCGTCTGACAACTACAAATCGTTCGTTTTAATAATTTGCCTTAAATTGCAGCGAAACGATTGTGGAATTCCCACTAACGAAGCTCTCTGAGAAGCGTACGTTTCGCATTGGTCAGTGGCTAGTGGAAAGCATGCGCTATAAAATGGCATTTCAAGCATTTTTCAGTGTCCGACACAGAAGCAAAATTGATTCCGGCAGAGTATTTGCAGGATACTGTGAAAAACTATATTTAGCTGGCATTTTTACCTCGAAACCCCAATAGCACTTATCAGTGGTTTGTTGTCCAACGTATTGCATACATGTAGGCGTTTCTTGCAACGGTGAAGCATAAAGCAAACGGAACCGCATGCAGATTGCCATATTGCCCGTATTTTTTCGCAGTAAAACTAATCCATACTTCGTGCACTCTAATTGATATCCCTTTTTCCGCCCGCTCTCTTCCCATTCTCCTCGCAGACAATCGATTCATCTGTGACTGTCGGCTCTCGTGGATGTACGATCTGAGCGACCGTACGCGCAACGAGGAGCTGCGCGAAAGCCTCAAGAGCATCGACTGCATCCTCGGCCTGACGCCCGAAGAGCCGACCCGTTCGCCGCTGGCCAGCTCGTACGACTTCGGCCAGCTGGACGAGAACGGCGAGTACATCGACGATTCCGCGAGCGAAAACGACGCCCTGGCGAAGGAGGTGCCGCAGACCGTGAACGTGCTGAAGCTGGGCCGCGAGGAGCTACCGTGCCCGGAGGAGCTGGCCGGCCCGACCGGCGATCCGAACCCGCGCGAGTCTAAGGGCCTGTTCAACCTGTCCTGGAACAGCTCGGCCGCCGGTGACCGGTACGGCGGCAGTAGCAGTAGAGTGCTGCTAGCGATAGCCGCGGCCGTGGCGCTCAGTCTAGTGCGTCGATTGATTAGCTGTTAAGTGGCCACCGGGTGGGGGGGCGAGGAACCGAAGGTAACTTATTTACGGCAGTGTGCGCGTTGGTACTTTTGGTGCTCCAACGCACGTTCGATTGGTTTTCCCCCTCTCCCGTGCACGTCGGCTCCATCGGGCGCGCCTTTCGCGAGGCGTTACTGAATGGGGCTCGTTTCAGCCTTCCCTGCTGGAAAAGCTTTGCACTCTTCACCCATCCCGCTCACTGGGTTACCCATACACCTCAACAGCTCCGCATTGCATTTATGCAGCGCAAACACAGTCACAAACACGACCGACACATCAACAAGCGAAAGAGGAGAGGCGCGAAAGCGGAACACGTTTCGCGCGTGCATGTAATATATAGTGAAAGTGAGGGACAATTTTGCCAACCTATTTCGTAGCATTTAGAGCAAACCCACGATAGAACAGTAGCGCATGTAAGTGTGTGTGTGTGAGTGCGCGCTACCAGATCGGTCGACGGCATTAGAGCAGGGTTAAGCGAGGGACGGTAGCTTTCTTTCATCGAACGTTTTGTGGTAGATTTTAGCAAAACAACGTGATCGCCGACCGTGCTGAACTTCTGCTCACACTCAATCCATCACAATCATCACATTCGTCACCAGCATCATGGTGTGTTGTTTTATTCTCCCCCACTCCCCACTTTTGTTTTGCGTTTGATGTACCCACCAAAGGGGTACACTAAGATCGAGCGGGCCGGTTCGACAGCATCCACGGACAGTGGATGGACACAGGACGAATTTTGGTCCGATAGTTCGACAGCGGATAGCTGTGGTTGGACAGACAGAATCGAGACTCTGATGAGGGGTAACCCATTTCTTTCCTTTTTATAATAAAAGAAAACAAATCAGACAACACACACACACATATATAAGTAGGTTTTAAGCTAGAGAGAACACACTGAACGATGAAACCCCTTTGCAACTGAGTACGATATAAGGTATAAACAAAAGAAAAGTAAAAAAAAAAAAACATAGAAAACCGAGCAAGCGAGTAATAAGGTAAGAGAGGCAGAGAACATACACAACCATAAAATGAAACCAAACAGAAGAAAGTACGAGGATGTAGCAAACAACGGCAAACAGAGCGAACAAAAACAGGATCAAACGAAGCGAAGAAACCAAAAGACAGTGAAACTACAGTTTTTGTAGCATCGACGGGAAGGAAAGGAAGAAACCGTACACCAAGGGAAAAAAGTAAGAACAAGCGATGATGCAATGTTGCAATTCTTCTGTGTGGTGAGAAAAGATTAACAAAAAAATAGATACAACTCTGTAAATTGCCGTGTCGCAATGTGAATAATGTGAGAGGAAGGCGAGGAAATAGAAATAAATTTTAAAGTAAGTAACAAAAACAGCAGCCTTTTCTTCTGACTTTTTCGGATCGTTTACTTGATTTTTCTTTTCCAACCTTTAGTTAAGCTCTTGATGCATGTTAACTAAACTATTGTTTATTTCAATTTTGTTTGTACACATAATCATTGAAAGGTTAAGCCCTAATACATCTCAAACCGATCCTGTTTCTGCCTGTTCATCCCCAACAGAATGGGGCTACCCGCTTCCTGTCCTAAATGTTTCCGTTCCTTTGCTTCGGGTTACGTAAAATGGTCCGAAAACTTCACTTCCGGTACGAACCAAATCCCCCCACCCCCTCCCCCTCCCCATGGCTTCAGCTGCTCGGATTGATCACACGAATCGGTAGCTGTCATCGAAGGTGGCACACTTTATCCTTTTGCGAAATATTGATTCCGTATCTCCGCTTTCCCAAATGATGGCATTCGCATTCGTATTGCTTCCTCGTGCTGCTGGTTGCTGGCTGTTGCGTTTTATTTATAAACTCCACCGAGAGAAAGACTTCTGGTATTGCCAGGGAGGGGCGAGAAGGGGAGAGTGAAATGGACAAGATGTTTCCTGTGCTGCCCGAAATAAATTGCTTCGGGGGATAGAAACTTTATTTTATTTTTTTTTTTTTTGCCAAGAACGATTTACAATCACTTTGTACCATTGGAATGGCTTTTCTTTTGCATATTTCGGTCTGGTTGTTTTTTTTCTTTATTGCTGAAAACCCTCCTCCATGGGAACGAAACACCACGCGTACGTACGGGCCGCCACGCGCAATCAATCTTGCGCGAGGTCCGATTGACTGTTTATGGGAGCCGTTTTCGCTCTTTTTTTCTTCTTTTTTTTTGTCTGTTCTGGGTGAAAAGCGCCAACACAACACTGCAAAAGAAACGGGCGGAAGCGGAAACTCCATCGTTGCACAACTGTTTGATTTATGTTTACCAGGCACTTGTTGCTTGTTTCGGCTCGTGTTGCGGGTGAGCTGAGGGGCTTTGGGTGCTTTTCTTTTGCGTCTGTGGGTGTGTGTTTGTGTTTTTTTTTCGGCATCCATCCCTCATTTTCCGTGTCAGCTCGTGTTGGCGCGAGAGAGAACGGGATCCTGGAAGGGGCGCTCTCATCTGTGGAGCTCGGCTTTTGTGAAATCCATCCCGGAATGAAGAAAAATGGTTTATGATTGCTATCTTTCAATGGGATTCGGCATCATACTTTTCATCTTGGCCTCTTGGCCCGGGCGCGCTTTGGAATGCATCCTTCTGTTTTTTTTTTTTGTGCTGGATCGTTCGGCGGCGTTTCCGGCGGCGAAAGAAACCGATTGATTGGACCGGGAAAGGAATTGGTCGAATGGTTTGAGACGATTGATATTTTGCTCCCGTTTGATCAATTTTGTTCCCGGGTTTTTTTTTGCGTGCGGCCGGCACTACTACAGTGTTGCAGCGCAGGATGGAAAAATCCTTTGAACAACCGTGGGACGACGATCAAAAGAATTCGTTGACCGTGGTATTATATTTTATTACAGGCGGCTTATTGATTTCGAAGCGTAACGTGAATGCAAGTCGCTGTCGGGGGAAGTATTAAAAAATCAATCAATCGGTAGAGAAGTCGTGCATTTTTTTCCGAGACTGTTATTGCACCTTTTCTGTGCCAAAGGTTTGAATTCGCTTAGAAAGTGCATGGCTGAATGTCTCAGAGCTTCGAACAGTTCAACTCAAGTTTTATGGTGATAATTGTTTCTAAAGTAGGTAAACGTTCATTCAGGTAAGCGTTTAAAATAGGTAAATGCTCGTGACCTGATCCAACTGATCGGTATCGATAAAAATGGCGGCGAGTAATGATGCCTCAAAAATAAGTTTCCCCAAGGTATCCGAAACCTTCCGAACTAACGAACCACTCCACTAAACCTACGGCTCACTCCAACGCCAACGCTTCGAATCGATACTGTGCAATCTGTTGCTTCCGAAGTGCCTAATGGCTGTGTTGTTCGTAGTCCATCTTGGCAAAAAAAGAAGAAAGACCGCTTATCATCTTCCATCGGTCGATCTGCCCGTCGAGTCAAACTCTTTCCAAAATCAACAACATGCTAAGTTGCTGACCCTGTTGAACGAGCACCCCAACTTTTGGCCCCGCAAACGATCCTCACAGCGTAACAGCGCACCGAGCGCAACTGCAAAAAGTGACGAGCACGAGAAATAACTCTTAAAGCCATTCGCCACCAAACAGTGCCCACCTTTGCGCCATCCCCAGCTGGAGTGGGAAAGCATGTTTCGACAAGGGAGATGGAGCGTTAGAAGAGGGAATCGAAATCATCACGTACGAACTACACGACGACCGCCCGCTGAAGCTCGAAAGCGAATGGTTGAAATCGAAATCAAAACCCTCACACACAACCCCAGACCTTGCGGCCCCTTGTCACTTTCCCAATGAATGCAGAATGGGGCGGTTGGATATCCTTTCTTCGTCCCCGTTTCCCGGCGAAGAAAACATTGACACAACTCCATTAAAGCTCATAAAACCTGACGGTAATAATCGTCATAAAATGCTCATTTTCGACCAAACCTCATCGTTTCCCGTTTCTCGTTAACGTTTTGAGCAAGAAGGGGCATGGTGGTGGGAGATGAAAAGACCCGAACTTCCCGCAGTGAGTCACGCCCTGCGTTCGGATGAACTGAGCCGAATGTTTCGGAGCACACAGAGCCATCCGATTTCGTCCTCGTGTAGTCATCATCGTGTAGCCTAGCCGCGCAGCAAACCAGCAAACAACACGGCAAGTTCGGGAAGTTACGTGGCCGTAAAACAAGGGCCAAACTTTTACCAGTGGGTGTATGTGCGTGTGTGTTGTGGCCGTATGATGTACCAGGCTGCCAGCCCCCCCCCTCCCTTGTCTTCGGCCCCACCTTGATGCGTAGTCCTCCCGGAAGGATAGTGCTGGCAGGGGCCACCAGCACTGGAAATAGAATATGGAGCATTTTGGAATGATTATGCGATTATGTCATCGCCGGTGGTGAAGTGTTTCTAATATGTACACATTAAGGGCAGGCAGGCTTGTGTGTACACTGCTTATGTACAGGCTGTTGTTGGGCGAGCGAACGATGAAGGAGGTTACTCCCATTTAGCTCCGTTTATCGAGGGTGGCTTTGCTCTAAGTAGGGCAAGGAGCTGTTTTGGAGAAGGAGAGAGAGAGAATTCAGTATATGTCCTTAAAATAGTTCACTATCAATTTGTAGAGCGAGTGGTTGCTTCACGCAACCCTCTCTACCCTACTCCTTGGTTCTAGCGTATGTACTAACTCTCCATCCCCCAGCAGGGATACAAATCACCAGCTTTGTTGGGGAAGTTTTTCTCTCAGTTTTTTTTCTCCTTCGGTTAGATAAAACCCTCACAAAAGCACCAGGTAAGTAACAGAGCAGAAAAAACACACGGAATAGCAGCCATCAGCACTTTCTGGGGTGTGGTGGTGGGTGTAAAGAGCACGTAAGGCCAAGCGCAGGGGTTTCCTTTGCGGGGAGACATTCCTTCATAATAGTTTTAGATGATTATTATTAGCAGTGTGTTTGAAGGTTTCTGTGAGAGCCCGTTTCATCCTGCTTCCCTTCCCTCCCCGTCCCTTGAGTGCGCAGAAGTAACACGTGATGGCGTGCGTGACACGGGACGGTATTTCCTGCGGGACTCTGGCCCAATATGGCCACCGGTGTGAGCGGTGTGTGGGAGCGGGTTGACGAAGTTCGTTGGACTGTTATCTTAATGGATTGGTCGCGTCATACAAACACACACACACACACACACACACACACACCTTCTTCTGTACAGTCGAGTGAGGGTGGAAAGGATAAAATACATTCCTGCGTTTCGTGAGCACTCCCAGCGGAGCTCATTTTCGAGGGACGATCGAACGATTTTTTGTTGTTGATAACCATGCTCTCCATGCTCCCACCCGTTTGTAGTGTGGGTGAAAAACAGTTTGCTCTAAATTAGGTGTTTTAATGGTTTGTGTCGTTGGTGAATGGGCAAGCATTCGTTTCGGGCCGGGTAAAACGGTGCACTTTACTAAAGCATCGCTATGAAATAATAATCAAGCGACGACCTGCGTTCCCGTGGTAGCGGTTGGAACAGAAACGCCGCGTTCTATTGTGCCTGTGGTGGCTGCTTCAATGGTTTCGGTGAAGCGATACCAATAATTGAACAGTTTGTAATGGAGGGAATGACTTGAATTTAAACATTACGGTTGCCTGTGGAGGATTAGTTATTGTAGACAGACAAAAAATAGTTGATGATCGTTCAATAGACATGTATGAATAGGGGAAGAGGTTCAATGGTAAAGTGACTATTAAAAATAATACCTATTTCATACTACTTCATGTTCTGTCTCTAGTATTTCCAATTACGATTGACTTAAATGACTTATTCCTGGAAAAATACATTTGTCTTTTCACTTGTTTGCGTAATTTAGCTTTTTGTTTCTTTTAAATGAAAGAAATCAAGATGGATACTATCATCACTGACGTATATGTGTTTTTTTTTATATAAATTATACACTTTGACTGAGCTCTAAGCCAAGTTTGTTTTGCATCGAAGCATGAGGTTCTGTTCTTGGAAGTAGTTTCTACTGATTTCTTCCCCTATTTCTTCTTGCTTTAAGTACCTCGTGCCGGATACTATTCTGCTCGTTTTCTCATATGAACAAGTGCAGTTTAACAATTTACCATTCCCACCATCCACAACCTAGTTCTTCGACAAAAAAAAAAAACAAAACAAAATGGTAGAACCCGGCCCGGGCACAAATGCATCTGTTGCTTGGTGCAGCGTGCTTTCGAACGGCGCTCTCGCAATCAATGACACGCAAGCAGAACGGCATTAGAATAGCGCCAACTGTTGTCGATATCTCAATTATCCTTCATTAGGATGAATAAGTGATGGATTCCTTTGCCAGGGCAATCTAAATTAGTGCCCAGTGCCCAGACGCCAGCCTGGCTGGTGGTGGGCTGTGGAAGGTAGACGGCACCGGATCGATACACACTCAACAACACGCCGGTGAGCGTTGGTGCACTCTGGCCGAGTGCAGGTTTTTGTTGGGCTGTCATTGTTCCCTCGATTCTAGAAAAAAAGTACGTTTAACACACATTCTCACAAAGCATGACGAATTGGTATGAAAATTGAAATATCATTTCCAACAAAACCTTTCTAACAAATATTGGTAAATGATGGTTCAGGGACAACACGTAGCTTTCAACTAACACTTACACACATCATCGGTCAATTTCTTTACCAATACGGATTGCAAAACGCAATCAAAGCACTCAATATTACTTCACCTCAAAACCCCCTTTTTGCGTTTGCGGTCATTAACCATCCAAGGCGAAAACTTTTCGTCCATTTGCACATCGCTTCATTTACTTCCAAGCCCTCGAGCAAACCAGCTGAGCGCAGTTTGCATACGGGCAACTGTAATTGCTTTCTCAGGTGCAGCCAAAAGCTTCCGGCCCGGGGCTAGGTGTCAACTTGGTGCACCAGGCGCTTCTCTATGAAGCTGCCGAGTATGTGCAGTAGATTGAGTTATGGATGAATTATTATAGTTGAATTGAATTCCCGTGCTCCCGGAATTGCTGGCTGCCGGAAAACTGGGATGCTGCACAATCCCTGGAACGCGATGGTGGGTGCTTAAATTGAGGTAACGGGATCTGTTACCAGGAAATACTAAACATCTTGCAGGTTTGAACGGTGGCAACAAATAGCTCCCAGCCATCGGAAGGAACCGATTCATGTGGTACACAGACAAGCATAAAGACACACACACACACACACACACACAAACTGAGCAATGAGGGGCGTTCATTCTTCCACATCAGTCATGCAGATTAAATTACTTTAACGCTGGCTTCCTTTATCCAGCAAGTGATATGCATGAAAATGGCACCGTCTAGCAACAGAGCAACCGAAAGCAGCCACCAGCCAGTAGTAGCAAGGTGTGAATTTGGATGGCTCATTTCGCACATTATGCATTATGGTCGATGCACAGCGTCATTGTTGGGAATTGTTCCGACGCGAGCGCCGTGATAACACAGAAGATTGTCAACGCTTCGCCATTTACCAACTGAAGCCTGTTAATTACAGAGCGATTAGAGCGCGATGTGGTCGCCATGGTCGCTTGAGTAGGGTTTATTTTTCGATCAATTTACAATATATGCCCACAATGCTGGGCTTGTCTGAGTGGAAATAAGTCGATAATTGATGCTTATCGGCGGATCAAACGAAGCTTGGCTTGCCTTTTGGTCTCGGTTCATTACGCCTCAAAGTATGCAATCCGCGCTACAAAGTGTACTGCTTCCGCAAAGATGCCGCTGTAACAACAATCTTTTGGAGCAAGTATACCATCGACGTCGTTACGACATGCTGTGGAAAGCTCACCCGCAGTGGGGCTTTGGATTTGTATATAATCACATTAAACCTGTTCCGATAAGATCCACCAAGGATTTGTGTGCTTTTTTGCCTGTTTTAAAAGCGATAAATATTATTAGACACACCCAATTTGCTGCAAGCGCACAGCAAACCTTAGCCCAGCACTGCTAGCTCCCCCCTGGCTGCCTAAGAGCGCTACATCGATGCCAACCTATGCGTTTGTGTACGGCTCGACCAACCGCCAAAACCAAACATTAATGAGCGTAACGAACGGCGGCGACTGTTTCACGTGCGGGTGAAATAAATCAAATGAACAAAGTTGCCAACAACAAAGCATTTATTATGCGCGCCGCCTGCTAATTGGCATCATGGGGTTAATATGTTTCCTGCTGCTCAGGTCCGGTGCTCGGAGCCGGATCCAGCCACCACCACCAGCTAGGGCAAAGTTGTTTCATTACAAAATGCTCTCCCCCTTGCCCGGAACGGTGCACATCGGGTTGGAAGGAGCATGAGGCACAGAGAGGTCACTGGGCAAAGTAAATTGGTGCCTTTTTATTAAAAAAAAAATTGGTACGAAAAATTGCCCCAACATGGAGAGCGAGAGAAAAAGAGAGAGTAGGAGAGAAATAGAATTTCCATCCTTTCCCTCGTCCCGCCCTTTGTACACATGCGAACCGGTACACGCGGGCTGACCATTTTCCTCCATGTGGACGCGTTGTTTCATAAACACATCCTTCTCATTCCTCTCTTCCTGCTGGCCTAAAAGGTACCTGGAAAATGCGTTTTTTTTTTCCTCCTAACAGAGTTATTCCTTTTTTGGACAATGCTTATACCCCAACTCACCATTCCCTACGCTACGGTTCTTTTCATCCCCTCGCATCAGCTCTGTCCCGGCTCCAAAACATTCAGCACGCCCCGGGAAATTAGTTTGGAAACAGGGAAAACCTTTTAAAAAATACTACACCCGGCATTTGCACACGATGCAATATGCCCGCGTTTTTTTTTTTTCGTTCTTTCTTCCTTTCTTGTCATTACACTTTCCCATGGTCACAGGTGCGCGCGGGAGCGCTCGGTAGCGGGCGGGGATGGTTGAGGTAGAATTGCCGTTTCCTGTTTCGATTAGAGCCTCGCAGCGTTTTTTGTTTCTTCTACTATCCGTACCATGAAATACATACAACAATGACCAATCTGCTCGGCACTCTAGCTTTCCCTCGCCGCTTAGAGTACTGTCCGATGAAAAGGGAAAATTAAAACAGACGCTTACGTACACAGTCACACAGCGGCTCACGCAACCAGACCAACTGCTTGGGACGGAAACGGAAAGAATTATGACGCCATACACCGTTGGGTATCGCCGCCGTCATCGGCGTACGATCCAGACTCGCCAGACAGGAAGCACACGATTTTTGTTTTGTTTTTCACACTGCCAACAGCACAAACACACACACGCACACATTCGCTTTCAACTATTTCCAGTTCTGGTCATACCTGTCCGTACCGTTTTCATCCAGTCAGGAGCAGGAAACCTCCAGATCCTCGGAAAAGGGAAAAATGTGTCACGACCAGTGTACACGGTGCGTGCATTTCCCATCTTGCCACTAAGCTCAAGCAGCATACGCGGGCAACAGTGGGTGTGTGGGTGAGTGAGACAGCTTGTATGGGAGTACCATGGGCAAAGTGATTTGTTTATGAGTGGAAATATCCATTTCAGCAGGAAACATATTTTCTGCCCACTGCCAACCGCTGCGTGGATGAAACGGTTTTGCGGGAAAACGGAACTGGTTCCGGTACCGTGTTGTAGCCGGGGGTCGGTGCTAGACGACCGGCGCTAGTTTGAGTGTCCGAGTTTGACACCTACACCACGTGGGCGGGAGAAAATCGTGCATTTCTGAATTTTCCAGTAATATTACTGGTGGACCGGTTTCCACCGGCTCAGTCAAGGACAAGGCACCGAATGAAGGTGAAAAATCATCAACCATCGGTAGAGCGGTCGTCTGGCGGTCGTTCCACAACAAACACCCGAACGAGCGAGAAAGGCTAGGATTTGAGTGTGGACATAAATCTTGGCCTGGAGGTTGAATAATGTAGAACACTATTCTTCGGCGTTTGCACTCGGCCGGCCGAGGGCTTTTGCCGGGCAAGTTCACAGTTTAGAGTTTTGAAGGGTTAGAGGCTATCCTCTCGATGTCGTAGTAGGTCTTTGGTCGAATAAGATTGGGACAAACGGTATGGCTGTCATGAGCTATTGAGCATTGTAGAAGCGGTTAATGTAGCATTGTTGAAGGGTTTTGGAGGATAAGGAATACATATTTAAGTCTATTTAAAATTTCAGTGCGCCCTTTTTTAAATTCATGTTCAAAATAGCGTTTTTTCCAAAATTCCGGATAAACTTTTGTTTAAAAAATACTTTGCATTAATTATAATTGTAGCTTGAATGCCAATATTCGGTATTAAATCCAATGAAAAGTACTTCATACATAAAAAACAAATGATACATTAAAAACACACACAAAATAACGAATCCATACTTATTGCATACTCTAAGGCGTAATTGAGCAACTCGCCACTACTAAGATCAGATTCTGAGAGCAAACCAAACGCCTAAAATTATGCAATATTATCGACAAAACTAAGTTTGAAAGAGCTTTGTTTGCAATGAATTGACATGTATTGAATGAGCGGGGAAGGAAACAAAACCCAAAAATGGGAAAAACGCTTCTACCCCCCTTAAAACTTCCCATTTCTCCCATTCACGCTATAAAATAAGCTACCCCACACATATAGGCAACGAACACGCAATTTTAGTGTTTCACTAGAATTAAATAAACATACAATACCACACAGCATAAAATGTTTAGCCCGACGGTAACAGCGCATTAAATAATTCAACGCAACACAACGGGCGGTGGCGCTCAAATGGCTGAACCACTTGCTCCACCTCATCACACAACACGCACACACACACACACACACACACACACACACACACACACACACACACACACACACACACACACACACACACACACACACACACACACACACACACACACACACACACACACACACACACACACACACACACACACACACACACACACACACACACACACACACACACACACACACACACACACACACACACACACACACACACACACACACACACACACACACACACACACACACACACACACACACACACACACACACACACACACACACACACACACACACACACACACACACACACACACACACACACACACACACACACACACACACACACACACACACACACACACACACACACACACACACACACACACACACACACACACACACACACACACACACACACACACACACACACACACACACACACACACACACACACACACACACACACACACACACACACACACACACACACACACACACACACACACACACACACACACACACACACACACACACACACACACACACACACACACACACACACACACACACACACACACGCACACACACACACGCACACACACACACACACACACACACACACACACACACACACACACACACACACACACACACACACACACACACACAATCGCTCGACAAAAGTCGATTTTCAAAAAGGCATCCTATCGCATCACAAATGCACCGATAATTTTCCACTCGAATGTGAGTGTGTAGAAGTAGGTGTAGCAACAGAGAGGAAAAAAATCGATTTCCATCGTCACCCCGACAAACCACCACCCACCACGTTGTCGGCCACGTTTGCATGAACGCGCACTTTCATTGAAAATTGATGTCGATAAACTGGTGCCTGTGACTTGTACGAGTGTGTTGTGACTTTTGCCTTCAACACACACACACACACACACACATATACACACAAATGACTCACTGGCAACGCGATGGAACATCCTGGAGTGGAAGCGGGTAGAAACTGGTGGTCAACTATATTTCCCTTTTCCACCACACGCACACATACTGGGTAGGAATCGGTAAGAACTCAAGAACTCTATTGATTTCTTATGCGGTCATCGTTGCAAAAATGTTGACCCAACCGAGCGAAAGCAACAGCTGGTTGAGTCGATTGAGTAGTGCTTGTTGCAAAATTCATTCCCGCCTTCAAAGCCCCCACTCAGCAGACAGATTGCTGATAGACGGCCGAGACTGCTGTGTGCGGGCTGCAATGCTTCATGCTTCAAGCAGCGCAAGTTCAAAGGATATACCCGTGCGCGTCCCATCCGTGCTCTCGAGCGTCCCACGAGAGATCTCCGTTACACCGATGATTGTGATTCGAAATCGCAAACGCCACCCTCACGGGTGCGAAACAATGAGACGCTCCCAAGAATCCATCTACCTCGGGGCGATGCGAACTGACGCATGTGTCTTGATGGGGGTTTTCTTTTTTGTTTTTGAGTTGTTTTTTTTTTTGCTCAACATCCTCCAGAGATAGTTTGCTCGAAACGGATGCCAAATAGTTCGGTTGGGCGGGCGGGCGGGTTGCTGGTGATGGTTCGTACGGTGCGCCACCGTCTGTAACGAGATAAACAAATAACAAACCTTATTATTTATTGAGAAAATATACATCCAATTATAGGGGAACATGCTGCTACGACCGCAAGCAGCCCGGACGGAGCAGGATCGGACGGGAGACGGGTTCCGCTTCGATGGCAGGACGCCATCGGTGAGGAAGACTTCCGACAGTTGTGCTGCTCCCGTGTTGCTGGAAAGATGATGGTCGTACATGGCTGCTGTGCCGTGCGAAGATTGGCACACCGGTAAGTGGTTGGCGTTGCTTTCCAGGGGAGGAATTAATTATAAATGAATCGCAAGGAAGCAGTTGGCGGCTAGGGAGCAAAGAAACATTGAAACCGTTTGCTTTCTAAACCGTTAGACTTTACACAACATTTTGACCAAACGATGCAAGAGGAAGGTACAAAAGAAGGAAGTGAAAGAAAATCTACACTTTTGTGGAGCAATTTATATGAACTTTATCAACACTATACTTAAGGATAAGCTCTGTAACATTCCATCTCCCAGCAAATGTCACGAGCATCATCATAAGATCCGACATCAACCAAAAACAAACCCCATATACCGTTGTGACAAACAGCCCTCCGTGCCCTGCCCCTGCTGCCAGCATCGAATTGTTTGACAAGTTAGTACTATCCATTCGCAGGCAGCATCTCGATGATACCGGGCTACTAAACTTCTCCCCAAACTAGCAAAGCGCTGTATAGAAAGTCCCTTTTTGCAACAACTACCCTTCGGTACCTCATCCCGTCAGTCACTTTCATGTTCTTTGCCCCTCCTCCTTCCCCTCCCCCTCGCCCCCTCCCTCCTTTTGCATTCAATTGGCCAACTGTGACAATCTCGTGTGCACACAGGGACTGTGAGTCTTTCGGTTTCACCTTTTTCCCGTTTGAGTGTGTCGCCGATGTCAAGAAAGTGTCCTTGGCAATGCCCCGGCATCACACATCGGGCCCGGGATGAAAAGACGTCGTCGGTGGCCCGGTTGTTTGTGTATTTTGCGGCCAGCAGGGTAGGGGCATGGTCGTTATGTCCTTGCAGACGTCCACCGCCCAGCTTCAACCCTCAGCAGTTCTTGCGGTTAGATGCGGGAATGGAACGGTCCAGACGCCAGTGCTTCGTTTCGCATTTATTGGTTTGTCAAGGCGCGCTGTCGTAAAGGGACGCTTCCACTGCCCAGCCGCCTGTCACCACTCTATCGGAGCGGATCAGCCTGGTCAAAAGGGGTGTAGCAACGGTCCCTTGAGATGGTGAGGCATCTGCCCCGGGCGAAGTGTTTAGTACACTCTCACTGCTAAGGAGAGTTTTGCCCCTCGGCACAATAAAAAAAAAACAATACCGGGAGGGTTGTAGCGCATTTCGTTACGTTTGTCCGAATCCGATTGATTATGATTTTCACCCCTCTGCGAGGTAAAAGAAAAAACACACACACGCACACCGAACAATAGCAGTGCGTTTGATCACCCTTGGAAAAGCAACCGAACAACAAGCAAACAAAGAGATAAAAGTGCCGCACGCTTGCCAATAAAACCTGCACTGCTCCTCGCTCCGCGTCCCTTTTCGGGGGTTTTCGTGGTCAGTGATCTCGTCTTGGGCACATCACACCGCTAAGCACTCGGCGTGCCAAGGGTGGATCAGTCGCACAACACGCAACCTCCCACCACACTCCGGTGGCGTGGAAGAAGTTGTCGGTGAAAGCATCATCAAACAGAGAGAGGAAGAGAAAAAAAAGGCGAGGGTGATTCCTGTTCGATTATGACTCTCCTCCCCCAGCAGGACATTCACGGACAGAAACGCCACCACGGACGACCCAAACACGCACAATGAGCCACTATAAATAAAGCCATTTTGAGGGTGCCCAACTACTCGTCCCCGTACGTTTCGTTTCCCTCTTCTTCCTGATTTTTTTTTAGTGATGCGTGCGCTTGTATTCGATTCCCTTTTTTCCGTATTATTGAAGGACACAATTTATGACTTTTCACGTGCGTGCTCGTGCTGTTCCACTCATCCACCAGCAGTGCCGGGCGGGAAATTTGCAGTGATTTGCCATAAACGAATTCCTGTTTCCTGTTGTTTGCTGCAATTTATCAGAATTTATCGATAACGGTAATGGCGCGGATGAGCCAACAACCCAGGCAAGTTGTTTTGTAAGGAGCAAGTTTTACTGCTGATGTCGCTGAACTTTCCTCCGTGCGGGCCCGTTTCTGTTGGCTCAAGGCTCAAGGGATAAAAGTTTGCACGGAAATGATAATTCTATGCAGCAGTCATATCCGGGGCGCACTGGGTCGGGAAATCCGACTAGATGGGCGATTAGTTTAGGTCAATTGGTTGCGATCGGTGTGCAAAGAAAAATGCTACTTTATTGCAAATGCATCCTGTTTCGGTGCTGCCCTTTGGGGCCTTGGTGAGCGGTTACGTGTGAGGCAGGGTTTATTTCTGGCCGGCAGACGAATGTAATGAGGTGATTGAAATTCTTGCTGCAGTTTTGGTAATTGGTTTGCCGCAACGATTGAATAAAACAGTCGTTATACAACGGATTTAGGAGCAAAAGTTGTACACACTTTCCCATATCAATGTATTGTTTCAGAACCTTCCTTGAGATACGTGAAACTTTTACAGGTTACGACAGATTGGTATTTTTCCATTTATCATACTTTAATTATAAATATGATTTAGTAGTTAATACTAAGAATCGTAGTACTTGAATTGACACAACTTGTTTTTTCAAGAAAAACAAACGTTAAAACGCTGGAGATGTGCGTCATCTAGTATACCTTTAGGCGATTTGAAAGAAATATATTACGCTTAGTATTTTTACTTCAAAATTTCTACAAAACAATAACTTATTATCAAACATTTTAAACAATAAATTGTAGTACTTTAACGTTTAGAAAACATTGATGGAGTTTTCATTAGCATCTAAACTATATTTAAATCATGCAATTCAGTCAAACGTCAAATTATTTAAAAAATCACTCGACCGTATAATTTGTATACTTTTAGGCGCTTCATAACACCAGCACTATCCACCCTGAACCCAAAACCGGACATGTTATTGGCTACTTAGTCGCAGAAAACTGTAACATCAATTCAAAATAAATTAAACTGCAAATTACTTCGCATCAAACTGAGCCTAGAAAACTTTCAACAATTTGAGCCATTCGCTTGGAAAACTTTATATCCTGGAAATGATCACCAGCTCCTTTGGGTGGGTCCAATTTCACTGCTTACTTAAAGTGTTACGTTTGCCTGTCCGTATCATCGCCACTTTCAATCTGAAATCCTCTGCCGAAAGATCGAGTGACCGTTGACGATTCGCATCAATTACACACCATCAGCCAATGGGGGAGTTCGGGGTGAGAACGACTGACTACTTCATCAGCCTGACGACACATTTCCTTCCCCTGTCTGCAAGCCCCATTGCACACTGTCCGAAAAAAAACGGGCCCCGACCGGAACACATTCGAATGAAAACAAAATAAAAACCCGTCCGTCCCCTAAACACCAACACCGTTCGAGGACAGCCGTCCGGTGTCGGCCGAACGAGGTGGGTGAAAGGAATTGTCATCCGTTTTCTCGCCGCCCGTCCTGTGCACTGTGGAGATGGATGGCCATCGAAACGACCGATGTCCGGTCGGGGGGTGATGTTAGACCGGTCTCACCACTTCTTTTTTTTTTTTTGTTGCTGTTTGCTGTTGGAAAATCTCCCCCTCCTACCCTGGTTCCGGGTCGCATGCGAACGTATCCGAAACATGAATTTCAAGCACCGAACCCGTTTGCAAACGACCGTCCTCACGCCGTCTCTTTTTTTTTTTGTTCTTTCTCCGTTGCTCCACACACGCAACTGCCGCTACTTTTTGCTTTCGAAGCGTCTTTATCGGGCAAATGGATCAAATCAATGGGCGAAGGATGTGCGAGCAACTGCCAGCGAATCGGGAAATCACCGAAAATGGAAGATAATGCAGGGTGAACGCCGTCTTTCCACTTCGTCCGCTTACCGTGACGTGTCAATCTAACGCTCGGTGGTGGCTTGGTGGTGGCGCCATCCCGGCCGGGATGAAAGTGAAAGAGAAAGTCAAATTGATTCTCTCATCCTCACGCTCCCTCTCTCTCTGTCTTCTGCCTCTTATCCAGCACAGGCTGCTCACTGCGGTTCAAGTGGTGCCCGGTGACTGTCGAGGATCATTAGTGAAGCTGCAACATTTGGCACCGGCAATGGACGGAGTTTATTTTCTACCCCGCAATCCTTCCTCCCCACTGCTACGCACTCCTTCCAGTTAGCTTTGTTGTTTAGCACAGTGTACAGTGAGGCACAGTCTGCCACACACCCGTCGGCGGGGCTCTGTCTCTATCGTGCAGTGAAAAATCAAATCTGTATCGACCGATCGCAGCCCGGCACAGTTTTTGGAAGCAGCAGAAGCAGGAAATGGAAGGTTTCCGTTTCCCCTTTGTGTGGCGAAAAGGGTTCATTTCCGTACCCATTTTTCGTGCTAAGGGAACGCATCCGGCTGCCTTAAAAATATCACTTTTGCTCGCAGATTTTATGCTCGGATCGGTTTTTGGGTGAGACGTTCTTAAGCGATATCAAAGTTGTATCTTTTGGTTCGCACAAGTCAAGAAATGTTTTGCATGCTTTTGAGTCGATACTGCCTACGAGTGTTGATTTGGGTGTTGAGTTTACATGGAGCATATAGTGCTGTCGTTCAAAACTAAGACTAACTATTAATTTCATTTTTGTTGTTTACAAAACTATTAATTTCACAACTTCAGTAAATTCTGTCTAAAATGTAGTCACTCAAAGATAAATTGATTCTTTAAGATGCACATTTTGACATTTTATGTCTTTTCTAAATGAATATTTTCTTAATGCGAATATTCTCTAGGCTGCATATGCGTTTTAGGAGTCTAAATCGTCGGAGATTAAATTTTGAATGATAGTTTACAAAAAAACTTCATTCAAGGATGCTAGATTTTTGGTTTTTTGGATTCTTCATAGCAACACTTTCATTCGTTTTCCCCTGAGGCCCTTAGGAACATTCAAAAATATTGCAATTGAATAAATATTGCTGCTACATGGTCATAGACCCAGGAATATTTCTCTAAGCTGACTGTTCTTTGAAGATTTAATGAAAAGAGACTTGTATTCCGAACCACACTGTACTTTGAATGTGAAATAACTTACAATATAGCTAACAAAAAGATATAATGAATGCGATAAGATGGCTAAGAATGAATCAGAAATCTTGTAACAACAATTTAAGCACCCATTTCCTTTTAACGATACTGGAAACAATCCATCACACTGCCAAGAAACGTCGTAAAAGCCTGTTTTTGTGAAAAGAATTGCATAACATAAGGCGTTCCCCTAACTTCATCAACACCTTTTCCCAGGTGAAATGCTCTCAAACCATGTAAGCCTATTATATTATTTTTCTACTTCCTCAATTAATGAGCATCTTACTTAAACGACCCTCCCAACATCCTGTAACGCTTACCTCCACGCGCATTCTTTTAAACCCGACCCTTTTCCCTTTTGTGTTTGTTTGTGGACATGCTTGACGCCATTAGCTGTCAAAGCAAAGCAAACCCTTAACACACACTTTAACAAAACCCCGTTTGCCCGAATGATATGTTACAATGACTTTCAACATCGGCTCTCGCCAAACCGTTTCACACGTGTTGTTCACCCTTCCCTTTGCGCCGCTTGGGGTCGTGATTTTGCATTGTTCGCTCCAGCCCCTGTACCGACGGTTCCGGACCCTTTCCCTTCGCTCTTGCCGTAACCGAACGGGTCGGGATGCAAGTGGCCAACTAGATTTCACAGCTTCATTAAAACCTATCAAATATTCATACGATCTTTCCCCCCTCCCGTACGTACTCCGGTTTCCCATCTGCCGCTGGCAAACCACTGCAGCTTCGGTTCAAAACGGTATTAGATTTGGTCTTTCCCCGTTTCCTATCGCAGAGTTTCCTCGTTGAATACAGTGAACCATTCTATTTTTTTGTGTTGGTAGTGTAAGAAGTTCGTTTCACTCATTTGCTTCCTTTACTTTCGTTCCCATTTTTCCCCCCTGTTTAACGCCACCTTCTTTTTTTGTAATATCACACCCTGGTTCAAAAAGGATTTCCAAAAAAACTGTGCTACGCTTCCATTATTAATTAGACCAATCGCAGCATCCTGGACGGCCAGCTCTGGGCCAGCGACTGAGCGGTTCGGTGTGCCGGCCCGCAGTAGTGATTCCGCATGGATGAGATTTACTTTAATGAAATTTAAATGATTCCAAAGCCGGTTCGCCCCTGCAACCGGTGTCCGTGTGTTCTGCGTCAGTGTTGGTGTGCATTTTCCCCCCCTCATTTCAATTCAATTTCAGTCCTTCCAACCGGGCTTGAATTGCAATCAGAAACTGTACTTACAAGCAGGCAGCATGGAAGGTGGATTATTTAAAGCCTGTTGGTGCATTTTTTGCTACCGAAGCCACTGCTTGACATCTGTTCCAATTGCCAAAGGCTCCAATTGGCTGTTCATTATTGCAAGGATGGTAAATCAATTACCGGGCAAATTCAATTATGCAACTTGTCTTCAAAAAGCGAACAATGAGCGAGAAATTGGAATAACAAATTTCTCCGAATTGATTTGAATGATAAAAACCACCCGATCCATGTGTTTGGCGCAATCGACTACTAATACTAAGAACATGTGCGTTTGATGTGTAAAATGCCATACTCGCTCTCTTTGCCTTGGCTTTAGCAACTCAGGATAGAAAGGTTCGAGATAGAATTTTCCACAATGATCGGCCATCCTTCCGGTAGATTAAACTGTGTAAGCGTGCACTCTCAGCGGCCTTAAGATGGCTTGACTTGCCTAACCTCTGCCAGGGTTCGGATTGTGGACGAGCGCGATGGCGAAACTGCAGCATCATCGACATCGTAAACAATCGAGCAACATTAATCATCGGAACTTCCGGACCTGGCCGGCGAGGTAGGGAAACAAATCCATCAGCTATTGCTTTTTGCAATTCCATCCCATTCTCGGTGTGCCAATCAGAGGGACGGAAGGAAAGGATACACAAACACACACACACTAACCCACACCATCCTGGTATTCTGGTGAAAGGTCTGCCCAACGGGTTGACCCAAAACGGACTGTCTCCGCGGCCCGAACAGGGACTGGGTGCCGAGCTGGGATGATAAAATGTGAAACATGCTTGACATACCGTAATTAAAGCGTTTGACTCAGCTCAACCCTGTCCACACCTTCCCTACCCCAGTGTCGGCCCCGCCGGGTAGGTTACGAGCTTAACCCGACAATACATCTTCCCGACGCTGTAGGTGCTGTAAACGGTCCACCGAAAGGAAAAGGGCGGCTTTTTGTTTGGGAAAGGACGGCGCGAAGCAGGGCCGCCCTCCCGAGCCCGTGCCAGATGGATCACCTCCCTTTTACCACAAACGGCGATATGCAGCATACTTGAGATGTCAAGTAAAACATCCCAGATCATTAATTTCCACCCGTTTCTCCAGCATCAACGCCCGCGGACCCCGTTGGGCGGCGGGCCGGCACGAACTAGCCAACGAAGAAATGTGGTCGATTTTCCATTGCTTCCCGTGCCCCGGCGATGACCGTACGTTCGAGCGACTTACTGCCATCGCCAACAGGGCCGTTTGCTTAAGAATGTTGCACCGTTTGCTTGCTCATTACTCATGTTTTACGCCTGGCCAACCGTTGCAGCGGCGCATGTACTGGGTGTGTGCAAGTTTAAATGGCTGCATACCTTCGGGCGGTTTCCAGTCCGCTTTGCCGCTTTCCCGGTCGGTGGCTGGAATGTTACGGGCTGATGCTTACGGACGGACCGTCTGCAGCGTATGCATCGCCGTGCAGTTGGCGTCTTCGGGCAACTGTTTGTCTGCCGCACGGGGGTGAATCCTCACAGCAATCCGATTACTGTCGTGCTTGTTCAACCAGTTGAACTTCCTGATGATTTGAAATGATAAGCGATTAAAGGGATCGATTTGTGACGGCTGATAGTTGAAGCACAGGACGGAAGCATGGACTCTATTTGCGATGGAAAGTACGAAGAGCGATTGAGGCGCATAGCTGGTAGCGAGTTATTTATTACACAGTTGATGGTACTGCGATTGATCGCTGGAAAATTGTTCACTAATAAACCGAAGCATTATTCCATGGGGAAATAAACAATTGCATTGGATCCATTTTGTGAAGAAATTTTCCAGTGGCAATATTTTGGACGTGTGCAAAGTTGTCAGCCACAATTTTGCGAATAGAGAATTGTTGAAATTACTTTAGCTGAAGGCTTATCATTCCTACACACTCATACCAGAGCATTTTTCATTGTCTTCCCATACCGGGTAATAAAACCCACCACACCCATGTAACATGCATTATCGTATTAAGCGCATGGAGACTAGTTCCGAGAAACGATTGATTACCCTATTAAAATAATAAATTGTTGCTATGTTATGAATAGTTCATCATTCACGGTCGTTTTGTGCTTCTTAAGCGCCTAAAGGTATGCATTTTTGTTGTTGTGCCTTTAAACATTACTTCAGCAGAACAGCGATCAGGTTTCCATCCTTAAAGCGTCAAAATGAACCACTTGCGCCTAAATGTAGGCAAAGTGCTGCTTCTGTGTTTGATACAGACAAAATAAAGATTTCAAAACACGGTAAGCTTTTTGGAATGATAATATTCATAGTTACATCATTAAAAGAACCGTTTCAGAAATCAATTAAAAACGACTCGTTACTTTACCACAATCTACCAGCCTTTGGTACACAAAAAGAGCCCTCCGTAACTGTAAGCGAGCCATTGAGGAGATCATGCTTTTGAAACATGCTACCAAAAGATGATGGACACACCCACGCCCGGTTTCTCATCTCGTGCGAAAGATAAGCTGAATCCAGTTAATGTCCGGCAGTCCGGCTTTCGCTCACCAGCGACCCATTCGGAAGCGTATGCATTTTTCATGCCATCTCGCAGGCAGACGCTGGAACGAAAGCTAGCGGCCAACTAGCATTACCGTCCGAGCCGAATCGTGCCCGTACGGCCCGTCCGTGTGCGTGGTCAGTCCGGTGCGGGTAACATTCAACCATCAGAGTCGCAGCACAGTCCCGCAAGTACCGGATCGTCCCACACGGTTTGCAAGAAAACTGTAAGTAAGTAAACGTGTACCTGACGGTGGGCAACGCTGTGCCAGCCCCACCACAGGCGTTTCCGTAGCACTGCGCTCACCAGAACGTACGGTGAAGGAAGCTGAATGAAGGAGTGTAAGCAAAGAGCGAAGATAAAATGGTGCAACGGATACGGGAGAGGCAACCGGTGATTATAAACCGGATTGTTTGTAATCGGCTTTGACCAAACGGTAAGCAAAGCGTATCGCCACGAGCAAATTGGCAGTGGCGGTGGCGACGGCCGCACGAAAAGGGTGCCTGCTGTGCTGGGGGTAGATAAACGTACGCTCTTGTAAAAACCACTCATAAATCCAGCACTAACCGCTGCGGTGTGGGAAATGAATAATTGACGGATGGTTTTTCATTTGGATGGATCTTACTGACAGCCAACAATCCTTCCCTTCCCCCTTTTGGTATGGCGAAAAGCTGGGCCGCATGGGCTGAGCACGAATAAAGCGGAACATAAGCAATGGACGAAACCGAGCGTGTGCAGCAATGGACATTGGAGAGCTGAAACTGGGTTGGAGCTTTTTCCGCTTTCATGCGTTTAATTTCCAGGCTCTTGCTCCGAGACCGGTTTTTGATGAACATAAATTACATCACATAGCACATAGTGGGAAAAATGGGTGTACTGAGCACCTTTGCACACACCCACAAACATACTTTCGCACAACGAACGGAGCAAACGAAGAAGCAGCAACATTTCATCATGTCATTTTCGAGCACAGCCCGCTGGGGTTCTGTGGTGTAGCATAAAATGGCAATGAAATGGTAACGGTTACGCATCAAACAAACCTCCTGCAACACACCCAACACACAATACAACTGTGCAGAGGCTGCTAGCAATACGATTCGGAATACTTTATGATCGTTTCATGATTATTGTACGCCACCCTTCCGCGCGCTGCAAACTTGCAAACGGAAAGGCACGCTCGTTGGGAGAGTTTCAACATAGCGCGTAAGTGTGCCATAGAAAGTGGTGACGAAGTGATTCATTCCGGTACTTACAGAGGTTGACTGTCCCGCAGTTTGCTGGCGTGGGTAAGAGTCGGCGTGCGTTGAGTACCATAACGAATGCTTCACAGCGTGTTTGTTTGGTATGAATGGGGCACAGTTATTAAGTTTCACGACATGTAGCAAAAGCCGTTTACAATGATAAAACAATGACAAAAACGACGAAAAGGGGTGAAGGATGCAATTGAAGTTAATGTTCTCTTATCAAGTGACAAAACAAAATGCAAAAATGTTATCTTTTTTTGAACATTTTCAACGAAAAATTTGTTACAAACATCACTTCATAATGTAATTAAATTTCTTAATCTATAATTACACTATAATTAACTTTCTTAATGAAATAAAAATAAAAAATGAAAACAAATAAAATTAAACTGCCTACAAGTATGCAATCGGTTTGACAAAACGTCACTCTTTTCGAAGTATACTTTCTTTCTACTCTGATTTTTCGTTGCATAGACTTTGAAATAATTATCTTTTCACAGTTATTGGCTTTCATCTATAACTCCATCCGTCAAAAACGATAACAAAGACGCGCAGTTAACGAATGCCATCGTTCAAGCAAACGCCCTCCCTCCCCTTGCATTCCGAGAAAAACGCATTCGAAACGAACGAGCATAATAAAAGAAACGCAAGCTGTATCAGCGCGCATCACGGTTAAACCGTATCATACGTCCATCTTCATGCTCGCGCGCAACGATCCCATTACACCGGGCTGGCTTGTCAAGAGTGATGGCAAAATAAAAGGGAAATGGTTACCATCGCACACATGCATACTTTTATGCTCAAACAGAAATAACATTCGCCGTGTATGATGCTGCCGCGAGCAGACGCACGGATGGCTCCGGAGCACGAGCCCCGGGAGGCGAGGGAGAAAGGATTTTTTTTATTGTTGTTGTTGCACCCTTTGTTGATCGCGCGTTGTCTGTGATCTGGCCGCTGAAACTGTAGCCCCACGACGAGATTGTGATGTATGCGTGTGTGTGTGTGGGTGTGTGAGTGTGTGTGAGGGTATGTGTTTGAGCCAATCCGCCCAGAGCTCCATTTCCTTTCGCCAACCCATATTCATGGGGCCGTTGAATTCCTTTCTCGCTAACAATGGAAAGAATTCCCTCGCCGTCAAAAGGTGCTTTGAAATGGAGAGTGAGATGAACGCGAAGGCTTTAACAGCTTACGGCGAGCTTGACGCACGGTTTCATATTGTGCTTTTGCCTTTTGGGGAAAACGAGAATCGATGGTAAACCGCCAGCCAGCTCAAACAAATGCAGAGCGAAGGATAGTTTTCGGTCTGGCACATTCGGCGAGCCTTTAGCCGTCATATGATCGGATTAATCTGAACTCAGCTAATGTGGAATCGAATTTAGCGTACATCAAAAACATTCACCTGCCGTCAGTGATCGATAAAAGGTTTACCGGTATATTTGACTGTTCCAGTTTCTGTTTATCTTAACATTGGAAAGCCATGAGCCACACATAAACACCAAACCGAAACGAGATTCTTCTCTTTTGAAATTGCTCAGCAAAATATACTACCTCATATTTCTTAACACTTTAATATGCCAAGCATACAGAGATCAATCGTAATTAACAGTGATATACCGATTTCATACTGTTAGGCGTATTGTGCAGATTGTACTATGCTTTCTGATATATATCTGGGATGTATAAATATCGTTTATTCTAGTAAGTAAATTAAACAAGTCCGACCTAAATCCGTTTTATTTGGGTTGAGATTGCAGTGCAAATCGAATAGAAAATTATGAACATTGTGGTAATGACCATAGTTGACATCTTCTATCCAACGTAACTATCGTGACAAATAAACAATTCGCGTGATCGCTCGCACTCAACCTCTCAAATATGCCTGATTAAGTTTTCCGTCGTCCTTAGTCACCTAAACAACTAAGCAGTTTGCATGTATCAAAGTCAATTCATGTAACAAGAGTATCGAAAACTCATTTAGAAATCGCACACAAACTTTTTGCCAAACGATCCACTCACACAATAAAGGTACCATCACAATATTCACCAAATTGTGTGTCGAGATTGCAAGTGGTGCGATATGCATTGACACATTTTCACGACCGTCTGGGGTACAATTTGGCTGACACTTTCATGCATTCTAAATAAAGGTCCAACACACTCATCACTGTATCCGATCACTGTGATGAAGCAAAATTCCTTGTTTCTGCAGAAAGTGTAAAACGCTCCCCTGTGCGTCAGTCCTTCGGGTGACGCTAGAAAATGACTTTTTCTCGTTGCATTTCCGTTTACCTCTGCTTCCCTGCGTAAGCGTACTACACACCCGTGGAACAAGAGAAAAAAAAACCCACACGCTCACTCTTTAGTTTCCAGGGCCCTGTTTGCCTCCATCAATTTTATTTACGGTCTGCCGCTGCTTATTTATTATGTCCTCCCACCGAGTGTTGCGTGCCGCTTTTCTCACTTTCCGAACATCGATAGGCGTTAAGTAAAAAGGTGCAAGACCCCACTCACGCTCCACCTACGTGTCTCGCTCGGCGAGCGGGGTCGGAACAATCCCGAGAGCCCAAAGAGGAAAAGCAATATGCTTTACACATATACGTACATATACGTACGCCTAACGATGAGGTTGACAATTTTTGTTGCTTACCCATGCAACAATCGACCACTCTGGCTTGCCCCGGCCCCAGCGGCAATCCTTTGGGGAATACGACTGTGCAGCGGGCGAACGGGGCAGGACAAATAAAACAGTCCAGCTATCTCACCCCTCTCTGTGCGCCCCACCAAACAACGGGCTCCGGCCCGTAGCTCGATCCTTTTAACGTGATGCGCGCGCGTGTGTTTGTGTGTTGTGGTTACGATGGCCATTTTCTTGCCCATTCTGGTTTGCCACAGCAAAAAAGGTGAAAAGCTGCTACTGCCGAACGCTCCTCAACGGGAAGTGAAATTTGCTGGCATTCTGCCAATATAAATAAATGAAAAGACGCAAACGGAAAATGACAATAAAAAAGCATAAAACGATGGCTTTGCTTCCTCGCTGCCGCCCCACTGGCGGTGGAATCGAATGAACGGGAACACACACACACACAGCTCTGTTCTTCACCTTCGCGTGTGTGTGGCTCCGTTCATTCCATTTTCGTCGGTTTTGGCGAATGGTTTTGGCGCTGGAATGGTGAATTGGTTATTACACAATGAGTGGGGCAAAACGAGCCAGAAGGAAAAGCTTCCCATTCCCCCTGACTGGTCCCGCGCTTAGGATTCTGGTGACATAAAATGTCCTTCTTGTGCTCATCCAATTTGTTTCGGACTTTGCTGTGGCGTTGCCCGGTCCCGCTTGAACCGGAACCGAAGACGCTACAACGGACGGGGTTGTGTACTGGTTGCGCAATAAAATACGACGTTGCAAAGATCACGGAGATGCCTGAGGGAGCGCGTGGACCTTGTTTTCTCCCCTTGTATGTTTCGCTGTTTCGCTAGCTAAACAACAACGAGCTTGGGAGCTGCCTGAAGGCGAGTAAACATTTCGCACAAATGTCTCCTGTGAGTATTTATGTTTAATGGTGTTCTTACCCACTCGCAGGGACTTTAATTCGTACGCAGTTTTTGCGGTCACCGTTTGGTTAGGTTGTTCAAATTGGCATGATTCGTTTGACGTTGCATTAACACGTTTGTAAAACGTTATTGTGCCTACTAAATGCCCTTTCAAATTCAATCATCATCATTTGAATGCTAAAAAAATACATAAATGAGCCTTTGTTTGGAGAATTGCATAGCTTCAGGCTCACTCATTGGATACGTGTAGGCGCAGTACAAAAAGCGCGTTGAAAAAAAACCTAATTGAACTATAATTGACAATTGGTTACTGTTAATAATTATTAACGTTAGATTCGATCTGTCGGTGTTATCTACCGTGATTCCCGACAGAGCGCGGTACAAACGCGTAGTGTGGGAAGCATCCAATACCGATCGAGCCGAATATTCCCGATCGCTCAAAGGCTCCCGAACAGCGTGGCTAAGGCAATGACCGAAGGCCACTCTTTCGCGGTAGCCCGAGTCAAGCGATTGATTTTTAGCGTCGCAATAAAATAATAATATAGACTGCTTAAGAAAACGCTTGTTTTTTAATACCAAATACTACTACGGGCGAAAGAAAGAGTGCTGTTGCAATAGTTTGCAACAGTTACAGTTTAAACTAAAAAAAAACGTTTATTGTAAAAATTACAATGCTTGTAATTGATACACTATGACACTTGCCCAGCGATCATTTGTTTCACCATAAATATTTTTTTCCTTGTTTATTAATTGAACACGATAAAAGCACCACCTGGACGGGACTGCTTGCGCATAGTATGAAATTTATAATAATCAATTTATCGCCCCGTCCCCTCCCCTCCCAAACACCCCACACTTACTCCATAAACTTTTCGTCGCTTTGTAATTTGCAACGATTCGTGCACAGCCGACGCTGCTGCAAAGCATGCCCGCTCTGCTAACAATTTCATTAATCATTGACAAACTGTTTCCTCCCATTTTCTGTGCCGGTTCCATTAGCGGCGCCCGGTGCCCTAATGAAACCGGAACAACCGATCGGCCGGCCCCATCGGTGGATAGACGTTTTCATTAATTACTGTCTCTGCCGGTGTTCACCTTCGACTTAAGCTTGCTTAACAATTATCCCACCTTTGACGGGGGTTCCGGGGCAGGACGGCGGACGTGACGAGAAGAACGCCGAGCAACATGACAGCACTTACTCACCGCCGTACGTACACGCAAGTCAAAAGGCCAATGCCGATGGAACAGACGGTAGTCTCCTGAGCGCACTCGCTCCCAAAATTCCCTCGGCGCGGGGCGGCTTGGTACGAAGCTGTCTTAATTTTGAACCGATGAGTGGAAAAAAACTTTTTGCAGCTCCTCAACGGCACCGTGCTAACGTGCCGATTAAAGGCGCCAACAACGGCGCAAGCTTCGCATTTGTAACGCTCCCGAACAAATACTACGTGCTTGCGAGTGTGTCTATGTGCGCGCTACATGTATTGGAGAGCAGTGCTTCCCGAGACGACGGCCAAGAAGAAGAAGAAGAAGAAGCAGTCAACAGTGAAACCATGTGACACCCCATTAATCAACGTCGCGTTAGTACATCGCAACGAGATTTGACTGACAAGCGTCACATGAGATTTCGTCTGGTGGGTTTGTTTCGCCCTCTCTGCCGAGGGCCCGCCCGACACAACAAGCACTCAGCGGTCTCGAATGTGCATTATTAGGCGTGTTATTGGCGTTGTTATCTGCTATCGGCAAATCAGTGCCCGGGTAGAACTGTCATTGACAGATGACTGTGCGGCAAGTGGGCCGACGAGGAGACGGAAGTAGCGCCAGTGTGCAGCATTCCCCGCGGTGGTACGCTCGCACGTTCAACAACTCGAACAGCTTTATATTGTTGTGTCGCCGCCACTGGGAACGTTCCGACCCGTTTGGCTTTGATCGAGCTTTGATGCATTAGCCTTTGATAGATGGATATCGTGTGCGGCTGGAGCGCGCCGGAGAAGCGATAATCTACATGTGCGCCCTCCTTAAGTTTGGCACACATCATCGGCAAAGAAAGGAAAACCGTGTTGCTTTTTGCAGCCCCGTCACGTGACGTGCTTGATTGACGGTTTGAACAATGATTTACATTATTGGTGGTACACACAGTTTTCGTACGACATTTAACTTACGACAGTTGCTGCTAAACAAGAAACTATGTTTCTACTACGTACTGCTGAGGCGTTTCGATGCCTCAAATAGTTTAATGAATTCTTGCTTACCCGACTTACTTTTACCCAGCTTACATCCTTTAACACTATATGAGATTCACTTTAACAAGAGTACGGTGCAAAGTGTGATGAAAACTAACTCCAGTTACCTGCAAAATTTCAAGTTTATCATGCGTCGACACCTTCCCTGTGGAACTCCGAAGGTGTAGCAGAAAGTTTAGTGTCGAGCTTCATTTGCATAATACCCGGCGCAAAGTCACTTTTGGGTTGAAACTTGCCCATGCAGCCGGTGTGCGGCTTTATGTGGGTGTGTATGTATATGTCTGAAGAGTTAGACTAGCTGAACCTCTTTGGTGGCCAATGAATGCAAGTGTCTGTAATCAGAAACAAAGGACCGAAGCAAGTGTAATTGTAAAGATGACTGAGGCTGATAACGGAACTCGTTTAAAACGGTATAAAATATGTATAGAATAAGTTTAGCCTTATTTAAGCTTTTGATTTAGATATCTTTCGAGTAAATTAAAAAAATGTTTTCAACTTGACAAAATCACATTCAACCCACACTAACGCTGTTGAGCACGCTGTTATGTAAAGCAAATTGTCTACTTTTAGGCGTTATAAGGCAAATTGTGCACACGGCCGAAGCTCACTGGAATGTATCGTTCCTGCTGCATTCAATTACCAGCTATTCCATACCAGTTGCAGCGCGTCATAAAACGCGTCTATCTTTGTTAGCCCTGTACCTGTACACGAATAAAAGTGATCCCTTTGCTAAACGGTTTCCCAGCCGTAGATCATTCCCAAGTGCAAACGCAAGAAAGTAAAGAACAAATGAACGAATGTAGAGCGGTAAAACCACGGATATCAATCTTGCACCACTTTGCGTCCCCTTAGCATCCGTCCGCTGTTCTGTACGGGCAGACGCATCCCACGACCAAAAGTGCGGTCACAAAACGCATCGCTTGTTTCTGAATGGCTAACGCCCGTACCCGTACAGTGCTACAGCCCGTACTGCCGCATCACGAGGCGAAGCAGCAGAAAAGTCACGTAGCAACCCCGTAGCAGACGGCAGCGCGCAGCCTGGTCTAGCCGTCGTCCTGGCGCATCCCTTTTAGCTGACGATCGCACGGAACGCTCCGGTGCGAAAACGCAAACGAATTGAAGAAAGTTATCACCCAGCCCGGTGCCCGGCACACACACACACATCCTCTTGCCACTCGCTGCGAAGGTGGGTGCTTATTGTCGGCAATAAATTGCCGGCGCTTCATCTCGATAACTGGGAGTAAATTTAGTGCTCCCTAATAGAATATACTTCACGTTCGGCGAATGAGCTTTCGAGCTTGCGGGGGCAAGCCAGTGGAGTGTAGGGGGGAGCGTGCTGAAGGCTGCACAAAAAGAAATGCAAAGCGAGAAACTTGGAATGCTAAGTAGCTGTCTGAAATCGGCCCGTCTCGCACCGGAGTTGATCTACTGCCAGCGCTCGTGCCCGTTCGTGTGGATGTGGAGCGCTTTCGCACGGCTACTTGTGAATAATTGCGCCCGATTTAAAGCATCAAATAAGAAAACTGTTCCCGTGCTCGTTAATTCGCTTATCAGAGAAATTTCCCACCCTTAACTCCACCCATGCCCATGCTTCGTCGGCAATGCTACTTTTGCTCTGTATGACGGCTTGTCAAGCCACGACGCAACGGAGCAACGGAGCGTTCCCGGCTTCAAAGCAAGCCATCGCCCATCGTTGATGGTACAGATCGGCCCCATTGCCAAATACCAACGCCATTAACGCAAACGCGGAGGCGCAACTTTATAGCTCATCCCGCTTGGTGCTGTATTTTATTCGATTTATATCATTCAATCAATCTAGCGATCGTTCGGAATAAGTGTTGGGAGGTGTATTTGAATAACAATGTTTGTTCTTTTCCTCTCGAAGCTTTGCTGAGTAGCGCGAAATGGATTAATTATACTGCTGATGGGTCAAACACAGAGCAATACTCATTTTCAGTCCATACTGAGGAGGTGTGTTGATTAGTATCAACAAGAGAAAAATGAGCCTCGTCAGTGGAAAAACGCTTATCTGGTATTTTTAACATTATTTATATTTCACTAGCGAAGTTGTTCAACACAGAAAGGTTGAGCAACCAGTTCTGTTTGAAGAAGATTTAACCTGTTCATTGAGAATGATCAAATGTTGGCAACATATAAAAACGCCTAAAGGTATGCTTTTTCATAAATATTCCCACATAAAAGGCAATAATTATTAATTATTACATAATTAGTTCCAAAAATAAGAAAATGTAAGTTAAGTAACACAATTTTTGTTATTTTGCAGGAACATATTATAATTTTCTAGCTAATTGGAGAAATTCATCCAACAGTCAGAGAAAACCACGAAAGAAAGGTAATTGTTCTGTTTGCTTTAATGTAGGAGCACCTCAGTCAACCAGCTCAGTTATTATTTCATCGTGTTTACTGCATTGCGAGCTCCGTTAAAACCCATTTCTTGGTTTAAAATAATAAACTACAATCCCCGAGCAACACATTTGCCAGTAACTTTTCCACGAAGTATCATCACAACTCCAAGTCCGGTGACCGGAACCGCGCAGCACAATTCGACAGTTTCACGCCCCGCGATGATGCCCACGTTCCAGCTGTGGTTTTATCCGGCACGAAATTCGCTTTATATCATTCTAGGAACAGGAAGCGTCCAGAGGGATAATTTGCAATCCTAACAATCCACACCAAAAGCCAGGATAGACAAAACATCGAGAATCTGGCACAACGAACAAAAAAAACAAAAAGGCATAATCATCCGTGAGTAACTTTTCCGATGCGGTAGGTCACGCAAAATGAAAACCCAAAGGCAGAAGGCGCTTTTTTTTTGGTGGTGAAGATATTGAGCTTTACCAAACTTCCAAAGGGAAGCGCCCCACCAAACTGTTGGGCGCTTTCTAATTAAGAAGTCAAAGCGTACCACAAAGAAAGGCGCCCATTGTGTGGATGAAGTCACGCGGAATAAAAGGCTATCCCATTCCTGGACGGCGTCGTATGGAACGGTGGTGGCAGTGGTGCTGCTGGTGGAAAGCCAACCAAACTAACCACAAAACGAGATTCGAAGCAAATAAGGGGAGCGAAAAGCAAAAGAATTTCGGCCGCTCCAAGGACCCAGACCGAGGTGGTGCTGATTATTTGAGGATCGTAATGAAGTGGCTAATCAGAAACTATTAGAAATGAACACCGAAATGCTTCTAATCAGCAATACGAAAGAATACGAATACAAATTTCGCGCAAAAGGAAGGAGCAAGGGGCAATTTGACGGAAATGGGAGGATCATTTTCTTTTGTTATAGCCTAGCCTAGCCGCTCCCACCCACCCCTGCGCAACCCAAACTGAACTGTCTCGTTAGCTATTTGTTCGCTAGATTCGGCTGTTTCGAAGGCGAACGCGCCGATTAGCGGCGGAAGGATGTTGGTCCGGTTGTTGTAGCTAGTTGTTTTATTGCAACGGTGGGTCGTTCACTGCCATGTTACGCTGACCTTTAACCACCATTTGCTATTGTTTCCTGTTTCGTTTACAACCCACCGGCATTCGCCAACTGATCGTGGCACATAAACGGTAATTGCAGCACATTCCAGTAACGGGGCAAAATTAAACCGCATAATTGTGGATTAAAAGGCTATCCGCGGGAACCGCACCGGGGCAGCGCTTCACTACTATTGTGTGACTTTTTGCATTGTGCAGCTTGAAGCGCGAGCGACACCGACCAGTGCACACACTGGGTGCAATTTTGCTAAGCCCCAATCCTGGTTTGACAGTTTGTGTTTTGGCTAACAACCACCGGTTCAATAGTGTGGAAACGAGTGTCGCCGATAAGCAGAACCTGCTTCCGGCAAAGGTGATAAAAAAAGGATTTGCGTTTGCACAAATTGTCACACAAAGCGAGAAGCATAAAACCAAAGCCCACGCAGGGCAGTAGTTTTGTAGTTGACCCATAACCGGCCCCATTTGATCTCACCGTAAGTGGGATGTTACCAATAATAAAAAGGGACCTTACATGTACGGAATTGAGGGTAGCTTTACTTCACGAACTGAACTGAAAGGTGGCTGTATGGATGGAGGAACGGTCAGAAATAGTGCTTCACAAAAGCAAAGCAAACAATGGTAAAAACCAATTCACTGTGCTTTTATTACTGGTCACAGTAGATTGAAAAGCTCGTTTGCTTCATACGTAGTACCGTAGTCGTGTTACAAAAACGATTCTCATGCAACAAGTGCTCTCGTTCAAAGCATTTCATTTTTTTTTTCGTTTGTTTTCCACTCATGAGATGAATTTAATGATGCGTATGAAATGGGTTTTGGCATTACTACGATAACCCTTCTGTTTGCTGTTTCATGAACAATTGTTTGGGATGATTGTAATGGTAGCAAAAATTGAGATCAATTATGTATCGCATAAAAAGCTACTTTGAAGGTTGCAAAAATGAAAATAATAGTACTCCATTAATAATATTCTATTAAATTAAATTTTAAAGGAGTTTACAGTTTTTACTGTCATAATAAGTACTAAAAAAGAATAATTTATCGTACCCTTGAAGTGAGCTCGACCGGGCCAGCACAACGCTTTTTTTCATTTATCAAAAGGGTATTTAAAAAAGGCTAAATAGTATCCACAGTATTGGAGTTTTTTCAATTCTAGAATGGACATGAAATTTCTTGCTCTAAATATTTCATGTCATAAACTCATATAAACTCTCAGCTAGTATGTATAAAAGCACAGCATGGAACTGTCAAATGATTCAAATTTCAACAAAATAACTTCGCTGATCGAAGAGGAGGCAAAAGAAGAGAATTAGTTGAATTTATTTTACGAAGAAACGAGAAAACAAGATAACGTAATAAAATTGTTTAAACGTTTAAAACGTCGAAAATCACATAACATGGACAATTCATTCGTTCGAATCTTTTTGAGCGCCTAAAAGTATGCAAAACTTGTCATAATTTACTATTGAAGGTTTTTGATGTACACTTGTTTTGTGACTCAGGAACAAATCATGGATGTTTGATGTGCATGTTAGTGCATGAATCAAAATAGTTAAATCCAATTGACTCTTTCAAAGTTTGTTACGTTTATTTTCCTGTATGTTTTCAACATTCAACTAACTACCAACAGAATGCCAAAGTTATGATGAATCTGAAAACTTTTAGTTTCTAAACAAGCACAGCTGTCTGCAGCAAGATTTTGAATAAGGTTCACTGGAGGCTGTAATCTCCTCATCCTCTTTCTCACTCCCATCGACCCCCGTGCAATAGTGCTCCCTTAACCCTAATCTCATTAAACCGTAGCCGGAAAATTGAGCAACTTACTGCCAACGTCCGCACATCGTGCACCACTTTCAGGCCTCATTGAACGTTGCTACCGCCGACGTACCACTTTAAGGCGAGCGCAGGAGCGCATACGAAGCAAAAGCCCTGCCTGAAATGGGTCGCCGTAAGTCCAATGACAGTGCAAGGAGGGGCAACTTTCAAATTAACTAAATCTAGTTACAAACGGGCCAACACCGACCGGTGAAGCTCACTGAGCACTATGCAGAGGTGGAAAAGTGTATCTGTGTGCAGAGGTGTGACAGCTGCAGAAAACTATATATTTACTCCGTGTCTTCAACTGCGAACGCAACAAGCGTGCTCGACCAAGGGTTAGCAAGTGTCGGTTCAACGACTAGGTCCATGCCAGGTGCTGTTTGCACGGTAGTAGGGTCATTAATTTTAGCCCGGTCCATTATTTTCACACCATGTGCCAGATTTTTTTTTTGCAGTCGCAGTCACCCCAGTCCCGTGCATATGATATACTTCTTTTTTAAATGTCATATATATGAGAAAAAATTAAATAAAGAAAATGTGAGGTGCATGGAGACAAGCAATGTTGGGTTTTACAAAAAAAAAACAGCAGTTTCCCCCTACATCCTTAGACAAGCGAACAGCCAGCAGGTGACCCAAATTCAAAGCCACCGTCTTGTACGTAGCCGGGTTCGGGGTCTGGTTACAACCAACCCATGAATGCCGTGTACAGACATTGCTCATGCAAGTGTAACGCTGAAGCGACGCTGTACACCGAAAGGGATAAGCGGCCCGTGTCTCGTAGCGTCACACCAGTTGAGAATGGAGACCACCACTACCACTATAATAAAGCCTCGTTACGTCGACCGTAACACCTCCGCGGTTGTAATCCCATTAAATCATACATGTATCATGAGCAACGGTCGTGCAGCCCACGACACCGATGCAGCGCGTTGTTTTTTATAAGTCTCATTAAAGTATAATAACATCCTTCACATTGTGTGTGTGCGCTGCTTTGCACAGCCTTTCCCCGCCCCACACTGGCGAGGTTGGCTGTTGGCGACAAGTGCAAAAGACGGTAGTACATGCAGCCACGAAACAGGTGCCGGCTAGTTTCCCGTGCAAGTTGCGAGCCCTTTTTGTCACCTGCCTGCCTGCAGTATCTTCAACTAGACTTAGCTGACGTGTCAGCGTGTCGTTAACCGGTGGCAAACAATATTTTTGTACTGAATGTGATTTAATGGTGCCACATGATTCACTGTCTGCTGGATGGTGGAGACAGAAAAAAAACTATTGCTTGCAAAGCGTCAAACCATGCACCTTATCGGAACATTACTTTGCTCTGAAAGAAGCCAATGTTCCTTTCATCATTTTTTTTCAAATTTGTACATCGTTTTGCCTACATTTAGGCGTTTTTACAATGAACGCTGATCTGCAATCGGAAAACGAGGAAAATATGTAGTTGAAACACTGCGTTCAGTACAATAATGCTTCAATTGCTCTACTTAATTTTGTTGCTGGGAAAAATATCATGTTGCATACCTCTAGGCGCAGAGAATTGCCGTCGAAGCGAAATGTTCACTTTTGCTCAAAAATACAAAATACTATGTTACAGTATAAAGACAGACCCATCCTAACGTACGATGACTTTGAAAACACGAAAACAGGACCCGAGCAAGATAAATCGATCACGAAACGTCAAAACAGCGTGTACCAAACTCGTTCGCTAAGCATTCATCTCACACACACACCACCAAAGGTTGATATCGCGAAGCGGTTCGCTTTCGGTATCACTATCTACACGCCGCTCGTGCTTTGCTGTTATTGCACGACACCGTGAAAGACAAATTTGCACTCCACTACATCATTCAAGGCTGCGGGAATGTCCCCCCCCCGGACCTTGTGAGAACCATTTCGAAAAGTGCATCCACACCGACCTTCCCCGCCCCCCTGTATGGAACGGAGTGGAATCGTTCGAAGTGGCGCGAGAGTTCGAACCGTTGCCGTGGAACATATATCAATTTACCATTTCGGACGCTCGCTACCGTACTGCTTTGGGCAGGATAACCGAACGATCGTCATCGGTGGGCCAGTTTGCCGAACGGATGAGACGACACTACCCCCGTTCCCAGGCACCCCCAGTGCACGTGTTAAGCGAGCAAAGAAAGCGCGTACCTCAGCTGGGGCAGCTGCTGGGTGGTGCTAGTGTCGCAAAACTTATGTCAATAAAGGCACTAAACCACGACAAATGTTGCTTTCCTAGCCAGGCAAAAGGCACGCCCGAGCTGTGCTTCCCATTGGCTCGAGGGCCCGGCAGGAGTGTGGCCATGTAGGTGCGCCATGTACGCCATGTATGTATGTATGTTTAAGGCCACGATCCACCACGGCCACCTGTCGCACGCCACCCGTTTGTCGAACGCGACCCGCGACTCGTGTTGTCGCCTTGCCAGAGGAACTTCCTGAGAAACTGCACTGTACACACCGTGCCGTACCGTACGTAATCGGCCAGCCAGCACCAAGGCCATACCGGCGGCACAACAGCAAACGATACTTTATTGCAAGCTTTCTCTCTCCCTCTCTCTCTCTCACTGTCCCTTTTACTGCTAGTGCCATTCACGTCCGCCCGCAAACTGTTCCATTCCCCACCGTTTTATGCGAGCACGCCATCAAGCGGTAACTTTATTTATGTTGCTGTATCATTTGCATATCGACGGTGGACGGTGGCGGTGGCAGCGGTGCGTTCTGGGGCAGACTGGTGGCGACGCTACCAACAACTACTGATATTATCGTACTCCGACCGTCCTTTTTGTCGACCTCCGTGCCACTATCACCCGAGCGTGTAGTGCGTTCATTTCACTTGCATGGAGGCGCCTGATGTTCGGTTCTCGCGCGCACTTGTACTCCATCTGGCTACAGGGGCGGGAGCCCTGGGAGGGAGGGAGGCGGTGGTGAAATGGCAACCCGTGGGTTGAGGAATTTCCCATTTTCCATCCATTTGCTTTTGCAGCGCACCGTGACCGTGCACCACGGAACCGTGTAGGGGTTGAATTATAGATGAAGTCATAAATTATAATTTCATACACCTTCAATCCAGCCGACCGGTGTGCATCTGTGTTCGCGCCACGGTCTGCGGTGTGCGTGAGCGATTTCGCTCATCGATTCGCTGGCGGCTGGCTGAAATGCTCCATCGAGTTGGAGTGCCAAGCAGCGCCAAAGTGGCGGTGAAAACAAAACAAATGAAAGTAGAAAACAAACAGACGAACCTAAAGCGGCTAATAGAGAGGGGCTGGGCACAGTAAACTAACTGTTCAAAATAGAGTGAAAGAAACGCTTCATTCCATTACGCTGTACGTTCTGCTTGTGAAACAGTGATTTACTGTTCGAGTTCTTAATGGAGCATGCAAAACTTGCTCTTTACTGTCCAATACGATTGTAATAAGAAATGATTTTTTAGTCACTAGCTATGAAAAAATGAAGTTTTTATCAATGAAGGTGAGCGAGTTTACTGTCGCAATAAAATACGCGATAAATGATTCGTTTATTGCAGATCAAAGCTTTAATAGTCAATTTAGTTTATATTTCTAAGATGCGCTCAATTGTGTAAAAAAGCGCCTAAATACACGCAATTATTCTACTTAATAAATCACTAATATTGCTAAATCATTTACTAGTGTATAAATCAATACACCTAATCACAGGATTGCATACATTCAGGCGCTTAGCTAGGTAGATGAGGGAAAGCTTTACTTACATCAAATAGTAACAGCAAAGATTGAGTGCGATAATCCGGAGAAGAGGTTTTGAGCTTCAAAATCACGTCCTCATCAATGATTTTTTTTTTTTCAATGTTTTACCTGCGAAATAATCCACTCTTACTCTTTCCCACCATCCAATCTTGTCTCTATCTACTCTGTCAAGTTCTCGGCATTGCTTAAACGCTTCTCATCTCAATAATCCCCGGACAGCTTGGCTGAAACATAATACTTCTCAGCCCAAAAAGGAATGAGCCGTTTCGCTTTGATGTGTACTTCGATGGCAAAGTAACCATCTGCCACAAATTTCTCACTCCAGTTTGGCAACAACAAACGCAACAAAAAAAAACCCCAACGGAAGAAATATCAAATTTCCCAAATGAGTACGTGATCAATAACCGAAAGCGCTTGGGTTTAATTTTGTGAGGGTAGATTTTTCGGGAACAAATTTTAATTAAAACTTTCGCCTGCATTTTTCGCCCGACCCCGTCCCACACCATGCTGCCGCTTCCAGAGCGTTTGGTCCGATGTTGCAAAACTTTCTCCGACCACCTACTATGCATGGAGCGCAACGGAGCGTAAAGTGTGAGCATGGAAACACCTTTTCCCGATGCCGAAAAGCAATCCCAGCTCGGCATTTTAACTAGCAGCCATTATTGTGTGCCATTACTGTCTAAAGTGAAGTGAGCTACAAGCTCCACACCCAGACCCCACGTGTGTATGTGTGTCGAAGTTGGTAAACTTTCCCCCGATAGTGTTGCCCTCTTTTCTCTTCAACTCTCTTGGACCAACTCGCTCGGCCGTCTAGTCCTCGTGGCGTACGAAAATGAAACATGCAGTCAGTGGCCATTTGTTTGCTGCCTCCGCACGATGACTGCTCATCGATGAGGCATTCGATGAGCCGTTTGAAGTTTTACAAACCATGCAACCTGTGGCTCGCCGGCGCTTCAAGTGCTTCGTTGTAGCAGGGAGCTTGCCATCTGCCAAACACAGCAGCGTTCGCACTCACGGTAGCCACAGGTCGGCCATACAACTTTGCAACTGGGCCGACAAGTTTAAATTAGGTGTTACCACATCAAATAAAAGCTTTACTGCTTGTTCCGGGCGGAAATGTAGATGCAATAAGTTGTGCTGCCGGCAAAAAGGATCAAACTTACGGCAGAGTTTCAACGATTAGGGAGGTACATTCATGTTTTGCTTCAGCTTTACGCCGCAAAGTCATTTTGTTCCGGTTCTGATAGAAACATTTCTTCCAACAGCAACAGAAGCAATCCTTCTATTCGCATAGAATTTGTTTGAATACGCTGGAATTTAACAAGATTGTCATATCCTTACCATGCATTTTTGGCCAGCTCGTCCAAGCTATTTCAATCGCCAAGTTTGTTTCACATCAATTTAAAACAAACATCCTAATGGTCGCACAAACGACC
Source organism: Anopheles arabiensis (assembly GCF_016920715.1). Classification (NCBI taxonomy): domain Eukaryota; kingdom Metazoa; phylum Arthropoda; class Insecta; order Diptera; family Culicidae; genus Anopheles; species Anopheles arabiensis. The sequence continues at coordinate 13,534,031 of NC_053517.1, forward strand.
ACTTGCTCTAATGGCCTACATTTAGGCGAACAATCTGGTTCCAATCAAATCTTAGATTCGTAGAACTTTCGTATAAAAAGCTAAAGGTTACGCATTTCTCCGACGGCTAATGTTCACTTCGTCTGACATTAATGCCAAAACTCCCGCAATGTTTCGAGATAAAGCTCAAATCCTCGACACCAAAATCACAGCCACAGTCCTCCCACCCGATAGGCGATCTGAAAAACGGTTCCACGAAAAGAACAACTGCAACCGTTCGAGGAACCAGAAGTTCTCAGCGAGCGTTTCAAGGCAACCGAAAGCAAACAAGCTGCCAGCTTGCCACCCAATCCCGCCCGGTGGGCCAGTTTGGCACCGTTCGCTTTCCAAGAAATCATTTCATAAATAGCTACATTACACAGCGGGCTACAATAATATACACCGCCACGCTCAGCACTGCAAAGGAAGGAAGGCCAACAACAACAAAACGGCATCGAACATCGCTGAACGAGTTGAAATAAACAAGCAACAAGGCAACAACAAGGCACACGGAGACAGCACCGAAAGCAACAGGCCAGACGAACGTGCCTTCCGGCGGAAGCAGAAGATTTATCGCAATTAAGAGGAAGATCCAATATAATCGATTTCAAAATCATCGTATAAACAAGATAAATGGTTCCACGAGCTCCGCCAGCGTACCGGAGCGTGTGTAAGTTCCCTTTTCGCACACCTTTCGCCCCGCAGCGCACCATTTTCGGACAGACGAATGACGCAGGATTGAAAAGCGTCGCCAGCAATTCCTGCGATTCATCGTTGATGTGATTTTCTTCGAGCTTCCTACGCTTTCCACCTTCAAACAGGAGGACAGTAACGCGGCACGCTGTAGCATTAAACATTGTCTAACGCTGTCTGCCAAAGCATCCGCTCGGAGGATGAATGATAAATAACGATGGACTGACAATCGCGACGAGCAGCAGGAAGGAAATCTGAGGCAAAGCAGTCGAAACACTCCAGCCAGAAGCAGCAGCAGCAACAGCAGTAGCACCTTAACACGATGGCAGCTCGGGGCGATGGACACGCTAATGGATTTAAAGCGTTCAAGGCCATCCAAACCATCGGGCCATCCGACCTTGCGCTTCCGGGTTGTAAAGTTTGCGCGAGTGCCATCGCGCTTCTTTTGTGCCAGTTTTGCAAATCGCCACTGTCGGGCGAGGGTGGGGTACCGTCAATTTCGATTCGAGATTAATTGATTCGTGTCCACTGCTAGTGGTGGATAATGTAAAGCGAAGCGCCCAGCAGTCTTTTCGCGCAGAGATGCTTCAACCGAGTGTGTCGCCCAAGTTCCGTAACACCCGCCGGGGACAATCGTGACGAAAGCTTTCAGGAAGTTCGGGGATTTTGTGTGCTGTACGGAAATAGAATCCATTACCCGGTTGATGGATGAGTGCTCCATGTTGCAAGGAAAGTAGGACAGTTGTAAATGTTTAAATGACAGGCAGCGTTGATATTTTCATTATACGTTACAGCATCATCCGTGCCCCAAAAAAAGGCCTTTCCACCATCAGCGCCTAAAGTTATGCAATCCGCGCAACAAAAGTTCGGTTTTCATTTTATGTCACTGCCTGTAGCTACCTGGTTCGAATTCGCTCAAAGGCAGCCCATCGATAAACCCCTTTCAACGGCCGTGGATCCGATTTCAAGATTTATCGGCTGCACCCGTGTGAAGCTCCTCGCGAGCATCTGTAACGAATGGTGATCGTTCGTTTACCGTGCACCGGTTCCCACCGGTTCATCCGATAAGCGCATTCGGTGTATAATCGTATTAGGGGTCATCCCCTTACGAGGATTTGGAAAGGTGATACCAAACCCGGCCCCGACTCTTTCCCGGTATCGGCACCACACACAAATGCACTCCTAACACAAACACACACGCACACAGGCGCGCGATGGTTACGGGAATGGATGCTTCCAGCTATTATTTGCTTTAATCGCAGAACCGTCCACCATCAGCACTGCAACACACATGAACCACCGAGCGCCCCGGAGACATGGTTTGCTTCGCAGAACAGCAAAGCAACGGAACGTGTCTGTGTTGTGGAATGAAAATATCGCAAACACTGCTGCACCGATTGTTTGCCCCCAGATAACGGTGCGCTCTGATGAAGGGAGTCAACACAGAGGCGCTCATCCTCATTGAGTCGGTACTGGGGATGTCCTCCGTCCTGTAACACCGTTGAAGGGAAGCTTTCACGGCGACGAAATGCAGTTTTGAAAGGTTTATTTGAAGTTTTCAAAAAACGCTCCCCACTCCAAGGATGGTCGGGATAAATGGCAAGCTTCTTTGCAGCTTCGTACACTCACAGGTGCATTAAAATATGCATACCGACACCATCATCCTTGCCCACCGAGTGTGCAAGAGCCAGCAGAGTACGCAAATTATCAACCCAGCAGTCCGGGACCAGATCCCCTTGGCCCGGAACCGGGCAGGACTTTTCATAAACAAACGCACCGCTGTCCCACTGTCACTCGCAGATACTTATGGCTTTTCGTCCGCTCTCACCACCGTTCCATCTTCCATCTCCCCGTCCAGCCACTGAAGTTGGCCACAGCCACTGCAAAGGTCAGCCAGACGACACCAGCCATGAACTCACTGCGAATGCGATTGCGTTGCTGCACGGGACTCGAGTATGTGTATGTTTGTCCGTTCGCTCTTGTTTGTTTGTAGATATGGTTTAAATCTCCAACCAGCCAGCCAGCCAGCGCACCGAAAACCTCAACCCGACTTGACCGGCCTTTTGACTTCGACCGCACCGCAGTCAGGACCACAATACTGCAGGGCAAACCTCGCCGGCTAGGCCACCCAGCACCACGGACCCGGTTGACTTCCGCAGGTGGCGCGACCTCACACAGACTGCTTCCGGTGTGCGCACTTCCCCATGCCGCCCACGGGATGAAGTTGAAAGCCAAGGCCACAGTCGGCGTCGGCCGCACGGCCTGTGCCTCTTCCAGCTGCCCGGCTTTTGATAGTGTTCGGCTGCGCACACACCGTCCAATTGGCGGGCTTTGTTGTTTGGAGTGCCGGAGTGCCGTGACTTCATCAACGCCCTGCTTGGTCACCGCTTTGTCTCGCACCGGAGGTCAGGATTTACCGATGCTAATCTATGCAAATCTTCCCGGCCGCTTTTCTTCCTCGCCGCACACTTTACTCGTCCAGTCCAGTTTTGGTTCCATCTTTAACCTTCCCGAGCAGTGTCTCGACTATCTTTCAGTGCATTTGCTTCCACTGTTTGGCACAGCGGTGGCACCGTCTTCCCCAACGTGTCAACGCGCTTCCAGTTATAATCGGAGTCATGCGATACCGGATCGGGCACATCGACGGAGGGTGGATGGGAAGTAGCGTGTTGGGAACTTTTCATATTTCCAAAGCTTCCGGGTTTTTGCGGTAATGCTTGCCAGACATTATCTCCTCCTTCTGCCGGGCGCATTCTGACGGCCTGCTCTGCCCGTACGAGCTTGCGGTTTGGCTTTTTACGCCAGCCGATCGCACAACCACAGCTTTAAACCCGCTCCCATTTTCTTGGCTACTCCCGGAAGCCCGGAGTGAAAGCATCACAGCATCGGCAACAATCAACTGATGACGCTTCTGCTCTCTTTAGCCCCTACGACCGTTATAACCTCTTGTGCTGGGTGTGTGTGTTAGTGTTTGTGTTTGAGGTTGTTCGGAGAAAGGCTGCCCCTTTGCTACCTCGCACCGGTGGCACTGAAATAGTATAAAATCTCATAACTATGCGAGGGCCGGTTCTCGTGCCGAAGATTATTGATTGACGTTACAAAACCGAGCACTACCCGTCCTATTCCTTACTCCGATGTTTAGCCATCGATGAATCAAGCTAACTGGAAACGGGGTGAGTGCTTTAAAAGCCATCGATATCGAGGCTTGCATACGCGGCGCTCCAACCACTGCGTACGGTTCAATGGGTCGATGCTCTTGAATGCTGATCGAACGCGTGATGCATGAAGGGTACATTTAATCCAACACACACGTTCACATGGTTTGTTGTGCCGGTATTTAAAGCCCTTTTCCACAGCAAACTGCAAAAGCTACTCTGGGGAAAGAGAGGCCCATTGTTACCCAACCTCTCTAGTCAGTATAATTGCGCTTTGCCACGCTGGAATGCAACATGCACACAACACATGTATTGATGTGTACAGCGAGTGTTGTTTTCTTTGAAAGATGTAAACGGAAGCCCACAAGTTATTACTATGTTCAACGATGCATTCGATTTGCTAGGAAGAGCTCATTGAAAGATATCAGCTTGTTCATAAAAAATTTCTTACATTTTCCTGATAATCTCCCGGGGTGGCTTGTGCTATGAGTAGTGAAGCGCCTAAAGCTATGCAACACATGATCGTATGCTTAACGCCATCGAGCTTTGCAGCTTCTTCCGTAACGTTGGTTGTAACGCTACTTTAAAATTCAATCATTTATTGATGCTTTAAGTCGCTTAAAGCAAACACACACTAATAAATAGAACAATAAAGCACACGTGCTCAACCATGCTGTATGCTAATCCAAAGCCACCCACTAACAGAGCGTGATGATATTGGATTTGTGTTCAATTCAGCGTGCGCAACGCCTTCTAATGGTGGCTGGCACGAAACAAAAAATAAAAGCCCCATTCTATTAAAAATAAACCATATGGATGGCACCGGCGTGTAAGCCCTCCAGAGGGTGCCGTAACGGTACTTAAGCCTACCACGCAAAACACCACCTCTTTACAATGAAATCATTCGGGCGTGCTTTATTACTCTGCAAACACACACACACAGGCGCTCGCGCCTTTTTATTAAATCCTCCTATTCATGGGCAACGCGGTACGTTAAGTCACAATAAAACAAACGAAAAACAAGCGGTAGGCATATTATCGTAAAAAACAATGCGCGCTCGGCAAACAGTGCTTGAAACGGAACAAATTGTTTTATGCATCGCTCTCCATATCAGCAAATGCTCCCATCCGGGCCCATGCATTTAAATGAAGCGATTCGAAAGGCACCTGCACACACACACACACACAAGCACGTCCGCTCGCTGGTACACACTGTCTAATAGTCCCCTGGCTGTATGCAATTTCTAGCAGGGCAGCATCGTGCGCACATCAACCAAACCAAGCCCATCCAACTGCAGATGATACAAGGGGCAACAGTAATAGCAAGCAAAAGCAACAACAAAAAAAAACACACACACACCCCTCCGCCAAGGAAAATGGTTTTACAGAACCGTACAGAAGCGCGAAACTTCTTTCCCTTTCATCGGCAAATTTCAACATTTTGCGCCCCAAAGTCATAACGCCATAAAAGTCGCAATCAGTTGTTTTATGGATCCGCATTCGAGCGTTTCTGCGGGGAAGACCAAACGGAACCGGCGCGTTCGATGCTTCGCTCAAGGAGAAAGGGGGGGGGGAGGCATGGCCGCATTGCAACAGGCATGAAATTTGCACGAATCAACTCATCTTCCCGCCCGGAGGGGTCGGGAACGTCAGCGCGTCTAAAACAATGCGCCTGCCGAGCGGCTTCATAAAGGGTAAAGTTTTTGCGCATCGTACGCCCTGGCACGGTTCAACATATTCGATGGGTCTGCTCAACTGTTGCAGTTGTGGTGTGTGTGTGTGTGTGTGTGTGTTTGTGTGTGTGTGTGTGTAAGTAGAAAAACCGGGCCCTACAAAACAGCGCCCGAAACTAGATCGGTACGGTTCGGCATGCTTGCCCGCGCGCGCATACGCCGGAAGGTAGGCAACCAGCATTACACCAAGCAGGAACGGAGGCTCTGAGCCGCTGAGTAGTTTTTCATTTTCATACATATCGATGCCATGCATAAGTAATGCAACAATGGGCAACATTGTGAGCAGTTCGGCCTCCCCTCACCCTCCTCCATTACCTATCTCCCATCTCAACGAGCAAACAAAAAATCACCCTCCAATTTTTGCGTAAATGCGCTGTGTACAATAAACGGGGCAGAAGGCAACAAAAATAGCTAAAACGCACACTCCCATCGAAACATTGAACCCGGTACGATTCACCCAGGCACCTTCCCCAGGCAGTGGGTTTACGTTTTGGGACACGAGCAATATCGGGCGGTTGATGAATCGGCCACTCACATCGATCTCACCGCTTGTATTGCACAAATTCAACAAATCCGAACACAAAACCGGCACACCTTTGCCCTGCCCACAGGGAAGGCTTTCAGGATCACAGGCTGCCAACACCCCGGCTGTCCGATCTCACAAACTCACCCGTGTTCCCGTCGGAGCTGTCGGCGCTTGTTGGATGGATTTTCACCTTTCAGCTTGGCTATCGTTTCCAGCACTACGCGAACAAAAGAACTGTGTACGTGTTTGCGTTTGCGAACGGCAAAAACTGCGATGCATTTGCCCGAGCCCCGGAGCCGGCCCAGTGGGCACGCTGCGGGATCAATGGCCGACCTGGTTTGCCACTTTGGATCGGCCACTGGGTACCGGGTTGAAACATATATGACCCCGGACCCATCCAAACGGGCGCTGTAAGGGTCGAGCTGTAAGCCGCTCTCGAACGGTAAGCTGCTGCGGTAGCGATGATGCGTCCTGAAGGGAGGAAGCAAAAAGGATCCAATCCATCGCTAGGTAAATCGAATCGTGCTGAACGAGGTTGCGGATATGAAGATTAAGTGCACACGTTTCGCTGTTACGACATACCGGTATGGGAAAAGGAATAAAATGGGGTATGGTTGGGATTTGAATGGAAGGTACGCATTTTTTTTTATTAGCTTTTTTAAATGACATAGCCAGTAAGGAAACATTTCATATTCTTCGAGTTGCTGGAGTTGATTTGGGTGGGTTGGGCTTTAAATAAAACGTGCTGCTTAAAATATTCCACATCGAAAGATCTGGGGTCCGCATTTGACAAACCAATAACCTTTAAGTCCACATAAAGGACGATTATACACGGTGCTCAAACTTGTCTGCTGAAATGTTTTACAGGGCATTCTTGTCCCTCACATTATATCGCTCCCGCTAGTACAATAATTGAATGATTTAATACGAAACATTTGCTATGTGCATAGTATACCAGCAGGCGTTTAGGGAACTATTACACGTTTCCAGTTTCAAATTGAAAATGTATGCAAAATAACGTTCTACAATTTTACAATCACCAGAGTAGGCAACGAACTAATCGCGAAACACCTGTACTCTGTTTGATTAGATCATACCTTACACGAATCTTGCACTAACATCATCAACAACAACAACACATCCATGCCTTACATCATCAACTCACACGACCTGACTTGGCTGCTCCGGAAGCAAAATGACGCTTGATAGGCAGCGGGAAATATCATTCAAGTTTCAAGCAAACTCATCTAGCTCCCAAACCGCCACAACAGATTCCCACGGGATTATAGCGCTCGTCATTAGGGGCGCCATCATCAGGGCGGAAGTTGCTGTTTAAATGCGTCCCTGCTCATCTCGTCAGCGTCAGTCGACAGTGACGTTTTTTATAGTCCCTTTGCATTAAAGCCATGGCTTCAATGCTTAGCAAAGCGTACAGGAAAAATGCATTTAATTGTGCATGAGCTGTATTACTCGTTATGAATCTTCCCTTGAACAAAAGTTGTACAACTGCATATAAACGTATAAACGTGTATGTAAATTTTCTAACTAAAGCTCATAACCATTGCAATGTTTCTTTTTTTTCCATTCTCCTTCTTTTCTTTCAAACAAATATGAAGTACGCGAACCTTCTTCAGCTGAGCCGTGTACACAAAAACAAAAGAGCATCAAAACACCCTTCCAGCCGTAACAGGAAGAGCATGGGATCGAAACTTGAAGAAAAAAAACACACTCACCAACAACGCCGGAAGAAATATATGCCTCCATGTTTGGTGCAAGTAATTTCCGCCCCAGGAAGATGAAGATTGAAAAGAAAGAAATTGAAATATATCGTCCCTAGTTTGCTTGCAGCAGCGCTGCGTTACACACCTGAACGCATAGCTGGTGCTGGAGGGCTGGAGATCCTCATCCTTGTTTCGAGCATGTGAGAGACATGTGGCACGTGGCATGTGATGTTTTACGGGTTTTGTGTGTGTGTTGTTTTTGCTGAAATTTGTGATTCTGTTGGTTTGTGACATTCTTCCCGCTGTTCCCTGCGGAAAAGTTTCTTTTCTTTTTTTGCACTCAGGAATTTATGGTTAAATCATCCAGAGTTTCCCCAGGCACAAAACAGACAGCTTCGTCTACTACACCCAAAATATGTCAGACGTTTGTAGATAAAAATGTACGTTGGTGTTAAACGCAGCTTGATAAAATATTTACCTCTATGCGTGGCACAAATAGTCAGTTTCAAATGTGGTAATAATTCATTTCCCATTCTGAAGATAAAATACTACGTGCAATTTTCCAACGTTACGCTTTAAATAAATAATCACTAGGGAGGAGTCCATCTTTTGATCGATTTAAATAAAGTGGTATTTGAATGCTGCCTGTTTTGTAGGAGCTATTCCTTTTTTTAGCCATGCCGGTACTGTGTCCATCTACCAGAAGAGCTGTAAACGCCTAAATGTATGCAATGTATCTCCTGATACACCAAGCAATGCAATGTATCAGTTAAAGACGACAATTGTTTCATCATTTTCAAAATAATGATGATGATTGTACATACGACACACTTACCTGGATCAATTCCGTTTGGTTTATTTTTATATTTCTTTCCAGCAAAACATACTCCTCTCACAGCAATAACAGCCATTTTTCCAACAAAACGACACAATGCAACACATTACTCCTACGTGCGGCTTTTGTTTCGGGATGCATTTGCTTAATCAACCGATTTCAATTCAAACATTCATCGGTTTACTTCCAGCACGGTCCATTTCGGTTAATGGCATAATAAATTGAGCATCTTGATTTACCATCACCCGGGGCCGGGGGGACGAAATTGTGTTTCACTGCACCACCCAGCTCCACTCGATCTGGGCAGCCAATGGCCAACAGCAATGCGAGTGTTTGTTTATGTTTGTGTGTGTGTGTGTGTGTGTGGGTGAGTGTGTGTGTGCGTGCTCAAACGATTTCAACGGCACGAAACTATAACCCCTTAGCAGAAGTAGCGTTTACCGACAGTGCTATTCTAAGTACTACGGTTCATCTTGTGCCGCTGCAAAAACGTTACTACAACAACCAAACTAAACCACAAACATGAAAACCCAATAGCAATCTTCTTTTCTACCCACCGGCCACCACCACCACCACCACCACTGCCATCACGACAGTCGACCGCCTTGACCTAGGGGTCCCACTTTGTCACCGGTTACACGGTGTACGCCTTGCCCCAGTTCAAGCCGGACAGCTTTTCAGCAAGCCCGGCGTCCGGGCTTGTACCGCCGGCACAACCGGCCATACGGACAACATTCTTCACATTGTGTAATGTCATTCCCATCTAATCTCGGGGAAACTCTCGGGGTACTCGGGCAAAATCCGTACTGCATGTGCCCGAGGCGCACGAGGCACAGGAACGTTACGGGCAGCGGGCACGGGAAGCTCTATTGAAAGTAGATGAGAATTTGTGGTCACCGGTCGACCGGTCGTAGTTGAAGCACTCCAAACGCTCCACCGCCCTCGCAACGATCAACGATTACAAGAAAGCCCGGTGAAAGGTGTGTGAGTGTGCTTTGCATGCTCGGTTCTTGGTAATGTTTGCACAGTGCTGCAACTGGAAGCATTTTTTGTTGTTTTGCTACCCCATCGCCGGCGGTGGCTCATCCTGCCCAAATGTTGTGCAGTGCGCTGCAAAATATTTTGAAGCACATATACGCCAGCCCTAGCCAGCCCTCGTCTGCAGCCAAAGGACAATAAATTTGAAATGTTCATTAAATATTTAACTTCAATGTGCTCCACACCAAAACGGGGGGTACGGAAATGTGTCCCCACCCCAAAGCGAAATGCTGTACCAGAGCGTCTGAGGCCCCTAGTTTCCTCGGTCGGACGGCGCTGCTCGGTACCGGGGCATGTTGATAGTATTTCAATAAACTAAACATAACACTATCAACCTCTCGAGACATATTTGAGCTACGCCTTCGAGGGTGAGCACGAATTTCAATTTATGATATACGTTTTCACCTGCACCGATGCTGATACGATCCCGGACGATGCATTTCCACTCTTCTTCCGCGCACCCTCGCCGCGGTTCTTGGTTCTGGTGAAATAAAAGTATTAAATTTTGTCACCCAACACTCACGGCGTGCATGTGTGTGTGTGTAAGTGAAATATGAAAGCGCTGCCGCTTCAAACTGCGTTATTTCCCAGGATTATTTGCCCGCTCACCGAACGGGGAACTGGGACTACTTACCCGCACAGCGCAGCAGCTAGTAGTTACGGTGCGCAAGATCGATGACGGAAAGAAACTGTCGTTTCTGCTGCAGCAAAACGGCGGCAACCCGAGCGCGCTTCACTCCCTCAAACCGCGGCCCGCCGGATGGTGGCCGGGGTGACACCCATCTCATATCGCAATATTCTCCCGCTCCGGTGGAAGTTATTTATCGCCTCGTTTGACACGTGTCATAAAGAATTTATGAAGGAATTCTGCACCTTCCCCTTGCCACATCACTCGGCAATATGTGTGAATGTGTGTGTATGTGTGTGTAAACGGTAAGAACGATCGGTAAAACTGTCCCAAAAAAGCCAACGCCAGCCACCGGCTGCCGCAGCGTGTGTATCTGAGTTTTCCGTATCGATGCATCATTTCATGGCGACACAGTTTTTTTTATTCTTGACGCTTTCCTTTTTTTTATTTTATTACTCCGTCTCACGCTGCCGTCTTCAGGGAGCCGACAAGTTTAGCCAGCATGGGTTCTTAAGGAATATTTTGAACCGAGCGTGACTAGCATCCCCAACGGCACGTCGCTGCTTGCCAATAAACATAAGGGGTTAAGAGCACCAGTTCCAGAATCGACCGGACCGGGGTCTGCCGTTTCGATTTCCGTTGCTTTGCGTGTTTAGCCCAGGAGAGATCGGGTCCGCATTAGTGGCGAATCGAATTTTGCTGCCTGGCAGGTGCACACAGGTGTGGCGGCTGTCCAGCAAAGATAACGCACCGTCCCGTGACCGGACGGTGGACGCTGTGGTGGACCTTTTTTTTCAATATTTAATGACGGTCGCATTCGGTCGCAAAACTTTCCACCACGATGATGGACAGACTTCGATGAATGGTTGCAAACTATCACGCTTTCGGGCCGGGGCCAGAAAGCCGTCCCCGCATCCCGGTGCCAAACAAAGCGGTACTCGGAACTTGCTCGTGCTGCCGAAGAATTTGCGCAAACAGTCCGAGAAAAGGGTTCCCGTAACTTCGCGCATTGTTGGGCATTCCCCGGTCCGATCTTTCCTTCCTTGAAGCATCGCTTGGTAAATAATAGATAACTTACGACGAACTGTTTAGGATTGAGTTGAAGAGAAGAAAAAAATACGCTCAAACCATTGATGCAGCTGTTAAAGAAACACGAGCTGATTGGAATTCGAACTCTTCACAAGGAAATAAACAGGACAGACTAGAAGCAGTAACAGACTTTGCTGAAATTTTGTGGTTTCTATCAAGAAAACATGCGAGTACGGGGAAAATCAACTGTATTCTTGATATCACATTGAGTTATCAAGCTAGATATTTGAAAATAAGCGGCTAAAGGTATGAAATTTTCATTACTAAAACTCCTTAAAGCCTCCTTGACTCTAGATTCTTCAAAGATTCAAATTGTTTTGTCTCTCAATTAAAGCAATTTCTGTCTCTCTGCCTGAACCTGCCACTCTCTGTTTATCTCTCTCTCTCTTTCTCTTTCTATTTTTCCTCCTCTCTGCCTGTCTTTCTTTTCTCCGAACTGATCAATCCACTATTCATCATCCGATCAAGATTTATCTTTTGATGCATCGAACGATTAGCAAAACATGACATGCAACTAGCAAACCAGACAGTAACTCAAATAGCTTTACCGAAAAACATCACACTCTCGGCAGATTTCCATCATGCTAGTGTTCCTGTCTGTCCTTCCCCTACAGCCACACGTTCTACGTACTGCACACGCTCTTTCCTGGAACGGCGAGGATAAAGAAACCATCTTGCAAGCACTTAATAATCAACCATCTTGATAAAAACCATAAAAATAAATCTCGTTCCCACTGTGGTCTCAAAGCGGCAAAACAGATTTCATCACAACAGCCCGGCGGGCAGAGGGTCGCGGTCGGCAGTGTACGTGGCCAAGACCGTCACTTCGATAACTCAATCTTCAACAATATGGCTTCCAGGGACGGGCTCGGCTTCCGTCGCCTCCCCTCGGACTGGGACCGGGTGTGCACTGCATACCGATGCCCACAAGCAGAGGCTCTAAAGTCGAGACTTTCCAACATCAGCCAGACTTGATGCTTGCGGCACACAATCACGGAAAACGACCGCACCAGCACATACACTTGGCGAAGCAAAAATCCATAACTACGCGCACACACACACACACGCACGCACGTGCACACCCGGTCTGCATCGAGCCCGAGCCGTTGTTGGATGTACCGTCGCACCACTTAAAGGAGCAGTCAAGGTGCGAGGCAAGCCCACCCGAAACCATCGCCAACAATAGCTTCGGCAAAAGCAAAAGTTCTCAGCGTGCTATGTACGTACGTGCCCCGTGGCTGGCCCGGTGCCTGCTCGAAGGCATATTGCAAGTGGACCATTAACGTTTCGTTCTAGCACAACCACACTCTCCCGTCCAAGATGCTGGCGGGTGAAAGTATGTGAACGAGTGAGCCCCCTGAAGCTCTAGCTCGGTGCAAGCGCACAAAGTTCTTGCACAAATCTTGCACCAAGATGGTGGCTTTGGTGGCTTAGGCTTCTCGATTTCGAGTGGTGCTGCTGCTGCTCGAGGAAGGTAAGCAGTGGAAGGGATAGAGCAAGATCAGTTTTATGAGCGCAGATCAGCAGCTCAGTGCAGGTTGAGGTTAAGCAAAACCTAACCATTATGCAAATTCATCAACTGCTTCAATGCGCTAGGTTAATGGGCTAATAATGCCTACTGTCAATCAAATACCCGGTGCAAAAAGGTTATAACAACCTTTAGGTAACATTTATCCATATAACATCACTTTAAAGGTTGTGTTTGTGAGCGTAGTGCGTCACATCAGCACGAAAACTACAGCTTTCAGCCAAAAGCGCCTACACCTATGCAATGCGCATCACAAAACAACGCTGCTAACTGTGTTAAGAGCGTAATCATAGCGTTTTCTTGTCATGGCACACACCCGCACATCGTCCTAACAGCAGGCAGATCATCCCGCATACAGCTGAGCGGCATCACGTGATGGCCGGACACGCTAAACCTCCGCACGGTTTCAAGCAACCTCACGAGCGCGCTGCTCATTTCCTGCACTTGACCATCTTCACCTGCACTAATGAAGCGAAAGCTCGTCTCTCTATCCGGCAGCAGTGCTCGTGCGTTACTCAAGAACTTGCCCCGGCCTGCCCATCTCATCTGCTGCTCCCGAAACTGCCCCACTGCCGGAAGCGTGCGTGGTCCCGCCCTCACATGCAAGCAAATGGAAAACGCTTCATACATTTTTAATTAACACTATCAACAGCTCGCCCTGGCAAAAGAAACGATGCGCTCCGCAATCCCTCCCGAGGGATGGCCGGAGGCAGTGTGCTTTGGCATAGCTTACCCCCTTTCCCTGTGGCTCCTGCTGGTGCCGCCGTGTGCAACCCCTTATCAAATAACTCTTTCTTCGTAGATCTGTGAGGCCTGTGAAGTTGCAGCGGCCACCGGCGGCACCGGGCAGGAGCAGGGTAATGGTAGCAGCAGCGTAAACCCGCCCGAGAGTTGATTTTGAAGTTTATTGAGTGATTTAATTTGCTCGTTAAGATGCTGTGATTAATTATTAACAAATTAGATTTTAATATTTTCCCAACGCTGCCGCCTGCCAGGGGCGGGCGTTCCGGGTTATTTTCGCACACTCGCTCGCACAGCGTGCGGGGTGTGTGTGTGTGTGGTGCTTTTTTCTTATTGCTGTGAACAAGCACTTTCTTGTGCAAGGTACGCAAGTTGCGCATTGCCTTCCGGTCCCATTAAGCAGCTTTGGCTTTCTTCTAGGAAGCGTAGCTTGACTAGCTTGTCGAATGGAGCCACCTTTTCTGTTTTACACGCCACTCACATGCTCCTATCGTACAGCCCTCTTCACTTCCTGCACTCCAGCTGGAAAGCTGCAGCTACTGCGTAGGAGACATTTTGTTTCCACCTTTTTGAACACGCGTTAAGTTGACACGCGTGATGGAAGGAAATAACAAGTAACAAGTAATGCTTTTCCTTTTATTTCCTTCCCTGTCTCCTGGTTTTGCTTCATTTTTTTTATATATTTTTTTATTCAAAGCATCAAGTCTAAACCATAACATCAACATTCTTCAGCGTACACCCACACTCACATTCGCAGCAATGAATAATGAAAATGTTTTGTAAGCTGTTAATTAGAAGAGCAAATTCAATCCATTGTTCCAGCCCGGGGGTGGCCGTTTACGGGCGGGTACGCTTCTTAGCTTTCGGGTGAGAAAATGCTCACTAATTACATCAACCGCCGCCACGCGGTGCGCACAAACCCCTCCACACACACACACGTACAGACGGGGTTTCCCTGTTTACACTTGGTTGCAGTTTGAAAGGATGTGTTAATAATTTAATTTGCAGCAGCGAGCGAGAGAATGGGTTTGCTTGTTTTTCTCACAAATACGCTAAATTAAATAACTTCCACCGATGGAATTCGCTCGAGCCAAGATGTGAAAAGTGTGTCTTTTTTGCACTGCCCTGTCATGCACGGTGCCTACTTTACGGCGTAGCTCGGTCGGTCCTCTAATCCGAATCCGCTATTAATGGCAAAAATGAGCTTGCAGCGAATCAACGATCAAATCAAATCAACATATGGACCGATAACACCAAGTCACACACACACACACACGACCTAAAAGCATAAGCTTGTCCGGCCAGCATCTCATTTGCAATCAATTTGAATTACCAGAAACAGGACAGCTGTGCCAGCGACTGCCACTGCCCCTTACGCCGTCGGATACTAATCGACTTCAATGCCGGCTGACGGACAGATAGACCGTTCGCGAACGAATAAACAATTCCTATCCCTTTTCCATCCACCAAACACGAGCCCAAGAAGTGGCCCAACACTTGAATATTTTAGCGCAGCGTCAAGCAAAATATGTCCTCCCAATAGTTGGCGAGATTTGTTCCACCGTTCACCGAATCGACTGGTTCGTTAACGTGTCCAGCGGACTGGAAAATAAGGCAAACTCGTTCGATGACAAAAGTGCCCGGCAGTACCCGGCTTGTAAAAGGGCTAATGATCTACGCGCAGATGGTCCGGCCATTTTTTCTTCGTTCTCTTTTCGATAATATCGCGCTTCGTTTAGGTTGCAATTGTTCTTGGAGTGTTTTTTCTTTCTGTCCGTTTCCCTATTTGCATGAGCCAATTTCACCGCTTGCTTTTGGTCGTTCGCTTCTTCGTTTCTTCGCCTCTGGACGGACCCGGCGGGTGGGGCGATTGCAAATCGATTAAACACAAATCAACTTGATTATACACCATCAAGTGTAAGGCAGCGATTATTGTCCCATGTTTTATAATGCACCCCGCATCCCCCGGGGTTGTCGTTAAGCGATTGGTAATTTGACCAGGCAACCAAGACGACCTAACGTCGGGAAAGGAGCTAACCCGAAAAGAGCACTTAACATGGGGCATTGAAATTTGAGTAGCTTTTGTTATGATAGCGGCATCTATCGATTGGAAGCCACTAGCAGAATGTGTGTTTATTTTGAAGAAATGTTCATAGAAACAATTTTTTTTTTTAATTTTTTAAACCAGTCACGCTTCATAATACAATCTGCTGTAATATCCTTAGCATGATCAATCCATCGCCTTGTTTCTGGAATGCAAACCTTGTTAAGGAAAGCATATTATATTATAAAGAGATATAATATATAAATAACATGTTATAAAAAATATATGTACATGATACTAGCTAGCTATATATGATAACAAAGATAATATTTGATAAATAGCTAGAAGTGCCCTTCAAATATTTTGTTTTATTTCTTCTCATTTTTAATGCTGTACATCTTCTCTTTTTTAAACCTTTACAACCGTACCCGCAGGACCTGTTACAGTTTTATGTTTATTTAGTGACACAACAATGAACGGCAGTTAGGTCAAAAGTGCGAGCTAAACATTAAAAATACCTAAAGAAATACAATTGCATGCCAAACCTTTGGCCCTCAATCATGCAGAGTAATGTCAGACGTGTACAATTGTTTCATTATGTCTTTTTTTGTGTGTATAATGTCTTATATTAAACCTTTCTTAGTGTATCTTTGCATACCTTCAGGCGTTTGGATAGAGTCCCCTAGGTTAAATATATTGTTATGTTAAGCTTTCTATAAAAAAAGCTGCTAAATTTCTGAAGACAACAATGCACTCTTCTGGTGGAATTAACTTTCCTTTTAATTTTATTTTCTTGTGCTATTGACGCTTCCGATTGTGCGATTGTTCTTTGTCTGGAAGCAAGAGGACAATCTTTTCATGCAACGTCTTGCGTTTCCTTGCGACGGCAAGCCTTCACGAGGAGGCAACATTCTTCATTCCCCAAAGTCCACAGCGTACCAACAGGTGAAAAATGACAACAATTTCTTCCTCCCTGCTCGGAGCAGGTGCGTCGTCCCAGTCGTCTGCCACCGGCTGCACCCGTGCGCTTGCCGTATTTTTTGCCTTCGTTTTAAAAGCATTACCAACATTACGTGCAGTTTCGCTTCATTCTTAAGATACTTTCGCCCGCGAATGGCTCCCTTAGAATCTGTATTAAATCAACCTCCGCTACGGTCCGGCGCTCCAAGAAGAGATAAAAATAAAGGTGAATCCTGCCTGCGCTGTCCCGGCAGCCGTAATAACGTGCTTCAAAATCCACCGGCAAAGTGAAACGATTTAAGGTGAGTGAAACGGGAAGCTATAAAAAAGCGACAGTAGCAGCAACAGCAACAGCAACAACACTACCGCAACCCCTTCGGACGCGGAATCGTCCGGTTTATGTCGTTCCGAATCGTAAAACTGTCGTAGTCGGCGAAAAACGGGTATTTAATAAAATATTAAATTTTGTTATTTCGTTTAAGTGTAACGAATGGAGAAATTTGCTTCATTTTATGGCCCCGCCACGCCAGCCAAACGCGAGCGACTGGGGTGCTCGGAGAGCGGCGGCGGTCCGTTTGGGGACCGCAGGTGGCAGGGACACAGACGCTGCCGTCGAAAGAGTTGTTGCAAATTTACGTACCATTTTTATCCTTCCGTTTTCCTACCGATGGGAGGAAGCGTACGGAGCCAAACACAGCCCATCGCCATCTCCAATGCTGGCAAACGAGAAGGGAACCGAGCCTATAGGCTGGTAGAAATTACGACATTTTAAGGCAAGCACCTGTACCCGGGGTCGGTGTTGCTGCTGACACTTTAGGACACAGCGAGAAACTGGCGAGAACGAACGAACGCCGTAAATCCCAAACACCGCTCAGGACTACGGGCTTAACCAGCTGGCAGCGGTCGGTCCAGTCCGAGTTGGCATTCTTTCACTTCCTGGTCGGCCATCCTGTACTCTCCCGCCCCCCGCCGCGCTAAAGTAGGTGTGACCCGACGCCATTAAAAGGTATGGTCAATCTAGAAGTCGATAAAATTTACGTAATCCAATTTTCCTTCTGCACCCCCCGTCGGCCAGCCCACCAGACGATAGAGATTTTTATGCTTATTGACGTTTTTAATTGCAAATGGTGCGGTGCGTTGTTGTTCTTGTACTGCCTTTGCATTCCTTAGCAATCCTAAGGCCTTCAGCGACACGTTTTGGCGGCGAAGCAGTTGTGTAAGCTTCGGTCCTGCACGCAGCCAAACCTTCGCCAGTGCCGGCCAGCAAATGGCGAGTACCGTGCTAGGCGCACTGTGCTGTACACAATTTGTTTTCGGTCACCTGGCTACCAGGCCGGCCGAAATATGCCAACCATAAAGTTCAGCGTAATGTGACAATAAAATGCCCCGCTTGCTCAAAGTACCGTGAGAATCTGATACACGAGCGGCGCTGTGCTGGGAGGCTGGTTGGAAAGAAGCGAGCAGCAAAGAAATGGCTGCGGAATGAAAGATTTTTGAATTTTAACTTCATCTCGATCGGGGTAAACGGATAGCGAGATTGCAGTGACCGATAATAGTGAAACAATTTTACGATCGTTTGATATTAACGCTGTGTCTCGACCGTCCAAAAGTCCATAAAAAAAGTGTTTGTGTTTCATTAATGGGAAGTAATTTGTGCACAAATAACCATTGTTGTGCATTTGAAGAAGAATTAGTTCTAAGATGAAACGCAATGAAGGAAAGATTCTTGTTATCCAGCATCAAGCATTGCAAATTGTATACATTCAGGCGTTTGATGTTGATTCAATCGCTGTACAAATTATGTTGCAATTCTTATACTAGTTCTGTCGATGAATTTCTACGCTTTCTATTCCTTCGATGCACGTTCACTTGTTCAGTATCTGTTCCAGGGACGGAAAAGTGTTCGGTGACATGACCTGCAACAAGCAGACTCTTTCAAGGAAAGCACAAAACAATACATAAAGCGAGCCTTTTCAAACCTTTTCCCCGTTCGAGCATTGAAATATGTTAGTCCGCATTACGCTTATGGACGACAGCCGTCCGAGCAGAGCAACTAGGATGAAGCATTTCTGTTTCCAGAAGTTGCTATCAATATGCTTTCGTCTCTTGGAACTGTTTTCCATCCCGTAAACAACTAAAGATTACCATGAAAACTATTTCCATCCAGATGATCAAAACAAAACACTTCGCCCTTTGCGCCCAGGCAGCTGGAAAATAGTGCTTGAAAGTGGTTGAGAAAGTAAAGAGTAAATTATTGCACAACAACTATAGTACACCTAGGTCTGTCATAAACCTATTATGGACTTTTCTATTGATACATAAGAGCAGAGCGGTATCCTACTCGATTACCCCAATCAAAACCAATAACGGATGTATTGTTAAGTCACACCATTTATTCAAAAACTTTCATTAACTGAACTAATTGAAATGCACTTCATATCTTAACCGCAATGCTGCACGGTTCAGTTTGCCTTCTTTTGCCTAAACTTCCTACCAACGGATAAGCACCAGCAATTCCCGGCTCCACCACAGGAGTGTAAACTCAACACGAGCTAATTAGCGGTATCCAATCGGCATCAAGCTGCACAACAGCAGCAGCATCGCTGGAGGATAATAATGCCCAACGCTCATCTTACGCTTACCCGTGTACAGTGCGCCTCCAACGCTACGCCATGTGCGGATGCGGGAACGGGGACCGAGCCAACGCCATTGCACATTGTAACCATTAATTATAACTTTCCACCATCGAGTGGCTGCTCGAACATGGGGTTTTGTTTGTTTTCGCCGATCGCTCGGTACGCACTCGGCCCGCCAGCGATAATTAGTAGTTTCTAAATTACCGCCTATGGTCGAACACACGGCCCGTGTGCGCCAGAATCCTGCCCGAACACTGCGGCTACACTCACACATGTACACGTGCATTGCATACAATTTAACCAAGCGAAATTTGAACAACATTACGGTTGGCTCCGAGTTTCAGCGCGTTAAGTGCACGGTGTATTCTTCTGTATTCCAACGTTGCAGTTGGGCTGGATGTTCGATATATTGCGATCATGGTTAAATCAGTTGTCAATTAAGATTGACACATTATTTGATCGGTGAGCAGTCGTTTTAAATGAAGCAACATGATGCAACATCGATTCCTTTGCGCGACAGTCTAAACATCACCGCTTGCTTTTCAACCTTTAGATCAAATGTAAAACATCATCAGCTTTATTTGTCAAACAAATCTCCTCCAACACCGGTGCAGTGGATTTTTTCCCCATTTTATTTAATTTACCTTTTATTGCCACCCCTATTAACTTCGAGCGAACGAGCACCACGAGCAGGATGATTAAAAAACATCCTTCACCACTCACCACCGTGCGCCGGGGGAGAGAAACTTTGACTAATTTTCTCCTCATTTTTCACATACTGCAAAACGGTTGCCATCACCATTTTACACCCTCCCCGGAATGGAACGGCTTGCCCCGCACGAGAGGGAAAAAGTTTTTGAATTGTTTTCGAAGCAAATTAATGACAACAATTTTCTTACGCTTGTTAGCAACGTAATTCCGGTGCTTCTTTGCAAGGGGGGGGGGGAACAGGAATGAGAAAGGGCACGGAAAAACAGATGTTAAAACAAGCAAGCAAAAGCTTCATCGCAACTCTGACCCGGAACGAAATGGGCAGCGTGTGCAGGGCCACAAATTGAGCGCAAATGAGGATAGAGAAGACGAACAAAAGAAAACAGAAAGCCATAAAACAAGACAGCAAGTAAAGCGAAACATTCAAATAACACCCCGCAGAAGGAGGGAAACAACACACACACACACATAAAGAAAGACAAACCCACTCTTAGCCCTCGCCCACAAGAGCTGGCCCGGGCGTGGTAGGAGAAAATAATTAACCAAAAAACAAAACAGCAGCAGCAAATGGGAAAGAAGCAAAACCTACGAAAACACAGCAAAAAAAAGCACAAAAATACCGAGAAAAACAGACAAACTTCCGGAAGGACGTGGTCGCGTTCTTGGTGGGTGGGCAAACAGGATAAAAAAGAACGGGGACAAAAGGCCCGTAAGACAAAGCCTCGGTCAGCGTAATAGCTCTTCATCACTGCACACGGTCAGCACAGCGTGCCGGCTGGGAAATGAATTTGTCCGCGCTCGGGCTGTAGCTGCATGCAAATGAAAGCAAAATTGGACGCCTCGGCTCGGTTCGTTTGCAAGCTTTCCCTCCTTCACCCCCCCTCTTGTCGAACCGGGTCAGGAAGTGATCCAGCTCCAGAAAAAGGAAGCTGCAAACGAACTATGAAGAATTGAGGCAATATCTTCAACCGCTACCACTGCCTTTTTACCACCTCTTTTTGACTTCCCTCGAAAGCACTCCTGGGTGACGCATTCCGCGGGTGGGAGGGCTTTGCTGTTAATGAAATAAATTTGCTACCCAACTCATCCATCTTGTGTGTGTGTGTGTGAACAGTTTGGAGAAGAAGAATAGCGGAATAGCAGAGCGAAACAGGGCCATCGCTACAGGCATAACAAGCGGGAACAACAGGATAAGTCGAACTTGGTTCCGTTTTGGCTGTGGGCTCCCGGCTAAAGGAAAGCTCGACCCAAGAAGGTTCAGCATATCGTGCCACCTTCTTGCCCCTTCCCCCACCGACTGTCAAGACAAATGCTGATGAAGACCAGCATTGTGGTAAATATGCAACAAATTTGCACCGCCATAGTCATCACCAAACGCCCGGTCGGACATCGGTTGCTCTGAATTTTTATGTACTACACTACACCGTCCGGCTACTCAACGGATGCTAATGGCACACCATCACGGTACAACCACACGGATTTACGGTACGGGCCCTTTGTCTTTCCACTGTGGGCCATTTGGCTCGTTCGCTCTTTGCAGCTCGGCTCATTAATCATCCCGCAGCCTACCCGGGTGCGGTGAGCGCAGTACCATCCGGACATCCTTATGGAGTGCCACACTGGCCCTGCAATGATGATACTGCCTACATTCCTGTATCCGTGTGCGGGTAGCTGTGTGTGTGTGTTTGGTTTTTTTTATATGTACCCCAAAGGATCCCATGCAATGCCGATGAAAAATGAGCTCTGGAGCAGCTGGTGCTGGTCTCACCTTTGCTTCAATCTGGACGGTCATAACGTTAGCTTCCGGGGGGAGAAGCGTTTTATTTGACCCCGCTCCTGCCGACCGCTGTTAGTTCATCATGGACACTTTTACATCTCGCCAAACACTCCGGCTGTCAGTGTGGCGCGACACCAAAATGATGAATCTTAAATCTTCTAAAAAGGTGCCATTTTGACAGCGATTTGTAGGCTGCGATTTTTTCTCTCTATCTCTCTCTCCTTTTCTCTTTATCTTTCTCTCCCTCTCTTTCTCTTTCACTCTTTCTCTCTCTCTTTTTCTTTCTCGCTCTATCTCTTCATCTCTTGACCCGAACGCTGGTTTCAGTTTCCGCGCTCGGACCGCTTAAGTGTAGCAATTCATCACGAAATTAAAACGCTCGTCAAGCGGATGCTTTCACTACTTCCTTATACCACCCTAACCTACTCTCTCCATAGCCGTACACCTGACCCACTCCGGTGTACGATTTCTAATTTCCTAATGCGTAGCGCTTAATTACCGCCAGAGTCGTGAAGAGATTATTAGTGGACGAAATGAGAAAACACCTTCCGAAATTGGCTGTCATTTTTTCATACTCATGAAGCAGTTGCTAAAAATCAAATTTATTTCAATTTCAAATTTAACCAGGGTAACCGTACCAGTATTCGGCAGCGTTACTTATAACGTGTTATTACGCAAAAACGCGTTAACAATTTTCTCTACACATATTTTTTTAAATACAGATATGCTCATTTGTTATTCATATACGTAGTTTCACATCATTTCCTTGCATATTTCTCAAAATATCAAACAAAATGTGCAGAGTGGAACATGTTTCGGCAGATTTACGGCAATAGCTCGGCAGGTTTCATTATAAAGAAAACCAGAGCACTAAAAAATAAAAATGTGGTTTTTATGAAAGATTTTATGGTTGTTGAATGTATTCTAGCCCGTTTAAAATTTTAAAATCACGAGAAACATACCCTATTGTATTAATAATTAATAATTTAAGTGCTTTTTAACACCAATTTTAGAAAAGTGAAAGTGTCAAACAGTGTTTAACATTTTTGTCTGGCTATTTGCATGAATTAAAACATTTTCCGAACTGAATTCGCGTTACCGAAAATAGGAACACAGCCTGCCGAAAATAGGACCAAACTGCCAAAAATAGGAACAAAAACAGTGTTTGCATTTTTACGAATGTCTATAAAAAATACATTTCAATCGACAAATAAAAAATAGCACAATATAATTCTATAGTTTATCGTCCAAAATAACGTCACTTTCAACAAAAATAATAAAAATTGTAAGTGTACGAGCAGTTTTTGTGAAACTGCTACACTAACCTGCCCAATACTGGTACAGTTACCTCACATGAAAAAACATCGCATCGCATTTGCGCATCTAACTTCACGACGCCTAAAAGTATGCAACAATCATGTGATGTATTGTAAGCATTTGTTAATTGGAGAAGCTGTTTGGTATGACAGATTAGTCGCTACTTTTAGATGTAATAATGAGATAGAGGAGTATTTTTTATTGATTTGAAGTTTAATAATATATGAAACTCCAAGTCTAGATGCCGTTTTACCTACAAACACGCCCAAAAGTGTACAAACTGTCTATCCTTTTTATGAGCTATTTAACGCTCTGTTGATAGTTCCTTTTGTCATATTAGTTTTGCTTGTTACCAACTGTTTAATTTAGTGTAATAAAAAAAGCAAACACACTCATTCAACGACAGTATGCACAAAACACCTATCCATTTTCTGTTTCATTAAATTTGACACCTTCAAAGTAAATTCCCTATCCTTATCTGATGTAAAAAGCCTCTTCCACTTCCTCGTGAGTCTTAACTAAGCAGCTTAAGTTTTAATACTGCATAGCGAACCGCCTCTCTCTTTTTTTTTTTTTTTTTGTTGTTGTTTCCTAATGTACCAACCCTCACATGAACTTTTCCCGCGCACCAAAGTCGCAAACAGTTAACTATTTCAAGTTTCATCATGATTAGCCCAGGTTAAAATCCAACGCTGCAGCGGTGGAGCGGAGAGGAAAAACTTTACCACTCTGTAGTTACTTCATGCTCGTGCAAAGGGCGCTGTGAAATGTAAGCCAAACTCGAACAAAGAGTACCCCCGTCATTCAGGCTGCCGCTCGTTCCGCTGCCACCGCGATAGTAGTGTTCACCGCAGCGACGCAGCGAGCCAACGATACAAAAAAAACACTCAATCCCTTCCCTTGCGCAGGCCAGGCCGTTGAGGTTGTAAAGGACAAACAAAAATCCCACCAAAGGCATGGGCACGGGCTACACGGTACCACTATCATGTGACTTATACATATATATTCCACTAACGATGCCGTTGCTGTACCGGGGTGGGAAAAGTGCTCTTATCTCTCAGCTGACTTTTATCTCGTAACAGCGAAGCAACCGCTGGGTTGAAGAAAGAAAAAAACACACACACCCACTATGCCGATGCTGTTGCGTTCTTCAGCTGCCTTTGGCAAGGAGCGCCGCGGCAAGGTAGGTTCGCGTTGCGCTCAGCGGAAACTTTTGATTACTATTATTATAAAACATTAAATTGAAAAGTGGGATTATGGTAAACTTTTAATTTAAATTGTTTTCTTTTCTAGTGCACCGAACTTTACCCATCCCTGTGGCCACCCGTGGTGCGGTCGTGTGGGTTTGTGGCGCATGCTTTTCCGTTCAGCTGTTGGATTCTGATACGGAATGCGGCACACTATGCATATAGACAGGGTAGTTAACCGCAAACTTGTACGCATTGGAGAGAACAAAACTGCAGCAATTGGTGGCCAGCAAAGCAAATGTTTGTTCTTTGCTTTGCTCTCAAAAGCAAAAACCATTCACTCGACAATATCAACATGCGTAACATAATTAGCTACTTTTTCGAGGAATACTTTTTCGAGGAATAACTAATCCATTAACATACTGCACTTTTTTGACCTTCCAACTACTTATAATTAGCTCAGAAATAACGCTACAAAGCTATCGTTATTCGCCTAAACGTATGCAACCTGCCCGTCAAAACCATCCAAATATCGGTGAGCTTAGTATGTTATTCAGTAAATCCTACAAATGAGTTTGCAAAGTACAGTGAAGGTGAAATACAGAGGTGAAATAAACACAAAAAGCCAGCAGTGGATTCAGAGTCTTCCATATTCTATCTAAACATATCGTACGCTTTTCATACACTGCACATGCTGCTGTTGCTGCGAAATTTTATTACAATTTCTACCACCTACTTACTGGTGGATAAATATCTACCACTGCTCCAACCAAGCCATAGCAGCGAAAGGGATAAGTTAAACTTTCACTGGGACAACTGTCCGTACGCCTCCCATCGTGGTCCACTGGCACTGGGAAACAGCAGACTTAATCCGCCATCACTTCTGGCTACAATCGGTGGCTGCCGTTTGCCCTGCTCGGACATGCCCCATTCGACGAACCATTCAAATCGATCCGGTTCGCACTATCGTGGTCACCGTTGCCTGTGCCTTCTTTGCCAAGGGTTACGCCCAACCGCACAGTGTGCTTTTCGCGGCTCGCTAATGTAAATGAAACGATGCACTTTGCGGCAAAGTGACACAGGCAGGAGTAAACATTGGAAAATAAAACATCCATTTAAGCGCTACACCGTGTACACTCTCTACACGATACGTGCCCGCTCGGTACGGTGTACTTTGACACCCAGTTTTACCCGAATGAAATCAATTACCGTATTTACTCCGCACGCAGGAACTGCTCAGTTTTATGGTACGGAACCGTGCGCCCGACCAAGCTCGGCAAGCACGGCTGTACACGCTTGAAATTAAATAGCACCGGCATCGTTTGAGCTGTAGCCGGGCAACAGATGGACGCAATGAACAAACGATCGGGCTAGTGTGCTCTACGGTGGCACACGATGTGTACTTCCGTGCCGTTTGGCCGTGTCTGGCAGCAGATATTTAATTCCAAGAAAAGTGCATCGCATAACAGGCCACTGATAGGCCGCCACCGCAGGCATTTTATTCTCTTCTACACGACCAGCCCCCCCTGGCCGTGCTGAGCTTAACGAATATTTGTTCTTATTTGTGTACGGACCGAAAGCGGTCGATTCTCGTTCATAAATTACAACCCTGTAATCCTTACAAGCGCAAAACTCCATGAACGTACGGCTGCAAAAGAACCGAAATTATTACGCCCGTCGCAATTGATTGAAGCATAAAACTTAACCCATTGTTCTTGTCGCTTTGTAGTGCGACCTGGCGCGGCTCGCTCGTACATTACAAAAGCCCGAAATCCTCGCACGAACAAACATAGAAAAGCTATGCCGACTGGCAACCGCAGCACGGCGCGGTATAAGCTGCCCTTTCTCCGGTCGGAAAATAATTAATGCAGTTTCGCCAAAACGCGACGAACACGATCCTCACATCGCACGCCGGCCACCACATACATACTTGCCCTGGGTCGTAAACATTCATTAGCTTTACGAGCACTTCGGGAGCCCAAAGCTGGCCGCATGGTCTGTCCCTCGGCTGCTTGCCGCCACATTCGTCGTTCCGAGTGCATTCATACGCGTTCTTCATTTCCCCTCAAAACTCCCTTTGCATTATGAGGAGGGAGCGTACGTCGCCATGCTGTACAGCGGCACTGCAACGCAAATGCAATCTGCCCTGGCTGCATTTGGCCAGAGATATGCTGGTGGTGGTGGTGGTGGTGGCGCGAGCACGAAATGAAATGGTAAATTTTTGATGCCAAGTTATTGTTGCGCTGGGGTCCATTCAATTGAATTTTATATCAGCTCGGTTATTATCATAGTTATTGCTGCTATCATCATCATTATCATAATACTTTCGACTGTAAGCCCGCACGGTCCGAAATGGTGATCGCTGTGCTGCCGTTGTTAGCTGCAATTTGGCAGCGCGGGTCACCGCACTGTTGCTGCATTATGTGTGGCCAAATGGTGTTGGAAAGTTTTTGGAGCACGCCCACCCCCTCTATTGCTCTCCAGCCGAGCTAATCATTCCCACTGGACGGACGGGCGGAAATCATGAATTTTGTTATTGTTTTTCAACACTTTACTTTACTTTAACTGGATGAGTGCCATGCATATGGTACGGGTAATATGTATGAGTAAACATTCAACACTACACTTTTTAGAATATTGCAATTAATTGGAAAAAATGGAAGAATTTAAAAAACGAACAGATATTCATGTCTCGCAAGACGCCTAATAGTATGCAATGCGTTAATCAAAAGGAAATTAATTTACCTTTTTAATTTCATCACAACTGTACTAAAATGTAACTTTCCAAAGTAATCATTCACAAATCATAAATCTTAACTCAAACACAGTGCAATTCCCCTCTTCCTCACCTTTCTTGGAAATGTTACCACAAAAAGAAAGCAACACAACAATCAGTACATGTTTTACCAGTACCGACCCAGATTGGATGTTAATTATTTACACATCAATATACGTTCACTTATGACACGCTTAACCTTTCCCTTCTCGCCTTTCATCATCCTGATCCACCATCCACCCATCCAAACGGTACGGATCTCTCAAGCATTATTTGTACGAGCTATCATATCTGTGCTGGACGAGACAATAAAACCTGGACGAGATGGTAAAACGGCGTATCGACAGCAATCGTCATTTACAAAAGCTCTACAAACATGGCATGCCCTGCCCAGACATCACCTTTTGCGTGCCAAACTCGCCCGGAACCCAGTTTGGCTGCACAATTCAATCGACACGCAAACAAACATACCCACCGAGAGCAAACTTGCCCAACATTCCTTCGGACCAATCAGTTTGAAAGCATTCCCATATTTGCTACCCGTACAAGACCCGCACCGGTCGTACTATGCAGTAATTTACATATTTTAAACCACTTGCTGCAGCTTGCAAACTCTCCGAAGCTGATTTTCGACCTGCGGACCGAGATGCGGACACACATTCACAACCTACGGCCTATCCCTGGGATGCTCGGGGATGAAATTTTGATTGCTCAGTGCTCACAAATACGGATCATCCCCAGAACTTTTGCGAGGGACATAACTCGTGCTTCGGTCGGTTCGGTCGGCCACAGGAGCTTTTGTAGCAAGGCAACAAAACAGATAAACAACCGGTGTGTATGAGTCGAACGACGGCTAGCCACCCCCGTAGCTCCCATGTGTCAACACCACGACGCACACGACTCCAGACGACGCTGCTGCCCCACAAGCAGGCACAATAATCAAAGGCTCAGGGTCGTTATGAGCTCGAAAACAACACCAACCAATAACGATAATGTGTATCAACAAGCAACGGAAGGGTGAAGAGTGAGGACTGTAGAGCAAGCGGCAAGGCTGGGCGGATGAAGCGTGTACTGGCTGAAGCAGCCAGCACATGTCACCGTGGGGTGAGCCGGTAAACAGCACACTTTTCATCCCAGTTCACTGTGGGCAGCAAACTCTCCTCTGCTCAGGATGATAAATGTTTGCTAGACGCAAGGAGTTTTGTATGAAATTGCACAAAAATAGTGTGTCAAGCAAGTGCATTCCTAGAACCCGCTCAATCATCCGGCTCAACCCAAAGGTAGAGCTTTAAGCGCTGCCTAAAGCTCAAATCAACCAACCCTTCCCTGGGGTTCTTAGCTTAGCCGAGTTTGGGGAAACCTTCTCCTCGAGTCCATCGCAACAAGCACACGAAGCTTTTTGGCGAAGCGTCTTCGCCTCACCGCAGCGGTGGTGATACCTTCCGGACGTACATAAATCATGCAACGCCTGCCACGACCACCACCAACGGCTTACCGAACCCTGCTAGGAAGCGGTCCGCTTTTGCTACGTACGATGCGATCGCTCAGCTGTCGTTATGTCTCCGCCTTTCACAGCATCGTCCAGCCGACGGCTATTTGTCAACCGTGGCTGATGAAACATATGATCCACGGGTTCCGCCAGAACGTCCCCAACCCACCCCCGAGCCAGCCAATTGCCGGGGTCAAAGACGGCACAATAATAAAATGATTTATTTCAGCCCATACATCTTGCGCCCGTTAGAAACGCTGGCACTGCAACTTCAACACACACACGAGTTCGGGTTGACTGTTGACTCTCGGTGCTGCAGCAAATATTTCGCTTTCCATTACAACGCATTGCTGGCAAACATGCCTTACCGGTAATACTCATCCACGCACAAAGCTCCAACACAGGCGCACGCACGTCCGCTCACATTTGTTAGCTCACCCACTGCCCAAGGTAAATTGGATCCTTCTTATCTCGTGCGGAGAAGCACGCCGTTGTACCAGCACAATCGTAACAATTGTTCGCGAACAACGCACGAGCACGTGAGCGTTGGCTGTGAGTCAATTTCGCCGCAGGAGTTAGGGTGGGCAGGGCCGGGAGCTTGCTATTGTTACGTTTCGGTGCTGTATCGCGTAGTTTCGCTGCTTAGTGCGATTGCAGCGCTTTGAATTGCAAACAATTCCGAACCTGTAGCCGGCGAAACAATAGAGCATCCCATTGCGAACGAAACGAATCATGTCGTGCGGGATGAATGGCGGTTCTAATTACATGAGAATGCTTTTCATTCACGCGGAAAAGGGTATTTATCTATATTTGACTGCCTTTTTTACGGAATAGTAAAAATCAGCATCATAAAACAGTGCCAAAATAGAGCAGTCTAATAAAAGGGTACATTTTATCGCACAGCGGATTAATTATCCTGATTGATATGACGATTGTAAACAACCGATAGTCAACCACCAGGCGCATCCATCGTCACCACGCACCAGCTACCATGCGCCTCCATGCACTATTTTACTTTGATTAATCATTCACAGCAAGCAAACAACGTTCCCCCTTGATGGGCTGTCAGCAAGGCTGTAATGAACGAAACACACTGTAATTTCAAACCAACAAACAACAAAACCTGTAAGAAGATTAAATTTAAATCCTCCGTAGGCGCGAGAACCACGAAACGATCGCAGACGTCGATCATCCGACGCCAGAAAGGCCCCTGCTCGCCATTAAGCATGAGTTATGGACTCGCGCTGGATCGCAAACACTCGTCAACACTGCGGCACTATCGTCGACAGCAACAGTGGCACATTCTCTCGCTAACGGTGGCCTCGCTAACAGCTGGTCACTTGCGTCGATGCACTGCGCCCAAGGGTGAGCCGCCGGGCACATTACTGCGACAAACTCTAAAACCATCAAGTGTTGAGGTGAAGTGGAGAAAAAAACACCTACCCAACCACGTCTAGCATAACTTCACTCGACTCATCATCGTCATATGTGCGAGAGTTTTGCATGTGTGTGTTGTTTTTTTGTCTTAAAAAATGAAAGGCAAAGTGTAAAAAATGCTTTCTCCCGCTGCGCAGCAACCATTACCGCCCGGAGGGAAACGAGTCGGCTGTACAATTACCCTTTGCTCCGGGTCAGCCCGTGTGTGTGTGTACGTGTGTGATATAATCAAAATTTATCGCTGTGAATTTCGGTGCTTTACGGTGCTAGGCACACCTAGGCGCGCCCACGTCCGCTTTTCCGCTGGGATACATATTTTTTCCAACTTGCCCCGTTACAGTGGCTGCCCGTTACTGTCCCTGGTGTTCAACACGGAAGCATGTGGTGATGTCTATGTGTGTGTATGTGTGTGTGTGTAGTCTGATCTACTCGCGATTGCATATTCACACCGGCTAGCCCACCAGTGCGATAGGGACATCATCAGCGATAGGGGTCGAGAGCTTGAGAACTCTGGCACCACTCTGTCAAGAGTGTTTCAGCTGATGCGTACCATAAATTTCATTTTATGACAGCAGCATCAGTGCTGGACGCTTTTTTCCCCTCAAATTTGTATCTGTGTATATGGATGTGTGCTTGTTGGTTCACTTCTTTCTGCACACTCACGACCTGTTTCAGCAGGCCTGCAAGATCACTGGAGCACACCGTACCACTCGCCCAATGTACTGCCACGCGTTCTTTTTCTCACACAAGCACACACACACACATCATAAATTATCTCCCGGTTTGCTATCCGGGTCTGCCCTACCCGAGGCGCCATGCATCCCCACTATCCGAAGGGAGGCTTTGCTGCCGCTGATGGATTAGTTCCGGAATTATGGAAGCGGTTAAAGTGTATCTTTTTGGGGGCCTTCTCTTGTCGCAAAGCGCGCAACGATGACAGAAGCGCATCCCAGCGGTCCTAATTACCGCCCCAGTTGGAGCGCTCGTCTTGCACCGTGACAGTCGTCGGCATGTGTGTGTGTTTAGCAGCAGAACCCGCCAGAGTACACTGCTTGAGATGAGATGAGCGGCAGCAGTTGCAGTAACGGAGAGCAGGAAAAAAAAACTACACTTTCCACTCGAATGTGCACACTTTTCTGCACATGATGTGAACCGCAACATAAATTGCCCGCCCAAGTATCCCTTTACTGAGCCGCCCCACCCCCTTTATACTGCCGTTGAGACCCCGAGCAGCAGTTCAGCATCGCTGCTAGAATGATGAAAATTAATGGGAAAACTACTAGCGCCAGCCTACCCCGAACAGGAGGCCGCATCCTTAAGCGCAGCGTTTCATGTTGATGAAGGAAAATGGAACCTTGCGCGAGCCTACGCCTAGCAGGAGCCAGATGCACCTCCACGGTAGGTCGGGTTACGCTGGGAAATACTTCAGCTGTGCTAAACGCATAACAGTCGTACCTTGCCGTGTATTCGTACCGACCCATGAGCCACCCATTAGTCCAATTATGTCTCTCACCACCAACGAGCAACGGTGCACATTGTGCTCGGATGGTATCTTAATCATCGTTCTACGCTTTGTTGTGATGCTGCATCTTATCTGCCAACATTTGATTGGATCGTTTTCTCAGCAAGCAAATCCATGGCAGCTCTTGTGTCTTAAGTAGTTAGTAGTAATTGTGAGTAAAATTGAACGAGAAATGGACTATAATTTTCTAATTCATAACGGAAACTTTCTCTCAAATTTTCATGTTCTATTGCAACATAACTAATGAAGGTAATATGTAAAGTCAACATAATCAGCCACTTT
The DNA here is from genome assembly GCF_016920715.1 of Anopheles arabiensis. Taxonomy (NCBI): domain Eukaryota; kingdom Metazoa; phylum Arthropoda; class Insecta; order Diptera; family Culicidae; genus Anopheles; species Anopheles arabiensis. Next base: position 13,565,874 of record NC_053517.1, read on the forward strand.
CTCAGACTCGCTCGAAGCGGAACGATAGTTGGAGTTGCCAAGATACAGCGATTTCCTTGATTTGTTTGATGAGTATTCTGCTCAGTAACGAGAACAACATGACATTATGTTTTAAAAACATCCAAGGAAACCACCATTTTATGTCATTAATGACAATTGTTTCGATCGTTCCCGCTTTGATTGAGTATGGGAATGTGGCTTATAGTATTAAAGGTCTCGTAGCGCACTAAAGTCTTTTCCCTGATGCACTTCCTCTGCATCTTCATTTTCTAATATCTTTTTTTATATATTTATTCTTATTTTCCTTTTTTCCCTTATCCTCACATCCTTCTTCTTCTTCTCTCTTATTTTCTTTTCCTTTCTACTTCTTCATGTCTGTAGTGATTCATATTCGTTTAAAGTTAACCTTTTTTAAATATTTCTTTTTCAAACTTCATACGTTTTTTTTCATATAACTAAGGATTTTCTTATGTAATGCGATAGGTTAATTTAGGGATTTGTTAGATTTAGAAATTATTAAACCATTACGCTTATAAATTGAACTAAACTTGAATCGAATTGAATTGCACAAATAATCAAACTGAATAAATAAATTAATTGCCTCTGTTTTATTCCATATGTATGCTATTATCGCCGGTCTCGTAGTACAGTCGTCAGCTCGTACGACTTAAAAACATGCCCGTCATGGGTTCAATCCCCAAATAGACCGCGCCGCCATACGTAGGACTGACTATCCTGCTATGGGGGGAATCAATTAGTCACTGAAAGCTAAGCCCGCAAGTGGGTACAGGCAGGCCTTGACCGATATCGGTTGTTGAGCCAAAGAAGAAGAAGAAGTATGCTATTATTAATACTAATTTGGCAAAACACAACACCAACATCAAGAATCTTGCAGTAAAAAACTAAAGTGCCATAAACGATGTCTCAAAACGGAACTCCTATCGCACAGATTGCCTACTTTTAAACGGATTACCTTTAAACCCTAAGCGACCCTCGGATAGTCTTAAATACAGAAATAAACTACCTCCCGCCTTCCCATCCCATTCTTAAACTTCCCCTCCCAAGAAACTAATTTAGTTTCAGTAATCGTCCAACACATCAAGCTGTACATTTTTAAACCTACCAAATGAATCATTCGCTCATGCCCACAGGAAAAAGGAATGAATTCTGAAATTAGCAAAAACAGGTGTTTTCTTCTCTTTATTTTTTGCTGCTTAATCCGTACATTCAAATTGCACCTTGCACCGGAAACAAAATGCATTCACATTCGGCTTACCAAAGGTATCGCATTTCGTAGCCGCACAATTGCAACAGAACCGCCCCGGTATGCCGGACGGTAATGGATGATGGCAAGAAATCTCGGCCTCCTCCAGCAGCGCTGAAGCCTTTGCCTAAATCCTGCCCACCACCTTACCTGGTAATGAAAGGTAAAACCTCACTCTCCACTCGCACAACAAGTGGCGATTATGGGCGATTTTGGGAGCGTACAGAGCATAAAAGCACCGGCTTCACACCCACTCAAAACGGATCACGGTCCAGGCTCAGGGTACTGGGTTTTGGGCACTGTTGCTCGTGCTTCGGATCTGCTGCAACGCGCACGGATCCGATGCAACTGCACCCGGTGCGATGATACGCTCCTTTCCAACTACCAGCACCATCAACCGGGCGATTCAGAAGATTTGTTCAACATCACAATCTCACCTCGCAAAGCTGCCAACCCTTCCTGGGTGCCGTTCCCACGCCGTGCGCTTTCAAATACCATCCTTTCCAAAGCGAAACGACACCACTTATTCATGCGCTCTGCCGGCAAAACCCACCCGAATACCTCTGCTGTACCGGAATCAAAAGATTTGAGATTGTTCAAATTTGAGGTGATTAAGCAGTTCCGCCCAACCTCCTTGCGGGGTTTTTGTGAGCTTGCGGACCGGCGCTGCCCCTTTCCGCACTGTACGCTATAGCTCATGCTCGGATGCCAAATGGGAAGGGATAAAGGAAAGATCTCCTCTTTCTTTTTTTTTGCTGGGGCGCAAATCCCGCCTGCTACAGACCACAACCGGTCTCACGTGACCGCTCAGCGCATGCAACGTTGAAATGGTACCACCCAAGCGCACAACCGAGCCACCATCTACCTTCAGCACGTTCACATTTGCTTCACTCTATGCTATGCATCGGTGAAAATAATCAGCCCTCAAAATGAGGCTGAATAAAACAACGGCTGGCAAACCGACGACCGACACATCCCTCTCTCCCTCGCCGTGGAAAAGCATTTTTCATTTTAAAATTCATGGTATTTTGTGTAAATAAATAACATCCATTAGGGGTGGCTTTTTTTCGTGGCCAACGTTTCGGTGTCCGCTCGGCACAATGAAAAGTCAAGCCGGGATAGAGCGCCAGTCCCATCCATCTGCCCGCAAGGGTGGGCCTGTTTTGTTTTGAATGCGCCTCCACGAGGTGGACGTTCGGATTAGCGTACCGAATGGGCGGCACTCAGTATGGTCATTCGTAGGTTATGGAGAAAGCTTTTTGTTTTCATTTCGAGCGGTGTTTGCTAGAAAGTTCCAGACAGAGCGGTGCGGCATATACGAGATTGAGAAATGAAACTGTAAACTAGCGTAACATTAGGTCGACTTTTGCTGCCCATAGTTGCTCAAACCTAATAACATGTAGTGAAATAATGAGGTCTCGTTAATCATACTGCCGTTGCTTTTGCTTTTTACGTGCTCCAAGACTGCTACACACGTTTTTCATTCGTTCATTATCATTTCTATTACCACAACGTAGCGTATGAAACTAGAGCACATAAATGTATTATTGTTGTACATTTAATGGAGGTTTTGCAAAGTTTCTACTCGCGGGATGAGCTAGAAAAGGAAAGTCATTGTTATTACTCGCATTGCATTGAGAGTTATTTTTTATTTCGAAACACACGGTTTCGCTGGTCAGTTGAGGAATATCTACAGGCAAAAAGTATGTTAAAAGATAAATTGTTAAATTATCAATATGTTATTCGGAATCCAATAGCGTTCAGTAATTCATACATTCAGGCGTTAAATACTTTTGCATACATTCAGGTGGTAAACTCAGCATACAGAAACGTCCACACAAGCTATTTACCTAAATGACACGAAAAAATCTGAATATAACAGCACTAAAGAATCGCATGACTCATTACATTCAATGATAACCCTCTTTTTTCTTTCGCTCATTCTGCCTTCCAATGAACTTTCACACCTTTATACGTATCATGAGACTTTTACTCGCGCTAAATGAGTTCAGCATAAAGATCCCTCATCATTCTACGACAAAACTGTTACTCCTATGGCAAGAGGACCCAAAGAGAAAAGGTTTTTACATGCGGTGCTCAAGCGTGCACACATTTGCAACTAAAAACTCCTCCCCGAGGTAGCACACCGTCTGTTTTTTGTGCTTCTTTGCTATAAGCTACATACACTTCACTTCCTTCCTTGGCCGATATGATGTCGATAAGAGTGTGTACCGGACCGGAAGCTCGCTACAAGAAATGTCTGTCACCCAGGAAACACTTCGTAATTACACCCCTGGGACGCTTCGTACAGGTTCGACTCGACCCGTTTGCACTGCGTCGCGTGTGCGGTCACGTCCTGCCAGAAGCCAAACGGCAATTCATTTGACATGACGCAAAATTGAACCCGAACGACACACGGACACGGGCTGGGCTGGATTGCAAATACCACTGCAACCATTACCAGATGTAGCAAGGCAAACCCACGAAACGAGCCAGCTCACTCACCGTTGCAGCACCGTATCAAAATTATGGGAATATGAAGCGGCAGTCTCACAGGGCTTCACTTCAGGTTTGGTCCCATCCTTCACCTGACCACCATCGTGGTCCATCGTGCTGGCAAAACCAGTGACATCACCTTCCAGATCTACACATACCACCTACCCGCAAACGGCAGGGATGCGTTGTTCCAAAGAAAACATGGCTGACGAGAACGACCCAACGACGAGTGCTCGAGTGCTGGGGCTTCGTTCTTGTCGTAGTAGCAGGCTGCCCGCCTGCTGCTCTCTTGGCTGCACGTCCCGTGGCATCCTTTTTTCGACCGATTTTATGAGATTTGATCTTCGCTGCATGCATTCTGGTACGGCGACGAAACGTTTAATACACTCGGGCGAACCCGTTCCGTTCCGGCTGGACTGGATCTCAGGTGCACTTGAGCTCTGTCAACGTTCTGCTCAAGTGTACGGAGTTTTGCGCATCGGAACGAAGAAGACATCCGGCCACCATCAACTGCAACCATTTGAAGTGCAATAACAGCAATGCGCACACCGTTTTTGCCACACACACACACACACACACACACACTCACATGCTCCATTTCAAGATGCATTTTTGGGATTTGGAACATTTTATAACTCGAAGAACTTGCCTAAGCGTGTAATATTAAAGAGCTGTTTTAAGCATTCAGAATGCTCCATGCTTCAGCGGATGTAGTTTATTAGGCAGCATATGACATCCATTGCACACCTTTAAGAAGCACAAACGTCAAACGCCTTAAAGTATACAATTAACGATTCAATCACAATATAGGAGTTTTATTTTTTAGGATAACCTTAGAAACAGTGAACATTTCATTATTTTCTTTATTTTATCACGAAATATCCAACAGCATGCTAGCATTATGATTATTAATATAAACAGCACGAATCCTATTACACTCTTAACTAAAAGGAAGCGCGTATTTGTAAATATTCTTCGCCAGAATCAGCAAATCCAATCATAAATGCGTCTACATCAACAAGCGTTCGTTTTCTCGAAACAAAAGCTTCCGAGTACGCAAAGTGATTTAATAAAACATTGTTACTGTTCCACAGCACCAAAGGATGCTTACTGCTTCTAGCAAACAGCACAGCACAACCTTCTGCTCCCTTGTCTAAAGATCCCCGATTTGCATTCGCGCTACGGAATGGTCAGCACTGAGGACGTCAAGCACACCATCTGCCGGTAGTAAAGCCAAGGTGTCCCCGTGTCTCGACGTTGTCGCATCACCTTATGTGCCCATTTGGTGCCTATTCGCTGACACACACACCATGTAGAAGCTATCAAAACCCAACTATAAACGTACCAACACACGGAAAGCTTTGTCTACAGCAACACAGACAGGTAAAAGGCTCACGAATGGTGGCAAAATACCTTTCACGACAATGGCACTGCGACGAAACAACGGCGTACAAAAGAGAGAAAAAACCCACACACCCCAAAATGCATCCCAACAGCAGTGGGAGGAAGGATAGCTACTACATGTTTTCATTTATTTCCTCCCCGGGCAGCAGCAGCAAACCGTCCATTGTTTCAGCTTCCGACAGCTTGCCCATGGCTAAATTCTACCTCCACTGCTCGCCATCCAACGCGCTGTCAGTGCTCCGGGGCTAAAGCTGGTATGTTGGGCTACGCTTTCCACAACACTACGCCATGGCGCACCGGCATTACTGGAAGGCAGGAAACAATATCTGCCACCCCGTAGATCGCCTTAGTAATGATTGCTGCTTCGTGCACACAGGAGACGTGCGCCCGCTCCCGCCGTAGCCTCCATCGAGAACCAGCTCTCCCAAGAGCTGGTAAATACTCGCACAACAAACACGGGCGAGTAAACCGTTCCCTGTGACCCGGTGTTGGGATGTGGCAAGGTGCGTCTTTGTTCGTCTAGTCCCTGTCATCAACGACCAAACGACGTTACGGAACGGATGCTATGGTGGTAGGGGGTGGAGGGGGCTGGTGTTTCAAGAATGACCTCGCGCAATGGTTGCATCTCCCTTATTCTCTTCCATTTGGTGCCACTTCAAAACCCGACAGGGTGGTTGAATTTTTATTTATAAAACTGCATTTCATGCTCGTAACTAATTTGTCGGGATGGAAATTTTCACAGCCAATACGGAACAACTTTGTTTGTGCCGTTGGCGGCGGCGGAAAAAAACCCTTGCATATTTTGTGCTAGTTTACTGTGTGGCCAGTTTTTGTTATTGTGGTACTATTTTTTTTCGCTTTCGTTGGTCAACGTACCCTTTATACACCGATACACGTACCTATCTGGAAAACCGTGGTAGCACCGGCGGCCATCGCGAAGCTGCCCAAAGCATAACGAACTGTAATGCTAACAGTGACACAAAAAACAACTTCACCTATTCATACGTTGCTTCGTTACTTTTCATCCTGTTACTGGTTAAGGTCGATAAGTGGTACCAAGCTCACAATTCAACCAGTGTTTTGATTAACGTGAGTGTATAGGTTACGGGGCAAATGGTACCTTCGTATCAGGACATGAAACAGCAGAGAAAACGAAAACGAATGAAACAAAGCATGTTCTATAATTTCGATCTTTTGCTACACACCACAGCCGTAAATGGGTACAGACGATAGTCCTTTGTGGCTGCTGTTGACCCACACGGCGATATAAAACAGTACCGATCAAACCTATACCCTTAGGATTCAATTGCGATTTACTTGTTGAACAAAGTTCAAGCAAAACATCATGACAGCATCTACAATCTAGTAACCTTTTTGATCCGAACGACAAGACCTTTTTAGTTGAACGAATACCAATCAGTTATAAAGAACTTGACTAAGCTGATTGTTTGGCTTGATCAATTACGATTTTTTAGTACATAACGAGAACAACCAAACTACCGGATGAAATAAGTTTTATTAATTAATTTATTTATTTATTCAAATTAACATTATTACTTCTTTGGCCATATTTTCTATACATCTATAAACTTTATACCGGACACACTCGGTTGAAACAAGTTTTTGTCTGTAAATGTAAATAATTGATACACACCGAAAGTAATTGTTACAATTATTGATAATGATTTATATTTAACAAAGCAAAAAGATGCATCATCATCATCATCCCTTAACGATCAAAACTGCTCTAAGCTTTATAATTCTCATAAGCTAACGAACCTAAAGCAATGACGCTAAATACGATTTGCATCTAATGAGAATTGATTTTTCTAATTTGCATCTAATGAGAATTGATTGATTGAATTGGGGCGGTCCCGTGGTACAGTCGTCGACTTGAACGACTCAATAGACGCCCGTAATGGGTTCAAGCCCGAAATGGACCGTCCCTTCGTAGTAAGGACTGACTATCCGGCTACGTGGTATTGAATAAAGTCTTGAAAGCCTGTATAGGCCGGCATGTCCGCGTAGGACGTTTACGCCAAATAGAAGAAGAAGAAGAAGAAGAGAATTGATTTTTATATTTTAAACAGTAAATACATTTTAGGGTCATCCGTGTATGAAAGAGACATTCGATAATTCTATCATTCAATTTTACACTTGATCAACAACCTCTAATAACCAACCGCAAGTCTGTACATTTTTCAATCACATTTTTACTACATCGTTGTAATCCAAAATAAAAACTAGAAATTTATTGTTTCAATCGGCAATGAATTGTTATGGTTGCTTAAAAAGAACACAAGCCAAGCCCTTTTGGCACATTGGCATTTGAAATCGTTGGTTTAGAATTCCTGCAAATTGTTTGATTACTCAAACAAACACATACATACACACAGATACAAAGACACACAAACGCGTTTCATCGGCATCCATTTGCACTGCACAGTTCATTCTAGTTTACATTCTATTCGCCAAAAGCTCGCTCCAAATTGTTCGACGAATTGTTCACGGGTTTTATTGTACATTAGTCCCTGCGATACGAAGTGCCATTCCATGCAGCTTAGATTTTCACTCGCATCATATGACGTTTGTCGAGCGTAACGCTTCGCAAAAACCTCGCCTCAAATCGCCCCACACTCTACTGACCGTCAATACAGACGGTGAAGTTACTAAATATTTTGGCAGCAAAAAACCTGTCTCAAATGCCGCACTCTTCATTGCAAAGGGCAGTATCGTTCTCAGCAAAAAAACATTTCTCTTCTAGCGCCCGTACCGATCCCAACACAGGCCCAGCAATGATGAATCGGATGCTGTTTGGGCTGCTTGTGTGTGCTTGCATTGCACAAGCTGTCAAGCATCAAGTAATGGTGACCGCACTATACTGCCAGCCCTTGTGTGCCTTTGTAACCACTCGCAACCATCTCGTCATTATAGGGTCACAACAACCAGGCAGTACTGCAGTCCGACTGTAGTTTGCGTGCAGCAAGAAAATAGAGTAGATTATACCATCAATATTTAAACTGTTTCATTGCTCGTTTCAGCAAATATGTGAGCCCGCCTCATCGTTTGGTGTTTTTTGCTACGGTTACGGATAGTTCCTTTTCATTCTCTTCTCTCCGTTGTGCTGTTTGCCGAATCGGTTATCATTTCGTATGCAATATGTTTTTTCCTCCATTCGCAGCATTCCATCAGTCTCATAAAATTCCAACTTCCAAATTGCAACATTGCAGCTCGATTGCGTTTTTTCATCCCCGCCAATCGCACCAATTGCCGGTTCGTAGCTCGGCCGCCCGACGTAACAGCAGCAGCTTCCCACAAGCCATGCTTCATTTAGTTGGCACTGATGGGGGAAAAAAACATTTCCCCCTGATTGGTATCCAACACTGATGCCCGGCTGGCGGTTTGGGCTACAATTACGAATGATGAAGATGTAACAGCTAGGTGGAGCTAGGCGAGAGGTAGTAGCATCAGTGAATATATGTCTTTGCCATCAGCTTTCAGAAACAATCGAAATAGTTTCAGATGCAGTTTTTGTGCCCAAACAAGTTTTTACACTCCCCGCGAACTGCTATTGGATTCCGGAAAATCCCATTACCTGCACCCACACGCAGATAATATAATTGTGCATTCGTCACAAAAAAGCAAGCGAAAAAAAACAATCGAAACTAAAATCACCCAACCGTTAAGCCTTATTTGCATGCAGCTGCATCGTGTTTTGCAAATGAGCAAATTCTCACAACCTTTACACCTCCCTGCACAATATGCAGCCAGTGTGAACTTCCATCGAATCGCTTTTTTGTCTTTCCCACACCTTCCACATGGGTGCATGGGAGATACGGCCACATTTAGGATACGTCTGCACTTACTGCACACGCCTCAGCCAGTCGTTGCACCCGTGTGACACATTCGCCACTCGTATGCCGCTCGCTTGCTTGTCGATGGAGCATTTTAAAAGACCCAATGTGCTGGGAACCGACACGGGAAGTAAATGCAAAAACAAACGACAAAAGCAACAGAAAAAAAGTAAAATAAAGAAACTTCGAGACACACTGTACGAAAAGACCAGCAAAGCTGACGAAGCCCGGCGTCTTCACGGAAGTTGTATCCAATGGCAAATTGTTGCTAGCGTTCGGTTTGCTTATTATTGTGCTGCTCGTTTGAGTACTGCCTGACAGCTATGAGCTGAAATATATGAAACAAATCAATCCGCTTCCGCCTCACTGCCTGGTTGTCACCCTTACGCCTGCCGGGAGTCTGTCCTTACGTTCGAAGACAGAGACAATGGTTCGAAACAGCAGAGAACAGCGGTTTGCAAGCTGCAGTGGTATTGGTCAAAGTTTCGGTCAAAGGAATAACGTCCGCCTGATTCTATGCAATCCGCATAACAAAACAAAATTATTAGTCGTTTTAAACTTATAAACACTTTGAATAAAATAAGTAATGTAATCTTTGAGCCTGAATAATAATCATCGTTTAATAGTTCTGTATAACTATGGAAAAATCAATATAACTAAACATATTTTCTTGTCGTCCCCCAAAAGTATGCAATGCATGAAACTAAGTTTGCATTGCTTTCCCTAATCAACCAAACTACCATGCAGCATTGCAGACGGTCCCATAGTGCGTCGGTTCTCCTTTCCCCTCCAGCTCACAACACCATCCAGCAGTTTCAGCAGCTCGGGCGAACGATTTCCCTCCCGAGGTCGATCGAATGGAAACTTATTCGATCTGTCAGTTGGTTTAGTTTCTGTTATAGTTTTTCAATTTGCCACCGCAAGCATCGCATCGCCGGCATCGGTGAAATGGTGTGCAGATAAAAACGGAAAACCATCTCTGTCACACATTTCTTCCCTTCGCTGATCCTTCCACCGTTTTTTGCAAGAAAAAGTTTCACACTTTCCCGGGCTGCCAGAGGAAACTGAACGCACACGCAAGAATGGGGGAAGGAAAAACACCTTCACAAAAACCAACATCCGCCCAGTTTCAGCGCTGTCAACGGCTCAGCGTCGAAGTCCCTGACAGTCGTTAAGGAACGGGGCGCGTACGAATACAGCTACATCCTAAATACGGACCAACAGCTCTCACGGACCCATTACTCCTTTTCTGTCACTTTCGCCGGGAATGAAGACAAAGAAGCGCCCGCTTCCCGAGTCGTGGGCGAGAAACCCATCCACCCGTTGTAAGCAGTTTTTAAAACGGCTTTTCCCACCGAGACCCATTTCCGTTCTGCGGCCAGCACGGTGTTGTGGGCTGGGTAAATTTTATTTCCTTCCACCCTGCCTGTATTTATTTGCTCCGATAAAATAATCATCTTGCAAAGTGTGCTGAAAAGTTGAACGATTCCTTCGGGATGTCGGCACGATCTTGGAACGTGTTGACGGAGCTCACGTCCCTTCTATCCTGCCTAGCCCAGCAGGCCGGCTCGAAAGGTGATTCGTCTGGAAATGGGGAGGCAGTGGCACTGTTATCTCTCTCCCTCTCTCCCCATCAAAGCTCACGAAAGTAGCCAAAGCCAGTTCTTGAGTTTAAATTGACTTTGCCTTCACGGTGGGAAGGGAGCGTGGGCGTTACCTATTCCATCCGCACCGTCCAACCGCAATTCCCACTAAAACGGCACCGATACGCATCTAAGCTAACTTTTGCAACAACTGTCTGAATTGCCTGTGCGACTAGCCATTTGGCAGCCGCTTTCAAACTGCAAAACTTACAACCCCCCCGACCGCTCTGGCCCGGCCATCGCCTGCCCTCGTGGCTAATCGTTTGTTTATCAACTGTTGTAATTAGCTCCCGGGAAAATCATAACGAGCGTGTTTTTCCAACCGAACGCCGGGCACCTTCTGCACGCCAGTCTTTTGCCGGTGCGCGCGATAGCGTCTCGCCGGCCACCGATAGATAAAGCGCACCGAAAAACTTTCCGGCTCCAACTGTGATCTCAAGCGTGTCGTAAGTGCCCACGAAGTACGTACGAGCGGATGAGATCGGATATTGGAGCTCTTCGTTTAGCGCTCCCAAGGCTAATTGCTACCGCATTTTCTCGAGATGGGTCAATCGGAGCGCAAGAAACTTCCGTTCCGTTTGTTCCGATGAGGTGGGAGAACACGGCTCAGGTACACTCGAGCCTGGTACAGGTCGTGCTTTACCGTTTGAATTGTGGTTGGCAGTTTTCAAGTGATCCGGTGGCTTGAACCCCCTCGGGGATTGATGTTTCAAGCGGCTGTAAGTGTGAGCTGTTGCTAATTGGCTTTGGCGTTCTGGCAGTAGGAAGTTCTAGTGTGGAATAATACTATAGTAATGTTTTCTAAGCTCTTACTTCTATCAAGCATGGGTACACGCGACATTGACTATTGAATATTACACATTTTCGTTAAGTTTAAGTATCAAGATAATTTAATTCAGTCCTTTTTCGTAGGGAAGAAATAATTTAGTAAATGAGGCATAAAACAGATAGAATTCAGTAGCAATAAAGATGATTCTTATTGCCAACATGAATGCAACGACCATGGCCAGGCCTTAAGAAAGGTTAACCGTAAGACATAAACCATCCAGCAACTAAAGGAAGAATTCAAATATGCGAGAAACAGGACTCCGATCAAAAGAGTATTGCCATGCGATAGGCTATTACTCGCTCGATACCGCTGAGGCTCTTCACGAGAACTAAAATCATGCCACGAAAGCTTGGAAGACAAATATCAAGAAGTTTAATTTTAATTCGGTGTTGGAACAAGTCCATCTTACTTGCTGATGTCGAGGACTTGAATAATTTCTTAAGAGGAAGTCCTAAACTGTTATTATTATTTTTTTTTTTTGCTCAAGGTCAGTCAACGTCAGCTTTTAGTTACCGTTTTGTGCAATAATGTTTTAGATTCTGCATTCAATGATGTGTTTGAAGCGGCGCTTATAATTCCTAAATTCATTACTGACGGAAACATCAATGCAAATGACCAAGATTTTAGTTATGCACGTACCTGTAGGCAACGAACCAAATCAATAGGTAATGTTCCAATATAGTAAACTTCTTCAATTTTCAACGTCTTCCACAGGTCTTTGTAATGCCAATTTTTCCCAATATCAGGTGTCCGTCTTACATTTCAAAACGGCTTGAAAAAAACTATGTTTAATTGAAACCACAAAATTGTATAGAAACTTTAAAGTTTCTACATGTTTTCTGATAAAATATGAGTTTAACAAAAGGTCTGCACATTTTCATGATCGCCGTATAAACCTCAAGATTTCAAACATTTTCCTTGATGTGTCTTTCATTACCTTCCCCTTATAGCTACTTTATATTTAAATTATTTAATCTTCCCCATTTGTGTGGCCGGTCTCGTAGTACAGTCGTCAACTCGTACGACTTAACAATATGTCCGTCATGGGTTCAATCCCCAAACAGACCGTGCTGCCATACGTAGGACTGACTATCCTGCTATGGGGGGAATCAATTAGTCACTGAAAGCCAAGCCCACAAGTGGGTACAGGCAGGCCTTGACCGACATCGGTTGTTGTTGAGCCAGAGAAGAAGAAGAATCTTCCCCATTACCCCGATGAAGGAACCACCCTACCCGAAATATATTATCGTCCAATTTCAAATACGTACGCATTACTTACTTATTGTAACCATCACTTTAATCGTGTCATCGTCATCGTGTGTCAATGGATTTGATGTCTTGTTTGATAGGAATTTCTGAGCTTCATTTGCTTATAAAACAATTAAATCGCCAAACAACATAAACGCATACAACCCACTTCACAGCTGACAGTCACAGCGTTTAATGGTCCCTCGAGTTCATGCACCCCGAAATGAGCGACGCCCAGTGTAAAGTATGCACAAATTTGCTTGCCACCAACATCAAAGCACCGGATAGCTCGTATGTGTAATATCCATTTCAGCGTGCAGACTGACATTACAACAAAAGCTGTAGCCAGCGCTCGTTTCATGCAAACTTTGCCACCCCTCCCCAAAACTGCCAGTAGCGGGCATTTTGAACAACACACACACTCCCACACGGCGGAAAACTTTGGTAATTTAGAAATTCCATGCTGCTACGATCGGGAATGGTTCTGATTTGCAGCGTGCAACATTAAGCACGGTTTCCGTGCGACAACCAAATCGGAACCGAGAGACAAAGCCCGACCCAACCGCACGAACAAAAGCGACGCCCGCATGCTAGCAAGCGATCGACATTGTAACCTAATGTCGAACCAATAAATATGGCTACCAGCTGCCGCATGTTTACCGCCCGCACCATCCCCGTCCTGCAGTCTGAGAGAGAGAGAGAGAGAGGGGATCTGACCGTAAAAAGTGCATACTTTTTCGTTGTACAACACCTGCAGACACGCAGGTTACAACAACTGTTTCACCGCACTGCAATATAAGCAATCAGCTCACTGTTTGCGGTTTCCTTCGGTACACCTTTGTGCGAGAGAGGGGTTGAGGTTGAAAAATTGTGCCAAAAGTGCATCGACAAAGTTTTGCCCTGTTCTACATCGTTCACCCAGACCGGAACCCCTCCCCAAACCGAGGGTCGATCGATTGGGTCCAGTTCATTTTCCATGCAGCGCAGTTTGAACGGGTTCGTTCGTGGTGGTTCCGATTCGGCGACAAAACTTTTGCATTGAACAGCAACACGAAGCTTGCGCTACACGGTTCAACGCATGTATCTTCCAATCAGAGCCATGATCGTCCCGATCGAAGCACGGGACCTGGTGGAATCATAAATGGGACATAAATTTTTACCATGCTCCATGCAGCAACGACCCCGTGCAAGGTTCACGCTGACGCAGCCTGCTGGAGGTTTTTGCAGTATTGAAAAATCGTGCTGCAACTGCCAAAAGGGAACGGAATAGCCTGTTCGTGGTTGAATCTTCCCAGTGCTTGATAGTATTTTTTCCACTCCATTCCATTCCGAGCATAGATATACATACACACCACTAGTGCGCGCCCTCGCTACTGTTGTCAACCAGTGTTTGCCCCCTCCCCCCTTCGAAGCATCAACCAGGAACCCGATTTACGCTACCGTCTAGACAGTAAAATTGTCCTGAAATTATTCCACCACACCTAGCACACCCCCATAGCTGCGAACTTTCATCGCCCGCGGGAAAACCACCAGCACGTTTGCAATCGACCGATCATAAACTGTAACTTAATATGATTGCACCCGGCGGGAATCGAACATTGGAATGCCTCGGAGCAGCCAGACGGAGCCGCCCCGGGCAGACCGGGCGCAGCATCTTGCAGTTACACACGAGTGCACAAACAACTCCCGCCCGACGACAGAAGCTGGTGAATTTGTGGAGCAAGCGAACATAAAAGCGCACACACACACACTCGGTTGCTAAACTGCTCATCCCCAAAGGCTAAAGCTGTCAAGACTAATGATGACCACGATCGTTTCTCTCTTTCTCGCTTCTTTTTTCGCTTCTTTCGCTCTTTGCCTTTCCTAACTTTTACGCTCCATTAAGTTTCACTGCTGAGCCATTGACGCGTGGTCAGCAATGCAGTTTTTTTTCTTCTTCTTTCATTCCATTATCACCAACGGCTAACTCCACACACTCACGGACTTATTTGTGTAGCTTGTCCACTCGGTCATGCCGCACGGGAATCACTTGCGGGTAAGGGTCTGTATAATTGTAATGGATGCTTTAATGGCTGGCTGGTCAGTCGGAATGGGCTACAAATGAGATGGCAGAACAGGAGCACTTACACCAGTGCTTTGAATTTGCTAAAGCGTCATCTAGCGAATCAAGGTGTGTGTGTACAATAATATACACCAAATGGAACATTACATTTTTAATGTTTTTATTATGTATTAATATTTAATAATAAAACAGTAAAACGTCAAGTATGTAGTATTTTTTGATAAATTACCTGAGCCAAACTTTGTCTTAAAACTTAAGCTAAACCTCTTCAGACAATTAGCCTCTAATGGCGACCGTAGACTTTGCATACATTTAGGCGCTATCTTACAATGCTTCAGAAGAGACTAACAATAATTGGATTTCTAAATATCCTTCAATTTTATTTTTTTAATTCTATACATTTATGGATGAAATTCTAGTAAACTACCTTTTTAAACCATCCTTTTTAAATTTAATCGTTTAATCGTTATTTTATTTAATCGTAAATTTACTCAGTGTTGCATGTTATTTGAATGGCAGCATCCTACAAGATTCTGTTGATCCGTCTTGATATTGAACACTGCGTTTGATCTGCTCTTTGTTATAGTTATTTAAGTTCTAGTTTTAGCTCAGCGATAAGGCCGCTTTTTTGGCCAATTACTTAAACACAATAAAAAACAATATAAACAATACATTTTCCTTTAAAACTCCATACAACCCCCTAAGCTAAGCGATATACACAAGCTTCTTAAAGAATTGTGGCTTCTGATCAAACACAAAACAAAGATGATGTGAATGGTAGGAATAGAAATACGTACATACAGGTCACGCAATATTGCTACGGTCCATATCATCACGCAGCTGATCCAACAGTTCGAAGCTCACCTTCTAAGCTCACGGTTAAATATACTCTTCCCCCGAATATCTTCCCACTAATCTTTGCCATCTTTCTCGAACACAAAACCAATCCCTACAAACGATGTACTCATTTCAATTGGTATGGATTCATCCTAGGGTTTTTTTTTCGCCCTACTGTAAACAAACCAATAAAAGTAAGCAAACATTCCACCAGCTAGCGTTTCGCCCGGTAAGGTTCCCCCGGGGAGCATTAGTGTATGGAAAAGCAATATTATGGCTAAGGGGAAATCCTCAAGTACAATGCTCAGCGTGATGTTTTGGATTGTATGTGTACGCGCCCATGCCCAACGGCCACATCCACGAACGAACGTTTTATTAATCTTCTAATGCACACCGAATCTTTCTACCGTTTCGCCTTTCAGCATTGATCCAACGGCAGCCAGGCTGTGCGTCAGATTGACAAGGTGCGTTGGGAGGTGGCTCGAAGGTGGATTGCTCCCAACGGGGATTAAAAACACACTTTTTGGCAGCGGTCCATTGGGGGTGGATCCAGCAACATGAGAACAAACAAAGGTGAAAATCACAATCACAAGATGCCACAGTCAGCACATCCATCCAGCATGTAAATTAGGCACCGCCAAACAAAGAGATAAAACTGCAGGTTGCGTTTCATTTCAGCGCAAAAGGTTATTTGAAATTCGCTTTCATGTTTGGAGAACAATTATTTATTTACAAGCTCGATTCTTCTAGAGCAAACCGTTGAAATGTTAAGAGATTCAGACTAACAGACGAGCTAATTCAGTGCCACTTTAAAAGGGCAAAGATAAATTACATTTTGAACCTACGCGTTGATTGCAAGCGCGTTTTAAATTAAAAAAAAGCCGTTGTCATACACATTACATACTTTTAGGCGTTTATGGCAATGAATTTGCTTTTGAAACACTTTCCTGCCAACAATAAACACTCGTTTCAATATCTTCATAGCTCTATTACAGCATTAATGTTTCCCATCGTAGTCACCAATTAACTTGCACAAACGAATGTCAGGTTCACGATAAAATAAATAAATAAAGCTCTTCAAAGCATTACCGCCTAGCAGCAAAAACTGCCAGGTTCAGTATGGTCGCCCGTTTCAAAGGTTCACAAACCAAAACGTATACCATGTTTTCCCATTCAAGAACCATAAACTACCGAAGCTAGAAGCTCATTTCCTCCGTTTAGATAAACGCTTCCAAACGCAGTAGAAATAAGCGCGTTTCTATCGCTCCAAACCTCCAGTCAAAATCAATTTCCATTTCCCAGTGTTTTTCCACACCAGCGTACCTGCAACAAGGGGCCCAACAACCGTGGAAATTTTCTTCGCCGCTCCTGCGAAAGCTTCAAAGCCTCAAAGACTTTAGCCTTGCGCTCGTTCGGATCATGCCTAAGCCAAACAACAGCTCTTCGCGTTTGACCCGGTACGCCAAACCGCAGCCAGTCAACTTTCCCCGGGGGCGGATGGTAGAAGCTCAAATGCCTCAACCTGCCTCGTAAAGTTTGTACGTATGTGTACCATGCCGTTGTTTGTGTGCTTTGATTGCCGAGGCAGAAGTGTGCTGTGCCATTATCATTGTTATTATCATAATGAATATGGTGGAGTTGATATGGATTTGAATTCTTTGTGAAAACTTTCCCACCTCACCGGTTGCGTTGAGCGACATCAACAACAACATGGAGTAGAAATGGAAGAATAAGAAGAAAAAAAAACAACTACTAACAACGCTTTCACATCGCTTGATGCGCACACATTCGCGACATTCAACGGCGCTTTTGGGGACCAACTTTTCATTCGCCTTTAACGGGCATCCGGCAAAATCCTCCTAACAGCGGGAAAACCGACTAGCACTTCGTTCGAAAATTTAGTTTTCGGCTGACTATTACCGGTGAGCTGTGTTTTTGCTGTCTTGTCTTTACCTGCCGCCAGGTGGAAGCCGCCCACTCCTCCCACAGCAGCAGAAACAATGCTAAACCCGTCATGCCTTTCCCAGTCCCAGGTTGGTCGTGTGTGGTTGTGCGGTAATACCTTCACCCAAGCAAATACGAGCTGATCTTTCACAAACGTACTTGATCGTCGCTCACGAGTATGTGTGTGTGTGTGCGCGCGCGATATATGTGCTTGTTATGTGCATATCCTGCCAGCACACTTAACTTGATTTAGACTAAGGCCGGCCCCGGCACAAACGCTGACAAGGTGCGAGGCAGCTGGCCGGCAAGACGAAACGGTTTGCACCGGAAATGGAGAAAGTGATTCCCACATCCGAAATTGTGATGCTTCCACTTCACTGTTTGGCAAAAGTTTTCCCCAGCTTGGCTTCGTTTCTCCCCGCCAACCCCCCCTCCTCAGCCGCAAAAGAAGCCAAAACCAGCCAGAAAAGGTTTGAAGACGATTCTACCCTGATTCTCGAGAAGAACAAACACTTTCGGGTAATTGAATGGGAAAGTTTTGCCTTACCGACACCGTCACACGCTCGGCAACCCGCTAGGCACCAACATCCCTCCCTCTACCCCCCCCCCCCCTTCCCGAGCGAGCCACACATCCCTCCCTCCCGCAGGGTGGGTGATTTTAAGGGTGAACACGGAGATTTCGGGTAGCGTAATTTGATTGCGATTGTCAGAAGCATATGTTGTCGCTTGGTACGCTGTATTTAATGAATTTACTGGCGTCCGGACCGGGCGCCGGCCCGATTTTTCAATCCTACCTCAATCCCTCCGTTGCCAAGTCCCAAAAGTTCCCTCGTTTTATGGCTTTTGCTTAAGTTTTACGACTATTTAATTAGTTTCATTATCGTCATGTTATTTGTCTATCTGTCTGTTCGTCTTGCAGGAAAGTTGGGCTCCCCTGTTTTTTTTTTCACCCCGAGAAAGCATGTTTGTCTCCTTCACTTGGTACGGTATCCGAGCCCTGCGAAAGTGCAGAAAGTGCAGTATGACATGCATACTAGCATACCGCACCACGAACGGAGAGAACGGAAAAAATGGAGAATATTGCCGTGTATGTGACAGTTTCACTTGCACGGAAAGGCGTACTGCTGGAGAACAGTTGTGCAAAGTTTTGTAGCCGTAACAGTCATTTGAAATGTTGCAGCTCCAAATTCTGGTGGATAATGCTGGTGCAAGCTGGTGTGCCCAACATGATTCAACGTGCGGTAGTTATGAAGTTATGACATGTAGCTCCTCAGTCGCATCAAGCCAATTTCCAAAACTTTGAAGATGCATTACCAAGACAAAGGAGATTACTCATTTATTATTGTTTATTATCAATGAATAATAGTTAAACCCAATTCCATTTACATATTCTGAAAGTGGTAAAACAAAATTCACAGTAATGCTTCTTTATTATGAGAAAAAAAATTCTTCTCCAGATTGCATGAATTTTGATCGCAACTGTTCATCAAGACATGAGTCCGAATGTTGACATATCTCGTTTTTGGAAGGCACTGTGGATCATATGGTCTATGAACTATGGTCTTCTACCGTCCGAGTAAAGGAGATAAAAGTGTTTTAGAAGACTGATCAGAAGGATATGATGGAGGACCCTCTTCACCCTGCTCCCGAATAAGACAACAGTGCCTCTACCAGCTGGAGATTGTAATATTCCAATAGCCCGAAGTCATTAACTCTGTGAGAGCAACAACACATATTCTTTCCTCTTTGTTCGGATTCATGACCACACGCAACGCTGAAGTCACCAGTACCAAAGTCAACCGAGTCTACAAAAACCATTGATATGTTGGATCTATGAGGGTCTTAATTCCTCGTTAAACACACACACACACACACACACCCAACCGCATCTCATCGTGAATGACACACCAATTACGGCAAGGTCAACAACGAAAAAACGCCAACTTAACCGGCTTCCTCGGTTTGGTGTGTGTTTAGTGATAAGATTAGACATACTTCCAACGAACTTCACACTGCGCCTCCGTATTGTTCAGACGCTCTTTCAAGTGTTTGTGGGTTGTCGCTTCTGTGGCATTTTTTTTTTGTATACGTATTGACTCAGTTCACTCTGATTGTCTCTTCGGATGCCAAACAGTGTGTTGCCGTACTTCGACTGAGTGAGCGTGCAGTTTGTGTGTGACCGTGACCGTAACGCAATGGAGCAAGACAAAAAGGAAAGGTTTCTCACATCGCAGCTGGTTGACAAAATCATTCAATCGAATGCAGATCTGCAAGACTATCGCACCGTGTCAGCGGGAGACCGTACACTTACCACACCCCAAGGTTTGGATGGGTTTATGTCGGTCATACACCGGTTGACGTTAAAACTCACCCACCAACGCAGCGGGTAAGCATCGCACAGTGTGATAAGCAGCGGCCAGATTCACACTGGTATCAACTGTTATATCTACCATTTTACAATCCCACCGCCAGTGCTACGAAATATCTGACCGTGATGGTGAAGGTAATGAAAGGTGATGATAACTTTCGCCAGAAATCGCTCGGACTCGTACTCTTCCCGAACGAGATCAACGTTTACTCGGCTGTAATTCCGGCGTTCGAGCAGCTGGTGCGTGAAGCTGGCGCTACGCTCGATCTTCGCACGCTCGCACCCCGGATCTATCTGGCCGAGGCGGGCGTTCGCTATCCCGCCTACAGCGACCAGGAGGAAACGTTTCTCGTAATGGAAGATGTGTCAGTGGCGGGCTTTGTCCCAGGGCCCCGGTTGAACCTTGATCAAACCCATCTAGAGCTTATGGCACGCAAGATAGCCCAGTTCCACGCCTGCTCCTACGCTCTGCGTGTTGGTGGACAGTCGGAAACACTGCGCCGGCTGGTCAAACAGATCATTCCCCTTAACTTCCTGCAGGATGGTAAAATCTTCTTCGAAAGCTACGATATCGTGTTCAAGGTCGTTTTTGAGCGACTCTTCCGTTACTTCGACGAGAAGCCGGCACTGCTTGAGCAGGCCAATATAGGGGACCGTGTCAAGGCGTTGCGGAGCAAGTATGATACAACTCCCTCCGAACTGATGCAACGTTGTCTCGAGCGGGACGAGCAGTACTCGGTGATTCTCCACGGAGACTACAACCGGAACAATGTGCTGTTTCGCTACGAGGGGAAAGTGCCTCAGGATGTAATGCTGATCGATTTCCAGGAGAATCGGTGCGGCTCCCCGGCCCTTGATCTGTCGTTCTTCATGTACATGAACATGCCACCGGAAGCGTGGGCAAACGGGGGCTGGGATCAGCTGCTCGCCGTGTACCATCGGGAGTTGATGCGATGTCTTTGTGACATCGTCAAACTGCAGCCAGACGATGAGGCACTACAACCGTACAGGTATGGGATAATGTGTGTTTACCAAACATGGATCGGATTTAAATTGTTCCTGTTTCTTCATAGGTTCGACGCAATGAAGGAGCATTTGCAGAAGCACTTTATTTACGGTGCGATCATAGCGATCAAGTTTCTACCCTGCATGTTGGCCAACGAGCAGGAGGTACAGGAGATTGTGCATCACTTCCACACGGACGTTACGGCGGATGCTTTCCGTCAGATCTATCTCATTGCGGGAGGAGAAATCGTGAACGAACGAATCTCCAAAGTGATGGTACATGCCGCTCAGCAAGGTTATCTGGATATGGTGGAGAAGGAATAACGAATCTCTTACTACTATTCAGAGGATGAGATGGATTTGAGCAACCTATTATCTAGAGGTCTAGCATTATTCTTTTAAACCAAAACAATCATAAACTACCTAAAACATAGAAAAACATACTTTTAGCCGAAGACATCAAGGGTATGAAAACAGATACACGATAGAAAGCACCATGCAATCTCACCATGATAAATACGCTTCCGTGTCGCATCGGATTTAGTGTAACAAATTTTGTCCGAATTGCAAGCATCCCGGAACATCCAGCGGCAGTTCTGCTAGGCGACTCGAAAGAATAGTTTTATCACACATTTGCTGCTCCCAAAAATACGTGCTCCCTTGCTAACGCTTCTGGTTGTGTATTGGATACCTATTGGGCACGGCATCGGTAACCGAGGCAATGCCCGCAATGCTATGACCATAAGCAATGGCCACCCATAATCATGTTTATCTCCCTGACCAAACCGTGCGAAGGGACCATTTGTCTGGATGGAAAATCTGCGCTCAGCAGCATCGAATCTTTCACGGTACTACGGAAGCAACCAATGAAATCCAACGCCGGTGCTGACGCCGTTCTGCGTGACTGTCTTGCGTGTTTGGAGATATGGTGCAACAGTGATAAACCTGCACTGTACATTCGATTAGCGGTAAGACAAACAGTGGAAGCAAACTATTTTATAAAACCCGCTTAAAGCTATTTCTTAACCATAAACTTTAGCATGTTTTATCATTTCCTGGGGAATTCTATGGCTGTCTTTCTACGCCTTGACTTGCACTGCGCCAGCGCAACCATCCTATCAATGCAACCGAGAGCTAAGTCTAAAAGTTTGGCCCGTGCTCTATATTTCACGCCACATTCTTCGTCACATTCTTTGTGCCGTTTTGTGCGGCACTTAAACAAATGTGCGCTATAAAACGATTATAAAGTCAGACACAGGACCGCAACCAGTACACAGCTGCACCATTCAAAGGCCGGCGTGGAAGTTTTGCCCACCCCACCGTGGAGGGGATCGGGAAATGGAAAATAGCTGCACAGTTGTTGGACATTTATGTTTCCCATCGTGAGTCGGACCACGGCCCCCGAGCCGTCTCTCCGGGATCGATGCCGGACTCCAGTGAACGGTCCCACAAAGGAAGAGTGATAATTTGTCACAATCAAACCCACCATCACCAACCCGATCTGTTTGAAGGCAAAAAACAACAACGCGCACCAACCGACATAATGTATAATGTTCACAGCAGCGGCAGCGAACGAAAGAGACAGATTATTTATGCACATTGAAAGGTCCTTTCCGTTTCGGTGTGTTTGATTTTCTTGCTCATGGCACACACAATAAAAACGCTCCTACCCCTGACGACGCTTCTTGAACGGGGGAATTTCCAACCGGTACGAGAACGTAAATGTGTGACAAAAAACACACACACACAAATGAGACATTCAAGTGCACCGAGTGCAACTGTAGCGTATGAAGGTGGAATGGAAAGGAACACTCCGGTACGCCTAGCTCGATGATGACGATGAAACACACTCACCCAATTTTCGAATGAATTACAGCAATGATGTTTCCGGTGCCAGTGGGATAATATGCATTCGGGCTGCATAATGGGAACGTTTTCCGTGGACATTTTTCTCCCTGGATGGCTGAATCAAACACACACAAAGGCATGCCCGGGTACGACACACAGAGCGACACGTACAGGCTGAAATCTCGAATGGCTTTAACTGAATTAAAATCTCCATACTTATGGTATGGTAGGGGTGTTGGGTGGATTTTCGTGCCTCTTTTTTTGCTCTTTCTGTCCCCACCCTCTTCACGATGCAAGTGGCGGTTGACCGAAAAAAGCTCTCCATAATCGACCAAATGGTGGAGGCCACAAAAGTGTGGTGACATTTTTTATTCGACCGCTTATGTTTCACCCGTTTTTGCCCACGACTTCAATTTGTGCCTGTTGCCTACTTATTTCATCGCTGTTAAGCGATTCATGTTTTGACTCTTGGTACTGAGCAGCAACGTGGCCATCTGCCAGATGTTGGCCGTGGTGGAAGAAAAAAAAAACACAGTGCAACACCGAAACACAGTATTGCTGGAAAACAGCTTCGGAAGATTAAAACTGAATGCAAAAAAATAGGGGTTCGTAACGATATAGCAAGAGAAAATTGTATAAATCACTGTGAGTGCTTCCTTTTCGCCACCTCAAGAGTGCAGCATCAAAAGGGTGGATGGTTGAAAATTGCTCAAAGTCAGAGATAAATTAACCATTAATATAATTCAGCATCAAAGCCATACCAATGACGATTGCTTCACTAATAGACTTGCCCGGATTGTGGAGCATGGAAGTGCGCGCGTTCGCATTTACCTTTACAGGGAATTATTGATTCACGGGAATTGTAAAGGCAATCTGTATTTTCATAGAAACGAGCAAGAGTTTTGACGTAAAGTGGTATTGAAAAGCATTCTTTCCCTCCCACATTGTGACTTCTTTTAACTGATAAAGCACCGGTATGAGCTACGAGGGTGGGGAATGGTTTGCAAAACAACAGTTTAATCTTGACGGACTAGAAAAATTGCCACTTTGAACAGAGCCACAAGCGCGGAAACTTGATCTGCATTTATCCAACGTCAATTTTCTCGCCTCGTTCTGTCACTAGCTGCGGGGAATGATTTCCTCCGTACTCAATCATAATCACGGTGGTCTTGTGACCAAGAGCGGTCAATTACGATGACGTTCGTAGAATGGCACAATGGCTGATAGAAGAATGAAATTAAAAGAGAGAGATAGAGAAAATAACCACCAACGCCACCACTTAGCCACTTCATCCGTTCACCATGGCCGGGTACGAAGTGCATTGAGCAAAACTTAATTCCACCGTCATCGATCGTAGCCCGCGGGCAAGTCAGCTGGTCGTGTTAAAAATGATCCATTTCTGCTCAAACTTGCCAAACGATTGAATGATTGAACTAATATTGTGTTAGACCGACTCTGATAGTGCCCGCCGGCGAAGCTTTCATTACGGAGACGGCGAAATTGGCGAAAGAAAAGGAATCAATCAAGCTAATCGGTTTAAAATATTTTCACCCTTGCTCGCGCTGCGATAGCGATTGGCCTGGAGGGGGGTTTATTGCCGTGTGGAACAAAGGGTCGACCCTGCCCCGCGGTAGAGCGAACGGCAAAGATCAACAATTAACAATTTAAAATTGATTATGCAAAATCTTTACTCCAACAACAGCCAGCACCGAACCATCTTGAGCGGTTTGGTTGATGAGTTTGGATCAGAACTGCTGATGATGGAATTGTTCTGCTGGATGGAGAAATAATGGAGCTATTTTCAGAGTATTTTACAATTCATTTAATAGTTTAATTTTTATTTGGAGCTTTGCTTTTCTTCTTTTACCATATTTATCTGATATTATCACATTTGTTTTGGTATTTTATTATTCATTTAAATTAAAGTATATCTCCCTACCATCTTTGAGTCAAAATATTTATTCTACGTACGTGATGGCACTATTTGGGACAAATTTACGCTCGAAAACAGTCCCCCCGAGAAAAGGTCAACCGGATAGTTTTCTCCGCAAAACAAACTGTCTCTCCTTTCTTGGCCCCATGATAGATGTGAAAGCAAAATCGTTTCCCAGTTTCCAAGTCACGCTTCTTTGGCTGCTTACCTTTGTTTCAGCTGTGGGGAGCTACGTTCAAGGCGTTATCTCCACAATCCACTAGCAAAGCGAAGGTGTTTAAATGAAGCCAAGCGAACGAAATCACAAAACTGTCCCCATTGAGAAGGGTTTTCCGTGCCAAAAGTTATGGGCAAAAGTTGTTTTCTGCGTTGCTCACGATGGTGAAAAGCAGAACGGAACTCGTTGGTTAAATGTGACATCGGTAAATTGACATTAAAATGTTGCGTACCAAGCTGATCCGCCGGTACCGGTCGGAGAACGAGAATCGGTGGGCTATTAGCGAAATAGGCCGAGTTTAATTTTTAATCACTTCATTAGGGGATTGCGATAACCCCTTTCGTGTATGCATGGGCTAAGGAATAAGATCAGATGGTGTAAGTTTGATAAGGTTTGAAATTTGTTACGTTGAATAATGTTTTGCTGTTATTTGCCATGTATTTTATATGCCAGCAATAAACATTTTCATAGCAATAAATTGATTTTTTAGATATTTTTATATGTTCATTTATTTTCTGATTTACCTTTTTGTCTTACCATTTTGAAACTAGGATTGTCTTATCTCATTTTTCTTTTGCTTTATCAATGTCAATTGATATTAAAGCATTGTCTGTTATTAGAGTTCAAATATTCTTGTTGAACTTAAATTTTACTTTAGTAATGTGTAATAGCTATTTCTGCTTCAAATTTAACCAAAATAAACACAGCGCACAGCGAACTAATTTATGTTCAAAATAGGTTTGTAATTTTAAAAATTATGTTTTTTCTCAATATTAAACTGTCCCTTTTTATTGAGATTTTTAGCTTATTGTAATTCATCTTTTTTCCACACAAACAGTAAATAACTATTTTTATCAATCATATTGCATACCTTCAGGCGCCATACTAGGCGCCACTCATCATTTATCCAGACAAGCAACGAATAACAATTTTTACAATACATGTTGCTTACATTCAGACGCCATACTAGGACGAGAGAATCTTACCAAAATGTTTTATATTATACTCCTAACAATACTTTTTGCAATCCCACGTAAAACTTTCGAAACATGTAATTCATTTTCCCGTCCACTGCAGTGCAACATTAGTTTTAGCCCGCTCGACACACACCAGACGACAAGAGGCAATGCACCGGACGTGTTGATTTGATAATTTCCTGTAACCTGTTACTGTTAAACAAAATGAGCATTTGTGCGACGTCACACAACCCCACTCGCACCCGCGCTCTACCTTCGCTCCCATCTTTCCATCCCAAACTCCCCCCATAACTCGCACTACCCGCAACGTAATGGTGCTAATTTGCATACGGAAAAGGCGACCGAACGACAAATTGCAAAAGTTAAACCATCTCAAAGCTCTGTACGTGCGCGCGAGTGTGTATGTGTGTTTTTGTGTGAGCCAGTTTTTTCCTCCTGCTTCCTTCATTACGCTTAAACACCCCCACGCTTCCGTCATTCGCATTCATTTCGAATGCGATAAATTCAAAGCGTATTCATTCGAGTGTGGTTCACTTCAGCATTCGACCGCACCGGGAGCGTGTGCTGCCCGTTCCGGACGTTTGCGAGCAGGTTCCGACCGGCGGTGGTTCATTGGGTGGAAAATTTCCCTTAATTACCTACCCGCCATTGCACCCGCCCTGTTACCAGCAAAACCGAGCCCTGGGAGCGTGTGCTTGTATGTTTGCCTCCCCCCTTTTTTCCCCCCATTCAAAGGATCCCAGTCAGAAGTGGAGTTGTTTTTGTTTTTTTTTCTTCTGCTTCCATCCCGTTCAACTCGGTTCTCAACTCTGCCCCTCTGCCACATCGGCTACATCGTGCGTCCACTACGAAATTGATGCTTGGAGTTTCATAGAAAACACACTGTTTGCAAACAAAACAAATTAAGCCAGCGCAACACACACACACACACATATGGCGCCAATTTCATTTCGTGCCACGTGCAGCCCGCTCCGCATCGCTTTTCCCCATCTTTCCCAGCGATCAATCGTTTCCTGGTCCACCGGGCACCGGGGTTGAGGTGCCTTGCGGTGCCAGAATCAAATGCAGGCGGAATTACACCGCCTGGATACCTAATGAGTGCCTTTTTGTTTCTGCCCTGTTTTTTCCCAACTCCTTTTCAGCTTGGAGGTACTTTTTTCATTGCAATTCTTTTCCCAATCGTATCACTAACTCCTGTGCTAAAAGGGCTTAAGCCACGTGGGGAGTTTTTATTGCCTTTCGGCCCACTCTCTCCAACCTACCGCAGCTCAATGTCATTTGCAGCGACGGAGTACTAATGGGCAGCGAACTGCACTGCAGCGCGTAAGAAAGCAGCATGTGCGAATAGCGGTGGGAACCATAGGGGGCACAAAACAGACATCTCGAAAACGAAATGGCCAGTAAATGGAGCGGGGCGTATGTGGTTGCACTTTACGCCGCACCCGAACCCCTCGGCACACGGTAATTGCCCCTTTGGTGAGTTCCCGGTACACACGTAAATTGGGAAGGGAAGCGTGAATGCACATCGCACAGCACATCGTTGGAGTGCTTTAGAGTGGGATGGAAATGGAAAGAATATGGGATTTAAAAAAAAAGCCACCCCCTTTTCGAACCGGATTTTACATACACGCAATTTGCATGCGGCATATGTTATTAAGTATTATACCTGTGTCAGCTTTGTAGCGTAATGAGAGTGGAACCTTTCATCCAATTGCATGCCAAATGAGTTAATTTCGCAATGAAATATGTCAAACATTAACGATAGAAATTGCTTGCTTGGCATTTAGAAGAAGTCTTCTGAGTATTAAGCTACGCGCGTTAAAAACGCCTAGAAGTATGCAATACCCATAACAAAGCCATACCAGTAAGAACAATTGTTTGTCGATTAAGCAATTATTTCAATACCATCAGTACGGAAAAGGCTTAGTATTTGTATATCTTTCCATACTAACAACAGCTAATAAAAGAATAAAAATCCCATTTTGGTTTGCTTATGTTAGCATGCTTTTATCACAACCTGAACCCCGCTCAGCGGTATGCATACAGCACTTCTCCCCGAAGCTCTTCAACGACCCAAACAAAAATGCTCTAACCATGCCCGATACACCAGCAAACTCATCCTGACAGAAAGGTTTTTTTCCCGGCAGGCAGTTGCAATCCATTTGCCAGCACGCTTCGCACGCTTGTTTATGCTGCAAAATAAACACACCATACATCATCGTAATGTGGAAAATCATTCACCACTCGTCCCGGCCCAGCTAAGCTGGCGGAACCAGCCTGCTCGTTCCACTGTCGAGAAACGGCACCGCACAAAACACGAGCAAAACAACAACTACAAATAAAAATCACCCCAGCACATCCAGCGGAAAAGCACTCACAGATTTCGCCCCGAAAGCTCGATACAAGGGAAACCCATCGAGTGCTGCGTAAATGGATCTAAACGATAGCATCGAACTGAACATGTGGACGCATTTCCTGTCCAGCGCCCGGTGGCAGCGCCCTCCCTGTTGCGAACGTATCAATAAAAGCGATGGAAATGGAACTCCCGCACCAAGCGCGCCAACCGGATGCGGGAAAACCGGATGGTTTCGTTTTCACTAAATTAATAACGCACTCTCTCCAGCACCAGCACCGGGTGGACGACTGCCAATGGTGAGCTAAATCACTGCACGATCGGTGCGAGGTTGTTGTTCACTCCGATCGTTCCGAATCTGCACCTGGAAGCCACTCAGAACGGGGCGGGACAGGAAACCATCTGCACCCTTGGGTTTTTCCCGTTCGGTTCCATCCCTACAAAACCCATGTCGTGGGCATGATTTACAGACCCATAAAGCGATATATTTCTTGCTACTTTTATGGAGTTTATTATGTTGATATGATGAGCTTTTTATGACACTTTCTATCACCCTACCACGGAGTGGAAGCTGATAGAGCACTCGGCATGCCGGGGCGTCATTTTCACAGGTGGCGAACCTTGTCGACATCGGGCCGGCACGTACACGCTTGCATTCGCTCAGCTCACTGTTCTCGCACGACCTTCATGGCTAGCTGAGCAGCCGCAACCACCACCACCAGCGCAGAAAAGGGGTTAAATCCTTCACTTTCCGTTCAGCTTTCCGTTGACGGGTGGGTGAACAGACAAAAGCAGACAAATAGATCACGCTTCACCGTCTCAACCATCTCGGGCTGCAATGCTCGGTGGGTAACCTACCCGTTGGGTAGGTCGCACCGGGTCACCATGTAAGGTTGTATTGGTTCAACGTTTTGAAAAAAACCCTCCTCCATGGCTGTTGTTTTGCTGCTGCTGCTGCTGCTACTGCTACTGCTGATGGTCGTAAAATTGGGTGACCATAAAAATCGTGTCTACGGTTTCGATTTTCCACCCACCGAGCAGCGCTTTGCCCGGGTACTTTCGGGTGAGTGGAAGCGATGCAGCGATATGTTTGGGTCTGAAAAATGGCCTCACAAACAGCACATCATAGCGTTTCGAATTCGTCCTTTCCTCTGTCAAGCTTTCGGGTGGTGAACGAGGTGAATACCAGGACAGTGTGCCCCTTGCTTGTTCCTCTTACTTGTGTCACATTTCACCAGCCAAGTTACTTCATACATGACACAGAAGTATCTAGGTCAGGGGTTGTTAAGCTGGTTGCGTAGAGAATGTTTCGGTGCGAATTTTACTCCTAGAAAAAGACGAAGAAAATGGTTGATGGTAATATACAAATCATGTTTCCAAATCGATTGTAATTTAACACTTTCATCCTCTTATGAAAATTCCGTAGGATATAGTACGCCTAAATGTATTGAAAAACACTTTTGCTTAGTTGGTATAAAAGTCTTATTTTCTAAAATTCGTCAACTGCTGCCACTTCCAAGACTTTCATTTAACTACAAACAGTGAGTCCAAAAATTAAAAGTCTAGCTGATTATTTTGCAGAAAAAAACGAATTAAGGCCGCTATAGGCATGGGTCGGCAATATAAATGAAGAAGTCCAAAGAGAGGAAGAATTAATCGAAATCTTTAAATCTTTAATCTTTAAATCTTTAAAACAATTATGATGAAACTAGTATAGTAGGAAATGGTAATCAGCGAAACAACAAAGCCTTTTTAGAAACAAACCAAACTAGATCGTTCTAAAAACGATGTTTTTCGGAAGTATTAATGAAAAGTCTAAAACAATCCCTCACTTTTTCAATAACGACAACAGTAGTGAACTACACCTATCTTCCCGATACTAATAATGAAAACTGTTTTCGTCAATGCCCTTTCCATCAGCACTGATTAGCGGTTCTGAAACCGATGATTTCACTTTTCATACAATTCCTCCCGCATAACGAGTTTTTCCTATAACGAGTGAGTCACTGGAACGGATTAAACTCGTTATGAGGGGCTCCACTGTTTAGCTTTGAACAAATACAGACATTGCATACATTTAGGCGCTTAGGAAAATCCTTCAAAAGGGAACAATACAAATGATTCTACAAAATAAAACATCCACTACAACCGGCGAACCGCAAGTTGCTAGGCTCTGCCTTTTCCCTCTTTTCTAGCTTTTCCAACTTCCTCCGAAGCTCAGCAGCCCATGCAGCATGGACAAACACACCATGTGAGGACCTTCGCCTGCCAACACGCGAGCAAAAACGCGACTCAAAAGGTGTGCTTGTGGACGCCTTCACCTACTTTTACGGGCGGGAGCCGCCCTCGATGTCCTATGCTGTCCTTCCGTCCTTTGCCGAGCTTCTATTTCCTTTCCCACCCTCTAAGCGGACACACATTGCCTCAAAACAAACCCAAGACACCAAAAAGCTTAGTCGAGAGGGCGGGGCTGGCAGCAACGTACCGTGGGGGAGAACAGTGGTGTTCATGTTTTATTTGCCGCCCTGCATGCCGTCACCCGCTGCCCCGCTTGTTGTCGGGATGAATGACAAACTGGCCTCCTTTATGGAATCATATTTTATTCACTAGCAACGCCCTCCACCCCTATTCCCCACTCCCCACTCGCTGCTTCTTTCTTCCGGCACAAATGGGGAAGACTATTTGTGGGTCTGCGCTGAAAACATTGAAAGCATGGGAACATAACTTTGCATCGTTAAATTGATGAAACTTTATTAGGCTCCTTCAGGTACGGGGTGGAAACAGTGGTGCAGCTCCCGCCCATTCCCTTTCATTTGCTTTGGACATTCTTCCAAACCCGCCTCCCCTTCTCTCCACCTACATTCAAAACGATCGAGAAAGAAGAGAACGGGTTGCTACTGCTTTTTCTGTGCTGTTCCGTGTTTGTTCGCGGAGCCGAGGGGATGCCGCGGTAATGGGCACGGTGGCGGGGCGCAAACTTCCCGTTTACCGGTTCGGGCTCGTTGTGGTGTGCAATAAAGCAACTACACACCCTAATGGAGCCATGTGCAACGTTTCGACAACTGTGTGCAACCTGTCACTCAACTGGCGGACTGGCACGAACGTACGTTCACACGAGGGTGCGCTATCGAAGGGTCGAGATACCTCTGCACCAGACAGGTCACCGGCACCAGGGGGAGGAAGGTTTATTTGCCAGCCCAATAATGTCAACAAGCGTGCAGGGGCCACTCGTAAAAGTATTTATAAGATGAGATTCTTATCGTTCGTTTGTGGGGAGCTTTTCGACTGCCAAAACAGGTAGACGCGCTCTCTTTCAGGGCAGGTAATTCTAGGGCGTTTGTGCCCGAAAACTAGTACCACCGATGGATGGCATACAGAGCACGTCAACAAATTGTGCTGGCATTTTGGAGGAAGTAAGGTAATCATCAACTTTTTTGCTTTTCTTTATTAGACAGCAGTAGTAGTAGCAGTAGTGAGCAAACACAGTATAAAGTCATTCCGGCAGTTTGGTTTTACGAGATGGAAGAACACATTCATATATTCTCATAAAAAATAAACTCACAATGCGCTGGTCCTGGAAAAATCTCACTTAAAAATGCATCTATAAAGAGCTCAGCAAGAACAACCATTTCAAAACCTACTCTCGAGTGAATAAAGTCTACCAGAAATGGAAAATTCTCGTTCTCGTCGAAATTATGTCGTTCTGTGACGGTTCATTAAATTATTTTATGTATTGTTGGCATGCTCATCATGATCAGCACATATGCTATTCGTTTTTCAAGGTTTCAGGTTAAAGGTTTTTTTTCCTGGTGCAAATCTTGCCTAAAGCAAAAAATCAAACAAACACTTTTATGCTTCCTTCAGTTTGAAAATATTCATAAAACATGTTCCTTCCACTGCGCTTCTTATGGTAAGCAATAAACTATGATTACGTACTTTTTACACACGAAACACGATCGCTTTGATCTGTGGCCGTGGCTCCCGCATCCGTCCCAATATTGCACCCGAGCCAAAACGTCAAAAACTTCAAACAGCCGAACGGATTCATCAAACAGGCTTGGTCGGTTGATAAAACTTTCAACCCCCTCAGCGCCTTCAGCTGCAGCTGCAAAACTTTCGATCAAAAACGTTTGCTGGAAAACAAAACAGCGGCCAAACACCAAAGCTCCAAGAAATGCCACAAACAAAGCCTACAACACACCCGAAAATGAAACCCGGTACGGCGAAAAGGTAAACTCTTCCTCACCGAAAGATGGCGCCAGCTACCCGGGTAGCCAAGCCTGCGTGCAATTTTAATAAAACTTCCAACTTCCAGCGGCGCAGCAGACCGTAATTAATTTGCCAACCGAAAACCTACCCAGCCCGGCACAGCATAGCAGCGGCTCCCGGTGTGGAGCGCTCGTTCCAGAACCCTGGAGGGCAGCTCTGGCTACCAGGGAGTGTACCATGGGGAGGGAAGGGTGGGAAAGTTTTCCACTGTGCGCTCTGTGTGTGCAACTGTAGCCAAAATGCCAAGAAAGTCAGCGGGCGCGCGTGAAGAAAGTGCGAATACTGGGTAGAAACTTTGCACGAGCCCGAGTGTTGGCCGCGCGCAAAACTATAAAGACCAAGTCCGGTAAATGCTAGCCATGGGTTCTGTGAGCAAGAACGGACTGGAGTTGTTTTGCATGTAGCAGGAGGAGGGAGCTATAACAGAACTGCAGAAGCCGTACCTTCTTGCTGCCCGCTAATGGTCACTTTCCGATACGCCTACCGAATCGCGTATAATCCCTTAAGGTTTTGTTTTAATTTATCGTCTTTTTTGTTGCCGTTCAGCAAGATTAAGCCAGGTGAGGTTTGCAAATAAGTTGCTCTTTTTAGAGCTAGTTTTTTGCAGAGCCTTGCCGCATTCTGCCATTTTCTTCTCTGAGAACTATTTTCTTGCTAATCATTACGACTATCATCGCTTGTTATTTCATATTACACGCTTGTTTCCTGCTTTCAAACACAGTAATTGCCTTTTTTTCTTCTTTATATCACTTATTCATTTCGTATACATCTTCAAAACCTCTGAAAACAATCTTTCTATTTGGTAAATATATCATTTAAAATATTAAATAACCATAATGTTTTTTTTTTTATTCACATTTATAGGAAAATAGCGATAAACGCCGAAAAGTATGCAAACTGGTAAGCAAACACCCTTTCAACAGCAATCGTACAGAATAGTTCATTTTGTTGCTATGTTTTAAAGCTCAGTTATTCTCGCCTTTTGACCGAAAAACTTACCAACAAACCTTATACTATTCGAACGGTTTCCATTTCCGCCCGGAAACCGAAGCCGGAGATTATGCGCACCGTACCCGTACCGTACGATCGCCATTTTGCGGTTGCCAAGCCAAATTGCGACCAAACTAAATCTGTAAACAAATTTAGATAGCGACTAATGCAATTTTAACCGGGATTAAATTAGCGCTCGTCTCGGTATGCCAGTACAAATTCCAGATGCCGATATTTTTTGTTTTGTTTTTGGCATCGATTCGAACAGCGAACATGTTAGCATTCTTCTGACTACTTTTTTTCGAAGCCAATTTTTGCTTTCTTTGGCCAGTGAACATTCATTAAAAAATATCTTAACCGGCATTTGTTTCCCTCACAACAGCAAACCACTAGCCACCAAACCTTTGCCAATCGTTTCACAATCCCTGTACCTGTACCGTGTCGGCCCTAAACACACGAAGCCAACAAGGCAATGGTGTGAAAACCGACACCGATTTTTATTTACAGCCCAACACGTTGTCATCCAGGGGCAACAGCAAAAACACACAGCAAAAAAAAACAAAAACCCTTACATCCCACTACCTGTTGGACGATTACGACGGCCAAAAGGGGCATTGCAATAGAAAGTAACAATAAAAGGAAGAAGAAAAAAATTGCCACAAACAAACCAAACGGGGGAAAATCCCATCTCACCTTTATCGACCCCGCACGCTGCTTGGGCGGATTTGCGTTACGGGATTTTGAAAATTAATTGAACCGTGCGATTTAAACTAACCACTCATCCATGGTTCTATGCCACTTTTTCTAGCGACACGGTACAGTGGCCTTTTTACTGTTACTACCGATAGCAGCGGCCCGGTACAGGGCTCTGCCTCTGCAGAGAACGATTCCGAATCCGGTAGGGCCGGCCGGTAGTTTACGGCCCAGCGGCGCAATTGCAGTTTCATTTCATTAGCTAGCTCACTGAACCTCGAATGCTCGGGTTGTCACATGGACATGGAGGCTGGAGCATACTCTAGCCCGTGAATGCTGGGAAAATTGTGGCCCAGCAACTAATTACTGCTGCCGGAGGGTTAGCGTTGGTGGGTATTTTTATCTTTTACTTAATTACAACGCTGGCTGGCTGTAGCTGCAGGGTCCTCAACTGGGACGTGATTGATCTGGTAATAGAAACGTATTTACATTTCTGGCGAGGGAAATAGAGACCATTTTCAGTAAATATAATTAGTAGGAGATGGTTTACGAATGTGCGCTTCCTAGGTCTGTGTTAATTATACTGGACATATTTCGCCAAATTATGTTCACACATTTAAAATAGCCCATCATCATCATCGACTCGTAGAAAATCTTTAGTTTGTTTCAAAATTGTTGGTCTTTTGTAGAACATTTGTTCCTGTTTTAGGACATGTATGTCTCTAGCCTTAACGTATTGCTTCCCTATTAAATTGTCCCCTTTTCTACGATCTAAACAGACTCATCTAGCGATGGAAAAAACTCTTTGAGGTCAAACCTCAACCAACACTCAACGATTCCTTTCGCGTTCCTCTTCCGAAATAATCACGCCGCGTAATTGCGTGCTCCGGTGCATCAACTTCAAAGAAACCCAGCATTTGCATAAACTATTCTACGGTCAAGAACAGCATTACCATTTACCCGTTTATCATTGACCAGCCCTTCCTTCTACTCTCTCTCCTAAGTGTCTGTTTACGCGATTTGCATAATTTCCAACCCACGGCAATCCATCAACCCGTCGTTCATTTCTTACTACTGCCTAGACACCGCCGAAAAAGTCAATCATGCCGCAGTGCCGCCGGGAAGTGACCTCCGAAATTGGCGACACATATTAGTTCCCCCGGTTTTACCGCTTCGCTCTCTCCACACTCCACCATGCCGCATGCATTAAAGGGTAGAAAAAAGTAGGCGTGCCGATTAAATTTGCAATTCAGCAGGCTACAAATGGGCGTGGAACCGTGTCCGGCCCTGCCGACGCAATCGATGTGTCGAACATCGCATCATGATTGAATCAAACGCCCGTTTGATCACCCTCTGGCGGGCAGAATTATTGCATCTCCGGATTCGGTCGCCCAACGCCCGGAGCTCGTTTCCGACACCCGGGGAACCGAAGAGTCGCGGGCCGAAGGTGCCGGCTTCCGGCGTTTGATTAGTGCGGCATCGTACGCAACAAAAACCCCACGAACATTGCAGACATTGCGTTCCGGCGCGAATCGGTGTAGCCGTTAGTTGAGGTTATTTTGGCTCTGTTTCGTTGCTCTCCCGCGTGTTTAGCGTGTTTGCTGCTGCTGCTGGGTTTTCGTTCGGTGAGACTGTCTGGCCGTGAGGCACCATGACAGGACAGCGGCGTGTAGAAGTGAAACGACAGCGGAAGTTGATTTTGTCCTTCCTTTACATTCCTTGCAGTCCGTCGACGAGCTCGCGACGCTTTTGGCAGGAATGGCGGAGTTTACAACGCTGTGCAGTACGCAAATCAACGCTGAATTGGCGCCATTACGGAGAAGAAGCTCTGGCCTGATTGGAATCGGCGCGAATGGCGCTAGATGATGAATTGTATCAGGGTGGCCATTTTTTTTGTCCCCGGTCTGGCATGGTACAGTGCAGTGAGCAAGAAAATACATCCACATACCTTCATCCGTCGCATTTTTTGTCTAGCAAACTATGGCGTTGAAGGAGATTTATGATGTTAGAAATTGAGTTTTTTGTTGGCACCGATCACAGCATTGAGTCAAAATGTGTCATGATGACAATTACAAAACAACAACAGGATAAATGGGCAGATAATGATCCATGTCCAGTAAGGCTCAACTAACACAGAGCTTAATCATTGTCTCCGTTGCATTGGCAAAGCGTTGTAGCCGTTACGTTGTTGTAAAGTTAAAATCTTAAAATTTAATAACCGTAGAAAAAATTATTTAAAATTCTTTTGCAACACACCTTGCATACTATTAGGCGTATTTTTCATGGGTCTTCTTCACTGCTTCAAGACAAACCGTAGCTGTTACAGCGTACTGCAGAGTTTTATTTTTGGTACCTTGTCATTGTATTTATCGCACCTGTCGCGCGCAGAGAGTCAAAGGCGAACTTTCCCTTACAAAGTCTATTTTTATTTCCACTGACGTGTCCCTATTTTCAATTTGTTTCGCAGCGTGTGAAGATAACGCAGCGGAAATGTCTACGTGACAAAGGAAGGCAACAACATGCGTTACGTCTGCGAGGAGTAACGAAACGTTCCAATATTATGTATGCAATCTTTTCTCTTCATCTTCATTTTGAAAGCAAAAAAATACTTTTACTTCTGAGCTGTTAGCACAGATAAGGCTGAACGTCAAACGATTCAAGTTTTAACACACACACACATAGAGAGAGAGAAATTGCTTGTATACGAATGGCAAACCGTAAGCATCGCTCTGGGAATCGACCGAAAAGGGGATGTTGTTAACCATTCGATGTATGATATGTGTGATAATATAGTTAAACTTCTTCTGCAGCAACCATGCTTTAAACCTTTTTAGAAATCAACTTTTCGCAACAAGCGAATTTTCAGCCATTTTCAGCAGAAAACTTACCGAATCGTAACTATCACCCTAAGCCAAGTAGATTTGAGTGTGAAAATTCAATTCCAAAACACAGCACACGCCGTAAACTTGTGGAAAAAATCTCTCCCATTCCCGTGCTTCGCCTCCTTCCCGGACGACAAGTTTATTGTTTAAACCGAGCAACACTCGATTTACAAAACCCTTCCCTAGTTGCAGGAAATTGACTAAAGCACCACTCAAAACGTGTCGTGTCTTTGCAAGCGGCGTGCCAACTATTTTACACGACTGCTTAAAACGGTTGCCAGAGTCACTCAAGACGCTCAAGAGGTGGACCGGGCCCCGAAAGTTGCAATACCCCGGGCACGGAGCATGAACAAGTTTTTGATCAGGGCTACAAAATCAAAACCGAGTTTCGTGCTGCTTTCCACCCTTTCACAACCACCGCCACTGCCGCACTCACCATCTCCAAGCCGTCTCCATCAGGGACAATACTCGAATGAAGAGTGAACCCCATTAGCGCAAGCTTTTCTTTGTTAGCGAGATTCGCTATCTATTGTTTATGGGCACGGGCGCGATAAGCGAACGCTTAAATTGAAACCACCCCTTCTGGGGTTGGTCAGGGACAGACAGGGAGAGGCTCTCAGATTCCCCTCCCAAAAAGGACACGCTAAAAAGGCACTTCACGTTTCACCGGTCGATAAATGGCTACCGCCGATGGGCATCGCCCGGGCCGGGCAGAGCGGAGCAAGGGAAAGTGTTTGGGTTTAAATGATTATGCTGTCATTGTTTAACTTGGCTTCGATCATCCAGAGACCATGAATAGTGTCGGCGACCGGAGCTGTTTGAATAGGTTTTGCTTTTTTCCATCCTTTGTGCCCCACAGCCCACGACCGTTTTGTGGTGCAGATTAATGTACCGGCAACATAATCCACATCCCACTACGGCGCCCGCTTCGGAGGTGTTTTGATCGACAGTGCGCTAAGTGGATTGCTTTGTATTCAAGTGTTTCTTTTTGTGTGCTTCTTTTAAGCGTGGTGAAAGTATGTCAGCGAGAAATTAATTAGAGTATTCAAGTATTAATCAACAAAAAGTATTTCTTGTTTGTTTAAATTTTATTGTTTTCATATACTTATTTTTCTATTACTACAATTCAAACGAAGTAAGTCAACCACCTGAGAGGGTTCCTTCATTAATGATGTGCCAATTTTCTTCCGAAGCAATCAACGAGGATCTGGTTAGCTGTTAAGGTCATTCGTATGGTACCAGATGATTTAAAAAAAAATCCTCTAAATCGTGTCCTTGTCAGGTAAAGGCAAATCGGGTAGGGCTTAAGCTAGAGTAAGAAAGATTGCACGCGTATCCGCGTACCAGGATAATGAATTCTCCGGTGATCAGGAGACTGCAAATTTTTCTAGAAAAGAGCCAGTTTGAAAGAATAGCAGAATCTTCTTTTCTGAAAATTTTAATGTTGTAATAGCCTTTTAATACTTCCCACCTGTACCCTTCCAGTTCCACCAGTGATTCCTTCACAAATGACAGTATGACAGAAAAAGGCATACCTTTAGGCGCAAAAAATATACTGAAACTATGCAGGATGCAATGATGTTCGGAATTATGAACGGGTGAGTTTTCCAAAACAATACATCTTGTAGTAATTTTTCAACTAAGAAAATCATATTTTTCCTCTTTCTTAAAATTGCTTGCAATGCTATTTAGGAGGAATAAAACTATTTTTGTTCTCACATTCAAGCAATGATTAACCGTTCTTTGCCCGCACAACAGTAAAAGAAAAACATCTTTACCGGGGGCGAAGTAGTTACGAACAACACGCTGGATAATGCAACAGCACTTACTTTATCTATTTATGGCATTCTAAGGTGCTCAAAGGCGCTTAAGGAGATTTTGTATGCAAACACAGCTTCATAGCAACCCTGTTCCACAGCTTCATAGCAGGGAGCGTTGCAAGACCGTATAATCGAACAGATTATATCATTCCCAGCACTGCTATTTGTAGCTTTTGCTGTCATTTGACATTAAAACGATACCTTACCCTCTTCCAGCAACACACTCCGAAAGGCCAAAAGAAAGCAAAGTTTCCGAGCCGTAAGATCACACTACATCTCTCCGATCACTATCTCCGTAATCCCCATCAACTGAGGCCCGACGTTCGTACCACCGGCAGCAAATATTCCAGCACGATTTTCAAGGCAGCCATCTCCTGGAAAGCTTTTAGCAGCCAGTGCTTCAAAATCCGAACAGCTACAGCAGATTTGTTCCGGATTTCGGACGAATTTTTCATCCCGTTCATACCGTTCTTGGCAGTTCTAAACTTCTGCTACAGCCTCGAACAGCCTTGGCGGGCTTTCCGGCTGCCGACGGCCTCACCTTTCGATTCGACTTTCTGCCGATACATCGAATATGCAAATTAGCTGCCGCCTGATTATTGATGAGATTTGCAAACTTTTTTCCCCTAGCCTTCCCAGTCAACGTCAAGTGACTCGCCTTTCTCCCTTCCCGCATGGCTTACATGGAATAACCAAACCTCGGCAAAACTCGGCACCAGAAGCAACACAGACGCTGATCATCACGGATGGCCGGAAGTTGTATGTGAAAAGTTAATGTGCAAGTAAAATTATGCAAACTTCTGTACCATATACCACCCTGTTTCCCACTCGCTGGCTCCGCTGGTCGAACGTCGGTTTCTGGGAAAAAGTCGGGAACACAAACTCGGGAAACGAATAAAAGCGAATCGCGTACGCCCGTATAAAGTGCTGAATGTTTCGGCGTTGTGTGAGCCTTTTGCCCTTACTCCTTCGAACCCAGCAATCATCGATTGTGTCGAGCTATCGATTTTTCACCTTTCCACTATCACGATTAACTGCCCGTTTATGGTGAGGATGAAATATTTTCACGACCCTGCTACTTGAAGACTTTCCTTCCATCAAATGTTCGATTGCTTCATTTATCAGATGTCGCTAGCGTGAAAAGTATATTTCCCCGTCAAAAAAAACCCTCCTCCCAATCGCTCGAACTTCACAAGACAAACTTTTGACCCGAAAAATTATAAGATCGATCGAAATTTGTTCAGCCAAACACTTTTGCGCCGCACTGATCATGCTTATCGGGCAAATTATGCCCGACAAATTTTGGCTACCATCGAGCGAAACGATACCGGCGGTGGTCGGGAACCTGGTTGCTGCGAGGAGGTCTCCTGTGCATGGTTTTGGTATTTTTGGTTTTTGTTCTTTTCTATCTAGCAAACGTTGCCAGAAAACTTTCGGCTTGCATTCGGGGAGGTGGTGGCGGTGGAAATGGAAATTTTTCCCGTGAAAAACCCGGGGCAGCCCATGGTGGAATTCATTTTCTTCGGCCGTATTTTTAGTTTCCACAATCGGAAACGGGCAACCAGGAATGGTGTACGTGTGTGTGTGTTTTTCCTTTGCTCCTTTCTTACGGCGACCAACCGGTACGGAAAGAGGGCGCCAAATTTCCGAAACCCTGCTCCATCAGCAAATCATCGAAATTCAATTCCGTGCACGGGCGCACCAGTTTATGTTGCTTCGTTGTGAGGCTGCTCGCTGGGTTGCGCGAAGGATGTGCTTTTTTATTTCTTGCGGCATAAAAAAACCCGACGCCATACCCGGAGCCGTGCTGTAATTCAATTGTCTCGTGATTTCCTACGATTGGTGCAATTGCAAAATTGTCCGCAACGTTCGGCCGGAAATGAAGCAGGCGCTTGTTTGGCGTAGAGCAAAAAAAAAAAACAAAACTGTTGGGAGCGAACAAAACAAAATCACAATACTCTTGCTTGTTTGGAAGCGACGATTTTTTTTACATATTTTTGTGCAAACCTTAGCGTATGCAATGGACATGGCTTTTATGCTTTATAAATCTATTTTGTTTGGAAAATTATAGTATGTCTTTGCATTAATTTGTAAACTGTAGCTGTCAATGTAAATTTAATGCAACAGTTATTAAAAAAATGTATAAAAGTAGTTGATCTTTATTACATACTATACAGTGCTCCTCATTGCCCCTATACAAAGAATTATGCATAAATATTTAATATATATTAAAGACATTTAACAAATCCTTCGTTTCTTTTTTCCAAATTGTAAGAAATTATTTTAAAAGTAGAATTTTATTCCTGCATTACACATTCTTCAAGCAAAGTATGTTACTAATTGTTCTCCAAAATTAATGAAGCTGATCTTGTACTTCACATTGCATATCTTTAGGCGCATCTGTTGCACTGTGGGCGAGCAACGTTATTAAACTGTGCCGAATATTATTTACGTTACAATCTTTTCCAGCCCTGCTTTTTCCCATTCCGTCCCAAAATACAGACACATCCCTTTACCACAGAACACAATTTTACGATTTCAATAATTGAAAAATAGCAGTGAATTATCCATCTCCGCGCATGTGCCCAAAATCTAGAAACTAGGCAAAGAGCAGCACGAATAAATAAAAGGTTTCAACGCTCCAAATTCATTTCCCAGCAATTGCTCTAAATATTTTATCAATCAAGCCTTTAGCCGCTGCGCTACAGCAAAAAAAAACTATCCACAGCCACCGCCACGTGGTGACGTTGTTTGGCCTGCTCAATCACGATCGCTTCAAGTGCTTTGTATTTTAGTTTATCGCCTTAATCCCTTTCATCATTCATCGTTTCGCTACTTTTTTTTGGTTTGTTTGGAAAAGTGTCCATGGAATTTCAGCACACAAACAGTTCCCACCACCACCACACAAACACGAACCAGTGCAATCTAAACCAGTGCTCGGTGCCTGTGACTGTGTGCGTCCGCTCTATCGCCTTTCC
This sequence comes from Anopheles arabiensis, assembly GCF_016920715.1. Lineage (NCBI taxonomy): Eukaryota > Metazoa > Arthropoda > Insecta > Diptera > Culicidae > Anopheles > Anopheles arabiensis. Next base: position 13,607,788 of record NC_053517.1, read on the forward strand.
ATTGCTGTCGGGGCGTTAAATATTCAAAGGATCGTAAAACCTGAACCTTCCCCTCCCACACGAAAGCGCTCGCGGGACCGTGTGCGGTGTGCAGCGCTGGAGTGAACGCTTCACTTTAAATATTCTGTCACCCAAAACCACTCAAATCCCACTGCAGCAATCGATCGTGAAAGCGCCCGGAGCAAAGATTGCCTCGTTCGTGCAATCACGGAGACCCTGGCTGTCGCCGTGCGGACCGAACACGCTGCGTTTCACCGACATCTTCAGAGCATCATCTTCAGCGTCTTCATCATCATCATCATCATCTTCGTCGTCATCATCACCATCACCATCGTCATCATCTTCATCAACGTCATTGTCGGTGGCGGGATCTCGAAAGCTTCGCCTGCTCGGAGCCCGTTCGGAGGCTTGCTCGGAAACGATGAGCATAATGAAATATTTAGCAGACAATTTTCTTCTTTCGCTGCCCGGAGCCTGGCCCCGGAAAATATTAAATTAAAATACACACGCATCGCATCGGAAATTGTCATCAATAATTTATGTGCCGCTCGGTCCCGAGCGACCCGGCGCCCTCACGCCCGCGCGTCCCAGAGGAGAAACGCGACATTCAATGTATCGGTGCACGACACTAACACAGTACGGGACGGATGAGATGAGTTTGATTGTGCCTGAGTGTATGTGTGTATGTGTGTGCCTGTGTATCTGTGGACGCTCGCTCAAACTGACAAAGCTCATTCCATCTAGACCTCATCTCCAGAAGCTACGACTGTCGGAAACCTACATTCTGCCTGCAAAAGGATGTACAAATTTCGCAACATCAGCCAGCAAAGTTGTAGCTTGCATCGCATAAGCGCAAAGACGCTATCGCCATGCAACCAGCCAGGATGTGGCGGTATGTGCATCGAACGAATCGGGAGAATCAATATTAAATTGCCACTTTATGCGACTCAGCCCGGCACAGGCCCGGAGTTGGCCCAGTGCCGTTGCAGCGTTGCAGAAATAATATAAGCACGCCGGTTGGCACGGTGAAGAAATCTCCTCCGGGGAGCTGGCGCAACATCGACAATAACAATTCCTCGTTAGTCGGATTTCAAAAACCTCTTCTGCACAAGCTTCCGATACAGCGCCGATACGCGGGCAGCCGGAATCTACGCGAACGAGTAGGATTAATGAAAACAACAGCGAACGCCGCACTGCAGCTCACTCCTTGCGGGTGATAAGGATTTCCAATTTCCCGTGCGCTTTTGTGAACAAAACAAACGTTCCTTAAGGCGGGGAGGGCGGGAGGAAAATTTGCAAAAGAATATCAACATAACAATAATATGCACACGCTTGCTCAGGATGTTGGAGTCTGGCGATCGAAATTATAATAACCAAACCATGCTGCCAAAGCAAACAGGATCAATACCTTCCCAAGATGTACGACGAATATTGCAACTAGAAATGGATTATGTTCTCCGAGCCGATGGGATGGCGCTTGTTTATTTTCGCTAACTCCTTTTCAATGCATAACGCTGTTATTTTGCAGAAAAATCAACACCATCAATCGCTAGAACAAGGAGCGCGGAACCGTATTCCAAACAATCCTCTTAATAATTAATTCATTCATTGTGTTGTGCTATAGTGCGAACGTGCCGTAATTGCTGTTTGGTGTAATTTTATAGCACAGCTACGCTATTGTATTCGTGGAACTATTAGCGCGAATGACCGTCCCCGTGTAGGACCATTTCCGTTAAATCATAAACATTGTTCCAACCATTTCTGACAACTGCACCGAAGCCTGAAGGTTGTTGATGTTCACCAGGTATTAACCAGGATGTTCACCAGGTAATCAAATGCATGGAACAGCTAGTAATAAACGTTTTCATCACAGTTTCAATGGAGATTTATTGATTTGATATCGCCTATATTTTTCTCTAGGTTTGGAATACAGTATTCCAAATCTATTAAATTAACCTAAACATTTTATCAGACAAACGAATCCAATAAAATGCTAGCGTTTTCGTTGTGATGTACTTGACCGATAAATATAAAATGATAAAACCAATTTTGCTACACAAATCGCATACATGTAGTCGGTTTTGTTTCCTCTACCGACCCTGAAAGAATCCTGTTTTGTAGAAACCAGGGCAACACATCATAGGTAAAAGGTTCAGTTATGAAACATATCGAATTTAATTCCAATCAATAACATTTTAATCTAGTTAACATTGTCTTTGCTGAGCATATCAACCTATCTTTTCGAAGCAAAACACAGGAATTAGTGTATACGGTACGTTTCTTTACATGTGCATTTAGCGCGATAGAAACAACTTTGCCAAACATGTTGCATAGCTGTGTTGCCTACCGTTTGCTGTGATCTATATTTACTCATCTTACACCAAATTGACGAATGACATGTGACTGGGGAGCCATCTACGGAAACATTTTGAGCTTTTGTGCCTGAACGACATCACCAGTTCTGTCACGTGAGGGCACATCCCAATGGGCAGGTGGAATGGAACGCTAATTCCTTGCCCATTCCTTCTCTTCTTTTTTATATCTTTTCTATTTCCCCCCTTTCCATCAATTCACAACGTAATTACATTAGCGCACGGTACGATCCCAGGTCATTTGTCGTGCCTTTCCTTCTTCTAAAGAAAAGCTCACCGCCGCCTTTACTGCACCTCCATAAACGAATTGCATTTTGTTACGTTTTGGTTGATTTCTTCATTCCCTCATAAGCACACTCACCGAAATCCAGACAAATACAGAATTCAATGTTTCGTTTTATCGTAGAAATTCCCCCCCCACTCGACAATGGTCCCACGGAAAAGATTCTTTTGTTTTATTATCTATCCCCACACACTCCAGTCTTTCCCGGTCGGGCCTTTCGCCTTTGTACCGACCGGTTCCCCGCATCAACAGGTTCGGCGGCGTACCGCTTGGTACGCTCCCATCGCATCACGGTAGCGGAAGCGAACGATCTCATCTCCCGACTGGGGCACACATCTGCAAATATAGATGCAAAAAAAAACGAACGCAACAACCCACCAACCCATATTGTACGACAACCCGCGCGCTCGGTTGATTGAATGGCAGCGCGACTTGATGCGGGACGGATGAGCGTGCTGCCGGCTAGAAGAATAGAAGGAAAACAGCCAGCTATCTTGCCCAAAAACCAAACGCCAACGGTACGGCTCATCAACGTCTTACGTATTTCCTCCTGCACTGCCTCTCTCCGCTCTCTCTCCCCCTTCCGCGCACGTACGCATTGTATTATTGCGATGATATTGTCAGCGTGCGGCAGGTTCATAAATAATAGAACGTAAAATGAAATGAAATCGACGCCCAAGCCACCGCATATGCTTTTCCGACCACGCTCGCGAGCTCGGTGTGTGTGTGTGTCGGCATGGAGCCGGTGGCCGGAAAAGTACCGGCGCACGGGGTAGGCAAAGGCGGTCGGAGGAAAAGGGTGGTATTGTCAACATTTGTTCTACCCATAGATTCCCGCTCATCCGTTACGGAGTGGCTTCAAGTGGAGACGAAAGCGACAGAACAGAAAGGAAGTACAAAAAAAAAACAAGACGCCCCCACCCGTCTCTCTCTCCATAGTGGAAAGTCACGACCACTCGGGAAGAAGGAAAGCGATCCTTGACGATAAGTCGTCCTGTGATAACCATCTGGCATGGAGCTGAGCTTCCGCCGAGCGAGCGGGCGAAAACGTACCGAACAGAAAAGAGGTTCGGTCTCGGGGGGAGCTGGAGGCAAAGAGGCAGGGACACATTTTCCCTGACGGAATCAAATCGCTTTCGTTCGTTCGTGCTGTTTATTTGCGGTCCCTTTTTCACGTACCTCCCACGAGTGGGGAGCGAAAGCATTTGCCAATCCGTAGCAGCAGACGGTAGCATGGTTGAGGTGAATTTTCAATGCTACACGTGTTTTTCGGAATTTTGCGTGTCTCTAACCCATTCTCTCTTTTTTCCCTGGTCATGTTTGTGCTTCTGTTCTAATCTTTCTTTCTTTTTTACACCCTTCCCTCCCATCTCATACACACACACAAAGACACACTTTCGTACAATAGTATTTTATTTTCTTGTGGATAACCTGAACCGACCGGTTGATTCTCACCAAAGATGCCGTCTGCCCACCTAGTGACCAGGGCAGGAAGAAAAAAAGGAAACTTAAATAAAACATTGTCCTCCCGCTGCTGCCGCGCTCGAGGTACGCTTCTTTTTCCCTTCGACAAAGAAACCCCCTTAGGACAGGCCTGGCATAGTATGGGCGTGTGAAGGGCAGAATTTACTTGTTACGTTTTTATATTTCGTAAAAGATGCACGGGAGTGTTGGTTTCCTTTCTGGCGGTGCAATTGAAAGCAACAACACACACACACAGCACAAACGCAATTTTGTAGCAATGGAAAAGGAATCATGCAGCAATGAGCACGTCACCGTCCTGCTGCTCCAAAACAGGAGAAACCGTAAGGAAGCCGGCCGTGTCCATGGGTGTTTTGAAGCGCGGTAGATTGGACCAACGGCCTTCTTGCTACGTGGTATCAATTTACCCGCACAGTAAAGCACAAATAGAAGCAGAAAGCAGTTGAAAGGAGAACTAACTAACCCAGCGTGAATAATTTAGTTCCGTGTTTTTGCCGTTCGGTTTCTGCCGCAAACACTCACTCGGTAGTAAACGCACAAGCGCAACCGAAAGGCAAGCAACTTCGTGTGTGGAACAAATTTTATAATTTGGAACACTATCGAAAAAAGTTTGACCAATAGCGATACAATGGCAAATATCATTCGCTATATTATCGCAATACTCTCCTCAAGCGCCTGAAAGTATGCACTATTATTATCAAACAATGTTGTCCAACAAACCGATGACGTGTTGGTAACATTAATCTACAACAAATTATTGGATCATTCGCATCCATAAATAACATTATTCTTGATCTTGTATCCTGAAGCTATTCTGGTATTTGATGAAGGGGAGTACATTAAAATACCTATGCCTCTATTGAGAAGGCGTTAAACTCATTGCTGTACCAGCAACAATTATTTATAAACCGATATATAAAAATAAAACTCATGCCCCGATGCTCTCCGACCGGCAATGCCGGACTCCATTTCCCCTCCCAATTCGAACATGACTATCTATTTCTTCAGCTGTCGATTAGGATGGTTATAAACTAATAATATCCCGTTGATGAGCTGCTTGTGTGCTCGGGTCAATAAAAATAAACATAATGTCTTTTTCACTCCCCCCTGCAGAAAACAAGTTTCGCATTAGAGTCATCCACTTACAATCATGAGTCATCCGATGGATACCTTTCAATTACGCATCTGCAAATAACCAAACGACAAAAAAGAAAGAACAGACAGAACGGAAACAGCTAACGATACCAAAATAGCGCTAGACAGTCTCATTCTCACTCACTCATCCCGAATTCAATTTCCCAAGCCCACCCGAGAGCCATTTATGCTACGGGCATCAAACACCGCAAAAAGGGAGGCAAGAATTTGGCTCATTTTATGCTGTCAATGTGTACGTGTGTATGTGTATTCTTGAGGCGGGTTTTTTTTTACAACCCACCACTCGTTTTTACTGTTGCTGCCTCGTTTTCGCAACAAACAGCAGACGGTAAACGCTTGCGCTTGCCAGCCCGCCTAATAAATTGCTAAATAACTTCAGCGCCGTCCCGTTTCCCGTCGTCCCTGAAACTTCATCCCCTCTCTTCATGCTGGCGCAAAGCGATGAGACTGACGACAGCGGCGGCGGCAGCGACTACAGCTGAAATTGCAGCCCACGTGCCATCGTACCCCGTCGGTGCGTCACGAAATTGATATTATCCACTGCGCAAAACAAAAGCCAAAAAAAGGCTGCGTAAAATTGAGCAGATCCCGCGAAGAAATGAGACGAGTTTAAAGCAAGGCAGGAGGGATAAGAGCGATGAAACCGAGAGGAACTGTCGCTCACACAATAATCTCGCTGGCGCAACAGTGGATGCGAAACTGGCGACCTACTCCAACCGATCCACTGCCTCATCATCCACTGGCAAGGATCTACACCGCTATGGCACGTCCTGTGTCCATGGTTGTGTGTCTGTGGGTGTTTGTGGTGGAGCAGGGACGCGTTAGACGCATCTCGTGACACTCCGGGTACCACACTTCAAAGTGATTTAATTTAACGAGAAACCGAGCGCCGTGTTCGGGGAAACGAACAAAAAAACACATAAAAAAAAACCCCAACGAAAGCACTGCGTACCGCTGCGTTTCCTGCTTCGTGCTATCCACCGCTAGAGGGCGCACTGGGAGACTTCGAAGAGTGGGAAACGAAGACGCACACATTTTTTTTTTTTTTCATTTTTTTTTCCATCCGTTTCGTTCATCCAAACGAACCGGAACCGAGCAAGACTACGGCCTCCTGCTGCCTGCCTGCCGGGGACGCACAAAATCGAACCAAGACCGATGGACACCTTAGCCCCGTTAGCACCCGCCCGGCAAAGGCGCAAGAGCCAACGAGGGGCACGCGCGGGTAGATATTGTCGCGTCTTCTTCATTATGCAAATTTATTCACCCTCGTCGAGCGATCGACAAATGGGGCACGTTTTTTCCCCGTTGCCGACTTCGGTGATCCGTGGAAAAGTGTTTGTTTCTGGTATGCCTATTATTACAATAAGCCTTCTTCTGCTTCCTCCTCCTGTTGCCTGGGTTCGTCCTGCCGCCCAACGGGTTTTCGGGAATGGAACGTTTCCTGCCAGCCGTTGCCGAGTGGAATCATTTATAATGCTGACGCTAGTTCTCCTACTATCTCTCTTTCTCTTTCTCTCTCTCTCTCTCTCTCTCTCTGCCTCTTTTTCTCTCTCTCTCTATCGCTCTTTCTCTGTTTAGCACAACAATCAAAAAGGTCCTCAAACTTGGTTCCCTTCCTACTTCTTCTACTTGTACCCATAGTTCACACCGTTATCGTTCGAGTGGGTCTACGGCCTGACCTCGAAGGACAACTTAATGTGCCACAATTTGCACAATAATGGTGTTGGCGCGGTGCTGCGGCACAAGCCTTACGGCAGGAGACACTCAGCAATGGGGAGCGCGGTGCCGATTCACTGATTGGTGTAAAAGTGACAGTTGGCTGCCAGTGACACGGAAAACTCTAAGGCGATGTTAACATTTACTAGCTATTTGATTTGTTCTGCTGCAATCGCGGATGGTCTGATTGCAATTAATTAAGAAAAAATACATTAAAAAGGAGAGAAAAATGGCTACAAAAGATTTTTCCAGACATTTTTTGTGCATTTTCTAACTTTTTATATAGTAATACAATAAATCGAGAAATAAACAAATTGTAGAATGTTAAGACAATTTCTAACGGAGCTAATAAAAACGCATAATAACATGCAATTGTACACATTAAACCAGCTCAACATTAACGAAAACAGAAGGTAAAATGATAAAAATAAAAATAAAATATTCAAATGACTCTTTCAAACCTGGTAACACAAATAATTACACTAGATAACCAGCAACCTAAACGAAACCTCTGCTCTACATTTGTTATGCAACTCGAGAGAGCTCCCCCTCCCCTCTAAACGTACGTCAAAACTTGTGGAATCTCCCATTTAAAGCTTTTAAATTATTTGCAACCATTTGCTGAAGGCAAAGTACTATCCTCCGTTCTGCGTCCTTTAGCCGCCCATGCCGTCGCATTGAGTGGAAAAATCCTTTACCCCACATCCCATCGACAGCCGGGGTGAGTTTCTGCCGTCGTGACGAAACGAAATAATCAAGCCAGCGCGTTATAATCCACCAGCGTAATCAAAAATTTACTTATACACTTCATCTCCGCGTACACGAAACCGTGTTTATCTGCCATTCGCTAAGTAATGCAACTGCTCCGGCTGCTTCAGGCTGCTGCGTACACTTTTCACCATCGTCACCGTTGTCATTATTTTCCGCACCCGCGCATAGATGCTGTCCATTAAATTATAATGAGACGCGCGCACTTACGTCACGCTGCAACAGTCACAGCGCGTAGCGCTTTGATCTGGCGGAGGGGTGCGCGAGACCGATCTCTTTGCCGTAGCCAACAACTTACAGATTTTATTCTCAACTGAGACGACAGGGGTTTTCGGGAAGCAACCAAATGGATGACGGGTAAGTGCTGCAGATTTGTCGTTCCGGGCTGTCGTTCCTCCGATTGCGCGTCTAATGCTTTGTTTGTTTTTCCCATCTCCATTTTACTACTTGTGAAGGTACTTCATTTATTTTTACTTCTTCAAGTTTTGTTCGTACCATCATACCTCAGCCCGGTAAGTGTACGCTTTCATAAAACTTTCCCCAACGACCCAATGCCCGCACCGTTCCGAAGGTGATAGGATGGTATGTCCGCAAATCTTGACCAAACGAAATTGTTTGCATCCGGTGGTGCAGTAAGTGCACAACTGGCCAGCTCTTTCCCAACCGGCAAAGTGCTCACTGCACTGCGGTGTGTTGCGGTATGAGTGCGCGGTGATTTGAATTAGATGAGTGGCCCCCGGCGGAACCATTATCCTTGTGGGCTCCCCCCCAGTCAGCCGGCAGTGTGAAGTGCATCCACTTCGACCACCCTACTGTGGGCTAATTCTTGCCCCTTTCCGTGCTGTGTGTCTGTGTGTACTTGCAGAAGGTTGAGCTTAACCCGTTGCCGTTTTCCCCACTACCAGGGGTACCATCATCGACGAGAGTGTTCGCACACGAACAATGTTGGTCCTCCGGCCCTCCGGACCACCCTCTTTACACCGGTAAGATGGTTCGGCCCCGGCTTTTCCTTACTATCCGAAGTGTTAATGCGGATGCGGAAGTGGCACATTTAAAATTCATAGTGTCGCAAAAATTGACACCATTTGGGTCGGTTGTTTGGCTCCTGTTGGTTGATAAGATGGGTCCAGCTGGGTGGTAGCCGTACAAACAAGCTTTCTTTCAGGAGCTTTTTGAACAGGGCCTTCTTACGGGGCATGCCATAAAAAGGCTAGGGTGATTTTCTTGAGAGGGTAAAGTTAAACAGATTCTGAATTAAATTAACTGCTGTAGAAGGAACAGCACGTACATATTGCAGTTTTTCAAGTTAAAGCAGTTAAAATAATTTAAAAGAGCATCAAGAAACATTAGATCCTATGATATTTATGTATTGTTTTTTTACATTCACAAATAACTCGTAAAATATCCAATAATCTTCGACGACTAATAAAAGTCTAAAGTTATGCAATAAGCATTGCACCATTGTCTTAAAATTCCTATCTTGTCACTTTTATTGCAATTTTTAAACATAACTTCTAATCCCCTAATGCAAATAAAAAGATTCATTAATAATTAATGTTGAAAAGAAAAATGTCTCCATGTCTCATTTTTTAGCAGTTTTCCCGCTGTAACATACTGTAAACCGTACGAAGCGCTCAAGATGGGCGTCTAGGAACGACAGTCATGCTCCAAGGAAATTGGTCGGAAGTTGGCTGCATACAGGCAACCATCCGTCAAAGCATGGCCGGATTAATGATTCCTTCCCCGTGCCTTCCTGCACCGGGAGCGCCAACCCAGCGCCCTCTCCCAAACCCACATCATCATGTACGAACCAGCGCCGTGGGTAACTTGCACCAACAAGTGGTATTTACATTAATTGTTGGATAATTAATTTGCATTTAATAGCAGACGAGGGACACTTTGCCCCAGCACGGAAGCACGCGAAAGCAGGAGGTGTCGCTAAGATACCAAGCCCGTGTGCCGCATTAGCAGGATCTCAGCCAGCAACCGTCCGCCCAGCACACGGCATGATTGATGAAGACACTCCACCCGAAGGAAAGGACTTCACACCCGGAAGCCCCTTAAGGTTCGCTCTTAAGTGGATGAAGGAACGGGAACACGGTTCAAGTGGGCACTAGCACAACGTAAGTGTATGTGTGTATGTGTGTGTTTGTATGTGAGTATGTTTGCCGGGAGTGTAGGCTCCAGCACGACGGTTGCACGAAAGACACCGCTCACGTTAGCATACCCAGCCGAATGCTTCAGCACACAGGCCAAGGATGGTAATTCACATCGTCCTTGGTAGCGACAATTTCTTCCTGCCCTCCTGTGTGCTTAAGGAGCGACCCCGTTTGATGCTGATTTCGCCTCCTGTCTGCTTCGCAAAGAGCTTGGTCACGAAATTGCAAACAACAACAGGATTGCTGCCACCAACGGACATCCGCTTTATCCCCGGGAACGTCTTTACAAGCTATTTTTGTACCCCTGTTCTGCCACACTGCTTACGTCCTCTCCACCCTTTGGGCGAACGTTTGATGAGTCCCGTCTCTTTTACAACCTGCTGCCAACCATTCGCGCGTGTATTGTGTTGCTTTTGCTTCAGCTGCATTGCTCGTTTTTAAGTATAGCAGCACTCCATTCACACCGCCTGAGATTGTAATAAAAGTGAGTTCTTTTCGTTTGTCTTTCGTTTCAAGCCTTTAATGTACACAAACAAGATGGAGCTTTATGTCAAGCATAAACCACCGACTGTTAATTGCTTATGTTTGGCTACAGTGCATAGGGTTGTTTTTCGTTGGTAAATCGTTTGATAAAACGCTAAAGAAATGAACAGCAAGCATCACGACCGTAATTTACAGCTTGTTTCCATGTTTTTACTCATCTTTTTAAATCGTATCTTTCAAAGCTTCGCTCGTACATATGTCAAACAGCGTATAATGCTTACAGCTATGCATTTGCTGCACATATTGTTTGTTTGCTACATTGAACATGATGGAATATATGGTCGAAAGGAACGGAATTGAAAATTAATATCATTAACATGATCCTCTACATTCCACAAACATGAGCGCGTACTGGGAAAGTGATGTAATAATACACATATTCTTGTTTTGTGCGTCACTTAACTCATAGTACTGTGAATGGTATGTTTAAACGCTCCAGGAAATACGCATTCACTGATGATTTCCATAACCATAGAGGGTTTGAAACCATCACCATATCAATACCATTATCAATTGAAATCAATGCCAAACACTTGAAACTACGGAATTGCATCACAAAAAGTATGGTAAATTGTGTCAATAATCCATTGTTCCTCATAACGTTCAGGTCTACTTTCGATTTTTTTTTAATTCCTCTTCAGTAGGAATGGAGTACAGCTGTTGCATTATGTTTGTTCAGAAAAACTCGAATGGACACAGCTGATGAATGTTAGCCTGGTTCGTGGACGAAGGTATCATATCGAAATTCCTTCAACCAGGCTTATCATATCGTAATTCCAGCATCGAGTTTTGGCGCCATTGGGGTTTATACTTCCTGATATGTTTATTGTGGTGCTTCTTATCGCTCAGGGACGTCGACCATTCGAAGCTCGGCTTTCTCTCGATGGTCTGATTGTTGTCCAATAATGCCAAGATGTTGTAGATGCCGAAACAGGCTTATACGACCTCCACAAACTGCCACACGGAGTCCGTTCTAGGATCGCGCACGCTCCTTTAGCTCCCCTTTTTTGGCCATCACGGTTAGATTTCGACTCATGGGATACTATTATAGAAAGTGCAATTAAAATTTCGTTGGTGTGGTTTAAAAAATACCCGTCAAATCAACAGTGTTTGTCCATTTTATTCAATTCAAACGTTATATAACATATATCTCATCAAAATCATTTTATATTTGCACTACTTACCTATGTGTACTACACGCACCATGACAACTGCGGTAGGTACATGTTTTAATTAAAGTTAAAACAATTACATCCAACAGCAAACATTGAAATAAGCACACATGCTAAAGAAAGCAAACAAAACCCCTCTACAACAACAGCACATTTCATTTCACGAATAAATCTTTGCATAATTCCTGGCCATGGCGAGACTGATTTTTAATGCCCGGCCACTGCCACCCGTCCGTAAAAAACAATGCTCACCGAGGCGTACCAAAATTGAAACCATTCATTATTGATTATTATCGGATTGTTGCCTTGTTGTTGTGTTTACTGTTTGCATTCCTGTCCCCTTTTTTGAGCTCGTGCGCTTATACGTGTACTTTTATTCCATTCCCGTCCGTTCCCGGAGATTTGCTGCGACATAATCTCTCTGGAGTGGCGCCCTGGTGATGTGGGAGCAGTGCCATCGTTTCAGCTTTCAATTGATAAATACTGGAACCAAACAAAAAAGGCACTATATGCAAAAGTTTTAATTATACCTTCAACCACTATGGATTCTACACGTATACAGGCTCTAGCTTCTATATTCGTTTTGAGCGCATTGCATTATTTGCTAGTTCTAAAGAACTTAAATATTGTGGGAATAGTTCAACTTTTATTTATTAGTCAAACATGAATATTAGTGTAAATTTTTTTAAATATTTTGATCGTCTAGGTGTATTACAGATTTTCTGTTTTTTCACATTCATATTTATATTTGCATTTTACATTTTGCGTTTGCATATTTTGTTAGACAATCAAAAGTAAAACAGAGTTTTGGACCGTTCGTCCTGATTTTAAAAAACAGAGAATAATTTCCCTACGCTACTGCATGTTTTCCATATCAACCTCTAAGTGTATTTTAGCCTTTCAAAAATCCTTTTTCTATTGATAATTGCATAATTTTAAGCGGTTTATCAAGAGGCTTGTTCGCAAGAGACTTAAATACGCCTAAAAGTATGCCACTTAATTTACAAAATATTCATAAAAGTTCTTGTGAAATATTTTATCTCTACGTCAAGGCAATATTTAAAGCATTCCAACCCAAAACAAAGTTAGCACATTCAACAACTTTCAAATTTAACTTTTCAAATCTTCAAACGCAACCTTCCGAATGCAGCTCACTGTAAATGCATTCCCGAACAAACACTGTCACATCGCCCTTATCAACCCGATTCGTATCGCTTTGGTCGACAAAATATGTTGACGATTTCCGTGCGTGCCATCCATTTCCTACGTTCTTGCTGCGCTCGTTGCAACACAGGTACGGGTAGGATACATGAACCAGTTGTTTATTATTTTATCTCACTCAGCACGCGACATCATCCCGAACCTACCCATGGTGCCATTGCGATGCACCGTCGCACCAAATGCACCACATCGAACCCATTATCGCACACACTTTTACACAATAAATAAATGGCAATGTGTAAATTGCTCATTTAATTAATTCTTTCGCCAAACGGTGCCCGTGTCCCGTCGGGGACTGCATTTCCGCCAGATGGCAATGCGGGCTTGACATTATTCGCGCAATCGAGCAGATTTTTCCACCGCACACATTTCGGCTACGGCACGGGTTGATAGGCGGCATACAGGCACACGCACACGCTCCAGATTGCATCGAACGCGGCAATATACGCTATTTTCGACTCCACACTCCTGTTTTGTGCACTTGCCGTGGATTAGAGGGCTGCGGCTATCGCACGGCCAGCATTTATAAGCCCCGTGCTTGGCCAGACTCATTATGCTGTGCTTCCGTTCGTCCACGATTTGGTGGTCGAATAAAGCGATCGTCTAATTGTTGTGAGCCCATTTTCAGCTGAACAAATTGCCACCATTGACTCTTAACGGTAGACGAAGCAATTATGCTCACCCGTCACCCGGGTCGTGCACGCTTCCGCTCTCTAAAAAATGGTAATTTTTTATTCAATGTACACGAGCGAAGGGCTGTATTGTCGAGCCTCGACATAGTGCCAATCAAATAGATTCTTTCATCCGCCATAGCTAGACTGGCGTGCAAATATTAGCCCGCGACTGCTGATATTGAACTGATGTGCTCGAATGCAAACGGTGCCCCCCACCGAGGTCAATGCCAACAGAATCAATACAAAGGGGAGTACGTGCGATGTGAGCGTATATGAACGAATTAGGATAAAACGGACACTTTTATTTAGCACAAGCAAACAGAGCACGGCGAGATGAGCCTGAATGAACTCGAGCGATGGCTCAAATTTGAATGGTTAGTTTTTGGTTTTAGCGAGGTTTCATTTTTCTAGATTGCGCAATATTCGATTGAATCCGGTATACTGTGTACTCAATATCACTTTGTTGCCTTTTTAGCCTGTGAAAGAGTACACTGTGATGCATTTTATGCAGTGCCAATTGCATACTTTGAGGCGTTTTGCAACGCAAAAAGGAAAACAATATTTATCCGACCAAACAAAGTTGATTTGGTGTGGCGGCAATTGAATTTTTCTTCTCTATCAGAAGCTCTGAGGATCCCATTTGATGAACACTGTAACATTTTGTCAGTAAATTCTAGAAATTCGGCATTTTTATATTTCTCGCTAGCGATTATACGTTCTTCATGGAATATTGTAATGATTCCAGTTCCATGTACACCCTGATCAGTATGTAGACGTCCCTACGTTTTCCAAATATTTAAGCAGAATTGCTACTAAAACGAACAATCACGACGAACGCGAAGGCACCTGACGTGCAACCAACCTGTTGGGTTTGAGCATGAATCATCCCGTCACATCGTACCCATACCTTTACCCGTACGCCACTACAAATCGCTCCTTTCCCCCCGGGTTCCGAATAATGTCATTGTAATTTCAAACGAACCATCAGAGGGTCGCCCTTTTCGCGACCCATAACGTACCAGGAAACCTCCAAAACGTTCTACTCCGGGCCGGTGTGTTCCAAACCAGTGTTCCAGTCCTCGCGATCTAATCCAATGACATGAACCCCTGCGCTCGTTCGTTTAATTATAGCTTCGGGCACGAAAATTGCTTCCGACATTATTCAGCTTTCTGTTATTCGAGAGGGCGAGTGTGTGTGTGTGTGTGTGTGTGTGTATACGAGACAGTGCATCGTAGTTCCCCGGGAGTGAGACTCCTAAATCCCCTTTATAAAACAGGGAAAGTTCCCGCTGCTACAGCCAGTCGGACGGACAATTGTGCCGGTCCCAGGAGATACGTAAATGACTGCTAATAGCTCCAGAAGGATACGTGGGGCACTGCGCACACTGCGCTTCAGTGATTCTATGCTCCAGGGGTTGTACCTCCGGACAGCTGGGTTCCCACTTCCCAGCACGGCCACTACAAGTCCCGGAGAGATAACGAACTCCAACTCCAACAGGAAGGGCAGCACCTCCAGCACCTAGTGAGCATTGCAATCGCAAGGGCCCTCGGTCTTGGTCTGCCCAATGTTGATTAGTTGCACGAAATACTCTCGCACTAATTGATACTTACGCGGGCACTGAGCGGCCACCGGCAGGCGGTAAGAACGCTTCCTAGTCCCGCTTCGGCTGAAGGGTGGATTACGCGCGTAAGTTATAGCCCTACCCATTGGCTCTCGTCCGCCCATTGCTGGCCCATCGTTGTACAAACTCGCGCGGGGCGATAAAAATGCTGACCCTTAAGCCGCGGGCTGCATTCATTGACTTTGGAAGTTAATTTTCGGACCGATCAAGGTGCTGGCTGGCAAACGCGACCGTTTAGTGATGATACTGGAAGACGAGAGGAGGGGGAGGGAATACAGCACGCCTGCCTTACGAGGGGATTTAAAATACAAATTCATTTACGGGTGGGCAGGACAACGTTGACGGTGGAATGGATACGCTTCTGGCAGGGGATGAGTGGCTAAGTTCATAAATTCTCTATTTTGACAGCATAAGCGATTTCCCTGAATGAAGTATTATTAAAGCCACAAGCCACTTTCAGCGGGAGAGCTGGGAAATAAATCGTTTCAACAAACTTAACAAATACCCATTTCCTTTCGCTACAAATGTGCAACCATTCTTCGTACTAGTGCAAGCATGATTTTAATGATTGTTAGCAATTGTTATTTAAGTATAGCAATAATGTGTTTCCGAAAATGGTTTATGTTTTTTGTGTCTTTAACTATTGCAAATGAGCTGGCATCAATTATACCCAACACAATCAATAATTTAGTATTTAAGTAATAAAAATGGTAAACATCCAAACATTTTTTTGAGATCAATTTATTCTAAACAAAAAGGCCACATCCCCTTTCTTGGATGGTCTGCAACTCGAACTTTTATCAAACTTACACTAATAGCCCATAGATGGCGCTTTTATAATGTGCTAGCAAACTTGCGTTCAAGTTTGCATGCTGTTGCATCACAATGGGAAACGATCGTGTGTTTACCGGGACCATTTCTTCTTCTTTTTATTTTCTTATACACTATTTCTTCTTCTTCTTCTTCTTCTTCTTCTTGAATTGGCACAACAACAATTGTCGGTCTATGCCTCTGTAAGCCACTAATGTATTGAGCTTGGCTATCTGTATCTTATTAACGTATTCAAAGCAAAATATTCAATTATGCGTAAGGGGTGCTCAGTCCATACGAGACTTGAACCCATGGCGGGCATGTTGTTAGTTCATGCTAGGTGATGATTATAGCACCAACCCAAATATTATATACATTTATCGAATAGTATTCTATTTTAACTATTCCAAAACAAATACATGCAAGTGTCTTTAACTGATATATAATTTTGTTCAATCATTCGGAGTATGAAGCATAAAGCAAATTTTATGTCTAAATTTAATTCCCTAACTTAAATAAGAAGTTTCACAAAAACACCTGTAAAACTGAGTTAAAAAAAAACGGGTCATGCTGTTGCACATCACAAAAGCTCTATATTAAACAAAACTTTCACCTTGAAAGGCCACCCTCATGATTGTTCGATTGACCTAATTCCAACGTTCAACAATATTTTGATCCACTTTTATTTTATTGTTTTTTAACACTTGTTGATATTTGTTTACCTTCAACAAGAAACCGATAATAACAAATACTCAACAGGTTTCGGTTGCGTTACTAAAATTTCAACAAACCACGTGTTGCATGTGTAGCACGTGCTTAACCTACCAGCCGGTTGCCATTGGAGATGATTGCTTCGCTACATTCGCTTCGTTTACCGGTAGTAAACAATGCAAACAATTTTTCATTCAAGTAGGCTGCAGTTAATAGTGAAGGTGGTTTTAACGCTAGTTTTTTTTAACTAAACTAATTGAAAGATTTTACTGATTAAAAGAATAAGAGCAACTTTTAAAAAATGAGACGTGCAAAAAAACCGAAACCCAAACTTAAACGGCACATTGAGGATGTTCCGTTTTATAAGTTCTCTCATGGACCGGACGAGCTTCCCCTGGATCCGGCCCGCTCCTTCATAGAAGAACAAATCGGTAGGCTGTTAGTCAAACAATGCCTTCACCTTTTATCTACTGGTTTTTCTCTTTGCAGGAAAAATTCATTCGACCAAGTCCAGCTGCTTTACCAAGGACTACAGTCTGCATCTTTCACCGCGCGGAGATGGTACGCTGGATCCGGAACTATTGCCACCGGAAACTGTCAACCTGTTTCATCACCCGGAAGCTACACCACGGCCCTCGACCTCAAAGGTTTACTGTCGAGGTGAACCGGCTCGTGACGGTGGCGGTTCACTGTCTGCAAAAGTTAAAGATGCTACCGATCGTATGATCGATGTGTACAAACGGTTTCGATTGAAAATATTTCACGATCTAGCACTCACCAAACCGATGCTCCGCGGTAATGAGTTCTTCCGGCGGTATGGCCGTACAGATGAGACCGGTCGTCGAAAGTTGCCATCACTGTGGAGGAAAAAGCGCCCCCAAAAGTTTCAATTCGATGAGTTTGCCTATCGCACGCCGGAAGAAAACGAGGAAGCGTTGCGAAAAATTCAGAAACATCTGGATCGCATGATTGCCAAGAGCATACGGGAGGCAGAGAAGCGTCGTCGGGAGAAGGAAGAACAGGAGAGAAGGCCACAGTTTGTAGGTTTCGTCATGTTGAGGTCTAACTGGTGACTAATTCTCTATGATATGTTTGCCTTCTTTTCTCCCAAGTGTACATCCAAGAGCAAGAATGTCTACGAAGTTAAGGTGAAAAAGAAACGTCTTAGCAATGAGCAATACATCAAGAAACTCAAACAATCGGAGAGCATGTAAGTATTTAAGTATTGCACGAATATTCCCCAATAATTGTATTAAATGCTTTCATCAGGAAGCTCAAATATCTGCAAGCACTGCTGCCCGTCCATCCCGACGATCAAAAGCATAAAATATTGCAACGGTACGAGCATAACTTCCGGCACGCGATGTGCTTCTTTGACGATGCGATGAAGCAGCGTACGCTGAACGTGCTCGATCAGCTGGACGTACGCAAAATAGAGCACTTCCCGTCGCATCTTATCAAAAAAATTCTGCCCCGCATAGATCAACGTCTAAATCATCTCAAACAAGCACACAAATTTATTTCCGAAGAAGAACAGCTGTGGCCCAACATATATCCAGAGGTGATACTGATGGATTACCTCTTCGATGCCGATCATGGTGTGTCACGTGATCAGGCTGTATTTTTCATCATCCTGCTGATGGACCTGCAGGAAGACTATCGGTACTACGTGAAGCGTTCGTTTCTACGCTACATACTGCGCTCCGAGGCAGAAAGATCGCGGCTACAGCTTGCCATTGAGCCACCCGAATTTCCCATGGCCACCATGGTGGCTCCAGTGCCGTGGAAGTGCTCGATCCAGCTCGCCAAGAACAGGCTCGAGGAAGTGCTCATGATAAATCATCCCGTGCTGCAAGCGATCAACATGCTATGGCACAAGCTGTACAGCAATCTGCTGGTAGTAGATTCGGTCAAGTTCTACAGTACCGACATACCGATGCATGCCGATAAAATCACGGAGATGATACATAACAGCTGCCGAATAACGAGAGATGTAAGCGCGGACATAATTTGTAATGGGGAGGTTCTAACGTTCGGTGTATTTTGTTCTAGATTTTAATCAACGACTGGATGCCCCGAGTGGCCGATCTGGTGGACGTGATGCGCAAATATTGGAAAGATCTGGTGCCTCGCAACTCTACACACGGTGGACGAGGGACAATCTTCTTCAACTGCATACACGCACTCACCTCCTACCATCTGCAGGAGCTGATCAAGAAGAGTCTTGACCACCTGGTCGAGGCGCTGGAAGTGTACCGGGATGGTGATGTGGCAGGAGAGGAGCCGAAAGTACGAAAGAAGCCCTTTATGACACTCACCGTCTCAGTGGTTGGCCAACACCACACAGATATTGAGAAAACGACCGAGAAAAGTGATCTTTCCCTATACCAGGTAGATGATGATGATCCCGATATACTGGCCTCGGAGTCGGACGATTTCGCGCTAACGAACGGTGATGAACGGAGAACGTCCTTCATTGTTGAAAGCAGTGGTAAAATCATCATCTATCCGTACATGGAGGAGCTCCCCGATCTCTTCAAAAGCTACTTCGTGAAGATCTTGAAGGTGGGCTACAAGATACCGCGACTCGAGTACTACTTAACGCAGGATGAGAAGCAGCTCGGCTACCTGCACTTCATACGAACCGACAACGACGATATGGAGAAGTTGTACGAGCGTGTGAAGAAGATTGTCATCGCCAACCAGACTGGACCGACGGTTTATCTTTACCCAATGTACGAGTACTATTTTCCGGTTCTGGCAAACAAGATGAAGCTTATAACGGAAGGCATTTTCTCGCAAGTGGAACTACCGCCACTGGATATCTTTAAAGAGCTGGTCCAAAAGTTTACCGATCTGCTCAACGGGATCTACTATCTGCGAGACTTTATACCGCTGAATCTATTCATGCTTGATAACAGCAGGCTGAATAAGGTACTGGAAAAGTTGGTTAATGATCTGAAGAACTTTGTTATCAACTATTTCATTACACTAAATCAAGTGGATAATAGGAGGTAAATATTGACGTGATTAGACATGACTTTCAAGATCAAGTTTTACTGGGTCATCTTTGTTATTTACAGAATTTGTGATGAGTTTGAAGATATGTCGCTGCATGCTGGCGAGAGACCTAAGGAAACTCCCGAAGTGGTGGCTCTGCAGAACTATCTTACCCAATGCAGGGAGGAACGCATGTACCAGCTGACGTCTGAGATCAAGCAGGTTGCACAGCGTGTTATCTTCCTGTTAACACATGCTATTCTTGACCGTAGGTTTTATCGAAACACTCAGGCACTCAACAGGTCCAATGACTATGAAGTACATTTAACGTTCCTTCCTCTTTGGCTCTTTCCAGAGGAAGATATCAATCTCAACTCTCGTCTGTTCCTGTGGCCAAAGGAGTTGGAAAAGGTGCTCGATCTTAGCGGTGCTCGATTATCCGTTGTGCGTGATAATCTCGAAACATCTCTACGCGAACGGCGGGTCAAGTTTGAGCAGTACCTCATGACGGAGAAGAAAAAAATGGATCACTTCCGTACGAGAGAGATACGCGAAATGCTTTCACTCGACGATCTGCGCGATAAAGTGGATACAGTGGATGGACTAATGAAGATCTTAGAAGTATCTACCTCTATGTTACACTTTCAACCTTTAGACGTACCTTCTAACCCCTATTCTGTGTTCCTCAGGATTGTAGCAGAGAGGCAAAGGAGATCAACACGAACGAAAACCTGCTGCAGATCGATCTGTCGTTCTTCCCGTCGCTCAACGAGATGATCGAAAAGATGGGACCGATCGAGAAGCTGTGGCACACGGCGTACAAGTTCGACACCTGTCACGAGGTGTGGTACTTCGGTCCGTTCAAAGATCTGGATGCGGACATCATACGGAATGCAGTCGAGGAAATGTATCTCGCAATATCGGTGCTGCTGAAGGAGCTTACCGGTAGCCCGCAGGCAAAGCGGGTCGCGGAACAGATACGCATGAAGGTGGAAAAGTTTAAGGTGTACCTACCAATTCTGGAGTCGATCTGTCGCCAGGGACTGTGCGATCGCCACTGGAAGCAGATCTCGGAAGAGCTCGGCCAGGAAGTGAACCCGGACGTGCACAATTCGCTCAGCCAGATGGTGGAGATCGATATCGTCAAGATACAGGACCGGCTCGAGGAGATCTCGAATGCGGCCGGCAAAGAGTACGAGCTCAACATTCAGCTCGTCAACATGCAGGAAGAGTGGACCGATGTGCTGTTCGTTTGCGTACCGTACCGGGACAGCGATATGTACATTCTATCCTCCGTCGACGAGATCCAAACACTGCTGGACGACCACATTCTGAAGGCACAGGCGATGCGAGGATCGCCCTATATCGCTGCGCTCGGCACGAAAGCAAACAACTGGGAGGATAAGCTCATCTCCATGCAGGACATTATCGATACCTGGCTGCAGGTGCAGGCGACCTGGATGTATCTCGAGCCGATTTTCAGCTCCGAGGACATCCTGCGCCAGATGCCAACCGAGGGCCGTCACTTCAAGGCTGTCGATCGCGTATTCCGCAAGATCATGAAACACACCACGGCCGATGCACACGTCATTCAGGCGACAGATTACCCGGAACTGCTAAACACCTTGCGGAAGGCGTACACCGATCTAGAGGAGATACAGAAGGGTCTCAACATGTATCTCGAGAAGAAGCGGCTGTTCTTTGCGCGTTTCTTTTTCCTCTCGAACGACGAGTTGTTGGAAATTTTGTCCGAAACCAAGGATCCGCTCCGTGTGCAGCCTCATCTGAAGAAGTGCTTCGAGGGCATTCACGCGCTGCAGTTCGATCCACAGATGGAAATTGTTGCGATCACATCGGCAGAACAGGAAGTGATACCGTGTGTTCGAAAGGTTAACCCGAATCTTGCTAATGTAAGTATGCATCAATCGATCAAACTATTTTACCTTGCCAGCTCATCACTCGTAACTCCATTTGGTAGGGTTTGGTAGAGAAATGGCTTAAGGAGGTCGAAACAGTAATGCTGGAGAGTGTTAAGGAGCAGATCTGGCAATCGTACGAGCGCTACCCGAACGATCCGCGAAAGGTGTGGGTGCTGAACTGGCCCGGACAAGCGGTACAGGTTGTATCCTGCCTCAAGTGGACCGAAGAGGCCGAAGAAGCCATCCAGCTGGGTCAGCTCCCGCAGTTCGCTATAACCTGCAGCAATCAGATCGCCGAGCTGGTGGATCTAGTGCGAGGAAATCTGAGCACTGGTGCAACGATTACGATCGAAGCGCTGATCGTCGTCGATGTGCACGCACGCGACATTGTCAAATTGCTCGTTGACAAGCAGATCAGCGATGTGGGCGATTTTAACTGGTTTTCACAGCTACGGTACTACTGGCGCATAGACGACGATGACAAGCAGAGTTACGTCGGTGTTAGCATGGTTACTACCGACCTCAAGTACGGCATGGAGTATCTCGGCAATACGGGACGTCTCGTTACGACCCCCCTCACCGATCGATGCTTCCGCACGCTGATGGGTGCCTTCAAGCTTAACCTTGGTGGTGCACCGGAAGGTCCTGCCGGTACCGGTAAGACGGAAACGTGCAAAGATCTTGCCAAAGCCGTCGCCAAAAAGTGTGTCGTGTTCAACTGTTCCGACGGGCTGGACTACAAGGCGCTCGGCAAGTTCTTCAAGGGTCTCGCTCAGTCCGGCTCGTGGGCGTGCTTCGATGAGTTCAACCGTATCGAGCTGGAAGTGCTTTCTGTCGTGGCGCAACAGATACTCACCATTCAGCATGCCATCGCGCAGAAGATTGTCAAGTTTACCTTTGAAGATACGCACCTGAAGCTCGATCCTTCGTGTAACATTTTCATCACGATGAATCCTGGCTATGCCGGGCGAACGGAGCTGCCGGACAATCTGAAGGTGCTGTTCCGTACGGTTGCCATGATGGTGCCCGATTATGCGATGATCGGCGAGATCACGCTATATTCCAATGGGTTCGATAATGCACGCGTACTGGCACAAAAGATTGTACATACGTACAAGCTCTGCTCGGAGCAGCTGTCCTCGCAGTTCCATTACGACTACGGCATGCGAGCGGTAAAATCAGTCCTTATGGCGGCTGGTTCATTGCGCCGCGCTCAACCCCACCTGCCGGAGGATCAAATCGTACTGCGAGCTATTATCGATGTGAACCTTCCCAAGTTTCTGCAACAAGATATTCCACTGTTCGAAGGCATCTACAAGGATCTGTTTCCTGGGGTTGATCTTCCTCCGGTATGTACCTTTTTCGATGTCTTCTTTGCTCTACCACGTGTTAATCTCCTCATTATCTCACAATCAGCCTGCCCGAGACGATATTGTGCGTATTCTGCTGGTGAGGTTGGTGAAGCGGAAGCTACAACCAACAGCGTGGTACATCGACAAAATCATGCAGATCTACGAGATGATGCTCGTACGGCACGGTTTAATGATCGTTGGCGATTCGATGGGAGGCAAAACAACGGCCTATCAGGTTTTGGCCGAAACGCTACGCGAGCTACGCCTCGAGAAGGGACCGAAGTGTGAAGAGCAGGGCGTACAGTACCGTATCATCAATCCCAAGTCCATCTCGATGGGCCAACTGTACGGTAGCTTTGATCCGGCTTCACACGAATGGTCCGACGGTGTGTTGGCGAACACTTTCCGCGAAATGGTCAACACAACGAGCCTGGAGCGCCAATGGATTCTCTTCGATGGGCCGGTTGATGCGGTGTGGATTGAGAACCTGAACACGGTGCTCGACGACAACAAAAAGCTCTGCCTGATGTCGGGCGAGATCATTCAGATGACTAAGCTGATGAACCTCGTGTTTGAGCCGGTTGATCTGGAGCAAGCTTCTCCCGCTACTGTGTCCCGGTGAGTGTATGAGGACAATGCCAAGGTTTCTTCTATGAATTGTTGTGAATTTTGTTCTAGATGCGGCATGATCTATATGGAGCCACATCAGCTCGGCTGGATAGCTCTGCACAAATCGTTCTTGCTGGTGTTAGAAGAGAAAGGAGTGTCTGAGATCAGCATCGGTGTTTTCGAGCAGCTTGTTGAGTGGTTGATTCCACCTTCGCTCAAGTTTCTTAAAATGGTTAAAACCGTCTTACCGATCTCAGAGATGCAGTGCTATTCGGTAATACCAAGTAGTCCAATCAAGAAACTCGATACTTCATTCACATCACTTCCTCTTCTTTTCAGATGTTTTCCAAGTTTTTCTCCATTTTTTGCACACGCATGCAAAATTACACTCAAATACAGTTTCAACAGACGTTCCTGTTCTGCTACGCCTGGGGCTACTTCTCATCTGTTACCAACGAGGGGCGCAAGATGATCGATCCCTTGCTGCGCAAAATACTTTACGGTGGCAATGAAGATCATCCGAAACCGAAGCACTTCTCCCTGAACCGTGGCCAAATGTATCCGGAAAAGATGAACTTTATGGACTATCGCTTTGATGAGCATGAAAATTGGTGGCCCTGGCAAACAACGGAGGAAGTGGTCCTGCCCGAATCATGCATAGTGTCCGAGCTTATGATACCGACCAAAGAAACTGGCTATATACTTTATTGGACCAATCTGTGCGTTCGCAACGGTATCCCAATTATGCTGGCCGGTCCGACCGGTACAGGCAAAAGTGCTACCATCTCCAACTATATCCGCGAGCTGCCGAAAGCGAAATTCATCTCGAACATTATTAACTGTTCGGCACGCAGCACGGCCGCTCAGGTGCAAGACACTATCATGGGCAAGCTGGATCGACGGCGCAAAGGTGTCTATGGGCCACCGGTCGGAAAAGAGTGTGTCAACTTCATCGACGATCTTGCCATGCCGGCACGTGATGATTATGGCTCGCAGCCACCGCTAGAGCTCGTACGTACCTGGCTCGACCATCGCATATGGTCGGATTTGCGCGATACGTCCAAGATCGAGCTTATTGACCTGCTACTGATTGCTGCTATGGGACCGATCGGGGGTAGTAACTTTATTCCACAGCGACTGTATCGCCACATGTTCGTCATATCAGTGGACTCCTTCGAGGATACTACACTGATGCGCATCTTCTCCTCGATC
Source organism: Anopheles arabiensis (assembly GCF_016920715.1). Taxonomy (NCBI): domain Eukaryota; kingdom Metazoa; phylum Arthropoda; class Insecta; order Diptera; family Culicidae; genus Anopheles; species Anopheles arabiensis. The sequence goes on from NC_053517.1 coordinate 13,632,568, forward strand.
GGCGATTGGCACTTTGCGAAGGGCTTCCCGGAGCCCGTGGCACGCCTTAGCAAGCTGCTCAGCCAAGCGGCCATTGCGGTGTATCGTGGAGCGATTGAAAGTTTCCTTCCAACACCGGCAAAGTCACACTATCTGTTCTCACTGCGCGATGTGTCCCGGGTGTATCAGGGGATTGTGCTGCTGCCTTCGAAAAAGCTGCCCGATCCGGAGAAACTTGTGCGGCTTTGGGTGCACGAATCGTATCGCGTGTTTTGCGACCGGCTAGTGGATGATGACGACAAGCTGAAACTTCTCCGCCTAGTCGACGATGCTTGCGTGACGCATCTACGCCTGAAGATGGAGCAAGCCTTTGGCGATCGGCTCGAGCCGGGCCAGAAGGTGTCGGACAAGCATATACGCGATCTGCTGTTCGGTAACTACATGGAGCCCGCGGCGGTAACACGCATCTACGACGAGGTGGACAATTGGGAACAGTTGGAGAAAAACATCAACTATTATCTGTCCGAGTACAACGAACGATCGAAATCGCCCATGAACCTGGTGCTGTTCCGGTTTGCGATTGAGCACATCTCACGCGTCTCGCGCGTGCTGCAGATGCCTCGGGGACATTTGCTGATGGTGGGACTCGGCGGATCCGGACGGCGCAGCGCCGTCAAGCTGGCATCCTTTATGGGCGATTCGCTCGTATTTCAGGTGGAGGTGACACGCAGCTACACACTCAACGAATGGCGCGAGGATATGAAAAAGCTGCTCATGTATGCGGGCTGCGAAGGCAAGCGTACCGTGTTTCTCTTTAACGACTCGCAGGCGAAGGAGGAAGCATTCGTGGAAGACATCAACTCACTGCTCAATACGGCCGACCTGCCCAATCTGTTCCAGGCGGAGGAAAAGGCGGTGATCCTCGAACAAATGCAAATCATCGTCCAGGCCACGAACAAGCCAATCGATCTGACAGCACTGTCGCTGTACACCTTCTTCGTGGAGCGTGTGCGCGAGAACCTGCACATAGCGCTGGCCTTCTCCCCGATCGGGGACTCGTTCAAAAAGCGGCTGCGTATCTATCCCTCTCTTATCAACTGCTGCACAATCGATTGGTTTACGGCTTGGCCCGATGATGCGCTGCAGAAGGTGGCGGAATATTTCATTCGCTCGATGGATCTCGTCAGCAGCCAGGAACGGTTGTCCTCCCGCGAGTCGTCTAGCGTCGAGGTTGTTGAACCAGTCGACGAGAAGGACCAGAAGGTGCGCAAACTGACCGAGCTGGAGTGTAAGTTGATCGACTGTGTGCTTGTGTTTAACGAAAGCGTTGTGGAGAATTCGAACCGGTTCTTCCTCGAGCTGGGCCGCCGTAACTACGTCACGCCCACGTCCTATCTAGAGATGCTACGATCATTCAAAGACCTGTACCACAAAAAGTACTCGGAAACCATTACACAACGGGACCGGTACACTACCGGTCTGGAGAAGCTGGACTTTGCCGCCGGGCAGGTGTCGGTCATGCAGGACCAGCTGAAAGATTTGCAACCGATGCTGAAGCAAACATCCGACGAGACGGAGAAAATTATGGTCAACATCGAACGTGAGACGGCCGAAGCCGAAAAGAAGAAAGAAATTGTTGGTGCGGACGAGACGGCAGCGAACGAGGCGGCCGCATCTGCTCAAGCGATCAAGGATGATTGTGAGAGCGACCTGCAGGAAGCAGTGCCGGCGCTGGAAGCCGCTCTTTCTGCCCTTGACACGCTCAAGCCGGCTGACATTACCGTGGTAAAATCGATGAAGAACCCACCATCCGGTGTGAAGCTTGTGCTGGAAGCCGTTTGTGTCATTCGTGGCATCAAACCGGACCGAAAGCCTGATCCGAGTGAGTGTTACTGAGGGGAAATTTTCTACATCGAAATTTGGTTCACTTATACGGTTTATTGCAGATGGACATCTGGTGGAGGACTACTGGGGACCGTCACAAAAGATGCTGGGAGATCTTAAGTTTTTGGATAGCTTAAAGACCTTCGACAAGGACAACATTCCTATACCCGTCATGAAGAAGATACGAGAAGTGTAAGATGCACCTGCAATCACTCCTTTCCTACGCTTACTCATTAATCTTTTATTTCTTCGCAACAGGTACATCGCCGATCGTGAGTTTGTGCCCGAGAAAATCAAAAGCATCTCCATGGCCTGTGAAGGTCTGTGCCGGTGGGTGCGGGCTATGGAAATCTACGACCGTGTCGCAAAGATTGTCGCCCCGAAAAAGATTGCCCTCGCCGAGGCGGAAGCAGAGTTGGCGATGCAGATGGAAAAGCTCAACTCGAAGCGTGCCGAGCTGCAGGAAATTCTCGACAAGCTGCAGAAGTTGAACGATTTCTTTGCCGAAAAGTCGCGCGAAAAGAAACGCCTGGAGGATGAGATCGATAGCTGCGAAAAGAAGCTGATACGTGCGGAGCAACTGATCGGTGGACTTGGCGGTGAAAAGCGGCGCTGGTCAGAGTGTGCCTTCAATCTGCACCAATCGCTTAGTAACGTGGTGGGTGATGTACTGCTTGCTGCCGGGTGTGTGGCGTACCTGGGCTGCTTCTCGACCGAGTTTCGCTCAACGATCGTACAGGAATGGAACGCGGAAGCCGTCACGCGACGCATACCCTGTACGGAAGCCTTCTCCCTCATCACCACCCTTGGCAATCCGTTGCAAATCCGCAGCTGGTCTAACTGGGGCCTGCCGACGGATAACTTCTCCGTTGAGAATGGTATTATCGTGAAGCATGCGCGTCGCTGGCCGCTCATGATCGATCCCGAAGGGCAGGCCAACAAGTGGGTTAAGAATATGGAGAAAGCAAACAATCTCAAGATCATCCAGCAGATGGAAGCCAACTATATGCGCATCGTGGAGAACGCCATCATCAATGGGTATCCGGTGCTGCTCGAGAACGTGGGCGAGAATATTGATTCCGGGTTTAATTCCATCCTCGAGAAAAACATCATCTACCAGAAGGGATCGTACAACATCAAGTTCGGCGACGGGATGATCGAGTACAACGACAACTTCCGGTTTTACATCACGACGAATCTGCGCAATCCTCACTATCTGCCCGAAACCGCCGTAATGGTGACGCTGATGAACTTCATGATTACGGAGCAAGGCTTACGGTCGCAGCTGCTCGGTACGGTTATCGTTCAGGAGCGTCCCGATCTGCAGGAGAAAAAGGAATCGCTCATCATCGAGTCTGCCCAAAACCAGGAAGCGCTGTACAATGCCGAGGCAAAGATTCTGCAGGTACTCTCCACTGCGGAGGGTAACATACTGGATGATGAAAATGCGATCGACATTCTCACCTCCAGCAAGCAGCTGTCGGAAGAGATACAGGCGAAACAGATCGTAGCCGTGGCGACGGAAGCGGAAATTGATGCCGCCAGACAACAGTACATCCCGGTGGCTCGCCATTCGGCTGTGATTTTCTTCTGCACCGCCGAGCTGGCAAATATTGACCCAATGTACCAGTTCAACCTCACCTGGTTCTTGAATATCTTCGTACAGGCGATCCTAAACTCGCCCAAGTCCGACGATCTTGAGCAGCGTCTGAAACATCTCACCGACTACTTCACCATGGCCATCTACAACAATGTATGTCGCTCGCTGTTCGAGAAAGATAAGCTAATGTTTTCGTTCGTGCTGTGTCTGGGTATCATGCGTGGCCGGGGTGACATTAAGGATCCAGAGCTTTCCTTCCTGCTGACTGGTGGGCTTGCGCTGGATAACCCCTACCCCAATCCAGCTCCCGAGTGGCTCACGGACAAGTGCTGGTCGGAGATAGTGCGTGCCGGAGCGCTACCTTCCCTGAAAGATCTGCCCCAATCGATCATACAAAACATTGCCCAGTGGAAAGCGTACAACGATCTCAATGAACCCGACGCCCATCCGCTGCCGGAGCCGTACGATCAGCACGAAAACATCACCAAGCTGATCGTGCTAAAGTGTCTCCGGCCCGATAAGGTTGTTCCCGGTTTGCAGCGCTTCATTGTACAGAACATTGGCAAAACGTACGTAGAGCCGCCACAATTCAACCTGGAAACATCGTACCGTGATAGTTCGCCGAGAATTCCGCTCATTTTTATGCTCTCGCCCGGTTCCGACCCGATGGACAACATCTTTACGTTCGCTAACGCTCACTACATGAGCGACGACTGTCGAGTCATCTCGCTCGGACAGGGCCAGGGACCGAAAGCGACGCGAACTATACTCGATGCGATCAAGCTGGGCTACTGGGTTGTGCTGCAAAACTGTCACGTGGCCGAATCGTACATGGACGAGCTGGAGAAAATTTGCATGGACTCGAGCCTGTACGAGTCGGTCCATCCCAAGTATCGGCTGTGGTGCACTTCGTACCCCAGTCGACGGTTTCCAGTATCGATACTGCAAAATAGCGTTAAAATGACGAACGAAGCACCGAAAGGTGTAAAGAACAACATGACACGCATCTTCACCACCGATCCACTGTCCAACAATGCGTTCTACTCGGACGCTTTCGATGGACAACTCGCCAACATATGGCTTCGGGGAGTGTTTTCTCTGGTATTTTTCCACGCCGTTGTGCAGGAGCGATGCAAATTTGGTCCACTTGGCTGGAACATCCCGTACGAGTTCAATGAATCCGATCTGAAGTAAGTATTTGAGTTTCAAAGTATCTTAAAACTGTACCGAAATGAGCGATTTTTTCTCGAAAGGATCTCCCTGATGCAACTGAAGATGTTCCTGAACCAGTATCACAAGATACCATTCGAGGGACACATTTATCTTACGGGAGAGTGTAATTACGGAGGCCGAGTTACCGACGATAAGGATCGGCGTTTGCTGATGGCTCTGTTGAACCGAATCTACAACCAGGACACGATCGATGTCGAAAACTATCCCCTGACGGAATCGGGCCGCTATAAAGTACCGGTACTGCCAACCAAGACTGAAGCACTTGCCTACATCTCCACAATGCCAATGATCGCGCACCCGGAGGTGTTTGGTTTGCACGAGAACGCTGACATCACGCGCAATATTGATGAAACCTCGTCTGTAAGTACGAATCACAAGTACCTGTGTAGTATGTGTTCTTCAATATAGGATGATTAATTTCCTTCATTGCAGCTGCTAGATCGAGTTCTGCTCACACAAACGCACCTATTTGCCGGAACGGCCTCCTCCGACACGGAACAAAAGGAGGATCCGGTGCTGCTGCTGTGCACCGAGATTGCCAAAAAGCTACCCACCCTGTACGATGTCGATGCCGTCGCCGAACTGTATCCAATCGAGTACGAAAACTCGATGAACACCGTGCTGCGCCAGGAGCTCACGCGCTTCAACCGGCTGCTAGAGTACATTCGCCTCAGCTTGATCGATGTGCAGCGAGCCATCAAGGGCCAGATTAGCATGATACCGGAGCTGGAGAACATTTACCGGGCGATGAAAATATCGCGCGTACCGAAAGCGTGGCTGTCGAAGAGCTATCCCTCGCTGAAGCCACTCGGCAGCTACGTGAACGACTTTGTGCAGCGGTTAGCCTTCTTCCAGCGCTGGATCGACGAGGGCGAACCGAACGTGTACTGGATGAGTGGGTTCTACTTTACGCAGTCGTTTCTGACCGGCATTATGCAGAACCACTCGCGCAAATTTAAGCTCCGCATCGATGACCTGGTAATGAACTTCGATGTAACGAGCTTTGAGTCGGACGAAGCGGTCAAAGATTCTACCGAGGTGGAAACGTTTGTTAAGGTAATATTTCATATTTCACTGCAAATTGTTTAACGTTGAGAATAGATAGTAAGTCATCTTGCTTCACATAAATATAGATGGTATGAGATACAAATATTACATAACATACACAATTCTAATAAAATTCTAACGACGCAAACTAACTCATTTAATGCTGCATTACAAAAGGACAAACGACTCATCAACGTTGACTACGTAATGTTCGACGTAAGTACTCGCCTAAGCATTGTATTAATGTGACACTTAACTTTCTAACAATTACTAATTCGTTTAGTAACAATGCAATTTCTAATACAACTATTTTTTTCATCTCAACAGGGCCTCTACCTGGAAGGTGCCCGTTGGAATCGGGAAAGCATGCGGCTGGATGAGCCCTTGTCGCGCATCCTCTACGACACACTGCCAATCATCTCGATGACCCCAATACTGAAGACGGAAAAAAGTGAACAGCGCGTCAATCGTTACGACTGCCCCATCTACAAAACAAGCGAACGGCGTGGCGTCCTATCCACCACTGGTCACTCGACTAACTTTGTCATGTTCCTCGAGCTGGAAACTGATATGCCGCTGGAGCATTGGGTTCTGCGGGGAACGGCCTGCCTCTGCCAACTGGACGATTAATCTAGCCAGACCCGCAAATACTCTCTCTCTCTCATACTCTTTTGCACCGTCTCTATTTCCACAAATGTTTTGATTGTTTTGGTGTGGCACATCGCATGTAACCTACGGCATGGGTTTCAATAAATTTGTAGTCGTTTTATCCACTCTATTTAGTGCAACACGTTTCTTATCTTATCTTGCCACATTCGCCGTTACTCGCGGGTAAGGTAAGCGTCCGTTAAACGGCGCGACAAGTTCGCCCCAAAATAGAGAGGACAACCCTGGTACACCGTACCGGGCGGAAAGGTGCGTTATCTTATCTGTACTCGCGTTTGCCAATCGCCCACCGATAGCACAGCGTAGCGGTAAGGGTGTAACCATCCACATTGGAACAGGTCTTATTGTGTGCCATCCATCGCTTCGTAGCAGGTTGAATCGTTTGACAAATTTAAGCGTGAAAGAAATTTTGTGCTTTTGGAAATAAAAGCAACTTAAAACAGTATTGACGTTTGTATTGTTTTGTGTGATTCTACAAAAGTGTCCAGTCCAGTGCCGTGTCAAGATGCATATCATAAAAAACAAAGCCCTTTACTTCACCCTCATGCTCGGTAATTATCGATGCGCAACAACTACACGCAGGAAGGCACAATCACCTTGAAGTGAGCGTGTGTGATTCATCGGTAGAATATTTCCAAGAACTGTGGCATTAGTTCATCGGTGTGAGGAAAAGATAAATGCAAACGGTGATCATATTGCAAATACTTGCGAAAATAAAAACTCAATGCAGTTTACGAGCTAAACGTAGTAAACTTGAGCCATAACACGTAATTTTAACGGTTGTGTTATGGGCCACTTGGAAGTAAAGTCATTTCGATGGTCGAAAGTGTAGGTCAGCGTATTATACCCCAAATTATAGTTCCTGCTGGCCTTATACATACGGCATCTTTCTTATACATACGGCATCTTTCTCTTAGTGAAGTTTTGAGCAGAATGCATAAACGATGTTACATCTCTTTTGTTCCCAATTACTTCACCGTTGCACAGTAGTCACAGACCATTTTTGCGTTTTAACTGTAACAATTAATATTTTAAACGCGTCCAAGTGTAACAGCGGAACACAGCGAGACACAGTGAAATATCTACTTCATCTAACACCTTCCATTTATCTATCTCTATATACCCCACAGTTGTCTTGAGCATGTGTTTGGATCAAACCGAGGCACGTCGCAAGATTCTCCGCGGACGCCGTACCATTAACCGAACCTTCAAACGTGAGTCATAACGAGCAACGCTTGCTTCGCGGGCTTTATACTAACCCCCAACACGCCCCGTTTCCCACGTTACAGGTGGACCAATGATTCCTGCATGGGCCATCATTACGATAGTGGCCATCGTGAATCTGCTGCTCGGCGGCATTGCTTATCTAATATTCCGCAAGGTCGTGCTCAATGCACCGATCGAAAACGTTACCTCCTACACGCCGGCCATGCAGGATGAGTACAGCTCCTGAGCTCCCAAATAAATGGCCCATCCAGCCGTACACAAACACTTAATTTACCATGCTACCCCCAACCCCACGACAGCAGCAAATTGAATCCTGCCGGTAGTTTGTAAGCATTACCCCTTGTACATCCTTACATCCCCTTGAATCGATTCACAAATCAATAAACCACCAGATCAGTTTCGAAGAAACGTAACCAAAACAACGAGCAGACCTTCGTTTTATTGGTTGTAAAACAAACGCCCCGGTGCACCATTCACCCGGAGTCAACCGAGTCAACTTTTCATCAATAATGAACCCGAACCATGTATTACCATGTCGTTCCAGAAGCCACACTTGAGATTGCGTGACGGCAGGCGTCACGTTTTCGATGGTTGTTTTTCTACCTTATTGACACAGGAAAACCTCTTTAACTTTACAGACAACCCGGATTTGAATTGCCAGTCCGTAAGCAGACATTCGTGAAAGTAATCGAATCGTTTCCATATTTGATTACTACAAAGTCGCACATCGTACGGTGGAACCAATCCAATCAATCCATCGAACGCTCATCTTCAAACCGAACCTAGCCAAAATCGGCTCGATCGATCAGAACATCCACTCGAAATTTACATTCGGAACTGCGCCGGGGGGTTTGCATAGGTCATGAGGGGATGGTTTGGTCAAAATCGTTCAAAAGCAGCATGTACCTCCGGCAAGGCGTGGGGTTATGTTCTGCACCCATTACAGCTACTCCACTAATCCACGGTCACGGTCAAACTAGAAGCTGTGCAGCAGCAGCAGCAGTAGCAAAAGGGGTTGTAGCAAAGGCGAGGGCTAACGATTTGTATAAATTTACATAATTCATTTACCCCCTTTTCTTAATTTAAATGTTCACTTTCAATCCAATTGGCGCACGGAGCGGGAATGTCGGGGGTTGGAGGGTTTCGGTGGGAAAAGTAGAGTAGGATGTATCTGGCCGTGCAAAAAAAAGGGGTATCGTTTGGACGTGCAGGTTGATATTGAGCCACTTCAGATGTTTCACAAACCATGTTGGTAGATGCGACCGGCAGCATGGAGTTGTTTGATTGACATGTGTGCACAATGGGTAAAAGGGATGGATTTATCTTTGCATAAGGATTCTAAATAAAGTTACACTCCGTGGTAAAATATGCGTTGCTTAAATTATTCCATATTCTATACAGGAACCACTATTTCATGAGTAAGCTCTACAAAAATATTGCCCCTTTCTTTATGTCCACCTTAAAGCACGCCCATTCTCCCACTGTGTTCACCATCATTATCATCCACCGCGCGCATAGCAGCCCCATTCCCGTCTAACCGTCCTACCTTTACAACCCGAATCTCAAATCCCAACCAACATCAACCTATCATCGTTTCTGACACCGAAATCAGTTCCGTTTGGACAGTGCGCGGATAAAAATGTATCACGGCTAGCGCTCCGTGGACTTGTTACGAATCCCCCCCAAAAGCAAGTGACCAAATTATTCAAACCATCAAACGGTTCAACGGTTCTAGGAAAGTGATCTTTCGGAAAGGAGAAAACAACGCCACATCATGCACACACCAGGATCCTCGACAGCCGGTTACGCACTGCTGCTGATCGTGCAGGTGGTTTTTATAATCGTGTTCGGGTTCTGCACCGATTACGCCAAGGAGCTGTTGCCCGTGAAAAATGAAACAGCCCGAGTCCACAGCCCTGCCGAGTCCGAGGGAGGAAATCTGCGCAAATATCCTCGTAATACCGAATGTTTGCAACGACGGTAATCACGTGCAGCATCTCATACGTGGATTATTCTTACCATCATTCTTTCAGACTTTCAAGACATCCACGTGATGATCTTTGCCGGGTTTGCCTTTCTGATGACGTTTTTGAAGCGGTATGGCTTTAGTGCGTCCGGGCTGAACCTGCTCGTGGCCGCCCTGGTCGTCCAGTGGGCCATCATCATGCGGGGCTGCTACGAGATGGAAGACGGCATCATACCGATCTCACTACAGAACCTGATCGGGGCGGACATTGCAGCGGCAGCCGTACTGATCAGCATGGGCGCCCTGCTCGGCCGTACGACACCGATCCAGCTGCTAATCATGGGCATTCTGGAGATTGCGATCTTCGCTGGCAACGAGTACCTGCAGCTGGAGCTGGTAAAGGCGGCCGATGTCGGTGGCTCGATTACGGTGCACGCATTCGGTGCGTACTTCGGGCTGGCCGTGAGCTTTATGCTACGACCGAAGAAGGAACTGGCGAAGGCCGGTCCGCTGGAAGGGTCATCGTACAGCTCGGACATCAGCGCCATGATCGGGACGATCTTTTTGTGGATCTTCTGGCCCAGCTTCAATTCGGCACTGGTCGATGGAGCGGACCAGGAGCGTGCCATCATCAACACGTATCTTTCGCTCGCCGGAGCGACGGTGACTACGTTCGTGCTGTCCGCGCTAGTGTCCCACGAGCACAAGCTGGACATGGTGCATGTGCAGAACTCGACGCTGGCTGGCGGTGTGGCGGTGGGATCGATCTGTAATCTGCTGATCCACCCGTTCGGTGCACTGATCGTCGGCGTTATGGCAGGCGTTATTTCCGTGCTGGGCTATCGCTTTCTTACGGTATGTATGCGTGGTGTGCTATCTAATGCGGTTTCTCATGTGATTGTTTACCCCGTCGTTATCTAACCAGCGATCACTCTCACTCTTTTAGACAGTGTTTTAGACAAACGTAGTTTAGTGGTATCATAATGGTGCGCCGTTACCATGGCAGTAGAACATTTTATCAGCAGCACAACCTGCTAAATGCTGCTAACGAAATTGTTCCACTGCTCGCCGCACTGTTAGCAACGGTTTAGATTTTAACCTGCTCTCAACACGACTGGATGTTTTCGGATCATTTTCACACCGAGCTGCTAAAAAGTGACCTCAAAGTGCTCTACTTAGCACTCAATAATGATTGGATCAATACGCAGATCGGTGAAGGCGATCGTACAAAACTGCCGCGCACGACAGCAGAGCAGCTCATTAGTATCATTGCAAAAACATGCAGATGTTGATCTTGCACACAAAAATCTATTTTTATATGTTCATTTTTTTCGTACACTTTTTAGATATTTGTAAATCATTGCAAAATATTCAAAGCTTCACTTCTCTCTTTGTTTCTTTTTATCTTTTTACATCTAGCCCGCCATACTGTCTAACCTGCGCATTGCGGATACGTGCGGTGTGCACAACCTGCACGGCATGCCCGCCGTACTGTCGGCCATCTTCTCCGCCATTTATGCATCGTTTGCAAGTGTCGAAACATACGGCACCTCATTGGCTACGATTTTCCCCGCGATGCAGAATCCGAACGCCACCAATGCCACGTCGGAAATCGAACCGCTGGAATATGTCATCGGGGTAGGCAGTGGTTTGCGGGTTGTGAGAAGAAATGCTCTATTAATCCCATTTCCCTTCACTTCACAGGGATATGGCCGGTCCGGTGCTAAGCAGGGTGCTTTCCAGCTGATGGCCATTGGCATAACGATGGTGATCGCCATTGTTGGCGGGCTGATAACCGGTAAGTGGAGCGATCAGCGATCGCTCGTTCTTCACACATTCGCTCTTCCAAAAGCTCTGTTTTCATGTTGCATTGCGCTGTTCGATAGGAGTGATCGTTAGAATGAACACTTTCGGAGGGCAGCTAACCGCATCGGAGCAGTGCAGCGATGCACTTTGGTGGAAGCTGCAAACAAACGAAAGCCCAAAGCAAGCTCCGAATGTTAACTCCGTGCCTAGCATGACGCTCAAGACGAATGTTGCGTTTAAGCGCGCGCTTAAAAGGTGGTTAGTGAAACGAAACATGGCTAGCTCGCTGTTCACTACCGTTCTTGTACCGTGCACATTGAATGTTTAATGGAAAGCTTTGTTGTTCTGTGTTTATGTAGTTCATTTAGTTTTATTTCTCCTGCAACAAAAAATATCCCCAAAATGTTATAAGATGCACAATGTTAAGCGTATTCAAACAGTTCTCCTTGTATTATTGTTCCATATTGCACTGATTATGCTCTACATTTTTTACTAACTGTCGCTTTTGTTTATTTCAATTTTAAGGATTGATACTCAAATCACCCTCAGTTCGTCAGTTGGAAGAACATGAGCTTCACAAAGACGATGCGTTCTGGGAAACGCCATCAGAAGAATCGACAAACACTACCAGCACCACCAACGAATCATCCAACTAGTAATAGAAAAAGGATTAAAAACAACGAACGAAGAATCTTTCTCTTGAACAGCGTTCAATTCTTCGTAGTGGTCGAATTAAAATACACCACAGCAAATTACTAATTGTTCTTGTAGAAGAGCTTTTTTATTTTCGTTAAGAGGAACGGCCCCTATAGGTCGTATTGCTTCAACGGAGGAGATCACTTTAATGTGTCTTAATGCATGCGGCCGTTTCATAATGTATCGAAATCAAAGAAATGCTCAAAAGATGGCTCAAAAACAACATAAAAAAAAGAAACTCATTAGGGGAAGGTAGGTAAAGACGGACACGTTAAGGGAAATGGTAAAAATCTAGGGATATATAAGTGCAACGACCATGAAAATGTGCATACATTATCTTACACTCATGTTTTATCAGAAAATGTGTTGAAACTTTTAAGTTTCCATTGATTTTTGTGTTTTTTTCATGAATGAAAAACATGATTTTTTTCGTGCGGTTTTGAAATGTTCGGGTAAGACGGACACCTGATATGGGAAAGATGGACATCATGAAGGGTAAGATGGACACCTGTAGAAAAGGTTAGAAAGTGAAGAGTTTTACAGTATTTTAACAAATTCTATCGCTTTCCACGTCCTGGTACGTTTATAAACCAATTCTTGCCCTATTGCAACGACGATTCATTCAGCCGTGGTTTTAGGAGTTGTAAGCACCGCTTTAGCCGGTCTCGTAGTACAGTCGTCAACTCGTACGACTTAACAACATGCCCGTCATGGGTTCAATCCCCAAATAGACTGCGCCGCCATACGTAGGACTGACTATCCTGCTATGGGGGGAATCAATTAGTCACTGAAAGCCTAAGCCCACAAGTGGGTACAGGCAGGCCTTGACCGACATCGGTTGTTGAGCCAAAGAAGAAGAAGAAGAAGAAGCACCGTTTGTAATATATCGTAGAATGCAGCATCTAAAATGTGTTGAAATATCGCGCACTTACAGCACACGTTGCTTCAGCTTACAGAACAACAGTCTAGAACTACCTTTAAGGAAATTACTACGCGAAAAGACCACGACCCCAGTATTTTTGAGGGACTTGTTATAGTTTAATCCATTTTACACCATGTCAAAATTCAACATTTAATATTTGTAATCCCATAGAATTTTTCATCTATTCCTAAACAATGCCGTATCAATGCCTCATATTTTTATTGCTTAACACTTTAAGCGCCGTGTCATATAAATTCGCATGACGGCTTTGTTCACCGCTCAGCTCTGTATCTGACGCTCACCAATTCTCTTGATAACGAATGAGGTAGGAAAGAGAGAACGAGAACGACATGTGCTACGCCGCTTATCGCAATGAAACAAAAGAGTGATAACAATCGCACGAGAAACTGTCGCTCTCATCGCTCTCTTGCCATGCGCTACGTGCTCACTCAAAAACTGTGACGTCAGGCTGGCGGTCAAAGTGTTAAAGTTGTACAAATCGTGACAAGATATTGGATTTCGTGAAGCGCCTCATCAGCGTCGAGCGAGTAATAGCATAACGAATGGCTACTATTTTGACCGGTGATTCATTTCTCGCTTATTTCAATACTTTCTCTAGTTGCTGATTGGTTTATAGCTTCGGAATACCCTTATTTAAGATATTTGAAGAAATCCATTTATCACCAATTGATATAAGAAGTAAAATAAATCAATAAATTCGGTGTCCATCTTTCCCTACAGCAAAGTGTCCGTCTTTCCCGCTTTGGTGTCAGGATGTTTAAACCACCAGAAAACAAGATTTTGTACTGCTTTCATTCTCGTTCTTTCGCCAGTTTTTTCATTAATGATCGCGACAACCCATTCATGAAATAAAACTTCCGGAAATATAAACAATACAAGTTGTACAGCTTAAGATCGGCAGTAGTCAAATTAGATCAACAAGGGTGCACATGATTGAAAATTTATTTTGTTCGTGGATTTAACCAATTTTACATATTTTATGCCAAAAATGTTCTCAAATGTGTTGTTTTACCTTCAGTTTGAATTCTACATTGTTGAATTGCTCGAAAATTACCTTTTTCATGCATTTATGAGAAGTGTCCATCTTACCCGCAGTGTCCGTCTTTACCTACGTTCCCCTACAAACACACGTCATCTGCGAAAAGATTTCCACCGTGGTTCGTAAATTGATTTCTATTACGATTGAAATCAAGACGCATTTCTCTATCTCTCCCTCTCGCACGCGTTTGCCTATTTAAATTCCATTTTCATGCCAACCGGCTCAATCATCGCCAAAGTCCCTCCCTTCCCCACAGCTGGACCGCATTCCGGATCGCAGATTAAGGCAACGGCAATCCAACCCGCTGAGCACACAAACATGAGCCTCCGCACCGGGAGCACATGGCCAGTGGCCCGTTCGCCCGCCACCCGTGATCGTGTCGGACGGCGCGTTTGCAAATTTTCGTTTGCACGCTCCGGCACACACGCGGCAACGCGTTGGTCACGCTAAGCTGCCATTTTATCACGCGATCATAGCCGCTCTGAGCGCCTGCTTTATACTCTCCATTTCTTTTAATAAGCGTGAAATGTATCACCTGTTCACTTGGGCCCACCTCGCCTGCGTAAAGCCCACTTACCCTCACGTTTGCTTCCACCTTCACGGATCAAGAAGGACCCAGTGTCTGTTTGTGTCGTCGCAGGTTTATGCTTCAACCTAAAACTCATCCAAGCCTAATGCTAATGCATTAAACACAGAAGAAGTACAGGGAAATAGTGCAACGTACATTGGCGCGGGCGCGCGAACCGTACGAGGAATATATTATAAACAGTGGCATAAAATTGTCGCATTAGTCTCCGGCTAGCTCGCCTTATTCCCAGCAATCCAATTAACGACGGCCACCGACGGCCTGGAATGTAACGTCCCTGGACTGTGATGTCACTTCCTCCGGCAGGGCAATAATTTCGTACGTCCTCGGTTGGCCTCGTCCATCGCCCAAAACAGAAGAAAGAAAAAAGGCGCAAAACAAAAACGCACGCCTGAAATCTATGAACTACCGATCCGATTACCGTTACGCATGATAGAAGGTTAGCAATATTATGTCACATTCCATAATAACCGCGCACCGCGTTTGTCGCAAAACCAGGCACCAGCACCAAATTAAAAACTAGAAACAAGCGTTCGCTCGGTGCTTTCTAATCGAATGAAAAGTGACCCACATTTCGGGGAGAGGCGAACGAACTTTCAATCCTTTTCCCAATGTCCAAACCCTTGTCGTGTCGGTGTGTCGTCGTCGTTGTTCTCGCCGTCGCTAATTGGTCCCAATCTCGGTGTAATGTCGGTCATCTTCTCGCAAGCAAACCGCCCAACAGGTTACACCTTACACAACCTACCCGAACACAGCACTACCCCACCCCGCAGGGGGCGACACTTCCAGACACTTCCGCAAATGAGCACGCGAAGGTATAATGAACGAAGCCCCACGACACAATGTCCGTGTCTCGCGGGCGGAGGCCATGTTTTCCACCCTCCACCAGGAGGGAGGGAAATTGGAGCGGAAAATGAGCAACACCGTGCGGATTGGGAAGGGGGTCATTTTCACGCTCCACGCATGCCAGGAGTTTCGCGTGCATGATTCGTAACGATTCCCAGAACGGGCCCCACCGGAGTGTCGTTCGGCGCTGGTCAGCTGGACGTGTTTGTGAGCGTGAACACTGAATGTGGCAATTGTAAGCAGATGGTATAACTTTTAAGGAATGATTTTTTTGGGATTGGCTTGGTTGTAATCTGTAAATATCATATTGAAGATAAAGTTATAATGTTTAAGCGCCTTAAGTTATGCAATTTGTGTAGCAAAACTGCTTGATGTACTGTTATAACACTCTTGCATAGCTGATTAAAAATATCATCTAATTTTTCATTTGAAATTGCCAAAAATATGACCACATATTGCAACAACACTACGACCCCCTTCCTCCGTCGTTGGAAAAAGGTTCTGATACCGCCCATATTACACGCAATGTCTATTAGTGTATGAGCTGCTTTCGGTTGATAAATTCAAGGTACACCACCTGACACTCTAAATCTCCTACCTAAGTACAGGACCCTGAGATACACGGTTAATGGGGACCGAAAACAGCAGCAAAATAAAGCGTATCTCGAATTTCCGCGTAAGTCGAATCTTGTGATTTTCAGCCTTAATATCTTTAATTTTCATATAATTGTGCAAGTTGGGGGTGATTTAGCTACTTTATTTATTATTTGATATTCTGATTCAAAATAACAGCTTTAAAATATTTGAAATGGGTTCTAAAATTCAATCAAAAGGGAAATTATTACAATTTATTTAATTATTTATTAAATTTTTGATGTGTCAAATCAGTACAATTTGCCGAAAGAACTGTCAAATTTTGAAAACCGCGTATCTCCGAAGCCCCGTATAACAGGTACCATGTATCTCGGGGATCGCCTATAATCATTAATTTCTTCAAAATTCAACAATTCTTTTATAATTCCATTTTAGCCTCCACCAGCTAATGGCCGCGTCTCAGTGTGCAGGTGCCATATGCCCGGCGCACAGACAGAATGAAAGCAAAAAGCGTACAAATTTAACGAACCAATCGAGCGGATGGGATATAGGAGCAAACCAACAACAACAAAAAACAAAAACCAATACACCACCCATCCACCAGCAAGCAACAACTACGACGCTCCCGAAGACGCGCGCTCTCTCGAACGCATGGTGCGCGGTAATTAGAACCGCAGCTACTGCGCCCGCGATGGAGCAAACACCATCGGGGCAGACGGACCATCATTTCGTTAGCGGCACCCGTCGAGGCAGGCCGCAGTTACTGAGTGTGCAGTGTTTAGCTTCGCACGCAGCCGTAGGTTTCCGTTGTCTATTTTCACTCCCCTCATAATCACCAGCACTCTTCTTCCCGTCGCCTTGCCCCAACGTCTTCGTTCATTGCGTTGCGTCGAGAAATTGAAGAAAATTCCGTCGGGAAGGGATCCAAGTGTGCGCGCACCGCATTTTCCACGGATATCGTGTACCGCCTGCTGTGCGTGTGTTTATGTGTGTGTGACGGTGCTCATTTCCTCCTGAATCTTTCCGGACGGCTGCCTGTTAGCGAATCGTACAGTAGCGCTGGCCCGTTTGACGCTGTGATCGAACGGAGCAAAATCGATCCGACAGAGCCGATTGGGGTGCGGATGTAACCTATCAGGTGAAACCTAATCATTCGCTTCGTGTGTGTGTTTTTGTGACTCTCCCTTCTGTTTTCCCACCGAGTAAACGATCGAGAAAGTGAAACGAATCGAGAAAAGTAAAAGCATTAGACAGGTGTGTGTGTTTGTGAATTTGTTTTTTTTGTTTTTGTATTTCCCATTTCTGTGTGAGTTTCGACCGTTACGTGAACCGCTTGTGCTGTTCCATTTTTTCTTTACGCCGTGCAAAACCGACGATCGGCCATTTGTGTTTCCCCTTTTCGCCCACGGTATGAGGGGTGGGGAGGGTGGGGGGGAGTTCGATCCGGCCAAGTGTTTATTAAATTTGTCCCGAGCAGCATCGCGCAACCCCAACCCGTCCGCCGGAGGGGGCGCGCGATTGTCGCAGTGGAGCGTGTGCGGTGAGTGAGCGTACACACGCATCATGCTGCCGCCGTCGCTACGCAGCATAAGCACAGTGGGTGAACGGCAGTAGGCCAGGCGGTTAAAAATAAACACCACACCCTCACACGCAACCACAGTGCCCGGTGGGAAGAGAAGGGGTTGGTGCGACTCTCAGCCCGGCCAGGTAATGATGCTAGACGATGATGGGCGATGATAGCGCAATGAGCTCGGCTTGCATGCTTAACGCAACTTCGCGCATCTATCGGACGTTGTGGTTCGGACGTGAGTGCGCACGCCCCACGCCTCAGTCCTCCAGTTGGCTGCGTCAAGTGGTGCAAAGAACGACATTGAAAAAGCGGTGCATCACGGTGTGTGTGTCTGTGGTGTTGGTAGGTTTCAATGCTAGACGCGTTTCGCTGCCTACGATCGAGCGCGATCAATCATACGCACTAACCTCAAAAAGGCTGGTCCCAACACGGTTGTACGTACCATGTACGGGTAGTAAACTGCTG